>NW_027476133.1:0-600000 GCF_051020955.1 Megalopta genalis
ACATAACCTTGACATAACCTTGACATAACCTTGACATAACCTTGACATAACCTTGACATAACCTTGACATAACCTTGACATAACCTTGACATAACCTTGACATAACCTTGACATAACCTTGACATAACCTTGACATAACCTTGACATAACCTTGACATAACCTTGACATAACCTTGACATAACCTTGACATAACCTTGACATAACCTTGACATAACCTTGACATAACCTTGACATAACCTTGACATAACCTTGACATAACCTTGACATAACCTTGACATAACCTTGACATAACCTTGACATAACCTTGACATAACCTTGACATAACCTTGACATAACCTTGACATAACCTTGACATAACCTTGACATAACCTTGACATAACCTTGACATAACCTTGACATAACCTTGACATAACCTTGACATAACCTTGACATAACCTTGACATAACCTTGACATAACCTTGACATAACCTTGACATAACCTTGACATAACCTTGACATAACCTTGACATAACCTTGACATAACCTTGACATAACCTTGACATAACCTTGACATAACCTTGACATAACCTTGACATAACCTTGACATAACCTTGACATAACCTTGACATAACCTTGACATAACCTTGACATAACCTTGACATAACCTTGACATAACCTTGACATAACCTTGACATAACCTTGACATAACCTTGACATAACCTTGACATAACCTTGACATAACCTTGACATAACCTTGACATAACCTTGACATAACCTTGACATAACCTTGACATAACCTTGACATAACCTTGACATAACCTTGACATAACCTTGACATAACCTTGACATAACCTTGACATAACCTTGACATAACCTTGACATAACCTTGACATAACCTTGACATAACCTTGACATAACCTTGACATAACCTTGACATAACCTTGACATAACCTTGACATAACCTTGACATAACCTTGACATAACCTTGACATAACCTTGACATAACCTTGACATAACCTTGACATAACCTTGACATAACCTTGACATAACCTTGACATAACCTTGACATAACCTTGACATAACCTTGACATAACCTTGACATAACCTTGACATAACCTTGACATAACCTTGACATAACCTTGACATAACCTTGACATAACCTTGACATAACCTTGACATAACCTTGACATAACCTTGACATAACCTTGACATAACCTTGACATAACCTTGACATAACCTTGACATAACCTTGACATAACCTTGACATAACCTTGACATAACCTTGACATAACCTTGACATAACCTTGACATAACCTTGACATAACCTTGACATAACCTTGACATAACCTTGACATAACCTTGACATAACCTTGACATAACCTTGACATAACCTTGACATAACCTTGACATAACCTTGACATAACCTTGACATAACCTTGACATAACCTTGACATAACCTTGACATAACCTTGACATAACCTTGACATAACCTTGACATAACCTTGACATAACCTTGACATAACCTTGACATAACCTTGACATAACCTTGACATAACCTTGACATAACCTTGACATAACCTTGACATAACCTTGACATAACCTTGACATAACCTTGACATAACCTTGACATAACCTTGACATAACCTTGACATAACCTTGACATAACCTTGACATAACCTTGACATAACCTTGACATAACCTTGACATAACCTTGACATAACCTTGACATAACCTTGACATAACCTTGACATAACCTTGACATAACCTTGACATAACCTTGACATAACCTTGACATAACCTTGACATAACCTTGACATAACCTTGACATAACCTTGACATAACCTTGACATAACCTTGACATAACCTTGACATAACCTTGACATAACCTTGACATAACCTTGACATAACCTTGACATAACCTTGACATAACCTTGACATAACCTTGACATAACCTTGACATAACCTTGACATAACCTTGACATAACCTTGACATAACCTTGACATAACCTTGACATAACCTTGACATAACCTTGACATAACCTTGACATAACCTTGACATAACCTTGACATAACCTTGACATAACCTTGACATAACCTTGACATAACCTTGACATAACCTTGACATAACCTTGACATAACCTTGACATAACCTTGACATAACCTTGACATAACCTTGACATAACCTTGACATAACCTTGACATAACCTTGACATAACCTTGACATAACCTTGACATAACCTTGACATAACCTTGACATAACCTTGACATAACCTTGACATAACCTTGACATAACCTTGACATAACCTTGACATAACCTTGACATAACCTTGACATAACCTTGACATAACCTTGACATAACCTTGACATAACCTTGACATAACCTTGACATAACCTTGACATAACCTTGACATAACCTTGACATAACCTTGACATAACCTTGACATAACCTTGACATAACCTTGACATAACCTTGACATAACCTTGACATAACCTTGACATAACCTTGACATAACCTTGACATAACCTTGACATAACCTTGACATAACCTTGACATAACCTTGACATAACCTTGACATAACCTTGACATAACCTTGACATAACCTTGACATAACCTTGACATAACCTTGACATAACCTTGACATAACCTTGACATAACCTTGACATAACCTTGACATAACCTTGACATAACCTTGACATAACCTTGACATAACCTTGACATAACCTTGACATAACCTTGACATAACCTTGACATAACCTTGACATAACCTTGACATAACCTTGACATAACCTTGACATAACCTTGACATAACCTTGACATAACCTTGACATAACCTTGACATAACCTTGACATAACCTTGACATAACCTTGACATAACCTTGACATAACCTTGACATAACCTTGACATAACCTTGACATAACCTTGACATAACCTTGACATAACCTTGACATAACCTTGACATAACCTTGACATAACCTTGACATAACCTTGACATAACCTTGACATAACCTTGACATAACCTTGACATAACCTTGACATAACCTTGACATAACCTTGACATAACCTTGAATAACCTTGACATAACCTTGACATAACCTTGACATAACCTTGACATAACCTTGACATAACCTTGACATAACCTTGACATAACCTTGACATAACCTTGACATAACCTTGACATAACCTTGACATAACCTTGACATAACCTTGACATAACCTTGACATAACCTTGACATAACCTTGACATAACCTTGACATAACCTTGACATAACCTTGACATAACCTTGACATAACCTTGACATAACCTTGACATAACCTTGACATAACCTTGACATAACCTTGACATAACCTTGACATAACCTTGACATAACCTTGACATAACCTTGACATAACCTTGACATAACCTTGACATAACCTTGACATAACCTTGACATAACCTTGACATAACCTTGACATAACCTTGACATAACCTTGACATAACCTTGACATAACCTTGACATAACCTTGACATAACCTTGACATAACCTTGACATAACCTTGACATAACCTTGACATAACCTTGACATAACCTTGACATAACCTTGACATAACCTTGACATAACCTTGACATAACCTTGACATAACCTTGACATAACCTTGACATAACCTTGACATAACCTTGACATAACCTTGACATAACCTTGACATAACCTTGACATAACCTTGACATAACCTTGACATAACCTTGACATAACCTTGACATAACCTTGACATAACCTTGACATAACCTTGACATAACCTTGACATAACCTTGACATAACCTTGACATAACCTTGACATAACCTTGACATAACCTTGACATAACCTTGACATAACCTTGACATAACCTTGACATAACCTTGACATAACCTTGACATAACCTTGACATAACCTTGACATAACCTTGACATAACCTTGACATAACCTTGACATAACCTTGACATAACCTTGACATAACCTTGACATAACCTTGACATAACCTTGACATAACCTTGACATAACCTTGACATAACCTTGACATAACCTTGACATAACCTTGACATAACCTTGACATAACCTTGACATAACCTTGACATAACCTTGACATAACCTTGACATAACCTTGACATAACCTTGACATAACCTTGACATAACCTTGACATAACCTTGACATAACCTTGACATAACCTTGACATAACCTTGACATAACCTTGACATAACCTTGACATAACCTTGACATAACCTTGACATAACCTTGACATAACCTTGACATAACCTTGACATAACCTTGACATAACCTTGACATAACCTTGACATAACCTTGACATAACCTTGACATAACCTTGACATAACCTTGACATAACCTTGACATAACCTTGACATAACCTTGACATAACCTTGACATAACCTTGACATAACCTTGACATAACCTTGACATAACCTTGACATAACCTTGACATAACCTTGACATAACCTTGACATAACCTTGACATAACCTTGACATAACCTTGACATAACCTTGACATAACCTTGACATAACCTTGACATAACCTTGACATAACCTTGACATAACCTTGACATAACCTTGACATAACCTTGACATAACCTTGACATAACCTTGACATAACCTTGACATAACCTTGACATAACCTTGACATAACCTTGACATAACCTTGACATAACCTTGACATAACCTTGACATAACCTTGACATAACCTTGACATAACCTTGACATAACCTTGACATAACCTTGACATAACCTTGACATAACCTTGACATAACCTTGACATAACCTTGACATAACCTTGACATAACCTTGACATAACCTTGACATAACCTTGACATAACCTTGACATAACCTTGACATAACCTTGACATAACCTTGACATAACCTTGACATAACCTTGACATAACCTTGACATAACCTTGACATAACCTTGACATAACCTTGACATAACCTTGACATAACCTTGACATAACCTTGACATAACCTTGACATAACCTTGACATAACCTTGACATAACCTTGACATAACCTTGACATAACCTTGACATAACCTTGACATAACCTTGACATAACCTTGACATAACCTTGACATAACCTTGACATAACCTTGACATAACCTTGACATAACCTTGACATAACCTTGACATAACCTTGACATAACCTTGACATAACCTTGACATAACCTTGACATAACCTTGACATAACCTTGACATAACCTTGACATAACCTTGACATAACCTTGACATAACCTTGACATAACCTTGACATAACCTTGACATAACCTTGACATAACCTTGACATAACCTTGACATAACCTTGACATAACCTTGACATAACCTTGACATAACCTTGACATAACCTTGACATAACCTTGACATAACCTTGACATAACCTTGACATAACCTTGACATAACCTTGACATAACCTTGACATAACCTTGACATAACCTTGACATAACCTTGACATAACCTTGACATAACCTTGACATAACCTTGACATAACCTTGACATAACCTTGACATAACCTTGACATAACCTTGACATAACCTTGACATAACCTTGACATAACCTTGACATAACCTTGACATAACCTTGACATAACCTTGACATAACCTTGACATAACCTTGACATAACCTTGACATAACCTTGACATAACCTTGACATAACCTTGACATAACCTTGACATAACCTTGACATAACCTTGACATAACCTTGACATAACCTTGACATAACCTTGACATAACCTTGACATAACCTTGACATAACCTTGACATAACCTTGACATAACCTTGACATAACCTTGACATAACCTTGACATAACCTTGACATAACCTTGACATAACCTTGACATAACCTTGACATAACCTTGACATAACCTTGACATAACCTTGACATAACCTTGACATAACCTTGACATAACCTTGACATAACCTTGACATAACCTTGACATAACCTTGACATAACCTTGACATAACCTTGACATAACCTTGACATAACCTTGACATAACCTTGACATAACCTTGACATAACCTTGACATAACCTTGACATAACCTTGACATAACCTTGACATAACCTTGACATAACCTTGACATAACCTTGACATAACCTTGACATAACCTTGACATAACCTTGACATAACCTTGACATAACCTTGACATAACCTTGACATAACCTTGACATAACCTTGACATAACCTTGACATAACCTTGACATAACCTTGACATAACCTTGACATAACCTTGACATAACCTTGACATAACCTTGACATAACCTTGACATAACCTTGACATAACCTTGACATAACCTTGACATAACCTTGACATAACCTTGACATAACCTTGACATAACCTTGACATAACCTTGACATAACCTTGACATAACCTTGACATAACCTTGACATAACCTTGACATAACCTTGACATAACCTTGACATAACCTTGACATAACCTTGACATAACCTTGACATAACCTTGACATAACCTTGACATAACCTTGACATAACCTTGACATAACCTTGACATAACCTTGACATAACCTTGACATAACCTTGACATAACCTTGACATAACCTTGACATAACCTTGACATAACCTTGACATAACCTTGACATAACCTTGACATAACCTTGACATAACCTTGACATAACCTTGACATAACCTTGACATAACCTTGACATAACCTTGACATAACCTTGACATAACCTTGACATAACCTTGACATAACCTTGACATAACCTTGACATAACCTTGACATAACCTTGACATAACCTTGACATAACCTTGACATAACCTTGACATAACCTTGACATAACCTTGACATAACCTTGACATAACCTTGACATAACCTTGACATAACCTTGACATAACCTTGACATAACCTTGACATAACCTTGACATAACCTTGACATAACCTTGACATAACCTTGACATAACCTTGACATAACCTTGACATAACCTTGACATAACCTTGACATAACCTTGACATAACCTTGACATAACCTTGACATAACCTTGACATAACCTTGACATAACCTTGACATAACCTTGACATAACCTTGACATAACCTTGACATAACCTTGACATAACCTTGACATAACCTTGACATAACCTTGACATAACCTTGACATAACCTTGACATAACCTTGACATAACCTTGACATAACCTTGACATAACCTTGACATAACCTTGACATAACCTTGACATAACCTTGACATAACCTTGACATAACCTTGACATAACCTTGACATAACCTTGACATAACCTTGACATAACCTTGACATAACCTTGACATAACCTTGACATAACCTTGACATAACCTTGACATAACCTTGACATAACCTTGACATAACCTTGACATAACCTTGACATAACCTTGACATAACCTTGACATAACCTTGACATAACCTTGACATAACCTTGACATAACCTTGACATAACCTTGACATAACCTTGACATAACCTTGACATAACCTTGACATAACCTTGACATAACCTTGACATAACCTTGACATAACCTTGACATAACCTTGACATAACCTTGACATAACCTTGACATAACCTTGACATAACCTTGACATAACCTTGACATAACCTTGACATAACCTTGACATAACCTTGACATAACCTTGACATAACCTTGACATAACCTTGACATAACCTTGACATAACCTTGACATAACCTTGACATAACCTTGACATAACCTTGACATAACCTTGACATAACCTTGACATAACCTTGACATAACCTTGACATAACCTTGACATAACCTTGACATAACCTTGACATAACCTTGACATAACCTTGACATAACCTTGACATAACCTTGACATAACCTTGACATAACCTTGACATAACCTTGACATAACCTTGACATAACCTTGACATAACCTTGACATAACCTTGACATAACCTTGACATAACCTTGACATAACCTTGACATAACCTTGACATAACCTTGACATAACCTTGACATAACCTTGACATAACCTTGACATAACCTTGACATAACCTTGACATAACCTTGACATAACCTTGACATAACCTTGACATAACCTTGACATAACCTTGACATAACCTTGACATAACCTTGACATAACCTTGACATAACCTTGACATAACCTTGACATAACCTTGACATAACCTTGACATAACCTTGACATAACCTTGACATAACCTTGACATAACCTTGACATAACCTTGACATAACCTTGACATAACCTTGACATAACCTTGACATAACCTTGACATAACCTTGACATAACCTTGACATAACCTTGACATAACCTTGACATAACCTTGACATAACCTTGACATAACCTTGACATAACCTTGACATAACCTTGACATAACCTTGACATAACCTTGACATAACCTTGACATAACCTTGACATAACCTTGACATAACCTTGACATAACCTTGACATAACCTTGACATAACCTTGACATAACCTTGACATAACCTTGACATAACCTTGACATAACCTTGACATAACCTTGACATAACCTTGACATAACCTTGACATAACCTTGACATAACCTTGACATAACCTTGACATAACCTTGACATAACCTTGACATAACCTTGACATAACCTTGACATAACCTTGACATAACCTTGACATAACCTTGACATAACCTTGACATAACCTTGACATAACCTTGACATAACCTTGACATAACCTTGACATAACCTTGACATAACCTTGACATAACCTTGACATAACCTTGACATAACCTTGACATAACCTTGACATAACCTTGACATAACCTTGACATAACCTTGACATAACCTTGACATAACCTTGACATAACCTTGACATAACCTTGACATAACCTTGACATAACCTTGACATAACCTTGACATAACCTTGACATAACCTTGACATAACCTTGACATAACCTTGACATAACCTTGACATAACCTTGACATAACCTTGACATAACCTTGACATAACCTTGACATAACCTTGACATAACCTTGACATAACCTTGACATAACCTTGACATAACCTTGACATAACCTTGACATAACCTTGACATAACCTTGACATAACCTTGACATAACCTTGACATAACCTTGACATAACCTTGACATAACCTTGACATAACCTTGACATAACCTTGACATAACCTTGACATAACCTTGACATAACCTTGACATAACCTTGACATAACCTTGACATAACCTTGACATAACCTTGACATAACCTTGACATAACCTTGACATAACCTTGACATAACCTTGACATAACCTTGACATAACCTTGACATAACCTTGACATAACCTTGACATAACCTTGACATAACCTTGACATAACCTTGACATAACCTTGACATAACCTTGACATAACCTTGACATAACCTTGACATAACCTTGACATAACCTTGACATAACCTTGACATAACCTTGACATAACCTTGACATAACCTTGACATAACCTTGACATAACCTTGACATAACCTTGACATAACCTTGACATAACCTTGACATAACCTTGACATAACCTTGACATAACCTTGACATAACCTTGACATAACCTTGACATAACCTTGACATAACCTTGACATAACCTTGACATAACCTTGACATAACCTTGACATAACCTTGACATAACCTTGACATAACCTTGACATAACCTTGACATAACCTTGACATAACCTTGACATAACCTTGACATAACCTTGACATAACCTTGACATAACCTTGACATAACCTTGACATAACCTTGACATAACCTTGACATAACCTTGACATAACCTTGACATAACCTTGACATAACCTTGACATAACCTTGACATAACCTTGACATAACCTTGACATAACCTTGACATAACCTTGACATAACCTTGACATAACCTTGACATAACCTTGACATAACCTTGACATAACCTTGACATAACCTTGACATAACCTTGACATAACCTTGACATAACCTTGACATAACCTTGACATAACCTTGACATAACCTTGACATAACCTTGACATAACCTTGACATAACCTTGACATAACCTTGACATAACCTTGACATAACCTTGACATAACCTTGACATAACCTTGACATAACCTTGACATAACCTTGACATAACCTTGACATAACCTTGACATAACCTTGACATAACCTTGACATAACCTTGACATAACCTTGACATAACCTTGACATAACCTTGACATAACCTTGACATAACCTTGACATAACCTTGACATAACCTTGACATAACCTTGACATAACCTTGACATAACCTTGACATAACCTTGACATAACCTTGACATAACCTTGACATAACCTTGACATAACCTTGACATAACCTTGACATAACCTTGACATAACCTTGACATAACCTTGACATAACCTTGACATAACCTTGACATAACCTTGACATAACCTTGACATAACCTTGACATAACCTTGACATAACCTTGACATAACCTTGACATAACCTTGACATAACCTTGACATAACCTTGACATAACCTTGACATAACCTTGACATAACCTTGACATAACCTTGACATAACCTTGACATAACCTTGACATAACCTTGACATAACCTTGACATAACCTTGACATAACCTTGACATAACCTTGACATAACCTTGACATAACCTTGACATAACCTTGACATAACCTTGACATAACCTTGACATAACCTTGACATAACCTTGACATAACCTTGACATAACCTTGACATAACCTTGACATAACCTTGACATAACCTTGACATAACCTTGACATAACCTTGACATAACCTTGACATAACCTTGACATAACCTTGACATAACCTTGACATAACCTTGACATAACCTTGACATAACCTTGACATAACCTTGACATAACCTTGACATAACCTTGACATAACCTTGACATAACCTTGACATAACCTTGACATAACCTTGACATAACCTTGACATAACCTTGACATAACCTTGACATAACCTTGACATAACCTTGACATAACCTTGACATAACCTTGACATAACCTTGACATAACCTTGACATAACCTTGACATAACCTTGACATAACCTTGACATAACCTTGACATAACCTTGACATAACCTTGACATAACCTTGACATAACCTTGACATAACCTTGACATAACCTTGACATAACCTTGACATAACCTTGACATAACCTTGACATAACCTTGACATAACCTTGACATAACCTTGACATAACCTTGACATAACCTTGACATAACCTTGACATAACCTTGACATAACCTTGACATAACCTTGACATAACCTTGACATAACCTTGACATAACCTTGACATAACCTTGACATAACCTTGACATAACCTTGACATAACCTTGACATAACCTTGACATAACCTTGACATAACCTTGACATAACCTTGACATAACCTTGACATAACCTTGACATAACCTTGACATAACCTTGACATAACCTTGACATAACCTTGACATAACCTTGACATAACCTTGACATAACCTTGACATAACCTTGACATAACCTTGACATAACCTTGACATAACCTTGACATAACCTTGACATAACCTTGACATAACCTTGACATAACCTTGACATAACCTTGACATAACCTTGACATAACCTTGACATAACCTTGACATAACCTTGACATAACCTTGACATAACCTTGACATAACCTTGACATAACCTTGACATAACCTTGACATAACCTTGACATAACCTTGACATAACCTTGACATAACCTTGACATAACCTTGACATAACCTTGACATAACCTTGACATAACCTTGACATAACCTTGACATAACCTTGACATAACCTTGACATAACCTTGACATAACCTTGACATAACCTTGACATAACCTTGACATAACCTTGACATAACCTTGACATAACCTTGACATAACCTTGACATAACCTTGACATAACCTTGACATAACCTTGACATAACCTTGACATAACCTTGACATAACCTTGACATAACCTTGACATAACCTTGACATAACCTTGACATAACCTTGACATAACCTTGACATAACCTTGACATAACCTTGACATAACCTTGACATAACCTTGACATAACCTTGACATAACCTTGACATAACCTTGACATAACCTTGACATAACCTTGACATAACCTTGACATAACCTTGACATAACCTTGACATAACCTTGACATAACCTTGACATAACCTTGACATAACCTTGACATAACCTTGACATAACCTTGACATAACCTTGACATAACCTTGACATAACCTTGACATAACCTTGACATAACCTTGACATAACCTTGACATAACCTTGACATAACCTTGACATAACCTTGACATAACCTTGACATAACCTTGACATAACCTTGACATAACCTTGACATAACCTTGACATAACCTTGACATAACCTTGACATAACCTTGACATAACCTTGACATAACCTTGACATAACCTTGACATAACCTTGACATAACCTTGACATAACCTTGACATAACCTTGACATAACCTTGACATAACCTTGACATAACCTTGACATAACCTTGACATAACCTTGACATAACCTTGACATAACCTTGACATAACCTTGACATAACCTTGACATAACCTTGACATAACCTTGACATAACCTTGACATAACCTTGACATAACCTTGACATAACCTTGACATAACCTTGACATAACCTTGACATAACCTTGACATAACCTTGACATAACCTTGACATAACCTTGACATAACCTTGACATAACCTTGACATAACCTTGACATAACCTTGACATAACCTTGACATAACCTTGACATAACCTTGACATAACCTTGACATAACCTTGACATAACCTTGACATAACCTTGACATAACCTTGACATAACCTTGACATAACCTTGACATAACCTTGACATAACCTTGACATAACCTTGACATAACCTTGACATAACCTTGACATAACCTTGACATAACCTTGACATAACCTTGACATAACCTTGACATAACCTTGACATAACCTTGACATAACCTTGACATAACCTTGACATAACCTTGACATAACCTTGACATAACCTTGACATAACCTTGACATAACCTTGACATAACCTTGACATAACCTTGACATAACCTTGACATAACCTTGACATAACCTTGACATAACCTTGACATAACCTTGACATAACCTTGACATAACCTTGACATAACCTTGACATAACCTTGACATAACCTTGACATAACCTTGACATAACCTTGACATAACCTTGACATAACCTTGACATAACCTTGACATAACCTTGACATAACCTTGACATAACCTTGACATAACCTTGACATAACCTTGACATAACCTTGACATAACCTTGACATAACCTTGACATAACCTTGACATAACCTTGACATAACCTTGACATAACCTTGACATAACCTTGACATAACCTTGACATAACCTTGACATAACCTTGACATAACCTTGACATAACCTTGACATAACCTTGACATAACCTTGACATAACCTTGACATAACCTTGACATAACCTTGACATAACCTTGACATAACCTTGACATAACCTTGACATAACCTTGACATAACCTTGACATAACCTTGACATAACCTTGACATAACCTTGACATAACCTTGACATAACCTTGACATAACCTTGACATAACCTTGACATAACCTTGACATAACCTTGACATAACCTTGACATAACCTTGACATAACCTTGACATAACCTTGACATAACCTTGACATAACCTTGACATAACCTTGACATAACCTTGACATAACCTTGACATAACCTTGACATAACCTTGACATAACCTTGACATAACCTTGACATAACCTTGACATAACCTTGACATAACCTTGACATAACCTTGACATAACCTTGACATAACCTTGACATAACCTTGACATAACCTTGACATAACCTTGACATAACCTTGACATAACCTTGACATAACCTTGACATAACCTTGACATAACCTTGACATAACCTTGACATAACCTTGACATAACCTTGACATAACCTTGACATAACCTTGACATAACCTTGACATAACCTTGACATAACCTTGACATAACCTTGACATAACCTTGACATAACCTTGACATAACCTTGACATAACCTTGACATAACCTTGACATAACCTTGACATAACCTTGACATAACCTTGACATAACCTTGACATAACCTTGACATAACCTTGACATAACCTTGACATAACCTTGACATAACCTTGACATAACCTTGACATAACCTTGACATAACCTTGACATAACCTTGACATAACCTTGACATAACCTTGACATAACCTTGACATAACCTTGACATAACCTTGACATAACCTTGACATAACCTTGACATAACCTTGACATAACCTTGACATAACCTTGACATAACCTTGACATAACCTTGACATAACCTTGACATAACCTTGACATAACCTTGACATAACCTTGACATAACCTTTTTTTTTTTTTTATTTTACGTGGAGGAAATCTGCTCGCCAGACACCCCCGCCCCGCCCGGGGGAGCGGGACGAGGGTAGTGTGGGGATCGACCCACTAAAACCTCCACGGCGACCTGAGGACGCAGGACCGATCGCTGGCGATTCAACGGGGGAGCCACGGGAACTCTTGAAGAACACTACCGCGGCTCCCCCTCGCCTGGCCGGCCATCAAGATGGTAACGATGGCCGGCCGCGTCCCGGGGGGAAAAAAAATAAATCCTCCCCCCTAAAATCCATTTAAATTCGGCGGCGCGAGGGGTCGCACCCCGCACCGCCCCAGCACGGCGACCGCGCGATAGGTGACCAGGGCCCCCGCCCTGATCACAGCGGCCGCCGGGGGGACGACGAGTATATTGGAGGAGGATCACAATTAGCCCTCGCCTCCCTCAGGCGACTCGCCATCCCCCACTCACAACAGGGGAGGTCCTCCTCTGTTGGCGGGCGGCGGGCAATGAAACCAGCATGTACTGGTACACCCGCCGCCCGCCTACTCTCAGCTGACCGGGGTTTCTCGGCGTGGGCGCGCACGCCGTCCCCGGGCACGTCGGGCGGGATCTGTAAGCTCCCGATCCCGCTCGGCAGCCTCCTTCCGCGACATAACCTCCTCGCAGAAAGAGATTGCTGCCGCCCACTTCCCCGGGCCCTCCAGCATGGCCCCAACTAGGCTGGAGAGTGCGAGGTCGTGGCCGACTTCTCGCTTCAGGACTCGGCGCAGCGCTGAAAAGGCGGGACATTCCTCCAGCGTGTGCTGCGCCGAGTCTTCCTCCGCGCCACAGTGGTGGCACACCGTCGCCGCTTCCCGCCCGATGCGACACAGGTAGACACCGAAGCAGCCATGCCCGGTGAACACCTGCGTCGCTCGGTAGGAGAGCCTGCCATGCCGTCTCTCCCGCCACGAGGTGAAGTGTGGCAGGAGAGCCCCGGGGACGCGCTCGCCGGCGTGGGAGCAAAGCTCGGCACGCCATCTGGCGAGCGCTAGTCTCCGGGCCTGGAGCCCGAAGCCCTCGACCGTCTCTCGCTCCGGCGGGGCCCCTCGAGCACGGCTGGCGATGCTTGTGCGCCCATAAACATAGGCGCGCACCGCCGCCTGAAGCTCGAAGGGAAGTTCTCCCGCCAGAGCAAGCGCCGCCACGGTAGACGTGGTGCGGTAACCTCTTATGAGGCGGATGGCCATCCGCCTCTGCAGCCGGCGCAACAACAGCGTGTTGCGCCGGCTGGTCATCACGTACGGCGCCCATATTGGGGCACCGTATAAGGCCATAGACCGCACCACGCCCAGGTATAGGCGGCGCACCAAATCACCCGGTCCCCCGAGGTTGGGCAGCAGGCGGCCCAAAGAGGCCGCCGCCTTTTCGACTCGGGGGACGAGACGGTCGAGATGCGCATCGAAGTCCCAGCGGCTGTCGAGGATCAGTCCGAGATATTTCAACTGGGACTTCACCTCGACGCAGGCTTCTCCAACCCGGATCCACGATCTGGCCGGTGGCCGAGACCGAGGCCGTCCGTGGAACCAGACAGCCTCGGCCTTCTCCGGGGCTATTTTCAGCCCCAGATCGCGGATCCTCGCGACGACGGCTGCCACCGCAACCTCTGCTCGTCGGATGGTCCTCTCGAAGGTACTTCCGACGGCGACCACCAACGTGTCGTCCGCGTAGCAGACGAGGGTGGCACCGTCGGGCAGGGAGGCCTTCTCCAGGACCGCGTTGTAACCCAGGTCCCACAGGAGCGGTCCTAAAACAGACCCCTGCGGGACCCCGCGGTCCACTTCCCTCCGTATCATCCCGTACCGGCCCGGGTATTCGACCCACCTGTCCCGCAGGTAGGCCCCGATCACCCGCCTCAGATAGGGAGGCACCTGGTGATCGACGAGGGCCCCCCTAATGGCGGACCAGGGCAGGGTGTTGAACGCATTGACGATGTCAATGGACACCGCCAAGCACACCCCGCCCCTTGCCACGGCATTGTCCGAGAGGGACTTGAGACGGACGATAGCGTCGACCGTCGATCGCCCCTCCCGGAAGCCAAACTGGCAGTCCGCCAGATCTGGGCCGTCGCGGGACAGGTGCCTGGAGAGGCGGGCAACAATGATCTTCTCGAAGATCTTGCCCGCCTCATCCAGGAGACAAATGGGCCGGTACGCGGAGGGAGAATCCCCCGGCCTCCCATCCTTCCTCAAGAGGACCATCCGACTTTCTCTCCATAGGTCGGGGAACGTCCCCGACCTCAGGAGCCCAGAGTAGAGGCTCCTCAGCCTCTCCCCCAGGACGCTCGTGGCGAGCAACCAGACCCGGCCGGGGATACCGTCCGGCCCCGGGGCGGTATTCTTGCCCCGGAGCCATTTGACGACCCCGGCCATCTCCTCCGGCGCGACCTCAAGATCCGGGGACCACTCATGTTCCTCTGGCTCAGGGACGGGCCGGGACGGCCCCTCGCTAACGGGGAATAAAGCGTCCACGACCCGCCCGAGCAGCCCCGGATCCAGGCTCTCCGTCACGGGGGGCGCCCAGGGACGCAATCGTCCCAATGCCATCTTGTATGGGCGCCCCCACGGATCTCGGTTTAGAGAGCCGAGGAGATCGCGCCAGGCCTGGTCCTTCGCTCGCCTGATGGCCAGCTGCAGGGCGACCACCTTCTCCCGATATCGCCCGTACAGCTGGGCAGCCAGCACGTCGTCCGTACGTCGTCGTCGACGGGCGCGAGCGTACTGGCGTCGCGCGCGGACGCACTCGGTGCGTAATTCAGCTATCGCACGCGACCACCAGTACACAGCCTTCCTCGGGAAGACCCTGGCCCGGGGCATGGCGACGTCGCAAACCGACGTCATTGCGCCCCGGAACCAACGGGCCTCCCCATTCCCGTCGACTGGCCCGGCCGGTGTTGCTGGCCAGGCCACGACGTGGGCTGCCGCCATCAGAGCGTCCTGGTCGAGGCGCTTCAGCGCCCACCGCGGTTGAGGCGATCCTTCATCAGCGGGGCGACGACGGGGTGTCGATGGTGGGGCGGCGGAGAGGTCGAGAATTATGTATCTGTGGTCAGACAACGTCTCGACCCCTTCCGCCACCCTCCACCCCGTAATACGGCGCGCGGCCGGGGGCGTTGCCCACGAAAGGTCAACGATGGACCCCCCGTTATGCCGCACGCACGTATGGACCGAGCCCGTATTCAGGAGACGGAGCTCCAGTCCCGCCGCCCAATCCAGCACCTCCCGGCCCCTCGAGTCAGTCCCGGGGGAACCCCAAGCCGTGGCCTTGGCATTGAAGTCCCCCAGGACCAGCACCGGACGGGGATGGCAGCGGGAGACGCATCTCCCTACCCCGTCCAGATACTGCTCAAACTCTTCGAGGGACCACCTTGGAGGTGCGTATATCGCCACAACCGCGGTTCCGCCCCAATCAACGGCCACGTATCCCAGGCCGCGCTCGATAACCGAGCACGGCGGGGACCCCGACCTCCCAGCCCAAATAATCGCGGCGGAGCCAATCGAGTCCCCCATCCAGTGTGGATGTTTGGGGACCCTGTGCGGCTCCGCCACGACTGCCAACCCGGCACCCCGCTCGGCCAGGCATTGAAACAGGAGATCCTGCGCTCTGGCCGAGCAGTTGAGGTTAACTTGTATTATCGGGCCCGGGGGCCCCATTACACAGCCGTGTCCATCGCCGTCACGGCCGCGGATGCGGTGGCGTCAGGGACTTTAGTGGCCCCATTCGCCCCCGCGGGTGCGGCGGTAGCATCAGGCGGTGCCGCCTTTTCGTTGCTGGCCACGGTGGTCGCTGCCTTGGCCATCGTGGTTTCCTTCCCTTTTTTATTGAATCTGGCAGACGACCTTTGGCCGCCTACCTTGCCTCGCCTCGCACTGACAGGACACGCCCGGCCGCCGAGGCGGTGACCAGAAGGCCTGCCCGCGCCCGCACAAAGCGGACAATTGGGCGTGGCCGTACAGGCTGCCACCTTATGGTCCCGACTGCCGCATCTATAGCAGCAGTCGGACCTATCCTCGGCAGAAGTGCACCGCTGACTGGTGTGGCCAACATCAAGGCAACGGTAACACTGCAGAGGCCGGGCACTCAGGGCCTCCACGACTGCATGGGTCCAGCCGACGGTTATCCGGCCCGCGACAGCAACCTTGCGAGCGGCCGCGGCAGGACATCGGACCCAGAGGGTGCCCAATCCCGAGGGGGAAGACCGGATTTCGCCGGTATTGATGTCCCCCTCGCTGCACCCGCCCACGCGGGCAACAGCCGCAGCGACCTCCGCCGGCGTGGTCGAATCGACCAGGCCGCGCACCCTAAGGTCAGCTTTTTTGACCGGACGCGCGACCTTTACGCCGGTGCCTGCCAGCGCTTCCGCCACTTTTGTGGCGAGGACGGTGGCCTTGGCGGCCCCATCGGTACCAGGGACTTCCAAAATTAACCCCCCAGTCACCGCCCTTCGCGGCCTCAGCGAGGCGATGCCAATTTCTGCCAGGTCCACCTTGGACCTGGCAGTGGCCATCGCCTGCGCGTAAGTAATGTCCACGCCAGACGGAACCGTTATGGTAACCGCTGCTGTGCGTGGCGGTCGCGGAGGCAAGGGTGTCTTCCTGGGGGCCGCCGGGACCACCCGTCCTTTTTTGTTATTCGCCGCCGCAGTGGCCTTGGCAGCCGCCTTTTTAGCCTTGCGGCCAACCACCTGGGACCACGCCTCCTGGGGCGGAGGCGCGGCAGAGGGTAGCGCCGATTCTGCTCGCGGTCGAGCGGGCTCCGTCTGGGCCGCTATAGCCGCCCCAGCTTTCCCACCTTTCTTCTTCTTCTTCGTCTTCCGCCCCACCCTGTCCGAAGACTGTGAGGGGACGGACGGCCCAGGTGCCACCGATCGCAGGGCCGAGTCCGTTCGCGGCGCGAGCTCCCTCCTGAATGACGCCAATTTGGCGTCTATCAGGGCGCTTATCTGCGCCAGAAAATCTGCGGGCGCAGTCGCATGTGGGGGCGAGGACTTTTCTTGCCCGGAGCGTTGGCAGCCCCGGGCGGCGACGATCGGCGGCGATACTGAGCCCCCTCCCGGGCGCGGCGGCGGAGGCATTGCGGCAGCAGCCGTACTCGCCTCCACCACCTGCCGGAGCCGAGCCACCTCCGCCCGCAGCTCCGTCATTTGCCCCCTGAGGACGGCATTCTCTGCCTCCAGGGCACGCGTGGCGTCGGTAGCTGACCTAACCGCAAGCTCGGACACCCCCACCCTGCCGTTTAAGGCGGCCACCCTTAGGGCGCGGGCCAAATTGCCCTTCAGCCCCTTTGACACGCCGGAGATCCTGGCCACTTCATCCAGGCTCTCCAATATAGCGGCCGCGACATCCCGCGTTGGACGGTTGCGGAAATTTTCCGCTATATCCGTCTCGTCCGGGAGCGGGACGCTCGACCGCGATGGTCTCGGCACGGGGGCTCCCGGGTCGAATATCGCCGCCACCTCCCTTGCCTCGGCCTCCAGCTGCGAAGCCTCGGCCAGCCTAAGTTTGGCCTCTGCGAGGCCAACATATTCGCCGGTCGTCGGCGGCCGTCCTCTTTTCCTCGCTGACGACGAGCCCGGGACACTCTGCGATGAGTGGTGGGAGGAGACAGAGAAATCTGACTCCTCCCCCTCATCGCACTCACCAAGGCCCGCTGCGGTCCTCTTTTTGCCGCGTGTCGCCGAATGCCTCCGCGACACCGGCTCTGTGCATCTTTTGAGGCGCACGATAGGCCCGCGCACCTCCACCTCACGCTCGTTTCCCCCCTCCCCGGTTGTTTGTGAAAAAGTAGACTCCATACTTAATCCCACGAGTGTGGTCGGAAAGGAGGTCACCCCGGGTAGAGCCGCCATACCCGGGGAAGGCTAATACGCCCGGGGGGTCGCCAGGTACCCCGGGGTTGTCCGCTAACGATTGGTGCACCCACCAACCATAGCTGGCGCTTACTCCAGCTACGCCCTCTTCACCGCGCAACACTGCTTGGGGCTAGGGATTTTTTAGAGAGGTTGTCATCCTCGCGGCCCGGCCGGTTAAGGCAAGACCCCCGTTCCTGTAAAACATGACCACAGGTTTACGGTATGTGTCCGACTTTAGTTGGCCCCTCACCTCAAGCCACTCCGGCATGGTAGAACCTGCCAGGGAATAAATTCCCCGCCGGCACAGCCTTGAGGATCATTAGGGCACGAAGCCCCCCCACCACGACAAGGTAGCGGGCACGGGGGGGACCTTGACATAACCTTGACATAACCTTGACATAACCTTGACATAACCTTGACATAACCTTGACATAACCTTGACATAACCTTGACATAACCTTGACATAACCTTGACATAACCTTGACATAACCTTGACATAACCTTGACATAACCTTGACATAACCTTGACATAACCTTGACATAACCTTGACATAACCTTGACATAACCTTGACATAACCTTGACATAACCTTGACATAACCTTGACATAACCTTGACATAACCTTGACATAACCTTGACATAACCTTGACATAACCTTGACATAACCTTGACATAACCTTGACATAACCTTGACATAACCTTGACATAACCTTGACATAACCTTGACATAACCTTGACATAACCTTGACATAACCTTGACATAACCTTGACATAACCTTGACATAACCTTGACATAACCTTGACATAACCTTGACATAACCTTGACATAACCTTGACATAACCTTGACATAACCTTGACATAACCTTGACATAACCTTGACATAACCTTGACATAACCTTGACATAACCTTGACATAACCTTGACATAACATAACCTTGACATAACATAACCTTGACATAACCTTGACATAACCTTGACATAACCTTGACATAACCTTGACATAACCTTGACATAACCTTGACATAACCTTGACATAACCTTGACATAACCTTGACATAACCTTGACATAACCTTGACATAACCTTGACATAACCTTGACATAACCTTGACATAACCTTGACATAACCTTGACATAACCTTGACATAACCTTGACATAACCTTGACATAACCTTGACATAACCTTGACATAACCTTGACATAACATTGACATAACCTTGACATAACCTTGACATAACCTTGACATAACCTTGACATAACCTTGACATAACATTGACATAACCTTGACATAACATTGACATAACCTTGACATAACCTTGACATAACCTTGACATAACCTTGACATAACCTTGACATAACCTTGACATAACCTTGACATAACCTTGACATAACCTTGACATAACCTTGACATAACCTTGACATAACCTTGACATAACCTTGACATAACCTTGACATAACCTTGACATAACCTTGACATAACCTTGACATAACCTTGACATAACCTTGACATAACCTTGACATAACCTTGACATAACCTTGACATAACCTTGACATAACCTTGACATAACCTTGACATAACCTTGACATAACCTTGACATAACCTTGACATAACCTTGACATAACCTTGACATAACCTTGACATAACCTTGACATAACCTTGACATAACCTTGACATAACCTTGACATAACCTTGACATAACCTTGACATAACCTTGACATAACCTTGACATAACCTTGACATAACCTTGACATAACCTTGACATAACCTTGACATAACCTTGACATAACCTTGACATAACCTTGACATAACCTTGACATAACCTTGACATAACCTTGACATAACCTTGACATAACCTTGACATAACCTTGACATAACCTTGACATAACCTTGACATAACCTTGACATAACCTTGACATAACCTTGACATAACCTTGACATAACCTTGACATAACCTTGACATAACCTTGACATAACCTTGACATAACCTTGACATAACCTTGACATAACCTTGACATAACCTTGACATAACCTTGACATAACCTTGACATAACCTTGACATAACCTTGACATAACCTTGACATAACCTTGACATAACCTTGACATAACCTTGACATAACCTTGACATAACCTTGACATAACCTTGACATAACCTTGACATAACCTTGACATAACCTTGACATAACCTTGACATAACCTTGACATAACCTTGACATAACCTTGACATAACCTTGACATAACCTTGACATAACCTTGACATAACCTTGACATAACCTTGACATAACCTTGACATAACCTTGACATAACCTTGACATAACCTTGACATAACCTTGACATAACCTTGACATAACCTTGACATAACCTTGACATAACCTTGACATAACCTTGACATAACCTTGACATAACCTTGACATAACCTTGACATAACCTTGACATAACCTTGACATAACCTTGACATAACCTTGACATAACCTTGACATAACCTTGACATAACCTTGACATAACCTTGACATAACCTTGACATAACCTTGACATAACCTTGACATAACCTTGACATAACCTTGACATAACCTTGACATAACCTTGACATAACCTTGACATAACCTTGACATAACCTTGACATAACCTTGACATAACCTTGACATAACCTTGACATAACCTTGACATAACCTTGACATAACCTTGACATAACCTTGACATAACCTTGACATAACCTTGACATAACCTTGACATAACCTTGACATAACCTTGACATAACCTTGACATAACCTTGACATAACCTTGACATAACCTTGACATAACCTTGACATAACCTTGACATAACCTTTTTTTTTTTTTTTTTTTTTTTTATTTTACGTGGAGGAAATCTGCTCGCCAGACACCCCCGCCCCACCCGGGGGAGCGGGACGAGGGTAGTGTGGGGATTGACCCACTAAAACCTCCACGGCGACCTGAGGACGCAGGACCGATCGCTGGCGATTCAACGGGGGAGCCACGGGAACTCTTGAAGAACACTACCGCGGCTCCCCCTCGCCTGGCCGGCCATCAGGATGGTAACGATGGCCGGCCGCGTCCCGGGGGGAAATAAAATAAATCCTCCCCCCTAAAATCCATTTAAATTCGGCGGCGCGAGGGGTCGCACCCCGCACCGCCGCGACACGGCGACCGCGCGATAGGTGACCAGGGCCCCCGCCCTGATCACAGCGGCCGCCGGGGGGACGACGAGTATATTGGAGGAGGATCACAGTTAATCCTCGCCTCCTTCAGGCGACTCGTCATCCCCCACTACCAACAGTGGAGGTCCTCCTCTGTTGGCGGGCGGCGGGCAATGAAACCAGCATGTTCTGGTACACCCGCCGCCCGCCTACTCTCAGCTGCCCGGGGTTTCTCGGCGTGGGCGCGCACGCCGTCCCCGGGCACGTCGGGCGGGATCTGTAAGCTCCCGATCCCGCTCGGCAGCCTCCTTCCGCGACATAACCTCCTCGCAGAAAGAGATTGCTGCCGCCCACTTCCCCGGGCCCTCCAGCATGGCCCCAACTAGGCTGGAGAGTGCGAGGTCATGGCCGACTTCTCGTTTTAGGACTCGGCGCAGCGCTGAAAAGGCGGGACATTCCTCCAGCGTGTGCTGCGCCGAGTCTTCCTCCGCGCCACAATGGTGGCACACCGTCGTCGCTTCCCGCCCGATGCGACACAGGTAGACACCGAAGCAGCCATGCCCGGTGAACACCTGCGTCGCTCGGTAGGAGAGCCTGCCATGCCGTCTCTCCCGCCACGAGGTGAAGTGCGGCAGGAGAGCCCCGGGGACGCGCTCGCCGGCGTGGGAGCAAAGCTCGGCACGCCATCTGGCGAGCGCTAGTCTCCGGGCCTGGAGCTCGAAGCCCTCGACCGTCTCTCGCTCCGGCGGGGCCCCTCGAGCACGGCTGGCGATGCTTGTGCGCCCATAAACATAGGCGCGCACCGCCGCCTGAAGCTCGAAGGGAAGTTCTCCCGCCAGAGCAAGCGCCGCCACGGTAGACGTGGTGCGGTAACCTCTTATGAGGCGGATGGCCATCCGCCTCTGCAGCCGGCGCAACAATAGCGTGTTGCGCCGGCTGGTCATCACGTACGGCGCCCATATTGGGGCACCGTATAAGGCCATAGACCGCACCACGCCCAGGTATAGGCGGCGCACCAAATCTCCCGGTCCCCCGAGGTTGGGCAGCAGACGGCCCAAAGAGGCCGCCGCATTTTCGACTCGGGGGACGAGACGGTCGAGATGCGCATCGAAGCTCCAGCGGCTGTCGAGGATCAGTCCGAGATATTTCAACTCGGACTTCACCTCGACGCAGGCTTCTCCAACCCGGATCCACGATCTGGCCGGTGGCCGAAACCGAGGCCGTCCGTGAAACCAGACAGCCTCGGCCTTCTCCGGGGCTATTTTCAGCCCCAGATCGCGGATCCTCGCGACGACGGCTGCCACCGCAACCTCTGCTCGTCGGATGGTCCTCTCGAAGGTACTCCCGACGGCGACCACCAACGTGTCGTCCGCGTAGCAGACGAGGGTGGCACCGTCGGGCAGGGAAGCCTTTTCCAGGACCGCGTTGTAACCAAGGTCCCACAGGAGCGGTCCTAAAACGGACCCCTGCGGGACCCCGCGGTCCACTTCCCTCCGTATCATCCCGCACCGGCCCGGGTATTCAACCCACCTGTCCCGCAGGTAGGCCCCGATCACCCGCCTCAGATAGGGAGGCACCTGGTGATCGACGAGGGCCTCCCTGATGGCGGACCAGGGCAGGGTGTTGAACGCATTGACGATGTCAATGGACACCGCCAAGCACACCCCGCCCCTTGCCACGGCATTGTCCGAGAGGGACTTGAGACGGCCGATAGCGTCGACCGTCGATCGCCCCTCCCGGAAGCCAAACTGGCAGTCCGCCAGATCTGGGCCGTCGCGGGACAGGTGTCTGGAGAGGCGGGCAACAATGATCTTCTCGAAGATCTTGCCCGCCTCATCCAGGAGACAGATGGGCCGGTACGCGGAGGGAGAATCCCCCGGCCTCCCATCCTTCCCCAAGAGGACCATCCGACTTTCTCTCCATAGGTCGGGGAACGTCCCCGACCTCAGGAGCCCAGAGTAGAGGCTCCTCAGCCTCTCCCCCAGGACGCTCGCGGCGAGCAACCAGACCCGGCCGGGGATACCGTCCGGCCCCGGTGCGGTATTTTTGTCCCGGAGCCATTTGACGACCCCGGCCATCTCCTCCGGCGCGACCTCAAGATCCGGGGACCACTCATGTTCCTCTGGCTCAGGGACGAGCCGGGACGCCTCCCCGCTAACGGGGAATAAAGCGTCCACGACCCGCACGAGCAGCCCCGGATCCAGGCTCTCCGTCACGGGGGGCGCCCAGGGACGTAATCGCCCCAATGCCATCTTGTATGGGCGCCCCCACGGATCTCGGTTCAGAGAGCCGAGGAGATCGCGCCAGGCCTGGTCCTTCGCTCGCCTGATGGCCAGCTGCAGGGCGACCACCTTCTCCCGATATCGCCCGTACAGCTGGGCAGCCAGCACGTCGTCCGTACGTCGTCGTCGACGGGCGCGAGCGTACTGGCGTCGCGCGCGGACGCACTCGGTGCGTAATTCCGCTATCGCGCGCGACCACCAGTACACCGCCTTCCTCGGGAAGACCCTGGCCCGGGGCATGGCGACGTCGCAAACCGACGTCATTGCGCCCCGGAACCAACGGGCCTCCCCATTCCCGTCGACTGGCCCGGCCGGTGTTGCTGGCCAGGCCACGACGTGGGCTGCCGCCATCAGAGCGTCCTGGTCGAGGCGCTTCAGCGCCCACCGCGGTTGAGGCGAACCTTCATCAGCGGGGCGACGACGGGGTGTCGATGGTGGGACGGCGGAGAGGTCGAGAATTATGTATCTGTGGTCAGACAACGTCTCGACCCCTTCCGCCACCCTCCACCCCGTAATACGGCGCGCGGCCGGGGGCGTTGCCCACGAAAGGTCAACGATGGACCCCCCGTTATGCCGCACGCACGTATGGACCGAGCCCGTATTCAGGAGACGGAGCTCCAGTCCCGCCGCCCAATCCAGCACCTCCCGGCCCCTCGAGTCAGTCCCGGGGGAACCCCAAGCCGTGGCCTTGGCATTGAAGTCCCCCAGGACCAGCACCGGACGGGGATGGCAGCGGGAGACGCATCTCCCTACCCCGTCCAGATACTGCTCAAACTCTTCGAGGGACCACCTTGGAGGTGCGTATATCGCCACAACCGCGGTTCCGCCCCAATCAACGGCCACGTATCCCAGGCCGCGCTCGATAACCGAGCACGGCGGGGACCCCGACCTCCCAGCCCAAATAATCGCGGCGGAGCCAATCGAGTCCCCAATCCAGTGTGGATGTTTGGGGACCCTGTGCGGCTCCGCCACGACTGCCAACCCGGCACCCCGCTCGGCCAGGCATTGAAACAGGAGATCCTGCGCTCTGGCCGAGCAGTTGAGGTTCACTTGTATTATCGGGCCCGGGGGCCCCATTACACAGCCGTGTCCATCGCCGTCACGGCCGCGGATGCGGTGGCGTCAGGGACTTTAGTGGCCCCATTCGCCCCCGCGGGTGCGGCGGTAGCATCAGGCGGTGCCGCCTTTTCGTTGCTGGCCACGGTGGTCGCTGCCTTGGCCATCGTGGTTTCCTTCCCTTTTTTATTGAATCTGGCAGACGACCTTTGGCCGCCTACCTTGCCTCGCCTCGCACTGACAGGACACGCCCGGCCGCCGAGGCGGTGACCAGAAGGCCTGCCCGCGCCCGCACAAAGCGGACAATTGGGCGTGGCCGTACAGGCTGCCACCTTATGGCCCCGACTGCCGCATCTATAGCAGCAGTCGGACCTATCCTCGGCAGAAGTGCACCGCTGACTGGTGTGGCCAACATCAAGGCAACGGTAACACTGCAGAGGCCGGGCACTCAGGGCCTCCACGGCTGCATGGGTCCAGCCGACGGTTATCCGGCCCGCGACAGCAACCTTGCGAGCGGCCGCGGCAGGACATCGGACCCAGAGGGTGCCCAATCCCGAGGGGGAAGACCGGATTTCGCCGGTATTGATGTCCCCCTCGCTGCACCCGCCCACGCGGGCAACAGCCGCAGCGACCTCCGCCGGCGTGGTCGAATCGACCAGGCCGCGCACCCTAAGGTCAGCTTTTTTGACCGGACGCGCGACCTTTACGCCGGTGCCTGCCAGCGCTTCCGCCACTTTTGTGGCGAGGACGGTGGCCTTGGCGGCCCCATCGGTGCCAGGGACTTCCAAAATTAACCCCCCAGTCACCGCCCTTCGCGGCCTCAGCGAGGCGATGCCAATTTCTGCCAGGTCCACCTTGGACCTGGCAGTGGCCATCGCCTGCGCGTAAGTAATGTCCACGCCAGACGGAACCGTTATGGTAACCGCTGCTGTGCGTGGCGGTCGCGGAGGCAGGGGTGTCTTCCTGGGAGCCGCCGGGACCACCCGTCCTTTTTTATTATTCGCCGCCGCAGTGGCCTTGGCAGCCGCCTTTTTAGCCTTGCGGCCAACCACCTGGGACCACGCCTCCTGGGGCGGAGGCGCGGCAGAGGGTAGCGCCGATTCTGCTCGCGGTCGAGCGGGCTCCGTCTGGGCCGCTATAGCCGCCCCAGCTTTCCCACCTTTCTTCTTCTTCTTCGTCTTCCGCCCCACCCTGTCCGAAGACTGTGAGGGGACGGACGGCCCAGGTGCCACCGATCGCAGGGCCGAGTCCGCTCGCGGCGCGAGCTCCCTCCTGAATGACGCCAATTTGGCGTCTATCAGGGCGCTTATCTGCGCCAGAAAATCTGCGGGCGCAGTCGCATGTGGGGGCGAGGACTTTTCTTGCCCGGAGCGTTGGCAGTCCCGGGCGGCGACGACCGGCGGCGATACTGAGCCCTCTCCCGGGCGCAGCGGCGGAGGCATTGCGGCAGCAGCCGTACTCGCCTCCACCACCTGCCGGAGCCGAGCCACCTCCGCCCGCAGCTCCGTCATTTGCCCCCTGAGGACGGCATTCTCTGCCTCCAGGGCACGCGTGGCGTCGGTAGCCGACCTAACCGCAAGCTCGGACACCCCCACCCTGCCGTTTAAGGCGGCCACCCTTAGGGCGCGGGCCAAATTGCCCTTCAGCCCCTTTGACACGCCGGAGATCCTGGCCACTTCATCCAGGCTCTCCAATATAGCGGCCGCGACATCCCGCGTTGGACGGTTGCGGAAATTTTCCGCTATATCCGTCTCGTCCGGGAGCGGGACGCTCGACCGCGATGGTCTCGGCACGGGGGCTCCCGGGTCGAATATCGCCGCCACCTCCCTTGCCTCGGCCTCCAGCTGCGAAGCCTCGGCCAGCCTAAGTTTGGCCTCTGCGAGGCCAACATATTCGCCGGTCGTCGGCGGCCGTCCTCTTTTCCTCGCTGACGACGAGCC
Organism: Megalopta genalis; assembly: GCF_051020955.1. NCBI lineage: Eukaryota > Metazoa > Arthropoda > Insecta > Hymenoptera > Halictidae > Megalopta > Megalopta genalis. The sequence continues at coordinate 28,693 of NW_027476133.1, forward strand.
CGGGACACTCTGCGATGAGTGGTGGGAGGAGACAGAGAAATCTGACTCCTCCCCCTCATCGCACTCACCAAGGCCCGCTGCGGTCCTCTTTTTGCCGCGTGTCGCCGAATGCCTCCGCGACACCGGCTCTGTGCATCTTTTGAGGCGCACGATAGGCCCGTGCACCTCCCCCACACGCTCGTTTCCCCCCTCCCCGGTTGTTTGTGAAAAAGTAGACTCCATACTTAATCCCACGAGTGTGGTCGGAAAGGAGGTCACCCCGGGTAGAGCCGCCATACCCGGGGAAGGCTAATACGCCCGGGGGGTCGCCAGGTACCCCGGGGTTGTCCGCTAACGATTGGTGCACCCACCAACCATAGCTGGCGCTTACTCCAGCTACGCCCTCTTCACCGCGCAACACTGCTTGGGGCTAGGGATTTTTTAGAGAGGTTGTCATCCTCGCGGCCCGGCCGGTTAAGGCAAGACCCCCGTTCCTGTAAAACATGACCACAGGTTTACGGTATGTGTCCGACTTTAGTTGGCCCCTCACCTCAAGCCACTCCGGCATGGTAGAACCTGCCAGGGAATAAATTCCCCGCCGGCACAGCCTTGAGGATCATTAGGGCACGAAGCCCCCCCACCACGACAAGGTAGCGGACACGGGGGGGTAACCTTGACATAACCTTGACATAACCTTGACATAACCTTGACATAACCTTGACATAACCTTGACATAACCTTGACATAACCTTGACATAACCTTGACATAACCTTGACATAACCTTGACATAACCTTGACATAACCTTGACATAACCTTGACATAACCTTGACATAACCTTGACATAACCTTGACATAACCTTGACATAACCTTGACATAACCTTGACATAACCTTTTTTTTTTTTTTTTTTTTTTTTTTTTATTTTACGTGGAGGAAATCTGCTCGCCAGACACCCCCGCCCCGCCCGGGGGAGCGGGACGAGGGTAGTGTGGGGATCGACCCACTAAAACCTCCACGGCGACCTGAGGACGCAGGACCGATCGCTGGCGATTCAACGGGGGAGCCACGGGAACTCTTGAAGAACACTACCGCGGCTCCCCCTCGCCTGGCCGGCCATCAAGATGGTAACGATGGCCGGCCGCGTCCCGGGGGGAAATAAAATAAATCCTCCCCCCTAAAATCCATTTAAATTCGGCGGCGCGAGGGGTCGCACCCCGAACCGCCCCGACACGGCGACCGCGCGATAGGTGACCAGGGCCCCCGCCCTGATCACAGCGGCCGCCGGGGGGACGACGAGTATATCGGAGGAGGATCACAGTTAACACTCGCCTCCCTCAGACGACTCGTCATCCCCCACTCCCAACAGTGGAGGTCCTCCTCTGTTGGCGGGCGGCGGGCAATGAAACCAGCATGTTCTGGTACACCCGCCGCCCGCCTACTCTCAGCTGCCCGGGGTTTCTCGGCGTGGGCGCGCACGCCGTCCCCGGGCACGTCGGGCGGGATCTGTAAGCTCCCGATCCCGCTCGGCAGCCTCCTTCCGCGACATAACCTCCTCGCAGAAAGAGATTGCTGCCGCCCACTTCCCCGGGCCCTCCAGCATGGCCCCAACTAGGCTGGAGAGTGCGAGGTCGTGGCCGACTTCCCGTTTTAGGACTCGGCGCAGCGCTGAAAAGGCGGGACATTCCTCCAGCGTGTGCTGCGCCGAGTCTTCCTCCGCGCCACAGTGGTGGCACACCGTCGTCGCTTCCCGCCCGATGCGACACAGGTAGACACCGAAGCAGCCATGCCCGGTGAACACCTGCGTCGCTCGGTAGGAGAGCCTGCCATGCCGTCTCTCCCGCCACGAGGTGAAGTGCGGCAGGAGAGCCCCGGGGACGCGCTCGCCGGCGTGGGAGCAAAGCTCGGCACGCCATCTGGCGAGCGCTAGTCGCCGGGCCTGGAGCTCGAAGCCCTCGACCGTCTCTCGCTCCGGCAGGGCCCCTCGAGCACGGCTGGCGATGCTTGTGCGCCCATAAACATAGGCGCGCACCGCCGCCTGAAGCTCGAAGGGAAGTTCTCCCGCCAGAGCAAGCGCCGCCACGGTAGACGCGGTGCGGTAACCTCTTATGAGGCGGATGGCCATCCGCCTCTGCAGCCGGCGCAACAACAGCGTGCTGCGCCGGCTGGTCATCACGTACGGCGCCCAGATTGGGGCACCGTATAAGGCCATAGACCGCACCACGCCCAGGTATAGGCGGCGCACCAAATCTCCCGGTCCCCCGAGGTTGGGCAGCAGGCGGCCCAAAGAGGCCGCCGCCTTTTCGACTCGGGGGACGAGACGGTCGAGATGCGCATCGAAGCTCCAGCGGCTGTCGAGGATCAGTCCGAGATATTTCAACTCGGACTTCACCTCGACGCAGGCTTCTCCAACCCGGATCCACGATCTGGCCGGTGGCCGAGACCGAGGCCGTCCGTGGAACCAGACAGCCTCGGCCTTCTCCGGGGCCATTTTCAGCCCCAGATCGCGGATCCTCGCGACGACGGCTGCCACCGCAACCTCTGCTCGTCGGATGGTCCTCTCGAAGGTACTTCCGACGGCGACCACCAACGTGTCGTCCGCGTAGCAGACGAGGGTGGCACCGTCGGGCAGGGAGGCCTTTTCCAGGACCGCGTTGTAACCCAGGTCCCACAGGAGCGGTCCTAAAACAGACCCCTGCGGGACCCCGCGGTTCACTTCCCTCCGTATCATCCCGTACCGGCCCGGGTATTCGACCCACCTGTCCCGCAGGTAGGCCCCGATCACCCGCCTCAGATAGGGAGGCACCTGGTGATCAACAAGGGCCTCCCTAATGGCGGACCAGGGCAGGGTGTTGAACGCATTGACGATGTCAATGGACACCGCCAAGCACACCCCGCCCCTTGCCACGGCATTGTCCGAGAGGGACTTGAGACGGACGATAGCGTCGACCGTCGATCGCCCCTCCCGGAAGCCAAACTGGCAGTCCGCCAGATCTGGGCCGTCGCGGGACAGGTGCCTGGAGAGGCGGGCAACAATGATCTTCTCGAAGATCTTGCCCGCCTCATCCAGGAGACAAATGGGCCGGTACGCGGAGGGAGAATCCCCCGGCCTCCCATCCTTCCTCAAGAGGACCATCCGACTTTCTCTCCATAGGTCGGGGAACGTCCCCGACCTCAGGAGCCCAGAGTAGAGGCTCCTCAGCCTCTCCCCCAGGACGCTCGTGGCGAGCAACCAGACCCGGCCGGGGATACCGTCCGGCCCCGGGGCGGTATTCTTGCCCCGGAGCCATTTGACGACCCCGGCCATCTCCTCCGGCGCGACCTCAAGATCCGGGGACCACTCATGTTCCTCTGGCTCAGGGACGGGCCGGGACGCCTCCACGCTAACGGGGAATAAAGCGTCCACGACCCGCCCGAGCAGCCCCGGATCCAGGCTCTCCGTCACGGGGGGCGCCCAGGGACGCAATCGTCCCAATGCCATCTTGTATGGGCGCCCCCACGGATCTCGGTTTAGAGAGCCAAGGAGATCGCGCCAGGCCTGGTCCTTCGCTCGCCTGATGGCCAGCTGCAGGGCGACCACCTTCTCCCGATATCGCCCGTACAGCTGGGCAGCCAGCACGTCGTCCGTACGTCGTCGTCGACGGGCGCGAGCGTACTGGCGTCGCGCGCGGACGCACTCGGTGCGTAATTCAGCTATCGCACGCGACCACCAGTACACCGCCTTCCTCGGGAAGACCCTGGCCCGTGGCATGGCGACGTCGCAAACCGACGTCATTGCGCCCCGGAACCAACGGGCCTCCCCATTCCCGTCGACTGGCCCGGCCGGTGTTGCTGGCCAGGCCACGACGTGGGCTGCCGCCATCAGAGCGTCCTGGTCGAGGCGCTTCAGCGCCCACCGCGGCTGAGGCGAACCTTCATCGGCGGGGCGACGACGGGGTGTCGATGGTGGGGCGGCGGAGAGGTCGAGAACTATGTATCTGTGGTCAGACAACGTCTCGACCCCTTCCGCCACCCTCCACCCCGTAATACGGCGCGCGGCCGGGGGCGTTGCCCACGAAAGGTCAACGATGGACCCCCCGTTGTGCCGCACGCACGTATGGACCGAGCCCGTGTTCAGGAGACGGAGCTCCAGTCCCGCCGCCCAATCCAGCACCTCCCTGCCCCTCGAGTCAGACACGGGGGAACCCCAAGCCGTGGCCTTGGCATTGAAGTCCCCCAGGACCAGCACCGGACGGGGATGGCAGCGGGAGACGCATCTCCCTACCCCGTCCAGATACTGCTCAAACTCTTCGAGGGACCACCTTGGAGGTGCGTATATCGCCACAACCGCGGTGCCGCCCCAATCAACGGCCACGTATCCCAGGCCGCGCTCGATAAGCGAGCACGGCGGGGACCCCGACCTCCCAGCCCAAATAATCGCGGCGGAGCCAATCGAGTCCCCCATCCAGTGTGGATGTTTGGGGACCCTGTGCGGCTCCGCCACGACTGCCAACCCGGCACCCCGCTCGGCCAGGCATTGAAACAGGAGATCCTGCGCTCTGGCCGAGCAGTTGAGGTTAACTTGTATTATCGGGCCCGGGGGCCCCATTACACAGCCGTGTCCATCGCCGTCACGGCCGCGGATGCGGTGGCGTCTGGGACTTTAATGGCCCCAACCGCCCCCGCGGGCGCGGCGGTAGCATCAGGTGATGTTGCCTTTCCGTTGCTGGCCACGGTAGGCGCTGCCTTGGCCATCGTGGTTTCCCTCCCCTTTTTATTATACCTGGCAGACGGCCTTTGGCCGCCTCCCCTGCCCCGCCCCGCACTGGCAGGACAAGCCCGGCTGCCGAGGCGGTGACCAGACGGCTTGCCCGCGCCCGCACAAAGCGGACAATTGGGCGTGGCCGTACAGGCTGCCACCTTATGGTCCCGACTGCCGCATCTATAACAGCAGTCGGACCTATCCTCGGCAGCAGTGCACCGCTGACTGGTGTGGCCAACACCAAGGCAACGGTAACACTGCAGAGGCCGGGCACTCAGGGCCTCCACGGCTGCCTGGGTCCAGCCGACGGTTATCCGGCCCGCGACAGCAACCTTGCGAGCGGCCGCGGCAGGACATCGGACCCAGAGGGTGCCCAATCCCGAGGGAGAAGACCGGATTTCGCCGGTATTGATGTCCCCCTCGCTGCACCCGCCCACGCGGGCAACAGCCGCAGCGACCTCCGCCGGCGTGGTCGAATCGACCAGGCCGCGCACCCTAAGGTCAGCTTTTTTGACCGGACGCGCGACCTTTACGCCGGTGCCTGCCAGCGCTTCCGCCACTTTTGTGGCGAGGACGGTGGCCTTGGCGGCCCCATCGGTGCCAGGGACCTCCAAAATTAACCCCCCAGTCACCGCCCTTCGCGGCCGCAGCGAGGCGATGCCAATTTCTGCCAGGTCCACCTTGGACCTGGCAGTGGCCATCGCCTGCGCGTAAGTAATGTCCACGCCAGACGGAACCGTTATGGTAACCGCTGCTGTGCGTGGCGGTCGAGGAGGCAGGGGTGTCTTCCTGGGGGCCGCCGGGACCACCCGTCCTTTTTTATTCGCGGCCGAAGTGGCCTTGGCAGCCGCCTTTTTGGCCTTCCGGCCAACCACCTGGGACCACGCCTCCTGGGGTGGAGGCGCAGCGGAGGGTGGGGCCAATTCTGCTCGCGGTCGAGCGGGCTCCGTCTGGGCCGCTTTAGCCGCCCCAGCTTTCCCACCTTTCTTCTTCTTCTGCGCCCTCCGCCGCACCCTGTCCGAAGACTGTGAGGGGACGGACGGCCCAGGTGCCACCGATCTCACGGCCGAGTCCGTTCGCGGCGCGAGCTCCCTCCTGAATGACGCCAATTTGGCGTCTATCAGGGCGCCTACTTGCGCCAGAAAATCTGCGGGCGCAGCCACAGGTGGTGGCGAGGACTTTTCTTGCCCGGAGCGATGGCAATCCCGGGCGCCCACGATCGGCGGCGATACTGATCCCTCTCCCGGGCGCGGCGGCGGAGGCATTGCGGCAGCAGCCGTTCTCGCCTCCACCACCTGCCGGAGCCGGGCCACCTCCGCCTGCAGCTCCGTCATTTGCCCCCTGAGGACGGCATTTTCGGCCTCCAGGACACGCGTGGCGTCGGTAGCCGATCTCACTGCCAGCTCGGACACACCTACCCTGCCGTTTAAGGCGGCCACCCTCAGGGCGCGGGCCAAGTTGCCCTTCAGCCCCTTTGACACGCCGGAGATCCTGGCCACCTCATCCAGGCTCTCCAATATAGCGGCCGCGACATCCCGCGTCGGACGGTTGCGGAAATTTTCCGCGATATCCGTCTCGTCCGGGAGCGGGACGCTCGACCGCGATGGTCTCGGCACGGGGGCACCCGGGTCGAATATCGCCGCCACCTCCCTTGCCTCGGCCTCCAGCTGCGAAGCCTCGGCCAGCCTAAGTTTGGCCTCTGCGAGGCCAACATATTCGCCGGTCGTCGGCGGCCGTCCTCTCTTCCTCGCTGACGACGAGCCCGGGACACTCTGCGATGAGTGGTTTGAGGAGACAGAGAAATCTGACTCCTCCCCGTCATCGCACTCACCAAGGCCCGCTGCGGTCCTCTTTTTGCCGCGTGTTGCAGGATGCCTCCGCGACACCGGCTGTGTACATCTTTGGAGGCGCACGATAGGCCCGCGCACCTCCACCTCACGCTCGTTTCCCCCCTCCCCGGTTGTTTGTGAAAAAGAATCCATAATTGGTCCCACGAGTGTGGTCGGAAAGGAGGTCACCCCGGGTAGAGCCGCCATACCCGGGGAAGGCTAATACGCCCGGGGGGTCGCCAGGTACCCCGGGGTTGTCCGCTAACGATTGGTGCACCCACCAAACATAGCTGGCGCTTACTCCAGCTACGCCCTCTTCACCGCGCAACACTGCTTGGGGCTAGGGATTTTTTAGAGAGGTTGTCATCCTCGCGGCCCGGCCGGTTAAGGCAAGACCCCCGTTCCTGTAAAACATGACCACAGGTTTACGGTATGTGTCCGACTTTAGTTGGCCCCTCACCTCAAGCCACTCCGGCATGGTAGAACCTGCCAGGGAATAAATTCCCCGCCAGCACAGCCTTGAGGATCATTAGGGCACGAAGCCCCCCCACCACGACAAGGTAGCGGACTCGGGGGGGAACCTTTTTTTTTTTTTTTTTTTTTTTTTTTTTTTTTTATTTTACGTGGAGGAAATCTGCTCGCCAGACACCCCCGCCCCGCCCGGGGGAGCGGGACGAGGGTAGTGTGGGGTTTGACCCACTAAAACCTCCACGGCGACCTGAGGACGCAGGACCGATCGCTGGCGATTCAACGGGGGAGCCACGGGAACTCTTGAAGAACACTACCGCGGCTCCCCCTCGCCTGGCCGGCCATCAAGATGGTAACGATGGCCGGCCGCGTCCCGGGGGGAGATAAATCCTCCCCCTAGAATCCATTTAAATTTAAATTTAAATTCGGCGGCGCGAGGGGTCGCACCCCGCACCGCCCCGACACGGCGACCGCGCGATAAGTGACCAGGGCCCCCGCCCTGATCACAGCGGCCGCCAGGGGGACGACGAGTATGTTGGAGGAGGACTACAATTAGTCCTCGCCTCCTTCAGGCGAATCGCCATCCCCCACTCACAACAGGGCAGGTCCTCCTCTGTTGGCGGGCGGCGGGCAATGAAACCAGCATGTACTGGTACACCCGCCGCCCGCCTACTCTCAGCTGCCCGGGGTTTCTCGGCGTGGGCGCGCACGCCGTCCCCGGGCACGTCGGGCGGGATCAGTTAGCTCCCGATCCCGCTCGGCAGCCTCCTTCCGCGACATAACCTCCTCGCAGAAAGAGATTGCTGCCGCCCACTTCCCCGGGCTCTCCAGCATGGCCCCAACTAGGCCGGAGAGTGCGAGGTCGTGGCCGACTTCCCGTTTTAGGACTCGGCGCAGCGCTGAAAAGGCGGGACATTCCTCCAGCGTGTGCTGCGCCGAGTCTTCCTCCGCGCCACAATGGTGGCACACCGTCGTCGCTTCCCGCCCGATGCGACACAGGTAGACACCGAAGCAGCCATGCCCGGTGAACACCTGCGTCGCTCTCGGGGGGGAACCTTGACATAACCTTGACATAACCTTGACATAACCTTGACATAACCTTGACATAACCTTGACATAACCTTGACATAACCTTGACATAACCTTTTTTTTTTTTTTTTTTTTTTTTTTATTTTACGTGGAGGAAATCTGCTTGCCAGACACCCCCGCCCCGCCCGGGGGAGCGGGACGAGGGTAGTGTGGGGTTTGACCCACTAAAACCTCCACGGCGACCTGAGGACGCAGAACCGATCGCTGGCGATTCAACGGGGGAGCCACGGGAACTCTTGAAGAACACTACCGCGGCTCCCCCTCGCCTGGCCGGCCATCAGGATGGTAACGATGGCCGGCCGCGTCCCGGGGGGAAATAAAATAAATCCTCCCCCCTAAAATCCAATTAAATTCGGCGGCGCGAGGGGTCGCACCCCGAACCGCCCCGACACGGCGACCGCGCGATAGGTGACCAGGGCCCCCGCCCTGATCACAGCGGCCGCCGGGGGGACGACGAGTATATCGGAGGAGGATCACAGTTAACACTCGCCTCCCTCAGACGACTCGTCATCCCCCACTCCCAACAGTGGAGGTCCTCCTCTGTTGGCGGGCGGCCGGCAATGAAACCAGCATGTTCTGGTACACCCGCCGCCCGCCTACTCTCAGCTGCCCGGGGTTTCTCGGCGCGGGCGCGCACGCCGTCCCCGGGCACGTCGGGCGGGATCTGTAAGCTCCCGATCTCGCTCGGCAGCCTCCTTCCGCGACATAACCTCCTCGCAGAAAGAGATTGCTGCCGCCCACTTCCCCGGGCCCTCCAGCATGGCCCCAACTAGGCTGGAGAGTGCGAGGTCGTGGCCGACTTCCCGTTTTAGGACTCGGCGCAGCGCTGAAAAGGCGGGACATTCCTCCAGCGTGTGCTGCGCCGAGTCTTCCTCCGCGCCACAGTGGTGGCACACCGTCGTCGCTTCCCGCCCGATGCGACACAGGTAGACACCGAAGCAGCCATGCCCGGTGAACACCTGCGTCGCTCGGTAGGAGAGCCTGCCATGCCGTCTCTCCCGCCACGAGGTGAAGTGCGGCAGGAGAGCCCCGGGGACGCGCTCGCCGGCGTGGGAGCAAAGCTCGGCACGCCATCTGGCGAGCGCTAGTCGCCGGGCCTGGAGCTCGAAGCCCCCGACCGTCTCTCGCTCCGGCAGGGCCCCTCGAGCACGGCTGGCGATGCTTGTGCGCCCATAAACATAGGCGCGCACCGCCGCCTGAAGCTCGAAGGGAAGTTCTCCCGCCAGAGCAAGCGCCGCCACGGTAGACGTGGTGCGGTAACCTCTTATGAGGCGGATGGCCATCCGCCTCTGCAGCCGGCGCAACAACAGCGTGTTGCGCCGGCTGGTCATCACGTACGGCGCCCAGATTGGGGCACCGTATAAGGCCATAGACCGCACCACGCCCAGGTATAGGCGGCGCACCAAATCTCCCGGTCCCCCGAGGTTGGGCAGCAGGCGGCCCAAAGAGGCCGCCGCCTTTTCGACTCGGGGGACGAGACGGTCGAGATGCGCATCGAAGCTCCAGCGGCTGTCGAGGATCAGTCCGAGATATTTCAACTGGGACTTCACCTCGACGCAGGCTTCTCCAACCCGGATCCACGATCTGGCCGGTGGCCGAGACCGAGGCCGTCCGTGGAACCAGACAGCCTCGGCCTTCTCCGGGGCTATTTTCAGCCCCAGATCGCGGATCCTCGCGACGACGGCTGCCACCGCAACCTCTGCTCGTCGGATGGTCCTCTCGAAGGTACTTCCGACGGCGACCACCAACGTGTCGTCCGCGTAGCAGACGAGGGTGGCACCGTCGGGCAGGGAGGCCTTTTCCAGGACCGCGTTGTAACCCAGGTCCCACAGGAGCGGTCCTAAAACAGACCCCTGCGGGACCCCGCGGTCCACTTCCCTCCGTATCATCCCGTACCGGCCCGGGTATTCGACCCACCTGTCCCGCAGGTAGGCCCCGATCACCCGCCTCAGATAGGGAGGCACCTGGTGATCGACGAGGGCCCCCCTAATGGCGGACCAGGGCAGGGTGTTGAACGCATTGACGATGTCAATGGACACCGCCAAGCACACCCCGCCCCTTGCCACGGCATTGTCCGAGAGGGACTTGAGACGGACGATAGCGTCGACCGTCGATCGCCCCTCCCGGAAGCCAAACTGGCAGTCCGCCAGATCTGGGCCGTCGCGGGACAGGTGCCTGGAGAGGCGGGCAACAATGATCTTCTCGAAGATCTTGCCCGCCTCATCCAGGAGACAAATGGGCCGGTACGCGGAGGGAGAATCCCCCGGCCTCCCTTCCTTCCTCAAGAGGACCATCCGACTTTCTCTCCATAGGTCGGGGAACGTCCCCGACCTCAGGAGCCCAGAGTAGAGGCTCCTCAGCCTCTCCCCCAGGACGCTCGTGGCGAGCAACCAGACCCGGCCGGGGATACCGTCCGGCCCCGGGGCGGTATTCTTGCCCCGGAGCCATTTGACGACCCCGGCCATCTCCTCCGGCGCGACCTCAAGATCCGGGGACCACTCATGTTCCTCTGGCTCAGGGACGGGCCGGGACGGCCCCTCGCTAACGGGGAATAAAGCGTCCACGACCCGCCCGAGCAGCCCCGGATCCAGGCTCTCCGTCACGGGGGGCGCCCAGGGACGCAATCGTCCCAATGCCATCTTGTATGGACGCCCCCACGGATCTCGGTTCAGAGAGCCGAGGAGATCGCGCCAGGCCTGGTCCTTTGCCCGCCTGATGGCCAGCTGCAGGGCGACCACCTTCTCCCGATATAGCCCGTACAGCTGGGCAGCCAGCACGTCGTCCGTTCGTCGTCGTCGACGGGCGCGTGCGTACTGGCGTCGCGCGCGAACGCACTCGGTGCGTAATTCCGCTATCTCGCGCGACCACCAGTACACCGCCTTCCTCGGGAAGACCCTGGCCCGGGGCATGGCGACGTCGCAAATCGACGTCATTGCGCCCCGGAACCAATGGGCCTCCACATTCCCGTCGACTGGCCCGGCCGGTGTTGCTGGCCAGACCACGACGTGGGCTGCCGCCATCAGAGCGTCCTGGTCGAGGCGCTTCAGCGCCCACCGCGGTTGAGGCGAACCCTCATCGGCGGTGCGACGACGGGGTGTCGATAGTGGGGCGGAGGAGAGGTCGAGAACTATGTATCTGTGGTCAGACAACGTCTCGACCCCCTCCGCCACTCTCCACCCCGTAATACGGAGCGCGGCCGGGGGCGTTGCCCACGAAAGGTCAACGATGGACCCCCCGTTATGCCGCACGCACGTATGGACCGAGCCCGTGTTCAGGAGACGGAGCTCCAGTCCCGCCGCCCAATCCATCACCTCCCGGCCCCTCGAATCAGTCCCGGGGGAACCCCAAGCCGTGGCCTTGGCATTAAAGTCCCCCAGGACCAGCACCGGACGGGGATGGCAGCGGGAGACGCATCTCCCTACCCCGTCCAGATACTGCTCAAACTCTTCGAGGGACCACCTTGGAGGTGCGTATATCGCCACAACCGCGGTGCCGCCCCAATCAACGGCCACGTATCCCAGGCCACGCTCGATAAGCGAGCACGGCGGGGACCCCGGCCTCCCAGCCCAAATAATCGCGGCGGAGCCAATCGAGTCCCCCATCCAGTGTGGATGTTTGGGGACCCTGTGCGGCTCCGCCACGACTGCCAACCCGGCACCCCGCTCGGCCAGGCATTGAAACAGGAGATCCTGCGCTCTGGCCGAGCAGTTGAGGTTAACTTGTATTATCGGGCCCGGGGGCCCCATTACACGGCCGTGTCCATCGCCGTCACGGCCGCGGATGCGGTGGCGTCTGGGACTTTAATGGCCCCATCCGCCCCCGCGGGCGCGGCGTTAGCATCAGGCGATGCTGCCTTTCCGTTGCTGGCCACGGTGGTCGCTGCCTTGGCCATCGTGGTTACCTTCCCTTTTTTAAGAAATCTGGCAGACGACCTTTGGCCACCTACCTTGCCTCGCCCCGCACTGGCAGGACATGCCCGGCTGCCGAGGCGGTGACCAGACGGCCTGCCCGCGCCCGCACAAAGCGGACAATTGGGCGAGGCCGTACAGGCTGCCACCTTGTGGTCACGACTGCCGCATCTATAACAGCAGTCGGACCTATCCTCGGCAGCAGTGCACCGCTGACTGGTGTGGCCAACACCAAGGCAACGGTAACACTGCAAAGGCCGGGCACTCAGGGCCTCCACTGCTGCCTGGGTCCAGCCGACGGTTATCCGGCCCGCGACAGCAACCTTGCGAGCGGCCGCGGCAGGACATCGGACCCAGAGGGTGCCCAATCCCGAGGGGGAAGACCGGATTTCGCCGGTATTGATGTCCCCCTCGCTGCACCCGCCCACGCGGGCAACAGCCGCAGCGACCTCCGCCGGCGTGGTCGAATCGACCAGGCCGCGCACCCTAAGGTCAGCTTTTTTGACCGGACGCGCGACCTTTACGCCGGTGCCTGCCAGTGCTTCCGCCACTTTTGTGGCGAGGACGGTGGCCTTGGCGGCCCCATCGGTCCCAGGGACCTCCAAAATTAAACCCCCAGTCACCGCCCTTCGCGGCCTCAGCGAGGCGATGCCAATTTCTGCCAGGTCCACCTTGGACCTGGCAGTGGCCATCGCCTGCGCGTAAGTAATGTCCACGCCAGACGGAACCGTTATGGTAACCGCTGCTGTGCGTGGCGGTCGAGGAGGCAGGGGTGTCTTCCTGGGGACCGCCGGGACCACCCGTCCTTTTTTATTCGCGGTCGCAGTGGCCTTGGCAGCCGCCTTTTTGGCCTTCCGGCCAACCACCTGGGACCACGCCACCTGGGGTGGAGGCGCGGCGGAGTGTGGGGCCAATTCTGCTCGCGGTCGAGCGGGCTCCGTCTGGGCCGCTTTAGCCGCCCCAGCTTTCCCACCTTTCTTCTTCTTCTTCGCCCTCCGCCCCACCCTGTCCGAAGACTGTGAGGGGACGGACGGGCCAGGGGCCACCGATCGCAGGGCCGAGTCCGTTCGCGGCGCGAGCTCCTTCCTGAATGACGCCAATTTGGCGTCTATCAGGGCGCTTATCTGCGCCAGAAAATCTGCGGGCGCAGCCGCAGGCGGTGGCGAGGACTTTTCTTGCCAGGAGCGATGGCAATCCCGGGCGCCGACGATCGGCGGCGATTTTGAGCCCTCTCCCGGGCGCGGCGGCGGAGGCATTGCGGCAGCAGCCGTTCTCGCCTCCACCACCTGCCGGAGCCGTGCCACCTCCGCCTGCAGCTCCGTCATTTGTCCCCTGAGGACGGCATTCTCGGCCTCCAGGACACGCGTGGCGTCGGTTGCTGACCTCACTGCCAGCTCGGACACCCCCACCCTGCCGTTTAAAGCGGCCACCCTCAGGGCGCGGGCCAAGTTGCCCTTCAGCCCCTTTGACACGCCGGATATCCTGGCCACCTCATCCAGGCTCTCCAATATAGCGGCCGCGACATCCCGCGTCGGACGGTTGCGGAAATTTTCCGCGATATCCGTCTCGTCCGGGAGCGGGACGCTCGACCGCGATGGTCTCGGCACGGGGGCACCCGGGTCGAATATCGCCGCCACCTCCCTTGCCTCGGCCTCCAACTGCGAGGCCTCGGCCAGTCTAAGTTTGGCCTCTGCGAGGCCAACATATTCGCCGGTCGTCGGCGGCCGTCCTCTCTTCCTCGCCGACGACGAGCCCGGGACACTCTGCGATGAGTGGTGGGAGGAGACAGAGAAATCTGACTCCTCCCCCTCATCGCACTCACCAAGGCCCGCTGCGGTCCTCTTTTTGCCGCGTGTTGCCGAATGCCTCCGCGACACCGGCTCTGTACATCTTTTGAGGCGCACGATAGGACCGCGCACCTCCACCTCACGCTCGTTTCCCCCTTCCCCAGTTATTTGTTTAAAAGAATCCATAATTGGTCCCACGAGTGTGGTCGGAAAGAAAGGTCACCCCGGGCAGAGCCGCCATACCCGGGGAAGGCTAATACACCCGGGGGTCGCCAGGTACCCCGGGGTTGTCCGCTAAAGATTGGTGCACCCACCAACCATAGCTGGCGCTTACTCCAGCTACACCCTCATCACCGCGCAACGCTGCTTGGGGCTAGGGATTTTTTAGAGAGGTTGTCATCCTCGCGGCCCGGCCGGTTAAGGCAAGACCCCCGTTCCTGTAAAACATGACCACAGGTTTACGGTATGTGTCCGACTTTAGTTGGCCCCTCCACTCAAGCCACTCCGGCATGGTAGAACCTGCCAGGGAATAAATTCCCCGCCGGCAAAGCCTTGAGGATCATTAGGGCACGAAGCCCCCCCACCACGACAAGGTAGCGGACACGGGGGGGAACCTTGACATAACCTTGACATAACCTTGACATAACCTTGACATAACCTTGACATAACCTTGACATAACCTTGACATAACCTTGACATAACCTTGACATAACCTTGACATAACCTTGACATAACCTTGACATAACCTTGACATAACCTTGACATAACCTTGACATAACCTTGACATAACCTTGACATAACCTTGACATAACCTTGACATAACCTTGACATAACCTTGACATAACCTTGACATAACCTTGACATAACCTTGACATAACCTTGACATAACCTTGACATAACCTTGACATAACCTTGACATAACCTTGACATAACCTTGACATAACCTTGACATAACCTTGACATAACCTTGACATAACCTTGACATAACCTTGACATAACCTTGACATAACCTTGACATAACCTTGACATAACCTTGACATAACCTTGACATAACCTTGACATAACCTTGACATAACCTTGACATAACCTTGACATAACCTTGACATAACCTTGACATAACCTTGACATAACCTTGACATAACCTTGACATAACCTTGACATAACCTTGACATAACCTTGACATAACCTTGACATAACCTTGACATAACCTTGACATAACCTTGACATAACCTTGACATAACCTTGACATAACCTTGACATAACCTTGACATAACCTTGACATAACCTTGACATAACCTTGACATAACCTTGACATAACCTTGACATAACCTTGACATAACCTTGACATAACCTTGACATAACCTTGACATAACCTTGACATAACCTTGACATAACCTTGACATAACCTTGACATAACCTTGACATAACCTTGACATAACCTTGACATAACCTTGACATAACCTTGACATAACCTTGACATAACCTTGACATAACCTTGACATAACCTTGACATAACCTTGACATAACCTTGACATAACCTTGACATAACCTTGACATAACCTTGACATAACCTTGACATAACCTTGACATAACCTTGACATAACCTTGACATAACCTTGACATAACCTTGACATAACCTTGACATAACCTTGACATAACCTTGACATAACCTTGACATAACCTTGACATAACCTTGACATAACCTTGACATAACCTTGACATAACCTTGACATAACCTTGACATAACCTTGACATAACCTTGACATAACCTTGACATAACCTTGACATAACCTTGACATAACCTTGACATAACCTTGACATAACCTTGACATAACCTTGACATAACCTTGACATAACCTTGACATAACCTTGACATAACCTTGACATAACCTTGACATAACCTTGACATAACCTTGACATAACCTTGACATAACCTTGACATAACCTTGACATAACCTTGACATAACCTTGACATAACCTTGACATAACCTTGACATAACCTTGACATAACCTTGACATAACCTTGACATAACCTTGACATAACCTTGACATAACCTTGACATAACCTTGACATAACCTTGACATAACCTTGACATAACCTTGACATAACCTTGACATAACCTTGACATAACCTTGACATAACCTTGACATAACCTTGACATAACCTTGACATAACCTTGACATAACCTTGACATAACCTTGACATAACCTTGACATAACCTTGACATAACCTTGACATAACCTTGACATAACCTTGACATAACCTTGACATAACCTTGACATAACCTTGACATAACCTTGACATAACCTTGACATAACCTTGACATAACCTTGACATAACCTTGACATAACCTTGACATAACCTTGACATAACCTTGACATAACCTTGACATAACCTTGACATAACCTTGACATAACCTTGACATAACCTTGACATAACCTTGACATAACCTTGACATAACCTTGACATAACCTTGACATAACCTTGACATAACCTTGACATAACCTTGACATAACCTTGACATAACCTTGACATAACCTTGACATAACCTTGACATAACCTTGACATAACCTTGACATAACCTTGACATAACCTTGACATAACCTTGACATAACCTTGACATAACCTTGACATAACCTTGACATAACCTTGACATAACCTTGACATAACCTTGACATAACCTTGACATAACCTTGACATAACCTTGACATAACCTTGACATAACCTTGACATAACCTTGACATAACCTTGACATAACCTTGACATAACCTTGACATAACCTTGACATAACCTTGACATAACCTTGACATAACCTTGACATAACCTTGACATAACCTTGACATAACCTTGACATAACCTTGACATAACCTTGACATAACCTTGACATAACCTTGACATAACCTTGACATAACCTTGACATAACCTTGACATAACCTTGACATAACCTTGACATAACCTTGACATAACCTTGACATAACCTTGACATAACCTTGACATAACCTTGACATAACCTTGACATAACCTTGACATAACCTTGACATAACCTTGACATAACCTTGACATAACCTTGACATAACCTTGACATAACCTTGACATAACCTTGACATAACCTTGACATAACCTTGACATAACCTTGACATAACCTTGACATAACCTTGACATAACCTTGACATAACCTTGACATAACCTTGACATAACCTTGACATAACCTTGACATAACCTTGACATAACCTTGACATAACCTTGACATAACCTTGACATAACCTTGACATAACCTTGACATAACCTTGACATAACCTTGACATAACCTTGACATAACCTTGACATAACCTTGACATAACCTTGACATAACCTTGACATAACCTTGACATAACCTTGACATAACCTTGACATAACCTTGACATAACCTTGACATAACCTTGACATAACCTTGACATAACCTTGACATAACCTTGACATAACCTTGACATAACCTTGACATAACCTTGACATAACCTTGACATAACCTTGACATAACCTTGACATAACCTTGACATAACCTTGACATAACCTTGACATAACCTTGACATAACCTTGACATAACCTTGACATAACCTTGACATAACCTTGACATAACCTTGACATAACCTTGACATAACCTTGACATAACCTTGACATAACCTTGACATAACCTTGACATAACCTTGACATAACCTTGACATAACCTTGACATAACCTTGACATAACCTTGACATAACCTTGACATAACCTTGACATAACCTTGACATAACCTTGACATAACCTTGACATAACCTTGACATAACCTTGACATAACCTTGACATAACCTTGACATAACCTTGACATAACCTTGACATAACCTTGACATAACCTTGACATAACCTTGACATAACCTTGACATAACCTTGACATAACCTTGACATAACCTTGACATAACCTTGACATAACCTTGACATAACCTTGACATAACCTTGACATAACCTTGACATAACCTTGACATAACCTTGACATAACCTTGACATAACCTTGACATAACCTTGACATAACCTTGACATAACCTTGACATAACCTTGACATAACCTTGACATAACCTTGACATAACCTTGACATAACCTTGACATAACCTTGACATAACCTTGACATAACCTTGACATAACCTTGACATAACCTTGACATAACCTTGACATAACCTTGACATAACCTTGACATAACCTTGACATAACCTTGACATAACCTTGACATAACCTTGACATAACCTTGACATAACCTTGACATAACCTTGACATAACCTTGACATAACCTTGACATAACCTTGACATAACCTTGACATAACCTTGACATAACCTTGACATAACCTTGACATAACCTTGACATAACCTTGACATAACCTTGACATAACCTTGACATAACCTTGACATAACCTTGACATAACCTTGACATAACCTTGACATAACCTTGACATAACCTTGACATAACCTTGACATAACCTTG
Organism: Megalopta genalis; assembly: GCF_051020955.1. Taxonomy (NCBI): domain Eukaryota; kingdom Metazoa; phylum Arthropoda; class Insecta; order Hymenoptera; family Halictidae; genus Megalopta; species Megalopta genalis. The sequence goes on from NW_027476133.1 coordinate 46,982, forward strand.
ACATAACCTTGACATAACCTTGACATAACCTTGACATAACCTTGACATAACCTTGACATAACCTTGACATAACCTTGACATAACCTTTTTTTTTTTTTTTTTTTATTTTACGTGGAGGAAATCTGCTCGCCAGACACCCCCGCCCCGCCCGGGGGAGCGGGACGAGGGTAGTGTGGGGATCGACCCACTAAAACCTCCACGGCGACCTGAGGACGCAGGACCGATCGCTGGCGATTCAACGGGGGAGCCACGGGAACTCTTGAAGAACACTACCGCGGCTCCCCCTCGCCTGGCCGGCCATCAAGATGGTAACGATGGCCGGCCGCGTCCCGGGGGGAAAAAAAAAAAAAAATAAATCCTCCCCCCTAAAATCCATTTAAATTCGGCGGCGCGAGGGGTCGCACCCCGCACCGCCCCAGCACGGCGACCGCGCGATAGGTGACCAGGGCCCCCGCCCTGATCACAGCGGCCGCCGGGGGGACGACGAGTATATTGGAGGAGGATCACAATTAGCCCTCGCCTCCCTCAGGCGACTCGCCATCCCCCACTCACAACAGGGGAGGTCCTCCTCTGTTGGCGGGCGGCGGGCAATGAAACCAGCATGTACTGGTACACCCGCCGCCCGCCTACTCTCAGCTGACCGGGGTTTCTCGGCGTGGGCGCGCACGCCGTCCCCGGGCACGTCGGGCGGGATCTGTAAGCTCCCGATCCCGCTCGGCAGCCTCCTTCCGCGACATAACCTCCTCGCAGAAAGAGATTGCTGCCGCCCACTTCCCCGGGCCCTCCAGCATGGCCCCAACTAGGCTGGAGAGTGCGAGGTCGTGGCCGACTTCTCGCTTCAGGACTCGGCGCAGCGCTGAAAAGGCGGGACATTCCTCCAGCGTGTGCTGCGCCGAGTCTTCCTCCGCGCCACAGTGGTGGCACACCGTCGTCGCTTCCCGCCCGATGCGACACAGGTAGACACCGAAGCAGCCATGCCCGGTGAACACCTGCGTCGCTCGGTAGGAGAGCCTGCCATGCCGTCTCTCCCGCCACGAGGTGAAGTGTGGCAGGAGAGCCCCGGGGACGCGCTCGCCGGCGTGGGAGCAAAGCTCGGCACGCCATCTGGCGAGCGCTAGTCTCCGGGCCTGGAGCTCGAAGCCCTCGACCGTCTCTCGCTCCGGCGGGGCCCCTCGAGCACGGCTGGCGATGCTTGTGCGCCCATAAACATAGGCGCGCACCGCCGCCTGAAGCTCGAAGGGAAGTTCTCCCGCCAGAGCAAGCGCCGCCACGGTAGACGTGGTGCGGTAACCTCTTATGAGGCGGATGGCCATCCGCCTCTGCAGCCGGCGCAACAACAGCGTGTTGCGCCGGCTGGTCATCACGTACGGCGCCCATATTGGGGCACCGTATAAGGCCATAGACCGCACCACGCCCAGGTATAGGCGGCGCACCAAATCACCCGGTCCCCCGAGGTTGGGCAGCAGGCGGCCCAAAGAGGCCGCCGCCTTTTCGACTCGGGGGACGAGACGGTCGAGATGCGCATCGAAGTCCCAGCGGCTGTCGAGGATCAGTCCGAGATATTTCAACTGGGACTTCACCTCGACGCAGGCTTCTCCAACCCGGATCCACGATCTGGCCGGTGGCCGAGACCGAGGCCGTCCGTGGAACCAGACAGCCTCGGCCTTCTCCGGGGCTATTTTCAGCCCCAGATCGCGGATCCTCGCGACGACGGCTGCCACCGCAACCTCTGCTCGTCGGATGGTCCTCTCGAAGGTACTTCCGACGGCGACCACCAACGTGTCGTCCGCGTAGCAGACGAGGGTGGCACCGTCGGGCAGGGAGGCCTTCTCCAGGACCGCGTTGTAACCCAGGTCCCACAGGAGCGGTCCTAAAACAGACCCCTGCGGGACCCCGCGGTCCACTTCCCTCCGTATCATCCCGTACCGGCCCGGGTATTCGACCCACCTGTCCCGCAGGTAGGCCCCGATCACCCGCCTCAGATAGGGAGGCACCTGGTGATCGACGAGGGCCCCCCTAATGGCGGACCAGGGCAGGGTGTTGAACGCATTGACGATGTCAATGGACACCGCCAAGCACACCCCGCCCCTTGCCACGGCATTGTCCGAGAGGGACTTGAGACGGACGATAGCGTCGACCGTCGATCGCCCCTCCCGGAAGCCAAACTGGCAGTCCGCCAGATCTGGGCCGTCGCGGGACAGGTGCCTGGAGAGGCGGGCAACAATGATCTTCTCGAAGATCTTGCCCGCCTCATCCAGGAGACAAATGGGCCGGTACGCGGAGGGAGAATCCCCCGGCCTCCCATCCTTCCTCAAGAGGACCATCCGACTTTCTCTCCATAGGTCGGGGAACGTCCCCGACCTCAGGAGCCCAGAGTAGAGGCTCCTCAGCCTCTCCCCCAGGACGCTCGTGGCGAGCAACCAGACCCGGCCGGGGATACCGTCCGGCCCCGGGGCGGTATTCTTGCCCCGGAGCCATTTGACGACCCCGGCCATCTCCTCCGGCGCGACCTCAAGATCCGGGGACCACTCATGTTCCTCTGGCTCAGGGACGGGCCGGGACGGCCCCTCGCTAACGGGGAATAAAGCGTCCACGACCCGCCCGAGCAGCCCCGGATCCAGGCTCTCCGTCACGGGGGGCGCCCAGGGACGCAATCGTCCCAATGCCATCTTGTATGGGCGCCCCCACGGATCTCGGTTTAGAGAGCCGAGGAGATCGCGCCAGGCCTGGTCCTTCGCTCGCCTGATGGCCAGCTGCAGGGCGACCACCTTCTCCCGATATCGCCCGTACAGCTGGGCAGCCAGCACGTCGTCCGTACGTCGTCGTCGACGGGCGCGAGCGTACTGGCGTCGCGCGCGGACGCACTCGGTGCGTAATTCAGCTATCGCACGCGACCACCAGTACACAGCCTTCCTCGGGAAGACCCTGGCCCGGGGCATGGCGACGTCGCAAACCGACGTCATTGCGCCCCGGAACCAACGGGCCTCCCCATTCCCGTCGACTGGCCCGGCCGGTGTTGCTGGCCAGGCCACGACGTGGGCTGCCGCCATCAGAGCGTCCTGGTCGAGGCGCTTCAGCGCCCACCGCGGTTGAGGCGATCCTTCATCAGCGGGGCGACGACGGGGTGTCGATGGTGGGGCGGCGGAGAGGTCGAGAATTATGTATCTGTGGTCAGACAACGTCTCGACCCCTTCCGCCACCCTCCACCCCGTAATACGGCGCGCGGCCGGGGGCGTTGCCCACGAAAGGTCAACGATGGACCCCCCGTTATGCCGCACGCACGTATGGACCGAGCCCGTATTCAGGAGACGGAGCTCCAGTCCCGCCGCCCAATCCAGCACCTCCCGGCCCCTCGAGTCAGTCCCGGGGGAACCCCAAGCCGTGGCCTTGGCATTGAAGTCCCCCAGGACCAGCACCGGACGGGGATGGCAGCGGGAGACGCATCTCCCTACCCCGTCCAGATACTGCTCAAACTCTTCGAGGGACCACCTTGGAGGTGCGTATATCGCCACAACCGCGGTTCCGCCCCAATCAACGGCCACGTATCCCAGGCCGCGCTCGATAACCGAGCACGGCGGGGACCCCGACCTCCCAGCCCAAATAATCGCGGCGGAGCCAATCGAGTCCCCCATCCAGTGTGGATGTTTGGGGACCCTGTGCGGCTCCGCCACGACTGCCAACCCGGCACCCCGCTCGGCCAGGCATTGAAACAGGAGATCCTGCGCTCTGGCCGAGCAGTTGAGGTTAACTTGTATTATCGGGCCCGGGGGCCCCATTACACAGCCGTGTCCATCGCCGTCACGGCCGCGGATGCGGTGGCGTCAGGGACTTTAGTGGCCCCATTCGCCCCCGCGGGTGCGGCGGTAGCATCAGGCGGTGCCGCCTTTTCGTTGCTGGCCACGGTGGTCGCTGCCTTGGCCATCGTGGTTTCCTTCCCTTTTTTATTGAATCTGGCAGACGACCTTTGGCCGCCTACCTTGCCTCGCCTCGCACTGACAGGACACGCCCGGCCGCCGAGGCGGTGACCAGAAGGCCTGCCCGCGCCCGCACAAAGCGGACAATTGGGCGTGGCCGTACAGGCTGCCACCTTATGGTCCCGACTGCCGCATCTATAGCAGCAGTCGGACCTATCCTCGGCAGAAGTGCACCGCTGACTGGTGTGGCCAACATCAAGGCAACGGTAACACTGCAGAGGCCGGGCACTCAGGGCCTCCACGACTGCATGGGTCCAGCCGACGGTTATCCGGCCCGCGACAGCAACCTTGCGAGCGGCCGCGGCAGGACATCGGACCCAGAGGGTGCCCAATCCCGAGGGGGAAGACCGGATTTCGCCGGTATTGATGTCCCCCTCGCTGCACCCGCCCACGCGGGCAACAGCCGCAGCGACCTCCGCCGGCGTGGTCGAATCGACCAGGCCGCGCACCCTAAGGTCAGCTTTTTTGACCGGACGCGCGACCTTTACGCCGGTGCCTGCCAGCGCTTCCGCCACTTTTGTGGCGAGGACGGTGGCCTTGGCGGCCCCATCGGTACCAGGGACTTCCAAAATTAACCCCCCAGTCACCGCCCTTCGCGGCCTCAGCGAGGCGATGCCAATTTCTGCCAGGTCCACCTTGGACCTGGCAGTGGCCATCGCCTGCGCGTAAGTAATGTCCACGCCAGACGGAACCGTTATGGTAACCGCTGCTGTGCGTGGCGGTCGCGGAGGCAAGGGTGTCTTCCTGGGGGCCGCCGGGACCACCCGTCCTTTTTTGTTATTCGCCGCCGCAGTGGCCTTGGCAGCCGCCTTTTTAGCCTTGCGGCCAACCACCTGGGACCACGCCTCCTGGGGCGGAGGCGCGGCAGAGGGTAGCGCCGATTCTGCTCGCGGTCGAGCGGGCTCCGTCTGGGCCGCTATAGCCGCCCCAGCTTTCCCACCTTTCTTCTTCTTCTTCGTCTTCCGCCCCACCCTGTCCGAAGACTGTGAGGGGACGGACGGCCCAGGTGCCACCGATCGCAGGGCCGAGTCCGTTCGCGGCGCGAGCTCCCTCCTGAATGACGCCAATTTGGCGTCTATCAGGGCGCTTATCTGCGCCAGAAAATCTGCGGGCGCAGTCGCATGTGGGGGCAACCTTGACATAACCTTGACATAACCTTGACATAACCTTGACATAACCTTGACATAACCTTGACATAACCTTGACATAACCTTGACATAACCTTTTTTTTTTTTTTTTTTTTTATTTTACGTGGAGGAAATCTGCTCGCCAGACACCCCCGCCCCGCCCGGGGGAGCGGGACGAGGGTAGTGTGGGGTTTGACCCACTAAAACCTCCACGGCGACCTGAGGACGCAGGACCGATCGCTGGCGATTCAACGGGGGGAGCCACGGGAACTCTTGAAGAACACTACCGCGGCTCCCCCTCGCCTGGCCGGCCATCAAGATGGTAACGATGGCCGGCCGCGTCCCGAGGGGAAATAAAATAAATCCTCCCCCCTAAAATCCATTTAAATTCGGCGGCGCGAGGGGTCGCACCCCGCACCGCCCCGACACGGCGACCGCGCGATAGGTGACCAGGGCCCCCGCCCTGATCACAGCGGCCGCCGGGGGGACGACGAGTATATTGGAGGAGGATCACAGTTAACCCTCCCCTCCATCAGGCGACTCGTCATCCCCCACTCCCAACAGTGGAGGTCCTCCTCTGTTGGCGGGCGGCGGGTAATGAAACCAGCATGTTCTGGTACACCCGCCGCCCGCCTACTCTCAGCTGCCCGGGGTTTCTCGGCGTGGGCGCGCACGCCGTCCCCGGGCACGTCGGGCGGGATCTGTAAGCTCCCGATCCCGCTCGGCAGCCTCCTTCCGCGACATAACATCCTCGCAGAAAGAGATTGCTGCCGCCCACTTCCCCGGGCTCTCCAGCATGGCCCCAACTAGGCTGGAGAGTGCGAGGTCGTGACCGACTTCCCGTTTTAGGACTCGGCGCAGCGCTGAAAAGGCGGGACATTCCTCCAGCGTGTGCTGCGCCGAGTCTTCCTCCGCGCCACAATGGTGGCACACCGTCGTCGCTTCCCGCCCGATGCGACACAGGTAGACACCGAAGCAGCCATGCCCGGTGAACACCTGCGTCGCTCGGTAGGAGAGCCTGCCATGCCGTCTCTCCCGCCACGAGGTGAAGTGCGGCAGGAGAGCCCCGGGGACGCGCTCGCCGGCGTGGGAGCAAAGCTCGGCACGCCATCTGGCGAGCGCTAGTCTCCGGGCCTGGAGCTCGAAGCCCTCGACCGTCTCTCGCTCCGGCGGGGCCCCTCGAGCACGGCTGGCGATGCTTGTGCGCCCATAAACATAGGCGCGCACCGCCGCCTGAAGCTCGAAGGGAAGTTCTCCCGCCAGAGCAAGCGCCGCCACGGTAGACGTGGTGCGGTAACCTCTTATGAGGCGGATGGCGATCCGCCTCTGCAGCCGGCGCAACAATAGCGTGTTGCGCCGGCTGGTCATCACGTACGGCGCCCATATTGGGGCACCGTATAAGGCCATAGACCGCACCACGCCCAGGTATAGGCGGCGCACCAAATCTCCCGGTCCCCCGAGGTTGGGCAGCAGGCGGCCCAAAGAGGCCGCCGCCTTTTCGACTCGGGGGACGAGACGGTCGGGATGCGCATCGAAGCACCAGTGGCTGTCGAGGATCAGTCCGAGATATTTCAACTCGGACTTCACCTCGACGCAGGCTTCTCCAACCCGGATCCACGATCTGGCCGGTGGCCGAGACCGAGGCCGTCCGTGAAACCAGACAGCCTCGGCCTTCTCCGGGGCTATTTTCAGCCCCAGATCGCGGATCCTCGCGACGACGGCTGCCACCGCAACCTCTGCTCGACGGATGGTCCTCTCGAAGGTACTCCCGACGGCGACCACCAACGTGTCGTCCGCGTAGCAGACGAGGGTGGCACCGTCGGGCAGGGAGGCCTTTTCCAGGACCGCGTTGTAACCTAGGTCCCACAGGAGCGGTCCTAAAACGGACCCCTGCGGGACCCCGCGGTCCACTTCCCTCCGTATCATCCCGCACCGGCCCGGGTATTCAACCCACCTGTCCCGCAGGTAGGCCCCGATCACCCGCCTCAGATAGGGAGGCACCTGGTGATCGACGAGGGCCTCCCTAATGGCGGACCAGGGCAGGGTGTTGAACGCATTGACGATGTCAATGGACACCGCCAAGCACACCCCGCCCCTTGCCACGGCATTGTCCGAGAGGGACTTGAGACGGTCGATAGCGTCGACCGTCGATCGCCCCTCCCGGAAGCCAAACTGGCAGTCCGCCAGATCGGGGCCGTCGCGGGACAGGTGCCTGGAGAGGCGGGCAACAATGATCTTCTCGAAGATCTTGCCCGCCTCATCCAGGAGACAAATGGGCCGGTACGCGGAGGGAGAATCCCCCGGCCTCCCATCCTTCCTCAAGAGGACCATCCGACTTTCTCTCCATAGGTCGGGGAACGTCCCCGACCTCAGGAGCCCAGAGTAGAGGCTCCTCAGCCTCTCGCCCAGGACGCTCGCGGCGAGCAGCCAGACCCGGCCGGGGATACCGTCCGGCCCCGGGGCGGTATTCTTGCCCCGGAGCCATTTGACGACCGCGGCCATCTCCTCCGGCGCGACCTCAAGATCCGGGGACCACTCATGTTCCTCTGGCTCAGGGACAGGCCGGGACGCCTCCCCGCTAACGGGGAATAAAGCGTCCACGACCCGCCCGAGCAGCCCCGGATCCAGGCTCTCCGTCACGGGGGGCGCCCAGGGACGCAATCGTCCCAATGCCATCTTGTATGGGCGCCCCCACGGATCTCGGTTCAGAGAGCCGAGGAGATCGCGCCATGCCTGGTCCTTCGCTCGCCTGATGGCCAGCTGCAGGGCGACCACCTTCTCCCGATATCGCCCGTACAGCTGGGCAGCCAGAACGTCGTCCGTACGTCGTCGTCGACGGGCGCGAGCGTACTGGCGTCGCGCGCGGACGCACTCGGGGCGTAACTCCGCTATCGCGCGCGACCACCAGTACACCGCCTTCCTCGGGAAGACCCTGGCCCGGGGCATGGCTACGTCGCAAATGGACGTCATTGCGCCACGGAACCAATGGGCCTCCCCATTCCCGTCGACTGGCCCGGCCGGTGTTGCTGGCCAGGCCACGACGTGGGCCGCCGCCATCAGAGCGTCCTGGTCGAGGCGCTTCAGCGCCCACCGCGGTCGAGGCGAACCTTCATCGGCGGGGCGACGACGGGGTGTCGATGGTGGGGCGGCGGAGAGGTCGAGAACTATGTATCTGTGGTCAGACAACGTCTCGACCCCTTCCGCCACCCTCCACCCCGTAATACGGCGCGCGGCCTGGGGCGTTGCCCACGAAAGGTCAACGATGGACCCCCCGTTATGCCGCACGCACGTATGGACCGAGCCCGTGTTCAGGAGACGGAGCTCCAGTCCCGCCGCCCAATCCAGCACCTCCCGGCCCCTCGAATCAGTCCCGGGGGAACCCCAAGCCGTGGCCTTGGCATTAAAGTCCCCCAGGACCAGCACCGGACGGGGATGGCAGCGGGAGACGCATCTCCCTACCCCGTCCAGATACTGCTCAAACTCTTCGAGGGACCACCTTGGAGGTGCGTATACCGCCACAACCGCGGTGCCGCCCCAATCAACGGCCACGTATCCCAGGCCGCGCTCGATAAGCGGGCACGGCGGGGACCCCGACCTCCCAGCCCAAATAATCGCGGCAGAGCCAATCGAGTCCCCCATCCAGTGTGGATGTTTGGGGACCCTGTGCGGCTCCGCCACGACTGCCAACCCGGCACCCCGCTCGGCCAGGCATTGAAACAGGAGATCCTGCGCTCTGGCCGAGCAGTTGAGGTTAACTTGTATTATCGGGCCCGGGGGCCCCATTACACAGCCGTGTCCATCGCCGTCACGGCCGCGGATGCGGTGGCGTCTGGGACTTTAGTGGCCCCATCCGCCCACGCGGGCGCGGCGGTAGCATCAGGCGGTGCCGCCTTTTCGTTGCTGGCCACGGTGGTCGCTGCCTTGGCCATCGTGGTTTCCTTCCCTTTTTTATTGAATCTGGCAGACGACCTTTGGCCGCCTACCTTGCCTCGCCTCGCACTGACAGGACACGCCCGGCCGCCGAGGCGGTGACCAGAAGGCCTGCCCGCGCCCGCACAAAGCGGACAATTGGGCGTGGCCGTACAGGCTGCCACCTTATGGTCCCGAATGCCGCATCTATAGCAGCAGTCGGACCTATCCTCGGCAGAAGTGCACCGCTGACTGGTGTGGCCAACATCAAGGCAACGGTAACACTGCAGAGGCCGGGCACTCAGGGCCTCCACGACTGCATGGGTCCAGCCGACGGTTATCCGGCCCGCGACAGCAACCTTGCGAGCGGCCGCGGCAGGACATCGGACCCAGAGGGTGCCCAATCCCGAGGGGGAAGACCGGATTTCGCCGGTATTGATGTCCCCCTCGCTGCACCCGCCCACGCGGGCAACAGCCGCAGCGACCTCCGCCGGCGTGGTCGAATCGACCAGGCCGCGCACCCTAAGGTCAGCTTTTTTGACCGGACGCGCGACCTTTACGCCGGTGCCTGCCAGCGCTTCCGCCACTTTTGTGGCGAGGACGGTGGCCTTGGCGGCCCCATCGGTGCCAGGGACTTCCAAAATTAACCCCCCAGTCACCGCCCTTCGCGGCCTCAGCGAGGCGATGCCAATTTCTGCCAGGTCCACCTTGGACCTGGCAGTGGCCATCGCCTGCGCGTAAGTAATGTCCACGCCAGACGGAACCGTTATGGTAACCGCTGCTATGCGTGGCGGTCGCGGAGGCAGGGGTGTCTTCCTGGGGGCCGCCGGGACCACCCGTCCTTTTTTGTTATTCGCCGCCGCAGTGGCCTTGGCAGCCGCCTTTTTAGCCTTGCGGCCAACCACCTGGGACCACGCCTCCTGGGGCGGAGGCGCGGCAGAGTGTAGCGCCGATTCTGCTCGCGGTCGAGCGGGCTCCGTCTGGGCCGCTATAGCCGCCCCAGCTTTCCCACCTTTCTTCTTCTTCTTCGTCATCCGCTCCACCCTGTCCGAAGACTGTGAGGGGACGGACGGCCCAGGTGCCACCGATCGCAGGGCCGAGTCCGTTCGCGGCGCGAGCTCCCTCCTGAATGACGCCAATTTGGCGTCTATCAGGGCGCTTATCTGCGCCAGAAAATCTGCGGGCGCAGTCGCATGTGGGGGCGAGGACTTTTCTTGCCCGGAGCGTTGGCAGTCCCGGGCGGCGACGATCGGCGGCGATACTGAGCCCCCTCCCGGGCGCGGCGGCGGAGGCATTGCGGCAGCAGCCGTACTCGCCTCCACCACCTGCCGGAGCCGAGCCACCTCCGCCCGCAGCTCCGTCATTTGCCCCCTGAGGACGGCATTCTCTGCCTCCAGGGCACGCGTGGCGTCGGTAGCTGACCTAACCGCAAGCTCGGACACCCCCACCCTGCCGTTTAAGGCGGCCACCCTTAGGGCGCGGGCCAAATTGCCCTTCAGCCCCTTTGACACGCCGGAGATCCTGGCCACTTCATCCAGGCTCTCCAATATAGCGGCCGCGACATCCCGCGTTGGACGGTTGCGGAAATTTTCCGCTATATCCGTCTCGTCCGGGAGCGGGACGCTCGACCGCGATGGTCTCGGCACGGGGGCTCCCGGGTCGAATATCGCCGCCACCTCCCTTGCCACGGCCTCCAGCTGCGAAGCCTCGGCCAGCCTAAGTTTGGCCTCTGCGAGGCCAACATATTCGCCGGTCGTCGGCGGCCGTCCTCTTTTCCTCGCTGACGACGAGCCCGGGACACTCTGCGATGAGTGGTGGGAGGAGACAGAGAAATCTGACTCCTCCCCCTCATCGCACTCACCAAGGCCCGCTGCGGTCCTCTTTTTGCCGCGTGTCGCCGAATGCCTCCGCGACACCGGCTCTGTGCATCTTTTGAGGCGCACGATAGGCCCGCGCACCTCCACCTCACGCTCGTTTCCCCCCTCCCCGGTTGTTTGTGAAAAAGTAGACTCCATACTTAATCCCACGAGTGTGGTCGGAAAGGAGGTCACCCCGGGTAGAGCCGCCATACCCGGGGAAGGCTAATACGCCCGGGGGGTCGCCAGGTACCCCGGGGTTGTCCGCTAACGATTGGTGCACCCACCAACCATAGCTGGCGCTTACTCCAGCTACGCCCTCTTCACCGCGCAACACTGCTTGGGGCTAGGGATTTTTTAGAGAGGTTGTCATCCTCGCGGCCCGGCCGGTTAAGGCAAGACCCCCGTTCCTGTAAAACATGACCACAGGTTTACGGTATGTGTCCGACTTTAGTTGGCCCCTCACCTCAAGCCACTCCGGCATGGTAGAACCTGCCAGGGAATAAATTCCCCGCCGGCACAGCCTTGAGGATCATTAGGGCACGAAGCCCCCCCACCACGACAAGGTAGCGGACACGGGGGGGAACCTTGACATAACCTTTTTTTTTTTTTTTTTTTTTTTATTTTACGTGGAGGAAATCTGCTCGCCAGACACCCCCGCCCCGCCCGGGGGAGCGGGACGAGGGTAGTGTGGGGATTGACCCACTAAAACCTCCACGGCGACCTGAGGACGCAGGACCGATCGCTGGCGATTCAACGGGGGAGCCACGGGAACTCTTGAAGAACACTACCGCGGCTCCCCCTCGCCTGGCCGGCCATCAAGATGGTAACGATGGCCGGCCGCGTCCCGGGGGGAGATAAATCCTCCCCCCTAAAATCTATTTAAATTCGGCGGCGCGAGGGGGTCGCACCCCGCACCGCCCCGACACGGCGACCGCGCGATACGTGACCAGGGCCCCCGCCCCGATCACAGCGGCCGCCGGGGGGATGACGAGTATACTGGAGGAGGTTCACAGTCAACACCCGCCTCCCTCAGGCGACTCGTCATCCCCCACTCACAACAGGGGAGGTCCTCCTCTGTTGGCGGGCGGCGGGCAATGAAACCAGCATGTACTGGTACACCCGCCGCCCGCCTACTCTCAGCTGCCCGGGGTTCCTCGGCGTGGGCGCGCACGCCTTCCCAGGGCACGTCGGGCGGGATCTGTAAGCTCCCGATCCCGCTCGGCAGCCTCCTTCCGCGACATAACCTCCTCGCAGAAAGATATTGCTGCCGCCCACTTCCCCGGGCCCTCCAGCATGGCCCCAACTAGGCTGGAGAGTGCGAGGTTGTGGCCGACTTCTCGTTTTAGGACTCGGCGCAGCGCTGAAAAGGCGGGACATTCCTCCAGCGTGTGCTGCGCCGAGTCTTCCTCCGCGCCACAATGGTGGCACACCGTCGTCGCTTCCCGCCCGATGCGACACAGGTAGACACCGAAGCAGCCATGCCCGGTGAACACCTGCGTCGCTCGGTAGGAGAGCCTGCCATGCCGTCTCTCCCGCCACGAGGTGAAGTGCGGCAGGAGAGCCCCGGGGACGCGCTCGCCGGCGTGGGAGCAAAGCTCGGCACGCCATCTGGCGAGCGCTAGTCGCCGGGCCTGGAGCTCGAAGCCCTCGACCGTCTCTCGCTCCGGCGGGGCCCCTCGAGCACGGCTGGCGATGCTTGTGCGCCTATAAACATAGGCGCGCACCGCCGCCTGAAGCTCGAAGGGAAGTTCTCCCGCCAGAGCAAGCGCCGCCACGGTTGACGTGGTGCGGTAACCTCTTATGAGGCGGATGGCCATCCGCCTCTGCAGCCGGCGCAACAACAGCGTGTTGCGCCGGCTGGTCATCACGTACGGCGCCCATATTGGGGCACCGTATAAGGCCATAGACCGCACCACGCCCAGGTATAGGCGGCGCACCAAATCTCCCGGTCCCCCGAGGTTGGGCAGCAGGCGGCCCAAAGAGGCCGCCGCCTTTTCGACTCGGGGGACGAGACGGTCGAGATGCACATCGAAGCTCCAGCGGCTGTCGAGGATCAGTCCGAGATATTTCAACTCGGACTTCACCTCGACGCAGGCTTCTCCAACCCGGATCCACGATCTGGCCGGTGGCCGAGACCGAGGCCGTCCGTGAAACCAGACAGCCTCGGCCTTCTCGGGGGCTATTTTCAGCCCCAGATCGCGGATCCTCGCGACGACGGCTGCCACCGCAACCTCTGCTCGTCGGATGGTCCTCTCGAAGGTACTCCCGACGGCGACCACCAACGTGTCGTCCGCGTAGCAGACGAGGGTGGCACCGTCGGGCAGGGAGGCCCTTTCCAGGACCGCGTTGTAACCCAGGTCCCATAGGAGCGGTCCTAAAACGGACCCCTGCGGGACCCCGCGGTCCACTTCCCTCCGTATCATCCCGTACCGTCCCGGGTATTCAACCCACCTGTCCCGCAGGTAGGCCCCGATCACCCGCCTCAGATAGGGAGGCACCTGGTGATCGACGAGGGCCTCCCTGATGGCGGACCAGGGCAGGGTGTTGAACGCATTGACGATGTCAATGGACACCGCCAAGCACACCCCGCCCCTTGCCACGGCATTGTCCGAGAGGGACTTGAGACGGTCGATAGCGTCGACCGTCGATCGCCCCTCCCGGAAGCCAAACTGGCAGTCCGCCAGATCGGGGCCGTCGCGGGACAGGTGTCTGGAGAGGCGGGCAACAATGATCTTCTCGAAGATCTTGCCCGCCTCATCCAGGAGACAAATGGGCCGGTACGCGGAGGGTGAATCCTCCGGCCTCCCATCCTTCCTCAAGAGGACCATCCGACTTTCTCTCCATATGTCGGGGAACGTCCCCGAGCTCAGGAGCCCAGAGTAGAGGCTCCTCAGCCTCTCCTCCAGGACGCTCGTGGCGAGCAACCAGACCCGGCCGGGGATACCGTCCGGCCCCGGGGCGGTATTCTTGCCCCGGAGCCATTTGACGACCCCGGCCATCTCCTCCGGCGCGACCTCAAGATCCGGGGACCACTCATGTTCCTCTGGCTCAGGGACGGGCCGGGACGCCTCCCCGCTAACGGGGAATAAAGCGTCCACGACCCGCCCGAGCAGCCCCGGATCCAGGCTCTCCGTCACGGGGGGCGCCCAGGGACGCAATCGTCCCAATGCCATCTTGTATGGGCGCCCCCATGGATCTCGGTTCAGAGAGCCGAGGAGATCGCGCCAGGCCTGGTCCTTCGCTCGCCTGATGGCCAGCTGCAGGGCGACCACCTTCTCCCGATATCGCCCGTACAGCTGGGCAGCCAGCACGTCGTCCGTACGTCGTCGTCGACGGGCGCGAGCGCACTGGCGTCGCGCGTGGACGCACTCGGTGCGTAATTCCGCTATTTCGCGCGACCACCAGTTCACCGCCTTCCTCGGGAAGACCCTGGCCCGTGGCATGGCGACGTCGCAAATCGACGTCATTGCGCCCCGGAACCAATGGGCCTCCCCATTCCCGTCGACTGGCCCGGCCGGTGTTGCTGGCCAGGCCACGACGTGGGCTGCTGCCATCAGAGCGTCCTGGTCGAGGCGCTTCAGCGCCCACCGCGGCTGAGGCGAACCTTCATCGGCGGGGCGACGACGGGTGGTCGATGGTGGGGCGGCGGAGAGGTCGAGGACTATGTATTTGTGGTCAGACAACGTCTCCACCCCTTCCGCCACCCTCCACCCCGTAATACGGCGCGCGGCCTGGGGCGTTGCCCACGAAAGGTCAACGATGGACCCCCCGTTATGCCGCACGCACGTATGGACCGAGCCCGTGTTCAGGAGACGGAGCTCCAGTCCTGCCGCCCAATCCAGCACCTCCCGGCCCCTCGAGTCAGTCCCGGGGGAACCCCAAGCCGTGGCCTTGGCATTGAAGTCCCCCAGGACCAGCACCGGACGGGGATGGCAGCGGGAGACGCATCTCCCTACCCCGTCCAGATACTGCTCAAACTCTTCGAGGGACCACCTTGGAGGTGCGTATACCGCCACAACCGCGGTGCCGCCCCAATCAACGGCCACGTATCCCAGGCCGCGCTCGATAAGCGAGCACGGCGGGGACCCCGACCTCCCAGCCCAAATAATCGCGGCGGAGCCAATCGAGTCCCCCATCCAGTGTGGATGTTTGGGGACGTTGTGCGGCTCCGCCACGACTGCCAACCCGGCACCCCGCTCGGCCAGGCATTGAAACAGGAGATCCTGCGCTCTGGCCGAGCAGTTGAGGTTAACTTGTATTATCGGGCCCGGGGGCCCCATTACACAGCCGTGTCCATCGCCGTCACGGCCGCGGGTGCGGTGGCGTCTGGGACTTTAGTGGCCCCATTCGCCCCCGCGGGTGCGGCGGTAGCATCAGACGGTGCCGCCTTTTCCTTGCTGGCCACGGTGGTCGCTGCCTTGGCCATCGTGGTTTCCTTCCCTTTTTTATTGAATCTGGCAGACGACCTTTGGCCGCCTACCTTGCCTCGCCTCGCACTGACAGGACACGCCCGGCCGCCGAGGCGGTGACCAGAAGGCCTGCCCGCGCCCGCACAAAGCGGACAATTGGGCGTGGCCGTACAGGCTGCCACCTTATGGTCCCGACTGCCGCATCTATAGCAGCAGTCGGACCTATCCTCGGCAGAAGTGCACCGCTGACTGGTGTGGCCAACATCAAGGCAACGGTAACACTGCAGAGGCCGGGCACTCAGGGCCTCCACGACTGCATGGGTCCAGCCGACGGTTATCCGGCCCGCGACAGCAACCTTGCGAGCGGCCGCGGCAGGACATCGGACCCAGAGGGTGCCCAATCCCGAGGGGGAAGACCGGATTTCGCCGGTATTGATGTCCCCCTCGCTGCACCCGCCCACGCGGGCAACAGCCGCAGCGACCTCCGCCGGCGTGGTCGAATCGACCAGGCCGCGCACCCTAAGGTCAGCTTTTTTGACCGGACGCGCGACCTTTACGCCGGTGCCTGCCAGCGCTTCCGCCACTTTTGTGGCGAGGACGGTGGCCTTGGCGGCCCCATCGGTGCCAGGGACTTCCAAAATTAACCCCCCAGTCACCGCCCTTCGCGGCCTCAGCGAGGCGATGCCAATTTCTGCCAGGTCCACCTTGGACCTGGCAGTGGCCATCGCCTGCGCGTAAGTAATGTCCACGCCAGACGGAACCGTTATGGTAACCGCTGCTGTGCGTGGCGGTCGCGGAGGCAGGGGTGTCTTCCTGGGGGCCGCCG
This sequence comes from Megalopta genalis, assembly GCF_051020955.1. Lineage (NCBI taxonomy): Eukaryota > Metazoa > Arthropoda > Insecta > Hymenoptera > Halictidae > Megalopta > Megalopta genalis. The sequence continues at coordinate 63,086 of NW_027476133.1, forward strand.
GGACCACCCGTCCTTTTTTATTATTCGCCGCCGCAGTGGCCTTGGCAGCCGCCTTTTTAGCCTTGCGGCCAACCACCTGGGACCACGCCTCCTGGGGCGGAGGCGCGGCAGAGGGTAGCGCCGATTCTGCTCGCGGTCGAGCGGGCTCCGTCTGGGCCGCTATAGCCGCCCCAGCTTTCCCACCTTTCTTCTTCTTCTTCGTCTTCCGCCCCACCCTGTCCGAAGACTGTGAGGGGACGGACGGCCCAGGTGCCACCGATCGCAGGGCCGAGTCCGTTCGCGGCGCGAGCTCCCTCCTGAATGACGCCAATTTGGCGTCTATCAGGGCGCTTATCTGCGCCAGAAAATCTGCGGGCGCAGTCGCATGTGGGGGCGAGGACTTTTCTTGCCCGGAGCGTTGGCAGTCCCGGGCGGCGACGATCGGCGGCGATACTGAGCCCTCTCCCGGGCGCGGCGGCGGAGGCATTGCGGCAGCAGCCGTACTCGCCTCCACCACCTGCCGGAGCCGAGCCACCTCCGCCCGCAGCTCCGACATTTGCCCCCTGAGGACGGCATTCTCTGCCTCCAGGGCACGCGTGGCGTCGGTAGCCGACCTAACCGCAAGCTCGGACACCCCCACCCTGCCGTTTAAGGCGGCCACCCTTAGGGCGCGGGCCAAATTGCCCTTCAGCCCCTTTGACACGCCGGAGATCCTGGCCACTTCATCCAGGCTCTCCAATATAGCGGCCGCGACATCCCGCGTTGGACGGTTGCGGAAATTTTCCGCTATATCCGTCTCGTCCGGGAGCGGGACGCTCGACCGCGATGGTCTCGGCACGGGGGCTCCCGGGTCGAATATCGCCGCCACCTCCCTTGCCTCGGCCTCCAGCTGCGAAGCCTCGGCCAGCCTAAGTTTGGCCTCTGCGAGGCCAACATATTCGCCGGTCGTCGGCGGCCGTCCTCTTTTCCTCGCCGACGACGAGCCCGGGACACTCTGCGATGAGTGGTGGGAGGAGACAGAGAAATCTGACTCCTCCCCCTCATCGCACTCACCAAGGCCCGCTGCGGTCCTCTTTTTGCCGCGTGTCGCCGAATGCCTCCGCGACACCGGCTCTGTGCATCTTTTGAGGCGCACGATAGGCCCGCGCACCTCCACCTCACGCTCGTTTCCCCCCTCCCCGGTTGTTTGTGAAAAAGTAGACTCCATACTTAATCCCACGAGTGTGGTCGGAAAGGAGGTCACCCCGGGTAGAGCCGCCATACCCGGGGAAGGCTAATACGCCCGGGGGGTCGCCAGGTACCCCGGGGTTGTCCGCTAACGATTGGTGCACCCACCAACCATAGCTGGCGCTTACTCCAGCTACGCCCTCTTCACCGCGAAACACTGCTTGGGGCTAGGGATTTTTTAGAGAGGTTGTCATCCTCGCGGCCCGGCCGGTCGGAGACTTTTGGCTGCTGGGTTTCCCCTCTGGCCCGGTTCGCCTCTCCTTAGCCAACCTGGCCACCCTCGACTCCTCAAAGGTGCCCATATTGATGGCGAGCTTAGTGCGGACGCCCTGTCAACGTGAATCCCGTACCAACAGGAACCCCCGACCTCAGACCCTCCAACACAACCAGCCTCCGAGTAGCCGGATTACAGGAGCCGCCACACTCCCAGCTAACCTTGACATAACCTTTTTTTTTTTTTTATTTTGCGTGGGGGAAATCTGCTCGCCAGACACCCCCGCCCCGCCCGGGGGAGCGGGACGAGGGTAGTGTGGGGTTTGACCCACTAAAACCTCCACGGCGACCTGAGGACGCAGGACCGATCGCTGGCGATTCAACGGGGGAGCCACGGGAACTCTTGAAGAACACTACCGCGGCTCCCCCTCGCCTGGCCGGCCATCAAGATGGTAACGATGGCCGGCCGCGTCCCGGGGGGAGATAAATCCTCCCCCCTAAAATCCATTTAAATTCGGCGGCGCGAGGGGTCGCACCCCGCACCGCCCCGACACGGCGACCGCGCGATAGGTGACCAGGGCCCCCGCCCTGATCACAGCGGCCGCCGGGGGGACGACGAGTATACCGGAGGAGGATCACAGTTAACCCTCGCCTCCTTCCGGCGACTTGTCATCCCCCACTCCCAACAGTGGACGTCCTCCTCTGTTGGCGGGCGGCGGGCAATGAAACCAGCATATTCTGGTACACCCGCCGCCCGCCTACTCTCAGCTGCCCGGGGTTTCTTGGCGTAGGCGCGCACGCCGTCCCCGGGCACGTCGGGCGGGATCTGTAAGCTCCCGATCCCGCTCGGCAGCCTCCTTCCGCGACATAACCTCCTCGCAGAAAGAGATTGCTGCCGCCCACTTCCCCGGGCCCTCCAGCATGGCCCCAACGAGGCTGGGGAGTGCGAGGTCGTGGCCGACTTCTCGTTTTAGGACTCGGCGCAGCGCTGAAAAGGCGGGACATTCCTCCAGCGTGTGCTGCGCCGAGTCTTCCTCCGCGCCACAGTGGTGGCACACCGTCGTCGCTTCCCGCCCGATGCGACACAGGTAGACACCGAAGCAGCCATGCCCGGTGAACACCTGCGTCGCTCGGTAGGAGAGCCCGCCATGCCGTCTCTCCCGCCACGAGGTGAAGTGCGGCAGGAGAGCCCCGGGGACGCGCTCGCCGGCGTGGGAGCAAAGCTCGTCACGCCATCTGGCGAGCGCTAGTCGCCGGGCCTGGAGCTCGAAGCCCTCGACCGTCTCTCGCTCCGGCGGGGCCCCTCGAGCACGGCTGGCGATGCTTGCGCGCCTATAAACATAGGCGCGCACTACCGCCTGAAGCTCGAAGGGAATTTCTCCCGCCAGAGCAAGCGCCGCCACGGTATACGTGGTGCGGTAACCTCTTATGAGGCGGATGGCCATCCGCCTCTGCAGCCGGCGCAACAACAGCGTGTTGCGCCGGCAGGTCATCACGTACGGCGCCCATATTGGGGCACCGTATAAGGCCATAGACCGCACCACGCCCAGGTATAGGCGGCGCACCAAATCTCCCGGTCCCCCGAGGTTGGGCAGCAGGCGGCCCAAAGAGGCCGCCGCCTTTTCGACTCGGGGGACGAGACGGTCGAGATGCGCATCGAAGCTCCAGCGGCTGTCGAGGATCAGTCCGAGATATTTCAACTCGGACTTCACCTCGACGCAGGCTTCCCCAACCCGGATCCACGATCTGGCCGGTGGCCGAGACCGAGGCCGTCCGTGAAACCAGACAGCCCCGGCCTTCTCCGGGGCTATTTTCAGCCCCAGATCGCGGATCCTCGCGACGACGGCTGCCACCGCAACCTCTGCTCGTCGGATGGTCCTCTCGAAGGTACTCCCGACGGCGACCACCAACGTGTCGTCCGCGTAGCAGACGAGGGTGGCACCGTCGGGCAGGGAGGCCTTTTCCAGGACCGCGTTGTAACCCAGGTCCCACAGGAGCGGTCCTAAAACGGACCCCTGCGGAACCCCGCGGTACACTTCCCTCCGTATCATCCCGTACCGGCCCGGGTATTCGACCCACCTGTCCCGCAGGTAGGCTCCGATCACCCGCCTTAGATAGGGAGGCACTTGGTGATCGACGAGGGCCTCTCTAATGGCGGACCAGGGCAGGGTGTTGAACGCATTGACGATGTCAATGGACACAGCCAAGCACACCCCGCCCCTTGCCACGGCATTGTCCGAGAGGGACTTGAGACGCTCGATAGCGTCGACCGTCGATCGCCCCTCCCGGAAGCCAAACTGGCAGTCCGCTAGATCGGGGCCGTCGCGGGACAGGTGTCTGGAGAGGCGGGCAACAATGATCTTCTCGAAGATCTTGCCCGCCTCATCCAGGAGACAAATGGGCCGGTACGCGGAGGGAGAATCCCCCGGCCTCCCATCCTTCCTCAAGAGGACCATCCGACTTTCTCTCCATAGGTCGGGGAACGTCCCCGACCTCAGGAGCCCAGAGTAGAGGCTCCTCAGCCTCTCCCCCAGGACGCTCGCGGCGAGCAACCAGACCCGGCCGGGGATACCGTCCGGCCCCGGGGCGGCATTCTTGCCCCGGAGCCATTTGACGACCCCGGCCATCTCCTCCGGCGCGACCTCAAGATCCGGGGACCACTCATGTTCCTCTGGCTCAGGGACGGGCCGGGACGCCTCCCCGCTAACGGGGAATAAAGCGTCCACGATCCGCCCGAGCAGCCCCGGATCCAGGCTCTCCGTCACGGGGGGCGCCCAGGGACGTAATCGTCCCAATGCCATCTTGTATGGGCGCCCCCACGGATCTCGGTTCAGAGAGCCGAGGAGATCGCGCCAGGCCTGGTCCTTCGCTCGCCTGATGGCCAGCTGCAGGGAGACCACCTTCTCCCGATATCGCCCATACAGCTGGGCAGCCAGCACGTCGTCCGTACGTCGTCGTCGACGGGCGCGAGCGTACTGGCGTCGCGCGCGGACGCACTCGGTGCGTAATTCCGCTATTTCGCGCGACCACCAGTACACTGCCTTCCTCGGGAAGACCCTGGCCCGGGGCATGGCGACGTCGCAAATCGACGTCATTGCGCCCCGGAACCAATGGGCCTCCCCATTCCCGTCGACTGGCCCGGGCGGTGTTGCTGGCCAGGCCACGACGCGGGCCGCCGCCATCAGAGCGTCCTGGTCGAGGCGTTTCAGCGCCCACCGCGGCTGAGGCGAACCCTCATCGGCGGGGCGACGACGGGGTGTCGATGGTGGGGCGGCGGAGAGGTCGAGAACTATGTATCTGTGGTCAGACAACGTCTCGACCCCTTCCGCCACCCTCCACCCCGTAATACGGCGCGCGGCCGGGGGCGTTGCCCACGAAAGGTCAACGATGGACCCCCCGTTATGCCGCACGCACGTATGGACCGAGCCCGTGTTCAGGAGACGGAGCTCCAGTCCCGCCGCCCAATCCAGCACCTCCCGGCCCCTCGAGTCAGTCCCGGGGGAACCCCAAGCCGCGGCCTTGGCATTGAAGTCCCCCAGGACCAGCACCGGACGGGGATGGCAGCGGGAGACGCATCTCCCTACCCCGTCCAGATACTGCTCAAACTCTTCGAGGGACCACCTCGGAGGTGCGTATATCGCCACAACCGCGGTGCCGCCCCAATCAACGGCCACGTATCCCAGGCCGCGCTCGATAAGCGAGCACGGCGGGGACCCCGGCCTCCCAGCCCAAATAATCGCGGCGGAGCCAATCGAGTCCCCCATCCAGTGTGGATGTTTGGGGACCCTGTGCGGCTCCGCCACGACTGCCAACCCGGCACCCCGCTCGGCCAGGCATTGAAACAGTAGATCCTGCGCTCTGGCCGAGCAGTTGAGGTTAATTTGTATTATCGGGCCCGGGGGCCCCATTACACAGCCGTGTCCATCGCCGTCACGGCCGCGGATGCGGTGGCGTCAGGGACTTTAGTGGCCCCATCCGCCCCCGCGGGCGCGGCGGTAGCATCAGGCGGTGCCGCCATTTCGTTGCTGGCCACGGTGGTCGCTGCCTTGGCCATCGTGGTTTCCTTCCCTTTTTTATTAAATCTGGCAGACGACCTTTGGCCGCCTACCTTGCCTCGCCTCGCACTGGCAGGACATGCCCGGCTGCCGAGGCGGTGACCAGACGGCTTGCCCGCGCCCGCACAAAGCGGACAATTGGGCGTGGCCGTACAGGCTGCCACCTTATGGCCCCGACTGCCGCATCTATAGCAGCAGTCGGACCTATCCTCGGCAGAGGTGCACCGCTGACTGGTGTGGCCAACACCAAGGCAACGGTAACACTGCAGAGGCCGGGTGCTCAGGGCCTCCACGGCTGCTTGGGTCCAGCCGAACCTTGACATAACCTTGACATTTTTTTTTTTTTTTTTTTTTTTTTTTTTTTTTTTTTTTTTTTTTTTCAGGAGGAGGGGAATGCTTTGCGCACGCCGCCCCTGGATGTTGGTGGGCGGGAGTGTGGGACTCCCTGGCGAAAAAGGTGCAATGCCTGGTATACCCACTAAACCCCTCCTCAGGCTTCAGCCTTTGCGCAGAACACCCACCGCGGCGTCCCCTCTCGGGATTCCTGCACGGTGGGTGTCTGGATCGTCTGTCATGACCGTTTGACAAAGGCCACGGTAAGCCTATGCTAGAAAATCCTAAAGACAAGAAAAAAAAAGTAGCCATGGAGCACCTAGACAAACCTAGGGGAACCGAAGTCTAGAACAAACGTCTATAAATAAGTGACATAAAATAGAAAATAAATAAGTACATAAATAAAAGTGAAAAAAAAAGAATAAATAATAAATAAATAAATAGTGAACGCCTAGACTATTGACCCAACCAGATCAGCTGGAGGTGCCTCGCATCCTGCGGTGCCGTCGCTTTTCTATCCGGTCAAGCTCTTCTCGTTGCTTGGCAACACCGGTGATGTAGCGAACGAGAATTGTCCTGGTGGTGTCGTTTTTTAGAAGCGCCATAAAATTGTCGAGGCCGATAGCTGTTCCCATCGAACCCTCGGCGGCGCCCCTCTCGGCAGCAAAACGCCCGCACTCCAAGAACGCATGAACGGGGCCATCAGGCCCACGCCCACATGCCAGGCAGAGATCACTCGACAAAAAGCCCATCCTCGACTGATACTCAGAGAAGCATCCGTGCCCGGTGATAAACTGGGTCAGGTGAAAACTGAGAATTTTAGGGCCCCACTGGACCCACTCGCTGATAACGGGAATCAAGCGGTGGGTCCAGCGTCCATGCTTTGCAGCATCCCATCTGTCTTGCCAACGCTGTAACGTGACAAGCCTTTCCTCAGCCTTAACCCGCCCAGCCTCCGACACGAAGCCCTCCGAGCCCCGGTCGAGGGTGGACAGCCTGCGAAAAATGCGAAGCCTTTCCTCCGCCACCAACACCAGAGGCGGCACGCCCGCCAGAACACAAACGGCGTCGAGGGACACGGTCCTGTACGACCTGGCCACTCGGGCCAGAATCGAACGCTGGACCGCGTTAATGGCCTTATCGTTGCCGCACCTCGACGCCACGTGCGCCCAGGCAGGGGCCGCGTAGAGGACCACCGACTCGACCACCCTATAATAGAGCAGCCGAGCCCAGTAGCCCCCGCCCCGGATATTGGGAAGGATTCGGGCTAGCAGGCCCGCGTACTTGGCTGCCTTCTCGCAGCTTCGCCTGACATGTGCACGAAAACACTGATTTCCCTCGATCAGCAGTCCAAGGTAGCGCACGCATCCGCCGCCTCGAAGGGACGCCGAACCGAGGGCCAGCTGGAGGGGCCCCGGAGCCTTCCTGCTGGTCAGGTGCAGGACCTCGGTCTTCTCCTCCGCCAGCTCTAGATGGTTGTCCCCGAACCACGCGCGGATGCGGGCGAGCGTTTGCTCGGCCAACGCAACCACGCGGTCGGCACTGCGCGCGCCGACGAGCAGGGCGACGTCGTCCGCAAATCCTATTAGACTACAGTGCCTGGGAAGAGGCATCTCGAGGAGGCCATCGTATTGGGCGTTCCAGAACCAGGGGCCGAGAACGGAGCCCTGAGGCACCCCGGCATGAACTGGAAAACGCTCAGGTCCGGACGGGGTCGTCGCCTCCACCACGCGCCCACTGAGATAGCTACTCAGCACGCGCAACAGCGGAGCCGAGACTCCTTTCCCCGCCAAGGCGCCCAAAATACCGTCCCACCTTACGGTGTTAAAGGCATTCCTGACGTCCAAGGCAACCATTACACAATGCAATCCTGTACGCTTGGCAGCGTCCCATGTGTCGATGAGGCGACACATGGCATCGACCGTGCTTTTGCGCTTGACAAAGCCAAATTGATTGCTTGCGAAGGCCACCACGGACGCCAGGCGCTCCTTGAGACAATACTCAAACGCCTTGGAGAAGTTCGAGAGAAGGCAAAGCGGGCGCCACGACACCACGCCCCCGGGTCCAGGCCTCTTAGGGATCAACACCAGCCGGCCCACCTTCCACGCCTCCGGGAAATATCCCAATTCGAGGCATGTGTTGAAAAGGTGGGCGACGTGGCTGAGCGCCTCTCTCCCAAGAGCCCAGACCACGGAGGACGCTATGCCGTCGACGCCGGCCGCCTTCCTCTTGACCTTTTTGATGGCCGCCTCGACCTCGTCCTCTGTAAAAAACTGCCTAGAAGAGGCAGGGCACTCTGATATAAACTCCTCAATTCGAGGGAAAGGAGCCCCACTAGGAGGCTCCGTTACAAAAAGCTTGCGGACGACGTCCGCCACCTCGCCGGCACTAAGGGATGCTGGCGGAGAGCGTCCCTTGACCCTGCCGCTGACCCACAGGTACGGCCGGCCCCACACATCAGCCTCCACGCTATCAGTAAACTTTTTCCACGCGGCGGACTTGGCAATCGCTATAGAGCGTGCCAGGTCCTTTTTAAGGACTTTATACGCCGAGATACGAACTTCCAGGGCCCCGGCGTCCCGACCGCGCCTGGCCCTCTGCAGGCTTCGCCTGGCCTTACAAACCATTTTCCTGGCCGTCGCGATCTCGCTACTCCACCACCACACGGGACGCTTATCGCGCAGCCCGGGGTGGAGGGTGCGAGACGCTCGTCCGGCCAGGTCGACAATCATGTCTATGTACGCGTCCACGTCCTCAACAGTAACAATACTGAGAGGGTTAGCTTCATGCGCAAACTTGTGATACTCTTTTATGAAACGTTTAATATCTACGCTCCGGCGCGGAGGGCCACTGAACGGTCCCCGCCCGGCAGCGCAGTCTACAAACTTGTGTAAAATGTACCGATGATCGGAGGCAGTCTCAACGTCGAGAATTCTGCTCTCCGTCAACCTTGCATAGGCGCCCCCGCCACAAAGCATAAAATCTATAAGGGAGCGTTGGCTCCCCCGCTCAAACGTAAACGCCCCGGCGCTTCTCACCGGGACGAGTCCAATCCTGTTAACAAGCTCGAGGACGGCATGCCCCCTTGCATCAGAGCAGACCGATCCCCAGGCCGGGGACTTCGCGTTGAAGTCCCCGCCCACTGCAATCTGGCCCAAAGGAACTTTTCCAATTAGGGCCTCAAGCCCACCGAGAAGGACACCGAATTCGGTGAGCGGGATATTCGGGGAGAAATAACAGCCAACGAGGGTGAGATCACCCACGCCGACCGCCACCGCCCCCCGAACGGCACCAACATACCTAGCTCCCGCCCCCGCGGCGCCCCTCCCCGTGACCCAGACAGCCGCCTTTCCGGTTTCGTCCCTGTGCCAGTCACCTGGAACGGTCCAGGGCTCCGACACGAGGACAACGTCGACCTCGAGCTCGTGCACGGCCTGCTGGAGCAGGTCGTGGGCTAGCCGACACCTATGCAAGTTGATCTGGAGAACATTGAGACCCCCCAGCCGGATACTCTGTAAACTGGCCATATTAGCCATTGCGCCGCACTAGTATAACGTCTCGTGAAAATTGAAAATTGAGAGTAAATATGGGATTTACCGTCGGCGAGACGTTTGCGCTCTGCTAAAATTGAAGCGAAGGTATTCTGGTGAACCTAACAGTAAATTCCGTGCAGCAATGTTAAGCTCGGCGTTGCCGTTGCACCCACACACTGCACTTCACTAATAAAATTAAATTAAAATTTCAAAACTTATCGGTTAACGACCGATAAGCTAACGTTATACAAAAGAAAAGAACTGTAAGAAAAGAAAAAGTTTTAGAAGTAGGCCGACAAGAAATATACCTCGCACAAAAACTCTTGCACAAAAACCGTGCGTGTCAGTCGCGTATCGAAACAGACGTTACGTGACGTCAGCCTTATTTTCTATATTTTGACGGAGAGGACCGTCCCTCTCCGCACGTCCCTGCTCCGCAGTGCTTGTTGAGCCGCTCGGCACCTGTCGTGTAATTTCGCCCAGCTCGGCCGCGCCTGCGCCGCCGCCTGCGCGTTCCGTGCTGCGCGGACGCAAGACGACGTCATTCGGACTCGTCAGCCCGTCTCCCCCCGCGCGTCCCTGGGCCGGCGCTCTCTTCAGCCTGAGCTTCGGCTCTTTCCGGCACGGCTCGCGGCGAAGGGCCGAGTCTGCGCCTTGGTCTGCGCAGACATTGCTGCGCGTTGGCGACGCGCTACTTGGCACAGGGGGTACCCCCCCGGCCGGTGCACCGCGCGGTGCAGGCTGCGGACATCCACCCGCGCGCGTACCACCGCCCCCAGAACTAATGCCTGCTTCATTCCGACGAGCAGACTGCTCAGGTGTTATATTATGATTACGCACCGCGGACGCGCCAATCCCCTTTTCAACCGAAGGGGGAGAGGCTCGCGCTCGCGGCGTTATTTTTGGACGTCGTTCGATAGAAGGAGGCTTCCCCCCCTTGCTCCTGGCCTCTTCAAGGGCCCTGCGGTAGGCAGGACATCTGAGACCCCCGTCCCGGTGCCCGTCCTGGTCGCAGACCACGCACCTCTCGCGCCCCCTACACTCGCCCGCCCGGTGATCATCAGCGCCGCATTTGCGGCAGACCTTTGTACGGTCTGGCCCTTTACAATCAGCGGCCCGATGTCCGTATCCCCGGCACCTGAAGCACTGGAGGATTTCCTCGCGCTCAGTTACCAGACAGCAGCTCCAGCCCACGCGTAGCGGGCTGAGGGCGAGGATACGCGCCGCCACCGACGCGGGAGCCAGAATAGATGCATTCTGCCTCCCAGCAAACGCCGGCCGGAGAGCGCGTATCTTGTAGCTGTCAGATGGAAATTCGGGCAGCCTCCTGTGAATAGCCGCCTTTATGTCGTCGACGGTCGCGTCGCCTTCGACACGGCGGAGGTGCAAGGTGCGGAGAGGGCCCCTTCCCACCCCGACCGACGCCCTAAGCCCTTGTACCTTTTCGTTAACCAGGGAGCTGAGGGCCCTGGCCTTCGCCCCGTCGCCCCTCACTTGTATGAGCATATGTCCCTCCCTGCTGGTCCTGACGTCGGAGACGAGAATCCCCGCGCCGTCGATGTCGACCTTATCCTTTACGGCCCGAAGCATCTGAGCGTACGTGAGGTTCTCGCCCCTCACCAGTACCGTGTCGGAGGGCTGCTCGGGGGGGCGACGCATTTGGCCGGCTGGGATCCCCCAGATCTTAATAGCAACCCCGGTTCCCGAAAAAACCGCCTCGAGCATCTTTCGGAAAGGCTCCGAAGGAATGTCGGGGTGGGAGGCAATGGCTATGCACTTGCATGCCATCTTGACTCCCAGTTCCCTTAAGTGCGCGAGTGCCCTGTACGCGTTTTCCGCCGCGAAGGTGCTGGACCCGGTTGCCCTGTCAGCCGCGAAAAATATTCTTTTCTCGCGGATTCTGGGGGGGGCATCGCGGCGCGGAATGGATGTCCTGAGGGTGAGAAATGTGGACTCACCAACCGATGGAGGGTCCGTCCTCAGGTCAGCAACCCCCGGTATCCGGTCTAGAAGGAAGCGGGCAGGGCCCGTTCCCACCTCGAGGTCAGCTGGGGCGAAGCACGCCAGATCGTCGTCCGGACAGCTAACGAGGGGGTTACCCTCGACAATCGTCGTGTTCACGAACGACGATTCCGCCCACCTCCTGTCCACCAGTGCTCGGAGAGATGGCCAGTCCCTGGCCCCGCGCGTCCAGTCCGCAACGTCATGATCGTCCACCTCCTGCGGGTCGCAGGTCTGAGTGCCACAAGACCTGGTCCTCGGCGGGGCGATGCACTCGGTGTCCATCCTCTCCGTCGCAGGCTCGGTCTGCGTGCCCGTATTGACCCCGCGACCTCCAGGCTTCGCGTCCGGAGCTGGGGAGCTCCGTGTTGGAGGGCGGTGGGCTGGAGTCAAGGTTGAAGGGGCACGCTCGTTCCTCCTCATAGCCTTGACCGCATGTTGCACCTCGTTGAGACTCCTGATAATGGTGTTAAAAAGCTTACGCGTGCCCTCCTCTTGCTCAGCTGAGGCGCCTAGCTTTTTGGAGAGGGCTCGCGTACCGGCAACCGCCTTCTTAACTTGAGTCTCCAAGCAAGGCAGGGGACTCACATAACCACTGGCCGACGTCGATTCGTCCGACGTGCATTCGTGTGCTTCTTCGGGCGACGAAAAAGCGGTCCTCTTCCTCTTGATCTTCCCCCTCCCCGCTGACCCCTTTCCGGAGCCAAGGGTGGGGGAAGAAGGGAAGGTAAAGAGGGAGGAAGGAGGGAGAGGGGAGAAGAAGGGAGGGGAGGGGGGATTGGGCACCGGAGAGGAGGCCGTAACGGCCGCCGTCCGGGGATTCTCACGGTCCTCGGCCTCACGTGCAGGTTCACGAGATCCTGACGGCGGAGACCGTGCCAAACTCTTTCTCGGCAGAAAGGGCGAGCCCTCCTGCGCGAGATCGAGGCGCTGACTTCCAGTAGCCAGCACGTCCAAGTCGGCCTGGTTGCCTACCGACTTGGCGGAATTGCGGGTGCCGGGAAGCACCCTTACCTCGGATAAACCGAGGGACGCAGGCGGCACTGTAAAAGCCTGTGACATAACCTTTTTTTTTTTTTTTTTTTTATTTTACGTGGAGGAAATCTGCTCGCCAGACACCCCCGCCCCGCCCGGGGGAGCGGGACGAGGGTAGTGTGGGGTTTGTCCCACTAAAACCTCCACGGCGACCTGAGGACGCAGGACCGATCGCTGGCGATTCAACGGGGGAGCCACGGGAACTCTTGAAGAACACTACCGCGGCTCCCCCTCGCCTGGCCGGCTATCAATATGGTAACGATGGCCGGCCGCGTCCCGGGGGGAAATAAATCCTTCCCCATAAAATCCATTTAAATTCTGCGGCGCGAGGGGTCGCACCCCGCACCGCCCCGACACGACGACCGCGCGATAGGTGACCAGAGCCCCCGCCCTGATCACAGCGGCCGCCGGGGGGACGACGAGTATATTGGAGGAGGATCACAGTTAACCTCCGCCACCTTCAGGCGACTCGCCATCCCCCACTCCCAACAGTGGACGTCCTCCTCTGTTGGCGGGCGGCGGGCAATGAAACCAGCATATTCTGGTACACCCGCCGCCAGCCTACTCTCAGCTGCCCGAGGTTTCTCGGCGTGGGCGCGCAAGCCGTCCCCGGGCACGTCGGGCGGGATCTGTAAGCTCCCGATCCCGCTCGGCAGCCTCCTTCCGCGACATAACCTCCTCGCAGAAAGAGATTGCTGCCGCCCACTTCCCCGGGCCCTCCAGCATGGCCCCAACTAGGCTGGAGAGTGCGAGGTCGTGGCCGACTTCCCGTTTTAGGACTCGGCGCAGCGCTGAAAAGGCGGGACATTCCTCCAGCGTGTGCTGCGCCGAGTCTTCCTCCGCGCCACAGTGGTGGCACACCGTCGTCGCTTCCCGCCCGATGCGACACAGGTAGACACCGAAGCAGCCATGCCCGGTGAACACCTGCGTCGCTCGGTAGGAGAGCCTGCCATGCCGTCTCTCCCGCCACGAGGTGAAGTGCGGCAGGAGAGCCCCGGGGACGCGCTCGCCGGCGTGGGAGCAAAGCTCGGCACGCCATCTGGCGAGCGCTAGTCGCCGGGCCTGGAGCTCGAAGCCCTCGACCGTCTCACGCTCCGGCGGGGCCCCTCGAGCACGGCTGGCGATGCTTATGCGCCCATAAACATAGGCGCGCACCGCCGCCTGAAGCTCGAAGGGAAGTTCTCCCGCCAGAGCAAGCGCCGCCACGGTAGACGTGGTGCGGTAACCTCTTATGAGGCGGATGGCCATCCGCCTCTGCAGCCGGCGCAACAACAGCGTGTTGCGCCGGCTGGTCATCACGTACGGCGCCCATATTGGGGCACCGTACAAGGCCATAGACCGCACCACGCCCAGGTATAGGCGGCGCACCAAATCTCCCGGTCCCCCGAGGTTGGGCAGCAGGCGGCCCAAAGAGGCCGCCGCCTTTTCGACTCGGGGGACGAGACGGTCGAGATGCGCATCGAAGCTCCAGCGGCTGTCGAGGATCAGTCCGAGATATTTCAACTCGGACTTCACCTCGACGCAGGCTTCTCCAACCCGGATCCACGATCTGGCCGGTGGCCGAGACCGAGGCCGTCCGTGGAACCAGACAGCCTCGGCCTTATCCGGGGCTATTTTCAGCCCCAGATCGCGGATCCTCGCGACGACGGCTGCCACCGCAACCTCTGCTCGTCGGATGGTCCTCTCGAAGGTACTCCCGACGGCGACCACCAACGTGTCGTCCGCGTAGCAGACGAGGGTGGCACCGTCGGGCAGGGAGGCCTTCTCCAGGACCGCGTTGTAACCCAGGTCCCACAGGAGCGGTCCTAAAACGGACCCCTGCGGGACCCCGCGGTCCACTCCCCTCCGTATCATCCCGTACCGGCCCGGGTATTCAACCCACCTGTCCCGCAGGTAGGCCCCAATCACCCGCCTCAGATAGGGAGGCACCTGGTGATCAACAAGGGCCTCCCTAATGGCGGACCAGGGCAGGGTGTTGAACGCATTGACGATGTCAATGGACACCGCCAAGCACACCCCGCCCCTTGCCACGGCATTGTCCGAGAGGGACTTGAGACGGTCGATAGCGTCGACCGTCGATCGCCCCTCCCGGAAGCCAAACTGGCAGTCCGCTAGATCGGGGCCGTCGCGGGACAGGTGTCTGGAGAGGCGGGCAACAATGATCTTCTCGAAGATCTTGCCCGCCTCATCCAGGAGACAAATGGGCCGGTACGCGGAGGGAGAATCCCCCGGCCTCCCATCCTTCCTCAAGAGGACCATCCGACTTTCTCTCCATAGGTCGGGGAACGTCCCCGACCTCAGGAGCCCAGAGTAGAGGCTCCTCAGCCTCTCCCCCAGGACGCTCGCGGCGAGCAACCAGACCCGGCCGGGGATTCCGTCCGGCCCCGGGGCGGTATTCTTGCCCCGGAGCCATTTGACGACCCCGGCCATCTCCTCCGGCGCGACTTCAAGATCCGGGGACCACTCATGTTCCTCTGGCTCAGGGACGGGCCGGGACGCCTCCCCGCTAACAGGGAATAAAGCGTCCACGACCCGCCCGAGCAGCCCCGGGTCCAGGCTCTCCGTCACGGGGGGCACCCAGGGACGCAATCGTCCCAATGCCATCTTGTATGGGCGCCCCCACGGATCTCGGTTCAGAGAGCCGAGGAGATCGCGCCAGGCCTGGTCCTTCGCTCGCCTGATGGCCAGCTGCAGGGCGACCACCTTCTCCCGATATCGTCCGTACAGCTGTGCAGCCAGCACGTCGTCCGTACGTCGTCGTCGACGGGCGCGAGCGTACTGGCGTCGCGCGCGGACGCACTCGGTGCGTAATTCCGCTATCGCGCGCGACCACCAGTACACCGCCTTCCTCGGGAAGACCCTGGCCCGGGGCATGGCGACGTCGCAAATCGACGTCATTGCGCCCCGGAACCAATGGGCCTCCCCATTCCCGTCGACTGGCCCGGCCGGTGTTGCTGGCCAGGCCACGACGTGGGCTGCCGCCATCAGAGCGTCCTGGTCGAGGCGTTTGAGCGCCCACCGCGGTCGAGGCGAACCTTCATCGGCGGGGCGACGACGGAGTGTCGACGGTGGGGCGGCGGAGAGGTCGAGAACTATGTATCTGTGGTCAGACAACGTCTCGACCCCTTCCGCCACCCTCCACCCCGTAATACGGCGCGCGGCCGCAGGCGTTGCCCACGAAAGGTCAACGATGGACCCCCCGTTATGCCGCACGCACGTGTGGACCGAGCCCGTGTTCAGGAGACGCAGCTCCAGTCCCGCCGCCCAATCAAGCACCTCCCAGCCCCTCGAGTCAGTCCCGGGGGAACCCCAAGCCGTGGCCTTGGCATTGAAGTCCCCCAGGACCAGCACCGGACGGGGATGGCAGCGGGAGACGCATCTCCCTACCCCGTCCAGATACTGCTCAAACTCTTCGAGGGACCACCTTGGAGGTGCGTATACCGCCACAACCGCGGTGCCGCCCCAATCAACGGCCACGTATCCCAGGCCGCGCTCGATAAGCGAGCACGGCGGGGACCCCGGCCTCCCAGCCCAAATAATCGCGGCGGAGCCAATTGAGTCCCCCATCCAGTGTGGATGTTTGGGGACCCTGTGCGGCTCCGCCACGACTGCCAACCCGGCACCCCGCTCGGCCAGGCATTGAAACAGGAGATCCTGCGCTCTGGCCGAGCAGTTGAGGTTAACTTGTATTATCGGGCCCGGGGGCCCCATTACACAGCGGTGTCCATCGCCGTCACGGCCGCGGATGCGGTGGCGTCTGGGACTTTAGTGGCCCCATTCGCCCCCGCGGGTGCGGCGGTAGCATCAGGCGGTGCCGCCTTTTCGTTGCTGGCCACGGTGGTCGCTGCCTTGGCCATCGTGGTATCCTTCCCTTTTTTAAGAAATCTGGCAGACGACCTTTGGCCGCCCACCTTGCCTCGCCTCGCACTGACAGGACACGCCCGGCCGCCGAGGCGGTGACCAGAAGGCCTGCCCGCGCCCGCACAAAGCGGACAATTGGGCGAGGTCGTACAGGCTGCCACCTTGTGGTCACGACTGCCGCATCTATAGCAGCAGTCGGACCTATCCTCGGCCGAAGTGCACCGCTGACTGGTGTGGCCAACACCAAGGCAACGGTAACACTGCAGAGGCCGGGCACTCAGGGCCTCCACGGTTGCCTGGGTCCAGCCGACAGTTATCCGGCCCGCGACAGCAACCTTGCGAGCGGCCGCGGCAGGACATCGGACCCAGAGGGTGCCCAATCCCGAGGGGGAAGACCGGATTTCGCCGGTATTGATGTCCCCCTCGCTGCACCCGCCCACGCGGGCAACAGCCGCAGCGACCTCCGCCGGCGTGGTCGAATCGACTAGGCCGCGCACCCTAAGTTCAGCTTTTTTGACCGGACGCGCGACCTTTACGCCGGTGCCAGCCAGCGCTTCCGCCACTTTTGAGGCGAGGACGGTGGCCTTGGCGGCCCCATCGGTACCAGGGACCTCCAAAATTAACCCCCCAGTCACCGCCCTTCGCGGCCTCAGCGAGGCAATGCCAATTTCTGCCAGGTCCACCCTGGACCTGGCAGTGGCCATCGCCTGCGCGTAAGTAATGTCTACGCCAGACGGAACCGTTATGGTAACCGCTGCTGTGCGTGGCGGTCGAGGAGGCAGGGGTGTCTTCCTGGGGGCCGCCGGGACCACCCGTCCTTTTTTATTCGCGGCCGCAGTGGCCTTGGCAGCCGCCTTTTTGGCCTTCCGGCCAACCACCTGGGACCACGCCTCCTGGGGTGGAGGCGCGGCGGAGGGTGAGGCCAATTCTGCTCGCGGTCGAGCGGGCTTCGTCTGGGCCGCTTTAGCCGCCTCAGCATTCTCACCTTTCTTCTTCTTCTTCGCCCTCCGCCCCACCCTGTCCGAAGACTGTGTGGGAACGGACGGCCCAGGGGCCACCGATCGCAGGGCCGAGTCCGTTCGCGGCGCGAGCTCCCTCCTGAATGACGCCAATTTGGCGTCTATCAGGGCGCCTATTTGCGCCAGAAAATCTGCGGGCGCAGCCGCAGGTGGTGGCGAGGACTTTTCTTGCCCGGAGCGATGGCAATCCCGGGCGCCGACGATCGGTAGCGATACTGAGCCCTTTCCCGGGCGTGGCGGCGGAGGCATTGCGGCAGCAGCCGTTCTCGTCTCCACCACCTGCCGGAGCCGGGCCACCTCCGCCTGCAGCTCCGTCATTTGCCCCCTGAGGACGGCATTTTCGGCCTCCAGGACACGCGTGGCGTCGGTAGCCGATCTCACTGCCAGCTCGGACACCCCTACCCTGCCGTTTAAGGCGGCCACCCTCAGGGCGCGGGCCAAGTTGCCCTTCAGCCCCTTTGACACACCGGAGATCCTGGCCACCTCATCCAGGCTCTCCAATATAGCGGCCGCGACATCCCGCGTCGGACGGTTGCGGAAATTTTCCGCGATATCCGTCTCGTCGGGGAGCGGGACGCTCGACCGCGATGGTCTCGGCACGGGGGCACCCGGGACGAATATCGCCGCCACCTCCCTTGCCTCGGCCTCCAGCTGCGAAGCCTCGGCCAGCCTAAGTTTGGCCTCTGCGAGGCCAACATATTCGCCGGTCGTCGGCGGCCGTCCTCTCTTCCTCGCTGACGACGAGCCCGGGACACTCTGCGATGAGTGGTTTGAGGAGACAGAGAAATCTGACTCCTCCCCCTCATCGCACCCACCAAGGCCCGCTGCGGTCCTCTTTTTGCCGCGTGTTGCCGAATGCCTCCGCGACACCGGCTCTGAACATCTCTTGAGGCGCACGATAGGCCCGCGCACCTCCCCCTCACGCTCGTTTCCCCCCTCCCCGGTTATTTGTTTAAAAGAATCCATAATTGGTCCCACGAGTGTGGTCGGAAAGAAGGTCACCCCGGGCAGAGCCGCCATACCCGGGGAAGGCTAATACACCCGGGGGTCGCCAGGTACCCCGGGGTTGTCCGCTAAAGATTGGTGCACCCACCAACCATAGCTGGCGCTTACTCCAGCTACACCCTCATCACCGCGCAACACTGTTTGGGGCTAGGGATTTTTTAGAGAGGTTGTCATCCTCGCGGCCCGGCCGGTTAAGGCAAGACCCCCGTTCCTGTAAAACATGACCACAGGTTTACGGTATGTGTCCGACTTTAGTTGGCCCCTCACCTCAAGCCACTCCGGCATGGTTGAACCTGCCAGGGAATAAATTCCCCGCCGGCACAGCCTTGTGGATCATTAGGGCACGAAGCCCCCCCACCACGACAAGGTAGCGGACACGGGGGGGCGACAAGGTAGCGGACACGGGGGGGCTGTGACATAACCTTGACATAACCTTGACATAACCTTTTTTTTTTTTTTTTTTTTTTTATTTTACGTGGAGGAAATCTGCTCGCCAGACACCCCCGCCCCGCCCGGGGGAGCGGGACGAGGGTAGTGTGGGGTTTGACCCACTAAAACCTCCACGGCGACCTGAGGACGCGGGACCGATCGCTGGCGATTCAACGGGGGAGCCACGGGAACTCTTGAAGAACACTACCGCGGCTCCCCCTCGCCTGGCCGGCCATCAGGATGGTAACGATGACCGGCCGCGTCCCGGGGGGAGATAAATCCTCCCCCCTAAAATCCATTTAAATTCGGCGGCGCGAGGGGTCGCACCCCGCACCGCCCCGACTCGGCGACCGCGCGACAGGTGACCAGGGCCCCCGCCCTGATCTCAGCGGCCGCCGGGGGGACGACGAGTATATTGGAGGAGGATCACAGTTAACCCACGCCTCCTCAGGCGACTCGTCATCCCCCACTCAGAACAGGGGAGGTCCTCCTCTGTTGGCGGGCGGCGGGCAATGAAACCAGCATATTCTGGTACACCCGCCGCCCGCCTACTCTCAGCTGCCCGGGGTTTCTCGGCGTGGGCGCGCACGCCGTCCCCGGGCACGTCGGGCGGGATCTGTAAGCTCCCGATCCCGCTCGGCAGCCTCCTTCCGCGACATAACCTCCTCGCAGAAAGAGATTGCTGCCGCCCACTTCCCCGGGCCCTCCAGCATGGCCCCAACTAGGCTGGAGAGTGCGAGGTCGTGGCCGACTTCTCGTTTTAGGACTCGGCGCAGCGCTGAAAAGGCGGGACATTCCTCCAGCGTGTGCTGCGCCGAGTCTTCCTCCGCGCCACAGTGGTGGCACACCGTCGTCGTTTCCCGCCCGATGCGACACAGGTAGACACCGAAGCAGCCATGCCCGGTGAACACCTGCGTCGCTCGGTAGGAGAGCCTGCCATGCCGTCTCTCCCGCCACGAGGTGAAGTGCGGCAGGAGAGCCCCGGGGACGCGCTCGCCGGCGTGGGAGCAAAGCTCGGCACGCCATCTGGCGAGCGCTAGTCTCCGGGCCTGGAGCTCGAAGCCCTCGACCGTCTCTCGCTCCGGCGGGGCCCCTCGAGCACGGCTGGAGATGCTTGTGCGCCTATAAACATAGGCGCGCTCCGCCGCCTGAAGCTCGAAGGGAAGTTCTCCCGCCAGAGCAAGCGCCGCCACGGTAGACGTGGTGCGGTAACCTCTTATGAGGCGGATGGCCATCCGCCTCTGCAGCCGGCGCAACAACAGCGTGTTGCGCCGGCTGGTCATCACGTTCGGCGCCCATATTGGGGCACCGTATAAGGCCATAGACCGCACCACGCCCAGGTATAGGCGGCGCACCAAATCTCCCGGTCCCCCGAGGTTGGGCAGCAGGCGGCCCAAAGAGGCCGCCGCCTTTTCGACTCGGGGGACGAGACGGTCGAGATGCGCATCGAAGCTCCAGCGGCTGTCGAGGATCAGTCCGAGATATTTCAACTGGGACTTCACCTCGACGCAGGCTTCTCCAACCCGGATCCACGATCTGGCCGGTGGCCGAAACCGAGGCCGTCCGTGAAACCAGACAGCCTCGGCCTTCTCCGGGGCAATTTTCAGCCCCAGATCGCGGATCCTCGCGACGACGGCTGCCACCGCAACCTCTGCTCGTCGGATGGTCCTCTCGAAGGTACTTCCGACGGCGACCACCAACGTGTCGTCCGCGTAGCAGACGAGGGTGGCACCGTCGGGCAGGGAGGCCTTTTCCAGGACCGCGTTGTAACCCAGGTCCCACAGGAGCGGTCCTAAAACAGACCCCTGCGGGACCCCGCGGTCCACTTCCCTCCGTATCATCCCGTACCGGCCCGGGTATTCGACCCACCTGTCCCGCAGGTAGGCCCCGATCACCCGCCTCAGATAGGGAGGCACCTGGTGATCGACGAGGGCCCCCCTAATGGCGGACCAGGGCAGGGTGTTGAACGCATTGACGATGTCAATGGACACCGCCAAGCACACCCCGCCCCTTGCCACGGCATTGTCCGAGAGGGACTTGAGACGGACGATAGCGTCGACCGTCGATCGCCCCTCCCGGAAGCCAAACTGGCAGTCCGCCAGATCTGGGCCGTCGCGGGACAGGTGCCTGGAGAGGCGGGCAACAATGATCTTCTCGAAGATCTTGCCCGCCTCATCCAGGAGACAAATGGGCCGGTACGCGGAGGGAGAATCCCCCGGCCTCCCTTCCTTCCTCAAGAGGACCATCCGACTTTCTCTCCATAGGTCGGGGAACGTCCCCGACCTCAGGAGCCCAGAGTAGAGGCTCCTCAGCCTCTCCCCCAGGACGCTCGTGGCGAGCAACCAGACCCGGCCGGGGATACCGTCCGGCCCCGGGGCGGTATTCTTGCCCCGGAGCCATTTGACGACCCCGGCCATCTCCTCCGGCGCGACCTCAAGATCCGGGGACCACTCATGTTCCTCTGGCTCAGGGACGGGCCGGGACGGCCCCTCGCTAACGGGGAATAAAGCGTCCACGACCCGCCCGAGCAGCCCCGGATCCAGGCTCTCCGTCACGGGGGGCGCCCAGGGACGCAATCGTCCCAATGCCATCTTGTATGGGCGCCCCCACGGATCTCGGTTTAGAGAGCCGAGGAGATCGCGCCAGGCCTGGTCCTTCGCTCGCCTGATGGCCAGCTGCAGGGCGACCACCTTCTCCCGATATCGCCCGTACAGCTGGGCAGCCAGCACGTCGTCCGTACGTCGTCGTCGACGGGCGCGAGCGTACTGGCGTCGCGCGCGGACGCACTCGGTGCGTAATTCAGCTATCGCACGCGACCACCAGTACACAGCCTTCCTCGGGAAGACCCTGGCCCGGGGCATGGCGACGTCGCAAACCGACGTCATTGCGCCCCGGAACCAACGGGCCTCCCCATTCCCGTCGACTGGCCCGGCCGGTGTTGCTGGCCAGGCCACGACGTGGGCTGCCGCCATCAGAGCGTCCTGGTCGAGGCGCTTCAGCGCCCACCGCGGTTGAGGCGATCCTTCATCAGCGGGGCGACGACGGGGTGTCGATGGTGGGGCGGCGGAGAGGTCGAGAATTATGTATCTGTGGTCAGACAACGTCTCGACCCCTTCCGCCACCCTCCACCCCGTAATACGGCGCGCGGCCGGGGGCGTTGCCCACGAAAGGTCAACGATGGACCCCCCGTTATGCCGCACGCACGTATGGACCGAGCCCGTGTTCAGGAGACGGAGCTCCAGTCCCGCCGCCCAATCCAGCACCTCCCGGCCCCTCGAGTCAGTCCCGGGGGAACCCCAAGCCGTGGCCTTGGCATTGAAGTCCCCCAGGACCAGCACCGGACGGGGATGGCAGCGGGAGACGCATCTCCCTACCCCGTCCAGATACTGCTCAAACTCTTCGAGGGACCACCTTGGAGGTGCGTATATCGCCACAACCGCGGTTCCGCCCCAATCAACGGCCACGTATCCCAGGCCGCGCTCGATAACCGAGCACGGCGGGGACCCCGGCCTCCCAGCCCAAATAATCGCGGCGGAGCCAATCGAGTCCCCCATCCAGTGTGGATGTTTGGGGACCCTGTGCGGCTCCGCCACGACTGCCAACCCGGCACCCCGCTCGGCCAGGCATTGAAACAGGAGATCCTGCGCTCTGGCCGAGCAGTTGAGGTTCACTTGTATTATCGGGCCCGGGGGCCCCATTACACAGCCGTGTCCATCGCCGTCACGGCCGCGGATGCGGTGGCGTCAGGGACTTTAGTGGCCCCATTCGCCCCCGCGGGTGCGGCGGTAGCATCAGGCGGTGCCGCCTTTTCGTTGCTGGCCACGGTGGTCGCTGCCTTGGCCATCGTGGTTTCCTTCCCTTTTTTATTGAATCTGGCAGACGACCTTTGGCCGCCTACCTTGCCTCGCCTCGCACTGACAGGACACGCCCGGCCGCCGAGGCGGTGACCAGAAGGCCTGCCCGCGCCCGCACAAAGCGGACAATTGGGCGTGGCCGTACAGGCTGCCACCTTATGGTCCCGACTGCCGCATCTATAGCAGCAGTCGGACCTATCCTCGGCAGAAGTGCACCGCTGACTGGTGTGGCCAACATCAAGGCAACGGTAACACTGTAGAGGCCGGGCACTCAGGGCCTCCACGACTGCATGGGTCCAGCCGACGGTTATCCGGCCCGCGACAGCAACCTTGCGAGCGGCCGCGGCAGGACATCGGACCCAGAGGGTGCCCAATCCCGAGGGGGAAGACCGGATTTCGCCGGTATTGATGTCCCCCTCGCTGCACCCGCCCACGCGGGCAACAGCCGCAGCGACCTCCGCCGGCGTGGTCGAATCGACCAGGCCGCGCACCCTAAGGTCAGCTTTTTTGACCGGACGCGCGACCTTTACGCCGGTGCCTGCCAGCGCTTCCGCCACTTTTGTGGCGAGGACGGTGGCCTTGGCGGCCCCATCGGTGCCAGGGACTTCCAAAATTAACCCCCCAGTCACCGCCCTTCGCGGCCTCAGCGAGGCGATGCCAATTTCTGCCAGGTCCACCTTGGACCTGGCAGTGGCCATCGCCTGCGCGTAAGTAATGTCCACGCCAGACGGAACCGTTATGGTAACCGCTGCTGTGCGTGGCGGTCGCGGAGGCAGGGGTGTCTTCCTGGGGGCCGCCGGGACCACCCGTCCTTTTTTATTCGCGGCCGCAGTGGCCTTGGCAGCCGCCTTTTTAGCCTTGCGGCCAACCACCTGGGACCACGCCTCCTGGGGCGGAGGCGCGGCAGATGGTAGCGCCGATTCTGCTCGCGGTCGAGCGGGCTCCGTCTGGGCCGCTATAGCCGCCCCAGCTTTCCCACCTTTCTTCTTCTTCTTCGACTTCCGCCCCACCCTGTCCGAAGACTGTGAGGGGACGGACGGCCCAGGTGCCACCGATCGCAGGGCCGAGTCCGTTCGCGGCGCGAGCTCCCTCCTGAATGACGCCAATTTGGCGTCTATCAGGGCGCTTATCTGCGCCAGAAAATCTGCGGGCGCAGTCGCATGTGGGGGCGAGGACTTTTCTTGCCCGGAGCGTTGGCAGTCCCGGGCGGCGACGATCGGCGGCGATACTGAGCCCCCTCCCGGGCGCGGCGGCGGAGGCATTGCGGCAGCAGCCGTACTCGCCTCCACCACCTGCCGGAGCCGAGCCACCTCCGCCCGCAGCTCCGTCATTTGCCCCCTGAGGACGGCATTCTCTGCCTCCAGGGCACGCGTGGCGTCGGTAGCCGACCTAACCGCAAGCTCGGACACCCCCACCCTGCCGTTTAAGGCGGCCACCCTTAGGGCGCGGGCCAAATTGCCCTTCAGCCCCTTTGACACGCCGGAGATCCTGGCCACTTCATCCAGGCTCTCCAATATAGCGGCCGCGACATCCCGCGTTGGACGGTTGCGGAAATTTTCCGCTATATCCGTCTCGTCCGGGAGCGGGACGCTCGACCGCGATGGTCTCGGCACGGGGGCTCCCGGGTCGAATATCGCCGCCACCTCCCTTGCCTCGGCCTCCAGCTGCGAAGCCTCGGCCAGCCTAAGTTTGGCCTCTGCGAGGCCAACATATTCGCCGGTCGTCGGCGGCCGTCCTCTTTTCCTCGCTGACGACGAGCCCGGGACACTCTGCGATGAGTGGTGGGAGGAGACAGAGAAATCTGACTCCTCCCCCTCATCGCACTCACCAAGGCCCGCTGCGGTCCTCTTTTTGCCGCGTGTCGCCGAATGCCTCCGCGACACCGGCTCTGTGCATCTTTTGAGGCGCACGATAGGCCCGCGCACCTCCACCTCACGCTCGTTTCCCCCCTCCCCGGTTGTTTGTGAAAAAGTAGACTCCATACTTAATCCCACGAGTGTGGTCGGAAAGGAGGTCACCCCGGGTAGAGCCGCCATACCCGGGGAAGGCTAATACGCCCGGGGGGTCGCCAGGTACCCCGGGGTTGTCCGCTAACGATTGGTGCACCCACCAACCATAGCTGGCGCTTACTCCAGCTACGCCCTCTTCACCGCGCAACACTGCTTGGGGCTAGGGATTTTTTAGAGAGGTTGTCATCCTCGCGGCCCGGCCGGTTAAGGCAAGACCCCCGTTCCTGTAAAACATGACCACAGGTTTACGGTATGTGTCCGACTTTAGTTGGCCCCTCACCTCAAGCCACTCCGGCATGGTAGAACCTGCCAGGGAATAAATTCCCCGCCGGCACAGCCTTGAGGATCATTAGGGCACGAAGCCCCCCCACCACGACAAGGTAGCGGACACGGGGGGGAACCTTGACATAACCTTGACATAACCTTGACATAACCTTGACATAACCTTGACATAACCTTTTTTTTTTTTTTTTTTTTTTTTTTTTTTTTTTTTTTTTTTATTTTACGTGGAGGAAATCTGCTCGCCAGACACCCCCGCCCCGCCCGGGGGAGCGGGACGAGGGTAGTGTGGGGATCGACCCACTAAAACCTCCACGGCGACCTGAGGACGCAGGACCGATCGCTGGCGATTTAACGGGGGAGCCACGGGAACTCTTGAAGAACACTACCGCGGCTCCCCCTCGCCTGGCCGGCCATCAGGATGGTAACGATGGCGGGCCGCGTCCCGGGGGGAAATAAAATAAATCCTCCCCCCTAAAATCCATTTAAATTCGGCGGCGCGAGGGGTCGCACCCCGCACCGCCCCGACACGGCGACCGCGCGATAGGTGACCAGGGCCCCCGCCATGATCACAGCGGCCGCCGTTGGGACGACGAGTATATTGGAGGAGGATCACAGTTAACCCTCCCCTCCATCAGGCGACTCGTTATCCCCCACTCCCAACAGTGGACGTCCTCCTCTGTTGGCGGGCGGCGGGCAATGAAACCAGCATGTTCTGGTACACCCGCCGCCCGCCTACTCTCAGCTGCCCGGGGTTTCTCGGCGTGGGCGCGCACGCCGTCCCCGGGCACGTCGGGCGGGATCTGTAAGCTCCCGATCCCGCTCGGCAGCCTCCTTTCGCGACATAACCTCCTCGCAGAAAGAGATTGCTGCCGCCCACTTCCCCGGGCTCTCCAGCATGGCCCCAACTAGGCTGGAGAGTGCGAGGTCGTGGCCGACTTCTCGTTTTAGGACTCGGCGCAGCGCTGAAAAGGCGGGACATTCCTCCAGCGTGTGCTGCGCCGAGTCTTCCTCCGCGCCACAATGGTGGCACACCGTCGTCGCTTCCCGCCCGATGCGACACAGGTAGACACCGAAGCAGCCATGCCCGGTGAACACCTGCGTCGCTCGGTAGGAGAGCCTGCCATGCCGTCTCTCCCGCCACGAGGTGAAGTGCGGCAGGAGAGCCCCGGGGACGCGCTCGCCGGCGTGGGAGCAAAGCTCGGCACGCCATCTGGCGAGCGCTAGTCGCCGGGCCTGGAGCTCGAAGCCCTCGACCGTCTCTCGCTCCGGCGGGGCCCCTCGAGCACGGCTGGCGATGCTTGTGCGCCCATAAACATAGGCGCGCACCGCCGCCTGAAGCTCGAAGGGAAGTTCTCCCGCCAGAGCAAGCGCCGCCACGGTAGACGTGGTGCGGTAACCTCTTATGAGGCGGATGGCCATCCGCCTCTGTAGCCGGCGCAACAATAGCGTGTTGCGCCGGCTCGTCATCACGTACGGCGCCCATATTGGGGCACCGTATAAGGCCATAGACCGCACCACGCCCAGGTATAGACGGCGCACCAAATCTCCCGGTCCCCCGAGGTTGGGCAGCAGGCGGCCCAAAGAGGCCGCCGCCTTTTCGACTCGGGGGACGAGACGGTCGAGATGCGCATCGAAGCACCAGTGGCTGTCGAGAATCAGTCCGAGATATTTCAACTCGGACTTCACCTCGAAGCAGGCTTCTCCAACCCGGATCCACGATCTGGCCGGTGGCCGAGACCGAGGCCGTCCGTGAAACCAGACAGCCTCGGCCTTCTCCGGGGCTATTTTCAGCCCCAGATCGCGGATCCTCGCGACGACGGCTGCCACCGCAACCTCTGCTCGTCGGATGGTCCTCTCGAAGGTACACCCGACGGCGACCACCAACGTGTCGTCCGCGTAGCAGACGAGGGTGGCACCGTCGGGCAGGGAGGCCTTTTCCAGGACCGCGTTGTAACCTAGGTCCCACAGGAGCGGTCCTAAAAAAAACGGACCCCTGCGGGACCCCGCGGTCCACTTCCCTCCGTATCATCCCGCACCGGCCCGGGTATTCAACCCACCTGTCCCGCAGGTAGGCCCCGATCACCCGCCTCAGATAGGGAGGCACCTGGTGATCGACGAGGGCCTCCCTAATGGCGGACCAGGGCAGGGTGTTGAACGCATTGACGATGTCAATGGACACCGCCAAGCACACCCCGCCCCTTGCCACGGCATTGTCCGAGAGGGACTTGAGACGGTCGATAGCGTCGACCGTCGATCGCCCCTCCCGGAAGCCAAACTGGCAGTCCGCCAGATCTGGGCCGTCGCGGGACAGGTGCCTGGAGAGGCGGGCAACAATGATCTTCTCGAAGATCTTGCCCGCCTCATCCAGGAGACAAATGGGCCGGTACGCGGAGGGAGAATCCCCCGGCCTCCCATCCTTCCTCAAGAGGACCATCCGACTTTCTCTCCATAGGTCGGGGAACGTCCCCGACCTCAGGAGCCCAGAGTAGAGGCTCCTCAGCCTCTCCCCCAGGACGCTCGCGGCGAGCAACCAGACCCGGCCGGGGATACCGTCCGGCCCCGGGGCGGCATTCTTGCCCCGGAGCCATTTGACGACCCCGGCCATCTCCTCCGGCGCGACCTCAAGATCCGGGGACCACTCATGTTCCTCTGGCTCAGGGACGGGCCGGGACGCCTCACCGCTAACGGGGAATAAAGCGCCCACGACCCGCCCGAGCAGCCCCGGATCCAGGCTCTCCGTCACGGGGGGCGCCCAGGGACGCAATCGTCCCAATGCCATCTTGTATGGGCGCCCCCACGGATCTCGGTTCAGAGAGCCGAGGAGATCGCGCCAGGCCTGGTCCTTCGCTCGCCTGATGGCCAGCTGCAGGGCGACCACCTTCT
This sequence comes from Megalopta genalis, assembly GCF_051020955.1. Lineage (NCBI taxonomy): Eukaryota > Metazoa > Arthropoda > Insecta > Hymenoptera > Halictidae > Megalopta > Megalopta genalis. Next base: position 90,804 of record NW_027476133.1, read on the forward strand.
CCCGATATAGCCCGTACAGCTGGGCAGCCAGCACGTCGTCCGCTCGTCGTCGTCGACGGGCCCGAGCGTACTGGCGTCGCGCGCGAACGCACTCGGTGCGTAATTCCGCTATCTCGCGCGACCACCAGTACACCGCCTTCCTCGGGAAGACCCTGGCCCGTGGCATGGCGACGTCGCAAACCGACGTCATTGCGCCCCGGAACCAATGTGCCTCCCCATTCCCGTCGACTGGCCCGGTCGGTGTTGCCGGCCAGGCCACGACGTGGGCTGCCGCCATCAGAGCGTCCTGATCGAGGCGCTTCAGCGCCCACCGCGGTCGAGGCGAACCTTCATCGGCGGGGCGACGACGGAGTGTCGACGGTGGGGCGGCGGAGAGATCGAGAACTATGTATCTGTGGTCAGACAACGTCTCGACCCCTTCCGCCACCCTCCACCCCGTAATACGGCGCGCGGCCGGGGGCGTTGCCCACGAAAGGTCAACGATGGACCCACCGTTATGCCGCACGCACGTATGGACCGAGCCCGTGTTCAGGAGACGGAGCTCCAGTCCCGCCGCCCAATCAAGCACCTCCAGGCCCCTCGAGTCAGTCCCGGGGGAACCCCAAGCCGTGGCCTTGGCATTGAAGTCCCCCAGGACCAGCACCGGACGGGGATGGCAGCGGGAGACGCATCTCCCTACCCCGTCCAGATACTGCTCAAACTCTTCGAGGGACCACCTTGGAGGTGCGTATACCGCCACAACCGCGGTGCCGCCCCAATCAACGGCCACGTATCCCAGGCCGCGCTCGATAAGCGAGCACGGCGGGGACCCCGGCCTCCCAGCCCAAATAATCGCGGCGGAGCCAATCGAGTCCCCCATCCAGTGTGGATGTTTGGGGACCCTGTGCGGCTCCGCCACGACTGCCAACCCGGCACCCCGCTCGGCCAGGCATTGAAACAGGAGATCCTGCGCTCTGGCCGAGCAGTTGAGGTTAATTTGTATTATCGGGCCCGGGGGCCCCATTACACAGCCGTGTCCATCGCCGTCACGGCCGCGGATGCGGTGGCGTCAGGGACTTTAGTGGCCCCATCCGCCCCCGCGGGCGCGGCGGTAGCATCAGGCGGTGCCGCCATTTCGTTGCTGGCCACGGTGGTCGCTGCCTTGGCCATCGTGGTTTTCTTCCCTTTTTTATTAAATCTGGCAGACGACCTTTGGCCGCCTACCTTGCCTCGCCTCGCACTGGCAGGACATGCCCGGCTGCCGAGGCGGTGACCAGACGGCTTGCCCGCGCCCGCACAAAGGGGACAATTGGGCGTGGCCGTACAGGCTGCCACCTTATGGTCCCGACTGCCGCATCTATAGCAGCAGTCGGACCTATCCTCGGCAGAAGTGCACCGCTGACTGGTGTGGCCAACACCAAGGCAACGGTAACACTGCAGAGGCCGGGCACTCAGGGCCTCCACGGCTGCCAGGGTCCAGCCGACGGTTATCCGGCCCGCGACAGCAACCTTGCGAGCGGCCGCGGCAGGACATCGGACCCAGAGTGTGCCCAATCCCGAGGGGGAAGACCGGATTTCGCTGGTATTGATGTCCCCCACGCTGCACCCGCCCACGCGGGCAACAGCCGCAGCGACCTCCGCCGGCGTGGTCGAATCGACCAGGCCGCGCACCCTAAGGTCAGCTTTTTTGACCGGACGCGCGACCTTTACGCCGGTGCCTGCCAGCGCTTCCGCCACTTTTGTGGCGAGGACGGTGGCCTTGGCGGCTCCATCGGTGCCAGGGACCTCCAAAATTAACCCCCCAGTAACCGCTCTTCGCGGCCGCAGCGAGGCGATGCCAATTTCTGCCAGGTCCACCTTGGACCTGGCAGTGGCCATCGCCTGCGCGTAAGTAAAGTCCACGCCAGACGGAACCGTTATGGTAACCGCTGCTGTGCGTGGCGGTCGAGGAGGCAGGGGTGTCTTCCTGGGGGCCGCCGGGACCACCCGTCCTTTTTTATTCGCGGCCGCAGTGGCCTTGGCAGCCGCCTTTTTCGCCTTCCGGCCAACCACCTGGGACCACGCCTCCTGGGGCGGTGGCGCGGCAGTGGGTGGGGCCAATTCTGCTCGCGGTCGAGCGGGCTCCGTCTGGGCCGCTTTAGCCGCCCCAGCTTTCTCACCTTTCTTTTTCTTCTTCGCCCTCCGCCCCACCCTGTCCGAAGACTGTGAGGGGACGGACGGCCCAGGGGCCACCGATCGCAGGGCCGACTCCGTTCGCGGCGCGAGCTCCTTCCTGAATGACGCCAATTTGGCATCTATCAAGGAGCCAATTTGTGCCAACAAATCTGCGGGCGCCGCAGCAAGTGGGGGCAAGGACTTTTCTCGCCCGGAGCGATTGCGATCCCGGGCGCCGACGATCGGCGGTGATACTGAGCCCTCTCCCGGTCGCGGCGGCGGAGGCATTGCGGCAGCAGCCGTTCTCGCCTCCACCACCTGCCGGAGCCGGGACACCTCCGCCTGCAGCTCCGTCATTTGCCCCCTGAGGACGGCATTTTCGGCCTCCAGGACACGCGTGGCGTCGGTAGCTGACCTCACCGCCAGCTCGGACACCCCCACCCTGCCGTTTAAGGCGGCCACCCTCAGGGCGCGGGCCAAGTTGCCCTTCAGCCCCTTTGACACGCCGGAGATCCTGGCCACCTCATCCAGGCTCTCCAATATAGCGGCCGCGACATCCCGCGTCGGACGGTTGCGGAAATTTTCCGCGATATCCGTCTCGTCCGGGAGCGGGACGCTCGATCGCGATGGTCTCGGCACGGGGGCACCCGGGTCGAATATCGCCGCCACCTCCCTTGCCTCGGCCTCCAGCTGCGAAGCCTCGGCCAGCCTAAGTTTGGCCTCTGCGAGGCCAACATATTCACCGGTCGTCGGCGGCCGTCCTCTCTTCCTCGCTGACGACGAGCCCGGGACACTCTGCGATGAGTGGTGGGAGGAGACAGAGAAATCTGACTCCTCCCCCTCATCGCACTCACCAAGGCCCGCTGCGGTCCTCTTTTTGCCGCGTGTTGCACAATGCCTCCGCGACACCGGCTCTGCACATCTTTTGAGGCGCACGATAGGCTCGCGCACCTCCACCTCACGCTCGTTTCCCCCCTCCCCGGTTGTAATTGAAAAAGAATCCATAATTGGTCCCACGAGTGTGGTCGGAAAGAAGGTCACCCCGGGCAGAGCCGCCATACCCGGGGAAGGCTAATACACCCGGGGGTCGCCAGGTACCCCGGGGTTGTCCGCTAAAGATTGGTGCACCCACCAACCATAGCTGGCGCTTACTCCAGCTACACCCTCATCACCGCGCAACACTGTTTGGGGCTAGGGATTTTTTAGAGAGGTTGTCATCCTCGCGGCCCGGCCGGTTAAGGCAAGACCCCCGTTCCTGTAAAACATGACCACAGGTTTACGGTATGTGTCCGACTTTAGTTGGCCCCTCACCTCAAGCCACTCCGGCATGGTAGAACCTGCCAGGGAATAAATTCCCCGCCGGCACAGCCTTGAGGATCATTAGGGCACGAAGCCCCCCCACCACGACAAGGTAGCGGACACGGGGGGGAACCTTGACATAACCTTTTTTTTTTTTTTTTTTTTTTATTTTACGTGGAGGAAATCTGCTCGCCAGACACCCCCGCCCCGCCCGGGGGAGCGGGACGAGGGTAGTGTGGGGTTTGACCCACTAAAACCTCCACGGCGACCTGAGGACGCAGGACCGATCGCTGGCGATTCTACGGGGGAGCCACGGGAACTCTTGAAGAACACTACCGCGGCTCCCCCTCGCCTGGCCGGCCATCAAGATGGTAACGATGGCCGGCCGCGTCCCGGGGGGAGATTTAATCCTTCCCCCTAAAATCCATTTAAATTCGGCGGCGCGAGGGGTCGCACCCCGCACCGCCCCGACACGGCGACCGCGCGATAGGTGACCAGGGCCCCCGCCCTGACCACAGCGGCCGCCGGGGGGACGACGAGTATATTGGAGGAGGATCACAGATAACCCTCGCCTCCTTCAGGCGACCCGTCATCCCCCACTGTCAACAGTGGAGGTCCTCCTCTGTTGGCGGGCGGCGGGCAATTAAACCAGCATGTGCTGGTACACCCGCCGCCCGCCTACTCTCAGCTGCCCGGGGTTTCTCGGCGTGGGCGCGCACGCCGTCCCCGGGCACGTCGGGCGGGATCTGTAAGCTCCCGATCCCGCTCGGCAGCCTCCTTCCGCGACATAACATCCTCGCAGAAAGAGATTGCTGCCGCCCACTTCCCCGGGCTCTCCAGCATGGCCCCAACTAGGCTGGAGAGTGCGAGGTCGTGACCGACTTCCCGTTTTAGGACTCGGCGCAGCGCTGAAAAGGCGGGACATTCCTCCAGCGTGTGCTGCGCCGAGTCTTCCTCCGCGCCACAATGGTGGCACACCGTCGTCGCTTCCCGCCCGATGCGACACAGGTAGACACCGAAGCAGCCATGCCCGGTGAACACCTGCGTCGCTCGGTAGGAGAGCCTGCCATGCCGTCTCTCCCGCCACGAGGTGAAGTGCGGCAGGAGAGCCCCGGGGACGCGCTCGCCGGCGTGGGAGCAAAGCTCGGCACGCCATCTGGCGAGCGCTAGTCTCCGGGCCTGGAGCTCGAAGCCCTCGACCGTCTCTCGCTCCGGCGGGGCCCCTCGAGCACGGCTGGCGATGCTTGTGCGCCCATAAACATAGGCGCGCACCGCCGCCTGAAGCTCGAAGGGAAGTTCTCCCGCCAGAGCAAGCGCCGCCACGGTAGACGTGGTGCGGTAACCTCTTATGAGGCGGATGGCGATCCGCCTCTGCAGCCGGCGCAACAATAGCGTGTTGCGCCGGCTGGTCATCACGTACGGCGCCCATATTGGGGCACCGTATAAGGCCATAGACCGCACCACGCCCAGGTATAGGCGGCGCACCAAATCTCCCGGTCCCCCGAGGTTGGGCAGCAGGCGGCCCAAAGAGGCCGCCGCCTTTTCGACTCGGGGGACGAGACGGTCGAGATGCGCATCGAAGCACCAGTGGCTGTCGAGGATCAGTCCGAGATATTTCAACTCGGACTTCACCTCGACGCAGGCTTCTCCAACCCGGATCCACGATCTGGCCGGTGGCCGAGACCGAGGCCGTCCGTGAAACCAGACAGCCTCGGCCTTCTCCGGGGCTATTTTCAGCCCCAGATCGCGGATCCTCGCGACGACGGCTGCCACCGCAACCTCTGCTCGACGGATGGTCCTCTCGAAGGTACTCCCGACGGCGACCACCAACGTGTCGTCCGCGTAGCAGACGAGGGTGGCACCGTCGGGCAGGGAGGCCTTTTAACCTTGACATAACCTTTTTTTTTTTTTTTTTTTTTTTTTTTTTATTTTACGTGGAGGAAATCTGCTCGCCAGACACCCCCGCCCCGCCCGGGGTAGCGGGACGAGGGTAGTGTGGGGATCGACCCACTAAAACCTCCACGGCGACCTGAGGACGCAGGACCGATCGCTGGCGATTCAACGGGGGAGCCACGGGAACTCTTGAAGAACACTACCGCGGCTCCCCCTCGCCTGGCCGGCCATCAGGATGGTAACGATGGCCGGCCGCGTCCCGGGGGAGATATAATCCTCCCCCCTAAATCCATTTAAATTCGGCGGCGCGAGGGGTCGCACCCCGCACCGCCCCGACACGGCGACCGCGCGATAGGTGACCAGGGCCCCCGCCCTGATCACAGCGGCCGCCGGGGGGACGACGAGTATATTGGAGGAGGATTACAGTTAACCCTCGCCTCCTTCAGGCGACTCGTCATCCCCCACTACCAACAGTGGAGGTCCTCCTCTGTTGGCGGGCGGCGGGCAATGAAACCAGCATGTTCTGGTACACCCGCCGCCCGCCTACTCTCAGCTGCCCGGGGTTTCTCGGCGTGGGCGCGCACGCCGTCCCCGGGCACGTCGGGCGGGATCTGTAAGCTCCCGATCCCGCTCGGCAGCCTCCTTCCGCGACATAACATCCTCGCAGAAAGAGATTGCTGCAGCCCACTTCCCCGGGCTCTCCAGCATGGCCCCAACTAGGCTGGAGAGTGCGAGGTCGTGACCGACATCCCGTTTTAGGACTCGGCGCAGCGCTGAAAAGGCGGGACATTCCTCCAGCGTGTGCTGCGCCGAGTCTTCCTCCGCGCCACAGTGGTGGCACACCGTCGTCGCTTCCCGCCCGATGCGACACAGGTAGACACCGAAGCAGCCATGCCCGGTGAACACCTGCGTCGCTCGGTAGGTGAGCCTGCCATGCCGTCTCTCCCGCCACGAGGTGAAGTGCGGCAGGAGAGCCCCGGGGACGCGCTCGCCGGCGTGGGAGCAAAGCTCGGCACGCCATCTGGCGAGCGCTAGTCGCCGGGCCTGGAGCTCGAAGCCCTCGACCGTCTCTCGCTCCGGCGGGGCCCCTCGAGCACGGCTGGCGATGCTTGTGCGCCTATAAACATAGGCGCGCACCGCCGCCTGAAGCTCGAAGGGAAGTTCTCCCGCCAGAGCAAGCGCCGCCACGGTAGACGTGGTGCGGTAACCCCTTATGAGGCGGATGGCCATCCGCCTCTGCAGCCGGCGCAACAACAGCGTGTTGCGCCGGCTGGTCATCACGTACGGCGCCCATATTGGGGCACCGTATAAGGCCATAGACCGCACCACGCCCAGGTATAGGCGGCGCACCAAATCTCCCGGTCCCCCGAGGTTGGGCAGCAGGCGGCCCAAAGAGGCCGCCGCCTTTTCGACTCGGGGGACGAGACGGTTGAGATGCGCATCGAAGCTCCAGCGGCTGTCGAGGATCAGTCCGAGATATTTCAACTGGGACTTCACCTCGACGCAGGCTTCTCCAACCCGGATCCACGATCTGGCCGGTGGCCGAGACCGAGGCCGTCCGTGGAACCAGACAGCCTCGGCCTTCTCCGGGGCTATTTTCAGCCCCAGATCGCGGATCCTCGCGACGACGGCTGCCACCGCAACCTCTGCTCGTCGGATGGTCCTCTCGAAGGTACTTCCGACGGCGACCACCAACGTGTCGTCCGCGTAGCAGACGAGGGTGGCACCGTCGGGCAGGGAGGCCTTTTCCAGGACCGCGTTGTAACCCAGGTCCCACAGGAGCGGTCCTAAAACAGACCCCTGCGGGACCCCGCGGTCCACTTCCCTCCGTATCATCCCGTACCGGCCCGGGTATTCGACCCACCTGTCCCGCAGGTAGGCCCCGATCACCCGCCTCAGATATGGAGGCACCTGGTGATCGACGAGGGCCCCCCTAATGGCGGACCAGGGCAGGGTGTTGAACGCATTGACGATGTCAATGGACACCGCCAAGCACACCCCGCCCCTTGCCACGGCATTGTCCGAGAGGGACTTGAGACGGACGATAGCGTCGACCGTCGATCGCCCCTCCCGGAAGCCAAACTGGCAGTCCGCCAGATCTGGGCCGTCGCGGGACAGGTGCCTGGAGAGGCGGGCAACAATGATCTTCTCGAAGATCTTGCCCGCCTCATCCAGGAGACAAATGGGCCGGTACGCGGAGGGAGAATCCCCCGGCCTCCCATCCTTCCTCAAGAGGACCATCCGACTTTCTCTCCATAGGTCGGGGAACGTCCCCGACCTCAGGAGCCCAGAGTAGAGGCTCCTCAGCCTCTCCCCCAGGACGCTCGTGGCGAGCAACCAGACCCGGCCGGGGATACCGTCCGGCCCCGGGGCGGTATTCTTGCCCCGGAGCCATTTGACGACCCCGGCCATCTCCTCCGGCGCGACCTCAAGATCCGGGGACCACTCATGTTCCTCTGGCTCAGGGACGGGCCGGGACGGCCCCTCGCTAACGGGGAATAAAGCGTCCACGACCCGCCCGAGCAGCCCCGGATCCAGGCTCTCCGTCACGGGGGGCGCCCAGGGACGCAATCGTCCCAATGCCATCTTGTATGGGCGCCCCCACGGATCTCGGTTTAGAGAGCCGAGGAGATCGCGCCAGGCCTGGTCCTTCGCTCGCCTGATGGCCAGCTGCAGGGCGACCACCTTCTCCCGATATCGCCCGTACAGCTGGGCAGCCAGCACGTCGTCCGTACGTCGTCGTCGACGGGCGCGAGCGTACTGGCGTCGCGCGCGGACGCACTCGGTGCGTAATTCAGCTATCGCACGCGACCACCAGTACACAGCCTTCCTCGGGAAGACCCTGGCCCGGGGCATGGCGACGTCGCAAACCGACGTCATTGCGCCCCGGAACCAACGGGCCTCCCCATTCCCGTCGACTGGCCCGGCCGGTGTTGCTGGCCAGGCCACGACGTGGGCTGCCGCCATCAGAGCGTCCTGGTCGAGGCGCTTCAGCGCCCAACGCGGTTGAGGCGAACCTTCATCGGCGGGGCGACGACGGGGTGTCGGTGGTGGGGCGGCGGAGAGGCCGAGAACTATGTATCTATGGTCAGACAACGTCTCGACCCCTTCCACCACCCTCCACCCCGTAATACGGCGCGCGGCCGGGGGCGTTGCCCACGAAAGGTCAACGATGGACCCCCCGTTATGCCGCACGCACGTATGGACCGAGCCCGTGTTCAGGAGACGGAGCTCCAGTCCCGCCGCCCAATCCAGCACCTCCCGGCCCCTCGAGTCAGTCCCGGGGGAACCCCAAGCCGTGGCCTTGGCATTGAAGTCCCCCAGGACCAGCACCGGACGGGGATGGCAGCGGGAGACGCATCTCCCTACCCCGTGCAGATACTGCTCAAACTCTTCGAGGGACCACCTTGGAGGTGCGTATATCGCCACAACCGCGGTGCCGCCCCAATCAACGGCCACGTATCCCAGGCCGCGCTCGATAAGCGAGCACGGCGAGGACCCCGGCCTCCCAGCCCAAATAATCGCGGCGGAGCCAATCGAGTCCCCCATCCAGTGTGGATGTTTGGGGACCCTGTGCGGCTCCGCCACGACTGCCAACCCGGCACCCCGCTCGGCCAGGCATTGAAACAGGAGATCCTGCGCTCTGGCCGAGCAGTTGAGGTTAACTTGTATTATCGGGCCCGGGGGCCCCATTACACAGCCGTGTCCATCGCCGTCACGGCCGCGGATGCGGTGGCGTCAGGGACTTTAGTGGCCCCATTCGCCCCCGCGGGTGCGGCGGTAGCATCAGGCGGTGCCGCCTTTTCGTTGCTGGCCACGGTGGTCGCTGCCTTGGCCATCGTGGTTTCCTTCCCTTTTTTATTGAATCTGGCAGACGACCTTTGGCCGCCTACCTTGCCTCGCCTCGCACTGACAGGACACGCCCGGCCGCCGAGGCGGTGACCAGAAGGCCTGCCCGCGCCCGCACAAAGCGGACAATTGGGCGTGGCCGTACAGGCTGCCACCTTATGGTCCCGACTGCCGCATCTATAGCAGCAGTCGGACCTATCCTCGGCAGAAGTGCACCGCTGACTGGTGTGGCCAACATCAAGGCAACGGTAACACTGCAGAGGCCGGGCACTCAGGGCCTCCACGACTGCATGGGTCCAGCCGACGGTTATCCGGCCCGCGACAGCAACCTTGCGAGCGGCCGCGGCAGGACATCGGACCCAGAGGGTGCCCAATCCCGAGGGGGAAGACCGGATTTCGCCGGTATTGATGTCCCCCTCGCTGCACCCGCCCACGCGGGCAACAGCCGCAGCGACCTCCGCCGGCGTGGTCGAATCGACCAGGCCGCGCACCCTAAGGTCAGCTTTTTTGACCGGACGCGCGACCTTTACGCCGGTGCCTGCCAGCGCTTCCGCCACTTTTGTGGCGAGGACGGTGGCCTTGGCGGCCCCATCGGTGCCAGGGACTTCCAAAATTAACCCCCCAGTCACCGCCCTTCGCGGCCTCAGCGAGGCGATGCCAATTTCTGCCAGGTCCACCTTGGACCTGGCAGTGGCCATCGCCTGCGCGTAAGTAATGTCCACGCCAGACGGAACCGTTATGGTAACCGCTGCTGTGCGTGGCGGTCGCGGAGGCAGGGGTGTCTTCCTGGGGGCCGCCGGGACCACCCGTCCTTTTTTGTTATTCGCCGCCGCAGTGGCCTTGGCAGCCGCCTTTTTAGCCTTGCGGCCAACCACCTGGGACCACGCCTCCTGGGGCGGAGGCGCGGCAGAGGGTAGCGCCGATTCTGCTCGCGGTCGAGCGGGCTCCGTCTGGGCCGCTATAGCCGCCCCAGCTTTCCCACCTTTCTTCTTCTTCTTCGTCTTCCGCCCCACCCTGTCCGAAGACTGTGAGGGGACGGACGGCCCAGGTGCCACCGATCGCAGGGCCGAGTCCGTTCGCGGCGCGAGCTCCCTCCTGAATGACGCCAATTTGGCGTCTATCAGGGCGCTTATCTGCGCCAGAAAATCTGCGGGCGCAGTCGCATGTGGGGGCGAGGACTCTTCTTGCCCGGAGCGTTGGCAGTCCCGGGCGGCGACGATCGGCGGCGATACTGAGCCCTCTCCCGGGCGCGGCGGCGGAGGCATTGCGGCAGCAGCCGTACTCGCCTCCACCACCTGCCGGAGCCGAGCCACCTCCGCCCGCAGCTCCGTCATTTGCCCCCTGAGGACGGCATTCTCTGCCTCCAGGGCACGCGTGGCGTCGGTAGCTGACCTAACCGCAAGCTCGGACACCCCCACCCTGCCGTTTAAGGCGGCCACCCTTAGGGCGCGGGCCAAATTGCCCTTCAGCCCCTTTGACACGCCGGAGATCCTGGCCACTTCATCCAGGCTCTCCAATATAGCGGCCGCGACATCCCGCGTTGGACGGTTGCGGAAATTTTCCGCTATATCCGTCTCGTCCGGGAGCGGGACGCTCGACCGCGATGGTCTCGGCACGGGGGCTCCCGGGTCGAATATCGCCGCCACCTCCCTTGCCTCGGCCTCCAGCTGCGAAGCCTCGGCCAGCCTAAGTTTGGCCTCTGCGAGGCCAACATATTCGCCGGTCGTCGGCGGCCGTCCTCTTTTCCTCGCTGACGACGAGCCCGGGACACTCTGCGATGAGTGGTGGGAGGAGACAGAGAAATCTGACTCCTCCCCCTCATCGCACTCACCAAGGCCCGCTGCGGTCCTCTTTTTGCCGCGTGTCGCCGAATGCCTCCGCGACACCGGCTCTGTGCATCTTTTGAGGCGCACGATAGGCCCGCGCACCTCCACCTCACGCTCGTTTCCCCCCTCCCCGGTTGTTTGTGAAAAAGTAGACTCCATACTTAATCCCACGAGTGTGGTCGGAAAGGAGGTCACCCCGGGTAGAGCCGCCATACCCGGGGAAGGCTAATACGCCCGGGGGGTCGCCAGGTACCCCGGGGTTGTCCGCTAACGATTGGTGCACCCACCAACCATAGCTGGCGCTTACTCCAGCTACACCCTCATCACCGCGCAACACTGCTTGGGGCTAGGGATTTTTTAGAGAGGTTGTCATCCTCGCGGCCCGGCCGGTTAAGGCAAGACCCCCGTTCCTGTAAAACATGACCACAGGTTTACGGTATGTGTCCGACTTTAGTTGGCCCCTCACCTCAAGCCACTCCGGCATGGTAGAACCTGCCAGGGAATAAATTCCCCGCCGGCAAAGCCTTGAGGATCATTAGGGCACGAAGCCCCCCCACCACGACAAGGTAGCGGACACGGGGGGGGACCTTGACATAACCTTGTTTTTTTTTTTTTTTTACGTGGAGGAAATCTGCTCGCCAGACACCCCCACCCCGCCCGGGGGAGCGGGACGAGGGTAGTGTGGGGTTTGACCCACTAAAACCTGCACGGCGACCTGAGGACGCAGGACCGATCGCTGGCGATTCAACGGGGGAGCCACGGGAACTCTTGAAGAACACTACCGCGGCTCCCCCTCGCCTGGCCGGCTATCTAGATGGTAACGATGGCCGGCCGCGTCCCGGGGGGGAATAAAATAAATCCTCCCCCCTAAAATCCATTTAAATTCGGCGGTGCGAGAGGTCGCACCCCGCACCGCCCCGACACGGCGACCGCGCGATAGGTGACCAGGGCCCCCGCCCTGATCACAGCGGCCGCCGGGGGGACGACGAGTATATTGGAGGAGGATTACAGTTAACCCTCGCCTCCTTCAGGCGACTCGTCATCCCCCATCCCCAACAGTGGACGTCCTCCTCTGTTGGCGGGCGGCGGGCAGTGAAACCAGCATATTCTGGTACACCCGCCGCCCGCCTACTCTCAGCTGCCCGGGGTTTCTCGGCGCGGGCGCGCACGCCGTCCCCGGGCACGTCGGGCGGGATCTGTAAGCTCCCGATCCCGCTCGGCAGCCTCCTTCCGCGACATAACCTCCTCGCAGAAAGAGATTGCTGCCGCCCACTTCCCCGGGCCCTCCAGCATGGCCCCAACTAGGCTGGAGAGTGCGAGGTCGCGGCCGACTTCTCGTTTTAGGACTCGGCGCAGCGCTGAAAAGGCGGGACATTCCTCCAGCGTGTGCTGCGCCGAGTCTTCCTCCGCGCCACAATGGTGGCACACCGTCGTCGCTTCCCGCCCGATGCGACACAGGTAGACACCGAAGCAGCCATGCCCGGTGAACACCTGCGTCGCTCGGTAGGAGAGCCTGCCATGCCGTCTCTCCCGCCACGAGGTGAAGTGCGGCAGGAGAGCCCCGGGGACGCGCTCGCCGGCGTGGGACCGAAGCTCGGCACGCCATCTGGCGAGCGCTAGTCGCCGGGCCTGGAGCTCGAAGCCCTCGACCGTCTCTCGCTCCGGCGGGGCCCCTCGAGCACGGCTGGCGATACTAGTGCGCCTATAAACATAGGCGCGCACCGCCGCCTGAAGCTCGAAGGGAAGTTCTCCCGCCAGAGCAAGCGCCGCCACGGTAGACGTGGTGCGGTATCCTCTTATGAGGCGGATGGCCATCCGCCTCTGCAGCCGGCGCAACATCAGCGTGTTCCGCCGGCTGGTCATCACGTACGGCGCCCATATTGGGGCACCGTATAAGGCCATAGACCGCACCACGCCCAGGTATAGGCGGCGCACCAAATCTCCCGGTCCCCCGAGGTTGGGCAGCAGGCGGCCCAAAGAGACCGCCGCCTTTTCGACTCGGGGGACGAGACGGTCGAGATGCGCATCGAAGCTCCAGCGGCTGTCGAGGATCAGTCCGAGATATTTCAACTCGTACTTCACCTCTACGCAGGCTTCCCCAACCCAGATCCACGATCTGGCCGGTGGCCGAGACCGAGGCCGTCCGTGAAACCAGACAGCCTCGGCCTTCTCCGGGGCTATTTTCAGCCCCAGATCGCGGATCCTCGCGACGACGGCTGCCACCGCAACCTCTGCTCGTCGGATGGTCCTCTCGAAGGTACTCCCGACGGCGACCACCAACGTGTCGTCCGCGTAGCAGACGAGGGTGGCACCGTCGGGCAGGGAGGCCTTTTCCAGGACCGCGTTGTAACCCAGGTCCCACAGGAGCGGTCCTAAAACGGACCCCTGTGGGACCCCGCGGACCACTTCCCTCCTTATCATCCGGTACCTGCCCGGGTATTCAACCCACCTGTCCCGCAGGTAGGCCCCAATCACCCGCCTCAGATAGGGAGGCACCTGGTGATCGACGAGGGCCTCCCTGATGGCGGACCAGGGCAGAGTGTTGAACGCATTGACGATGTCAATGGACACCGCCAAGCACACCCCGCCCCTTGCCACTGCATTGTCCGAGAGGGACTTGAGACGGCCGATAGCGTCGACCGTCGATCGCCCCTCCCGGAAGCCAAACTGGCAGTCCGCCAGATCTGGGCCGTCGCGGGACAGGTGTCTGGAGAGGCGGGCAACAATGATCTTCTCGAAGATCTTGCCCGCCTCATCCAGGAGACAAATGGGCCGGTACGCGGAGGGAGAATCCCCCGGCCTCCCATCCTTCCTCAAGAGGACCATCCGACTTTCTCTCCATAGGTCGGGGAACGTCCCCGACCTCAGGAGCCCAGAGTAGAGGCTCCTCAGCCTCTCCCCCAGGACGCTCGCGGCGAGCAACCAGACCCGGCCGGGGATACCGTCCGGCCCCGGGGCGGTATTCTTGCCCCGGAGCCATTTGACGACCCCGGCCATCTCCTCCGGCGCGACCTCAAGATCCGGGGACCACTCATGTTCCTCTGGCTCAGGGACAGGCCGGGACGCCTCCCCGCTAACGGGGAATAAAGCGCCCACGACCCGCCCGAGCAGCCCCGGATCCAGGCTCTCCGACACGGGCGGCGCCCAGGGACGCAATCGTCCCAAAGCCATCTTGTATGGGCGCCCCCACGGATCTCGGTTCAGAGAGCCGAGGAGATCGCGCCAGGCCTGGTCCTTCGCTCGCCTGATGGCCAGCTGCAGGGCGACCACCTTCTCCCGATATCGCCCGTACAGTTGGGCAGCCAGCACGTCGTCCGTACGTCGTCGTCGACGGGCGCGAGCGTACTGGCGTCGCGCGCGGACGCACTCGGTGCGTAATTCCGCTATCTCGCGCGACCACCAGTACACCGCCTTCCTCGGGAAGACCCTGGCCCGTGGCATGGCGACGTCGCAAACCGCCGTCATTGCGCCCCGGAACCAACGGGCCTCCCCATTCCCGTCGACTGGCCCGGCCGGTGTTGCTGGCCAGGCCACGACGTGGGCTGCCGCCATCAGAGCGTCCTGGTCGAGGCGCTTCAGCGCCCACCGCGGCTGAGGCGAACCTTCATCGGCGGTGCGACGACGGGGTGTCGATGGGTGGGCGGCGGAGAGGTCGAGAACTATGTATCTGTGGTCAGACAAGGTCTCGACCCCTTCCGCCACCCTCCACCCCGTAATACGGCGCGCGGCCGGGGGCGTTGCCCACGAAAGGTCAACGATGGACCCCCCGTTATGCCGCACGCACGTATGGACCGAGCCCGTATTCAGGAGACGGAGCTCCAGTCCCGCCGCCCAATCCAGCACCTCCCGGCCCCTCGAGTCAGTCCCGGGGGAACCCCAAGCCGTGGCCTTGGCATTGAAGTCCCCCAGGACCAGCACCGGACGGGGATGGCAGCGGGAGACGCATCTCCCTACCCCGTCCAGATACTGCTCAAACTCTTCGAGGGACCACCTCGGAGGTGCGTATATCGCCACAACCGCGGTGCCGCCCCAATCGACGGCCACGTATCCCAGGCCGCGCTCGATAACCGAGCACGGCGGGGACCCCGGCCTCCCAGCCCAAATAATCGCGGCGGAGCCAATCGAGTCCCCCATCCAGTGTGGATGTTTGGGGACCTTGTGCGGCTCCGCCACGACTGCCAACCCGGCACCCCGCTCGACCAGGCCTTGAAACAGGAGATCCTGCGCTCTGGCCGAGCAGTTGAGGTTAACTTGTATTATCGGGCCCGGGGGCCCCATTACACAGCCGTGTCCATCGCCGTCACGGCCGCGGATGCGGTGGCGTCTGGGACTTTAGTGGCCCCATCCGCCCTCGTGTATGCGGCGGTAGCATCAGGCGATGCTACCTTTTCGTTGCTGGCCACGGTGGTCGCTGCCTTGGCCATCGTGGTTTCCCTCCCCTTTTTATTATACCTGGCAGACGGCCTTTGGCCGCCTCCCCTGCCCCGCCCCGCACTGGCAGGACAAGCCCGGCTGCCGAGGCGGTGACCAGACGGCTTGCCCGCGCCCGCACAAAGCGGACAATTGGGCGTGGCCGTACAGGCTGCCACCTTATGGTCCCGACTGCCGCATCTATAGCAGCAGTCGGACCTATCCTCGGCAGAAGTGCACCGCTGACTGGTGTGGCCAACATCAAGGCAACGGTAACACTGCAGAGGCCGGGCACTCAGGGCCTCCACGGCTGCATGGGTCCAGCCGACGGTTATCCGGCCCGCGACAGCAACCTTGCGAGCGGCCGCGGCAGGACATCGGACCCAGAGGGTGCCCAATCCCGAGGGGGAAGACCGGATTTCGCCGGTATTGATGTCCCCCTCGCTGCACCCGCCCACGCGGGCAACAGCCGCAGCGACCTCCGCCGGCGTGGTCGAATCGACCAGGCCGCGCACCCTAAGGTCAGCTTTTTTGACCGGACGCGCGACCTTTACGCCGGTGCCTGCCAGCGCTTCCGCCACTTTTGTGGCGAGGACGGTGGCCTTGGCGGCCCCATCGGTGCCAGGGACTTCCAAAATTAACACCCCAGTCACCGCCCTTCGCGGCCTCAGCGAGGCGATGCCAATTTCTGCCAGGTCCACCTTGGACCTGGCAGTGGCCATCGCCTGCGCGTAAGTAATGTCCACGCCAGACGGAACCGTTATGGTAACCGCTGCTGTGCGTGGCGGTCGCGGAGGCAGGGGTGTCTTCCTGGGGGCCGCCGGGACCACCCGTCCTTTTTTATTATTCGCCGCCGCAGTGGCCTTGGCAGCCGCCTTTTTAGCCTTGCGGCCAACCACCTGGGACCACGCCTCCTGGGGCGGAGGCGCGGCAGAGGGTAGCGCCGATTCTGCTCGCGGTCGAGCGGGCTCCGTCTGGGCCGCTATAGCCGCCCCAGCTTTCCCACCTTTCATCTTCTTCTTCGTCTTCCGCCCCACCCTGTCCGAAGACTGTGAGGGGACGGACGGCCCAGGTGCCACCGATCGCAGGGCCGAGTCCGTTCGCGGCGCGAGCTCCCTCCTGAATGACGCCAATTTGGCGTCTATCAGGGCGCTTATCTGCACCAGAAAATCTGCGGGCGCAGTCGCATGTGGGGGCGAGGACTTTTCTTGCCCGGAGCGTTGGCAGTCCCGGGCGGCGACGATCGGCGGCGATACTGAGCCCTCTCCCGGGCGCGGCGGCGGAGGCATTGCGGCAGCTGCCGTACTCGCCTCCACCACCTGCCGGAGCCGAGCCACCTCCGCCCGCAGCTCCGTCATTTGCCCCCTGAGGACGGCATTCTCTGCCTCCAGGGCACGCGTGGCGTCGGTAGCTGACCTAACCGCAAGCTCGGACACCCCCACCCTGCCGTTTAAGGCGGCCACCCTTAGGGCGCGGGCCAAATTGCCCTTCAGCCCCTTTGACACGCCGGAGATCCTGGCCACTTCATCCAGGCTCTCCAATATAGCGGCCGCGACATCCCGCGTTGGACGGTTGCGGAAATTTTCCGCTATATCCGTCTCGTCCGGGAGCGGGACGCTCGACCGCGATGGTCTCGACACGGGCGCTCCCGGGTCGAATATCGCCGCCACCTCCCTTGCCTCGGCCTCCAGCTGCGAAGCCTCGGCCAGCCTAAGTTTGGCCTCTGCGAGGCCAACATATTCGCCGGTCGTCGGCGGCCGTCCTCTTTTCCTCGCTGATGACGAGCCCGGGACACTCTGCGATGAGTGGTGGGAGGAGACAGAGAAATCTGACTCCTCCCCCTCATCGCACTCACCAAGGCCCGCTGCGGTCCTCTTTTTGCCGCGTGTTGCCGAATGACTCCGCGACACCGGCTCTGTACATCTCTTGAGGCGCACGATAGGCCCGCGCACCTCACCCTCACGCTCGTTTCCCCCCACCCCGGTTGTTTGTGAAAAAGAATCCATAATTGGTCCCACGAGTGTGGTCGGAAAGAAGGTCACCCCGGGCAGAGCCGCCATACCCGGGGAAGGCTAATACACCCGGGGGTCGCCAGGTACCCCGGGGTTGTCCGCTAAAGATTGGTGCACCCACCAACCATAGCTGGCGCTTAGTCCAGCTACACCCTCATCACCGCGCAACACTGCTTGGGGCTAGGGATTTTTTAGAGAGGTTGTCATCCTCGCGGCCCGGCCGGTTAAGGCAAGACCCCCGTTCCTGTAAAACATGACCACAGGTTTACGGTATGTGTCCGACTTTAGTTGGCCCCTCACCTCAAGCCACTCCGGCATGGTAGAACCTGCCAGGGAATAAATTCCCCGCCGGCACAGCCTTGAGGATCATTAGGGCACGAAGCCCCCCCACCACGACAAGGTAGCGGACATGGGGGGGACCTTGACATAACCTTTTTTTTTTTTTTTTTTTTTATTTTACGTGGAGGAAATCTGCTCGCCAGACACCCCCGCCCCGCCCGGGGGAGCGGGGCGAGGGTAGTGTGGGGATCGACCCACTAAAACCTCCACGGCGACCTGAGGACGCAGGACCGATCGCTGGCGATTCAACGGGGGAGCCACGGGAACTCTTGAAGAACACTACCGCGGCTCCCCCTCGCCTGGCCGGCCATCAGGATGGTAACGATGGCCGGCCGCGTCCCGGGGGAGATATAATCCTCCCCCCTAAATCCATTTAAATTCGGCGGCGCGAGGGGTCGCACCCCGCACCGCCCCGACACGGCGACCGCGCGATAGGTGACCAGGGCCCCCGCCCTGATCACAGCGGCCGCCGGGGGGACGACGAGTATATTGGAGGAGGATCACAATTATCCCTCGCCTCCTTCAGGCGACTCGTCATCCCCCACTCCCAACAGTGGAGGTCCTCCTCTGTTGGCGGGCGGCGGGCAATGAAACCAGCATGTTCTGGTACACCCGCCGCCCGCCTACTCTCAGCTGCCCGGGGTTTCTCGGCGTGGGCGCGCACGCCGTCCCCGGGCACGTCGGGCGGGATCTGTAAGCTCCCGATCCCGCTCGGCAGCCTCCTTCCGCGACATAACAACCTCGCAGAAAGAGATTGCTGCCGCCCACTTCCCCGGGCTCTCCAGCATGGCCCCAACTAGGCTGGAGAGTGCGAGGTCGTGACCGACTTCCCGTTTTAGGACTCGGCGCAGCGCTGAAAAGGCGGGACATTCCTCCAGCGTGTGCTGCGCCGAGTCTTCCTCCGCGCCACAATGGTGGCACACCGTCGTCGCTTCCCGCCCGATGCGACACAGGTAGACACCGAAGCAGCCATGCCCGGTGAACACCTGCGTCGCTCGGTAGGAGAGCCTGCCATGCCGTCTCTCCCGCCACGAGGTGAAGTGCGGCAGGAGAGCCCCGGGGACGCGCTCGCCGGCGTGGGAGCTAAGCTCGGCACGCCATCTGGCGAGCGCTAGTCTCCGGGCCTGGAGCTCGAAGCCCTCGACCGTCTCTCGCTCCGGCGGGGCCCCTCGAGCACGGCTGGCGATGCTTGTGCGCCCATAAACATAGGCGCGCACCGCCGCCTGAAGCTCGAAGGGAAGTTCTCCCGCCAGAGCAAGCGCCGCCACGGTAGAGGTGGTGCGGTAACCCCTTATGAGGCGGATGGCCATCCGCCTCTGCAGCCGGCGCAACAACAGCGTGTTGCGCCGGCTGGTCATCACGTACGGCGCCCATATTGGGGCACCGTATAAGGCCATAGACCGCACCACGCCCAGGTATAGGCGGCGCACCAAATCTCCCGGTCCCCCGAGGTTGGGCAGCAGGCGGCCCAAAGAGGCCGCCGCCTTTTCGACTCGGGGGACGAGACGGTCGAGATGCGCATCGAAGCACCAGTGGCTATCGAGGATCAGTCCGAGATATTTAAACTCGGACTTCACCTCGACGCAGGCTTCTCCAACCCGGATCCACGATCTGGCCGGTGGCCGAGACCGAGGCCGTCCGTGAAACCAGACAGCCTCGGCCTTCTCCGGGGCTATTTTCAGCCCCAGATCGCGGATCCTCGCGACGACGGCTGCCACCGCAACCTCTGCTCGACGGATGGTCCTCTCGAAGGTACTCCCGACGGCGGCCACCAACGTGTCGTCCGCGTAGCAGACGAGGGTGGCACCGTCGGGCAGGGAGGCCTTTTCCAGGACCGCGTTGTAACCTAGGTCCCACAGGAGCGGTCCTAAAACGGACCCCTGCGGGACCCCGCGGTCCACTTCCCTCCGTATCATCCCGCACCGGCCCGGGTATTCAACCCACCTGTCCCGCAGGTAGGCCCCGATCACCCGCCTCAGATAGGGAGGCACCTGGTGATCGACGAGGGCCTCCCTAATGGCGGACCAGGGCAGGGTGTTGAACGCATTGACGATGTCAATGGACACCGCCAAGCACACCCCGCCCCTTGCCACGGCATTGTCCGAGAGGGACTTGAGACGGTCGATTGCGTCGACCGTCGATCGCCCCTCCCGGAAGCCAAACTGGCAGTCCGCCAGATCTGGGCCGTCGCGGGACAGGTGTCTGGAGAGGCGGGCAACAATGATCTTCTCGAAGATCTTTCCCGCCTCATCCAGGAGACAAATGGGCCGGTACGCGGAGGGAGAATCCCCCGGCCTCCCATCCTTCCTCAAGAGGACCATCCGACTTTCTCTCCATAGGTCGGGGAACGTCCCCGACCTCAGGAGCCCAGAGTAGAGGCTCCTCAGCCTCTCGCCCAGGACGCTCGCGGCGAGCAGCCAGACCCGGCCGGGGATACCGTCCGGCCCCGGGGCGGTATTCTTGCCCCGGAGCCATTTGACGACCCCGGCCATCTCCTCCGGCGCGACCTCAAGATCCGGGGACCACTCATGTTCCTCTGGCTCAGGGACAGGCCGGGTCGCCTCCCCGCTAACGGGGAATAAAGCGTCCACGACCCGCCCGAGCAGCCCCGGATCCAGGCTCTCCGTCACGGGGGGCGCCCAGGGACGCAATCGTCCCAATGCCATCTTGTATGGGCGCCCCCACGGATCTCGGTTTAGAGAGCCGAGGAGATCGCGCCAGGCCTGGTCCTTCGCTCGCCTGATGGCCAGCTGCAGGGCGACCACCTTCTCCCGATATCGCCCGTACAGCTGGGCAGCCAGAACGTCGTCCGTACGTCGTCGTCGACGGGCGCGAGCGTACTGGCGTCGCGCGCGGACGCACTCGGTGCGTAACTCCGCTATCGCGCGCGACCACCAGTACACCGCCTTCCTCGGGAAGACCCTGGCCCGGGGCATGGCTACGTCGCAAATGGACGTCATTGCGCCACGGAACCAATGGGCCTCCCCATTCCCGTCGACTGGCCCGGCCGGTGTTGCTGGCCAGGCCACGACGTGGGCCGCCGCCATCAGAGCCTCCTGGTCGAGGCGCTTCAGCGCCCACCGCGGTCGAGGCGAACCTTCATCGGCGGGAACCTTGACATAACCTTGACATAACCTTGACATAACCTTGACATAACCTTGACATAACCTTGACATAACCTTGACATAACCTTTTTTTTTTTTTTTTTTTTTTTTTTTTTTTTTTTTTTTTTATTTTACGTGGAGGAAATCTGCTTGCCAGACACCCCCGCCCCGCCCGGGGGAGCGGGACGAGGGTAGTGTGGGGTTTGACCCACTAAAACCTCCACGGCGACCTGAGGACGCAGAACCGATCGCTGGCGATTCAACGGGGGAGCCACGGGAACTCTTGAAGAACACTACCGCGGCTCCCCCTCGCCTGGCCGGCCATCAAGATGGTAACGATGGCCGGCCGCGTCCCGGGGGGAAATAAAATAAATCCTCCCCCCTAAAATCCATTTAAATTCGGCGGCGCGAGGGGTCGCACCCCGAACCGCCCCGACACGGCGACCGCGCGATAGGTGACCAGGGCCCCCGCCCTGATCACAGCGGCCGCCGGGGGGACGACGAGTATATCGGAGGAGGATCACAGTTAACACTCGCCTCCCTCAGACGACTCGTCATCCCCCACTCCCAACAGTGGAGGTCCTCCTCTGTTGGCGGGCGGCGGGCAATGAAACCAGCATGTTCTGGTACACCCGCCGCCCGCCTACTCTCAGCTGCCCGGGGTTTCTCGGCGCGGGCGCGCACGCCGTCCCCGGGCACGTCGGGCGGGATCTGTAAGCTCCCGATCCCGCTCGGCAGCCTCCTTCCGCGACATAACCTCCTCGCAGAAAGAGATTGCTGCCGCCCACTTCCCCGGTCCCTCCAGCATGGCCCCAACTAGGCTGGAGAGTGCGAGGTCGTGGCCGACTTCCCGTTTTAGGACTCGGCGCAGCGCTGAAAAGGCGGGACATTCCTCCAGCGTGTGCTGCGCCGAGTCTTCCTCCGCGCCACAATGGTGGCACACCGTCGTCGCTTCCCGCCCGATGCGACACAGGTAGACACCGAAGCAGCCATGCCCGGTGAACACCTGCGTCGCTCGGTAGGAGAGCCTGCCATGCCGTCTCTCCCGCCACGAGGTGAAGTGCGGCAGGAGAGCCCCGGGGACGCGCTCGCCGGCGTGGGAGCAAAGCTCGGCACGCCATCTGGCGAGCGCTAGTCGCCGGGCCTGGAGCTCGAAGCCCTCGACCGTCTCTCGCTCCGGCAGGGCCCCTCGAGCACGGCTGGCGATGCTTGTGCGCCCATAAACATAGGCGCGCACCGCCGCCTGAAGCTCGAAGGGAAGTTCTCCCGCCAGAGCAAGCGCCGCCACGGTAGACGTGGTGCGGTAACCTCTTATGAGGCGGATGGCCATCCGCCTCTGCAGCCGGCGCAACAACAGCGTGTTGCGCCGGCTGGTCATCACGTACGGCGCCCAGATTGGGGCACCGTATAAGGCCATAGACCGCACCACGCCCAGGTATAGGCGGCGCACCAAATCTCCCGGTCCCCCGAGGTTGGGCAGCAGGCGGCCCAAAGAGGCCGCCGCCTTTTCGACTCGGGGGACGAGACGGTCGAGATGCGCACCGAAGCTCCAGCGGCTGTCGAGGATCAGTCCGAGATATTTCAACTGGGACTTCACCTCGACGCAGGCTTCTCCAACCCGGATCCACGATCTGGCCGGTGGCCGAGACCGAGGCCGTCCGTGGAACCAGACAGCCTCGGCCTTCTCCGGGGCTATTTTCAGCCCCAGATCGCGGATCCTCGCGACGACGGCTGCCACCGCAACCTCTGCTCGTCGGATGGTCCTCTCGAAGGTACTTCCGACGGCGACCACCAACGTGTCGTCCGCGTAGCAGACGAGGGTGGCACCGTCGGGCAGGGAGGCCTTTTCCAGGACCGCGTTGTAACCCAGGTCCCACAGGAGCGGTCCTAAAACAGACCCCTGCGGGACCCCGCGGTCCACTTCCCTCCGTATCATCCCGTACCGGCCCGGGTATTTGACCCACCTGTCCCGCAGGTAGGCCCCGATCACCCGCCTCAGATAGGGAGGCACCTGGTGATCGACGAGGGCCCCCCTAATGGCGGACCAGGGCAAGGTGTTGAACGCATTGACGATGTCAATGGACACCGCCAAGCACACCCCGCCCCTTGCCACGGCATTGTCCGAGAGGGACTTGAGACGGACGATAGCGTCGACCGTCGATCGCCCCTCCCGGAAGCCAAACTGGCAGTCCGCCAGATCTGGGCCGTCGCGGGACAGGTGCCTGGAGAGGCGGGCAACAATGATCTTCTCGAAGATCTTGCCCGCCTCATCCAGGAGACAAATGGGCCGGTACGCGGAGGGAGAATCCCCCGGCCCCCCATCCTTCCTCAAGAGGACCATCCGACTTTCTCTCCATAGGTCGGGGAACGTCCCCGACCTCAGGAGCCCAGAGTAGAGGCTCCTCAGCCTCTCCCCCAGGACGCTCGTGGCGAGCAACCAGACCCGGCCGGGGATACCGTCCGGCCCCGGGGCGGTATTCTTGCCCCGGAGCCATTTGACGACCCCGGCCATCTCCTCCGGCGCGACCTCAAGATCCGGGGACCACTCATGTTCCTCTGGCTCAGGGACGGGCCGGGACGGCCCCTCGCTAACGGGGAATAAAGCGTCCACGACCCGCCCGAGCAGCCCCGGATCCAGGCTCTCCGTCACGGGGGGCGCCCAGGGACGCAATCGTCCCAATGCCATCTTGTATGGGCGCCCCCACGGATCTCGGTTTAGAGAGCCGAGGAGATCGCGCCAGGCCTGGTCCTTCGCTCGCCTGATGGCCAGCTGCAGGGCGACCACCTTCTCCCGATATCGCCCGTACAGCTGGGCAGCCAGCACGTCGTCCGTACGTCGTCGTCGACGGGCGCGAGCGTACTGGCGTCGCGCGCGGACGCACTCGGTGCGTAATTCAGCTATCGCACGCGACCACCAGTACACAGCCTTCCTCGGGAAGACCCTGGCCCGGGGCATGGCGACGTCGCAAACCGACGTCATTGCGCCCCGGAACCAACGGGCCTCCCCATTCCCGTCGACTGGCCCGGCCGGTGTTGCTGGCCAGGCCACGACGTGGGCTGCCGCCATCAGAGCGTCCTGGTCGAGGCGCTTCAGCGCCCACCGCGGTTGAGGCGATCCTTCATCAGCGGGGCGACGACGGGGTGTCGATGGTGGGGCGGCGGAGAGGTCGAGAATTATGTATCTGTGGTCAGACAACGTCTCGACCCCTTCCGCCACCCTCCACCCCGTAATACGGCGCGCGGCCGGGGGCGTTGCCCACGAAAGGTCAACGATGGACCCCCCGTTATGCCGCACGCACGTATGGACCGAGCCCGTATTCAGGAGACGGAGCTCCAGTCCCGCCGCCCAATCCAGCACCTCCCGGCCCCTCGAGTCAGTCCCGGGGGAACCCCAAGCCGTGGCCTTGGCATTGAAGTCCCCCAGGACCAGCACCGGACGGGGATGGCAGCGGGAGACGCATCTCCCTACCCCGTCCAGATACTGCTCAAACTCTTCGAGGGACCACCTTGGAGGTGCGTATATCGCCACAACCGCGGTTCCGCCCCAATCAACGGCCACGTATCCCAGGCCGCGCTCGATAACCGAGCACGGCGGGGACCCCGACCTCCCAGCCCAAATAATCGCGGCGGAGCCAATCGAGTCCCCCATCCAGTGTGGATGTTTGGGGACCCTGTGCGGCTCCGCCACGACTGCCAACCCGGCACCCCGCTCGGCCAGGCATTGAAACAGGAGATCCTGCGCTCTGGCCGAGCAGTTGAGGTTAACTTGTATTATCGGGCCCGGGGGCCCCATTACACAGCCGTGTCCATCGCCGTCACGGCCGCGGATGCGGTGGCGTCAGGGACTTTAGTGGCCCCATTCGCCCCCGCGGGTGCGGCGGTAGCATCAGGCGGTGCCGCCTTTTCGTTGCTGGCCACGGTGGTCGCTGCCTTGGCCATCGTGGTTTCCTTCCCTTTTTTATTGAATCTGGCAGACGACCTTTGGCCGCCTACCTTGCCTCGCCTCGCACTGACAGGACACGCCCGGCCGCCGAGGCGGTGACCAGAAGGCCTGCCCGCGCCCGCACAAAGCGGACAATTGGGCGTGGCCGTACAGGCTGCCACCTTATGGTCCCGACTGCCGCATCTATAGCAGCAGTCGGACCTATCCTCGGCAGAAGTGCACCGCTGACTGGTGTGGCCAACATCAAGGCAACGGTAACACTGCAGAGGCCGGGCACTCAGGGCCTCCACGACTGCATGGGTCCAGCCGACGGTTATCCGGCCCGCGACAGCAACCTTGCGAGCGGCCGCGGCAGGACATCGGACCCAGAGGGTGCCCAATCCCGAGGGGGAAGACCGGATTTCGCCGGTATTGATGTCCCCCTCGCTGCACCCGCCCACGCGGGCAACAGCCGCAGCGACCTCCGCCGGCGTGGTCGAATCGACCAGGCCACGCACCCTAAGGTCAGCTTTTTTGACCGGACGCGCGACCTTTACGCCGGTGCCTGCCAGCGCTTCCGCCACTTTTGTGGCGAGGACGGTGGCCTTGGCGGCCCCATCGGTGCCAGGGACTTCCAAAATTAACCCCCCAGTCACCGCCCTTCGCGGCCTCAGCGAGGCGATGCCAATTTCTGCCAGGTCCACCTTGGACCTGGCAGTGGCCATCGCCTGCGCGTAAGTAATGTCCACGCCAGACGGAACCGTTATGGTAACCGCTGCTGTGCGTGGCGGTCGCGGAGGCAAGGGTGTCTTCCTGGGGGCCGCCGGGACCACCCGTCCTTTTTTGTTATTCGCCGCCGCAGTGGCCTTGGCAGCCGCCTTTTTAGCCTTGCGGCCAACCACCTGGGACCACGCCTCCTGGGGCGGTGGCGCGGCAGAGGGTAGCGCCGATTCTGCTCGCGGTCGAGCGGGCTCCGTCTGGGCCGCTATAGCCGCCCCAGCTTTCCCACCTTTCTTCTTCTTCTTCGTCTTCCGCCCCACCCTGTCCGAAGACTGTGAGGGGACGGACGGCCCAGGTGCCACCGATCGCAGGGCCGAGTCCGTTCGCGGCGCGAGCTCCCTCCTGAATGACGCCAATTTGGCGTCTATCAGGGCGCTTATCTGCGCCAGAAAATCTGCGGGCGCAGTCGCATGTGGGGGCGAGGACTTTTCTTGCCCGGAGCGTTGGCAGTCCCGGGCGTCGACGATCGGCGGCGATACTGAGCCCCCTCCCGGGCGCGGCGGCGGAGGCATTGCGGCAGCAGCCGTACTCGCCTCCACCACCTGCCGGAGCCGAGCCACCTCCGCCCGCAGCTCCGTCATTTGCCCCCTGAGGACGGCATTCTCTGCCTCCAGGGCACGCGTGGCGTCGGTAGCTGACCTAACCGCAAGCTCGGACACCCCCACCCTGCCGTTTAAGGCGGCCACCCTTAGGGCGCGGGCCAAATTGCCCTTCAGCCCCTTTGACACGCCGGAGATCCTGGCCACTTCATCCAGGCTCTCCAATATAGCGGCCGCGACATCCCGCGTTGGACGGTTGCGGAAATTTTCCGCTATATCCGTCTCGTCCGGGAGCGGGACGCTCGACCGCGATGGTCTCGGCACGGGGGCTCCCGGGTCGAATATCGCCGCCACCTCCCTTGCCTCGGCCTCCAGCTGCGAAGCCTCGGCCAGCCTAAGTTTGGCCTCTGCGAGGCCAACATATTCGCCGGTCGTCGGCGGCCGTCCTCTTTTCCTCGCTGACGACGAGCCCGGGACACTCTGCGATGAGTGGTGGGAGGAGACAGAGAAATCTGACTCCTCCCCCTCATCGCACTCACCAAGGCCCGCTGCGGTCCTCTTTTTGCCGCGTGTCGCCGAATGCCTCCGCGACACCGGCTCTGTGCATCTTTTGAGGCGCACGATAGGCCCGCGCACCTCCACCTCACGCTCGTTTCCCCCCTCCCCGGTTGTTTGTGAAAAAGTAGACTCCATACTTAATCCCACGAGTGTGGTCGGAAAGGAGGTCACCCCGGGTAGAGCCGCCATACCCGGGGAAGGCTAATACGCCCGGGGGGTCGCCAGGTACCCCGGGGTTGTCCGCTAACGATTGGTGCACCCACCAACCATAGCTGGCGCTTACTCCAGCTACGCCCTCTTCACCGCGCAACACTGCTTGAGGCTAGGGATTTTTTAGAGAGGTTGTCATCCTCGCGGCCCGGCCGGTTAAGGCAAGACCCCCGTTCCTGTAAAACATGACCACAGGTTTACGGTATGTGTCCGACTTTAGTTGGCCCCTCACCTCAAGCCACTCCGGCATGGTAGAACCTGCCAGGGAATAAATTCCCCGCCGGCACAGCCTTGAGGATCATTAGGGCACGAAGCCCCCCCACCACGACAAGGTAGCGGACACGGGGGGGAACCTTGACATAACCTTTTTTTTTTTTTTTTATTTTACGTGGAGGAAATCTGCTCGCCAGACACCCCCGCCCCGCCCGGGGGAGCGGGACGAGGGTAGTGTGGGGTTTGACCCACTAAAACCTCCACGGCGACCTGAGGACGCGGGACCGATCGCTGGCGATTCAACGGGGGAGCCACGGGAACTCTTGAAGAACACTACCGCGGCTCCCCCTCGCCTGGCCGGCCATCAGGATGGTAACGATGACCGGCCGCGTCCCGGGGGGAGATAAATCCTCCCCCCTAAAATCCATTTAAATTCGGCGGCGCGAGGGGTCGCACCCCGCACCGCCCCGACTCGGCGACCGCGCGACAGGTGACCAGGGCCCCCGCCCTGATCACAGCGGCCGCCGGGGGGACGACGAGTATATTGGAGGAGGATCACAGTTAACCCACGCCTCCTCAGGCGACTCGTCATCCCCCACTCAGAACAGGGGAGGTCCTCCTCTGTTGGCGGGCGGCGGGCAATGAAACCAGCATATTCTGGTACACCCGCCGCCCGCCTACTCTCAGCTGCCCGGGGTTTCTCGGCGTGGGCGCGCACGCCGTCCCCGGGCACGTCGGGCGGGATCTGTAAGCTCCCGATCCCGCTCGGCAGCCTCCTTCCGCGACATAACATCCTCGCAGAAAGAGATTGCTGCAGCCCACTTCCCCGGGCTCTCCAGCATGGCCCCAACTAGGCTGGAGAGTGCGAGGTCGTGACCGACATCCCGTTTTAGGACTCGGCGCAGCGCTGAAAAGGCGGGACATTCCTCCAGCGTGTGCTGCGCCGAGTCTTCCTCCGCGCCACAGTGGTGGCACACCGTCGTCGCTTCCCGCCCGATGCGACACAGGTAGACACCGAAGCAGCCATGCCCGGTGAACACCTGCGTCGCTCGGTAGGTGAGCCTGCCATGCCGTCTCTCCCGCCACGAGGTGAAGTGCGGCAGGAGAGCCCCGGGGACGCGCTCGCCGGCGTGGGAGCAAAGCTCGGCACGCCATCTGGCGAGCGCTAGTCGCCGGGCCTGGAGCTCGAAGCCCTCGACCGTCTCTCGCTCCGGCGGGGCCCCTCGAGCACGGCTGGCGATGCTTGTGCGCCTATAAACATAGGCGCGCACCGCCGCCTGAAGCTCGAAGGGAAGTTCTCCCGCCAGAGCAAGCGCCGCCACGGTAGACGTGGTGCGGTAACCCCTTATGAGGCGGATGGCCATCCGCCTCTGCAGCCGGCGCAACAACAGCGTGTTGCGCCGGCTGGTCATCACGTACGGCGCCCATATTGGGGCACCGTATAAGGCCATAGACCGCACCACGCCCAGGTATAGGCGGCGCACCAAATCTCCCGGTCCCCCGAGGTTGGGCAGCAGGCGGCCCAAAGAGGCCGCCGCCTTTTCGACTCGGGGGACGAGACGGTTGAGATGCGCATCGAAGCTCCAGCGGCTGTCGAGGATCAGTCCGAGATATTTCAACTGGGACTTCACCTCGACGCAGGCTTCTCCAACCCGGATCCACGATCTGGCCGGTGGCCGAGACCGAGGCCGTCCGTGGAACCAGACAGCCTCGGCCTTCTCCGGGGCTATTTTCAGCCCCAGATCGCGGATCCTCGCGACGACGGCTGCCACCGCAACCTCTGCTCGTCGGATGGTCCTCTCGAAGGTACTTCCGACGGCGACCACCAACGTGTCGTCCGCGTAGCAGACGAGGGTGGCACCGTCGGGCAGGGAGGCCTTTTCCAGGACCGCGTTGTAACCCAGGTCCCACAGGAGCGGTCCTAAAACAGACCCCTGCGGGACCCCGCGGTCCACTTCCCTCCGTATCATCCCGTACCGGCCCGGGTATTCGACCCACCTGTCCCGCAGGTAGGCCCCGATCACCCGCCTCAGATATGGAGGCACCTGGTGATCGACGAGGGCCCCCCTAATGGCGGACCAGGGCAGGGTGTTGAACGCATTGACGATGTCAATGGACACCGCCAAGCACACCCCGCCCCTTGCCACGGCATTGTCCGAGAGGGACTTGAGACGGTCGATAGCGTCGACCGTCGATCGCCCCTCCCGGAAGCCAAACTGGCAGTCCGCCAGATCTGGGCCGTCGCGGGACAGGTGTCTGCAGAGGCGGGCAACAATGATCTTCTCGAAGATCTTGCCCGCCTCATCCAGGAGACAAATGGGCCGGTACGCGGAGGGAGAATCCTCCGGCCTCCCATCCTTCCTCAAGAGGACCATCCGACTTTCTCTCCATAGGTCGGGGAACGTCCCCGACCTCAGGAGCCCAGAGTAGAGGCTCCTCAGCCTCTCCCCCAGGACGCTCGCGGCGAGCAACCAGACCCGGCCGGGGATACCGTCCGGCCCCGGGGCGGTATTCTTGCCCCGGAGCCATTTGACGACCCCGGCCATCTCCTCCGGCGCGACCTCAAGATCCGGGGACCACTCATGTTCCTCTGGCTCAGGGACGGGCCGGGACGCCTCCCCGCTAACGGGGAATAAAGCGTCCACGACCCGCCCGAGCAGCCCCGGATCCAGGCTCTCCGTCACGGGGGGCGCCCAGGGACGTAGTCGTCCCAAAGCCATCTTGTATGGGCGCCCCCACGGATCTCGGTTCAGAGAGCCGAGGAGATCGCGCCAGGCCTGGTCCTTCGCTCGCCTGATGGCCAGCTGCAGGGCGACCACCTTCTCCCGATATCTCCCATACAGCTGGACAGCCAGCACGTCGTCCGTACGTCGTCGTCGACGGGCGCGAGCGTACTGGCGTCGCGCGCGGACGCACGCGGTGCGTAATTCCGCTATTTCGCACGACCACCAGTACACCGCCTTCCTCGGGAAACCTTGACATAACCTTTTTTTTTTTTTTTTTTATTTTACGTGGAGGAAATCTGCTCGCCAGACACCCCCGCCCCGCCCGGGGGAGCGGGACGAGAGTAGTGTGGGGATCGACCCACTAAAACCTCCACGGCGACCTGAGGACGCAGGACCGATCGCTGGCGATTTAACGGGGGAGCCACGGGAACTCTTGAAGAACACTACCGCGGCTCCCCCTCGCCTGGCCGGCCATCAGGATGGTAACGATGGCGGGCAGCGTCCCGGGGGGAAATAAAATAAATCCTCCCCCCTAAAATCCATTTAAATTCGGCGGCGCGAGGGGTCGCACCCCGCACCGCCCCGACACGGCGACCGCGCGATAGGTGACCAGGGCCCCCGCCATGATCACAGCGGCCGCCGGGGGGACGACGAGTATATTGGAGGAGGATCACAGTTAACCCTCCCCTCCATCAGGCGACTCGTCATCCCCCACTCCCAACAGTGGAGGTCCTCCTCTGTTGGCGGGCGGCGGGCAATGAAACCAGCATGTTCTGGTACACCCGCCGCCCGCCTACTCTCAGCTGCCCGGGGTTTCTCGGCGTGGGCGCGCACGCCGTCCCCGGGCACGTCGGGCGGGATCTGTAAGCTCCCGATCCCGCTCGGCAGCCTCCTTCCGCGACATAACATCCTCGCAGAAAGAGATTGCTGCCGCCCACTTCCCCGGGCTCTCCAGCATGGCCCCAACTAGGCTGGAGAGTGCGAGGTCGTGACCGACTTCCCGTTTTAGGACTCGGCGCAGCGCTGAAAAGGCGGGACATTCCTCCAGCGTGTGCTGCGCCGAGTCTTCCTCCGCGCCACAATGGTGGCACACCGTCGTCGCTTCCCGCCCGATGCGACACAGGTAGACACCGAAGCAGCCATGCCCGGTGAACACCTGCGTCGCTCGGTAGGAGAGCCTGCCATGCCGTCTCTCCCGCCACGAGGTGAAGTGCGGCAGGAGAGCCCCGGGGACGCGCTCGCCGGCGTGGGAGCAAAGCTCGGCACGCCATCTGGCGAGCGCTAGTCTCCGGGCCTGGAGCTCGAAGCCCTCGACCGTCTCTCGCTCCGGCGGGGCCCCTCGAGCACGGCTGGCGATGCTTGTGCGCCCATAAACATAGGCGCGCACCGCCGCCTGAAGCTCGAAGGGAAGTTCTCCCGCCAGAGCAAGCGCCGCCACGGTAGACGTGGTGCGGTAACCTCTTATGAGGCGGATGGCCATCCGCCTCTGCAGCCGGCGCAACAATAGCGTGTTGCGCCGGCTGGTCATCACGTACGGCGCCCATATTGGGGCACCGTATAAGGCCATAGACCGCACCACGCCCAGGTATAGGCGGCGCACCAAATCTCCCGGTCCCCCGAGGTTGGGCAGCAGGCGGCCCAAAGAGGCCGCCGCCTTTTCGACTCGGGGGACGAGACGGTCGAGATGCGCATCGAAGCACCAGTGGCTGTCGAGGATCAGTCCGAGATATTTCAACTCGGACTTCACCTCGACGCAGGCTTCTCCAACCCGGATCCACGATCTGGCCGGTGGCCGAGACCGAGGCCGTCCGTGAAACCAGACAGCCTCGGCAACCTTGACATAACCTTGACATAACCTTGACATAACCTTGACATAACCTTGACATAACCTTTTTTTTTTTTTTTTATTTTACGTGGAGGAAATCTGCTCGCCAGACACCCCCGCCCCGCCCGGGGGAACGGGACGAGGGTAGTGTGGGGTTTGACCCACTAAAACCTCCACGGCGACCTGAGGACGCAGGACCGATCGCTGGCGATTCAACGGGGGAGCCACGGGAACTCTTGAAGAACACTACCGCGGCTCCCCCTCGCCTGGCCGGCCATCAACATGGTAACGATGGCCGGCCGCGTCCCGGGGGGAGATAAATCCTCCCCCCTAAAATCCATTTAAATTCGGCGGCGCGAGGGGTCGCACCCCGCACCGCCCCGACACGGCGACCGCGCGATAGGTGACCAGGGCCCCCGCCCTGATCACAGCGGCCGCCGGGGGGACGACGAGTATATTGGAGGAGGATTACAGTTAACCCTCGCCTCCTTCAGGCGACTCGTCATCCCCCACTCCCAACAGTGGAGGTCCTCCTCTGTTGGCGGGCGGCGGGCAATGAAACCAGCATGTTCTGGTACACCCGCCGCCCGCCTACTCTCAGCTGCCCGGGGTTTCTCGGCGTGGGCGCGCACGCCGTCCCCGGGCACGTCGGGCGGGATCTGTAAGCTCCCGATCCCGCTCGGCAGCCTCCTTCCGCGACATAACCTCCTCGCAGAAAGAGATTGCTGCCGCCCACTTCCCCGGGCCCTCCAGCATGGCCCCAACTAGGCTGGAGAGTGCGAGGTCGCGGCCGACTTCCCGTTTTAGGACTCGGCGCAGCGCTGAAAAGGCGGGACATTCCTCCAGCGTGTGCTGCGCCGAGTCTTCCTCCGCGCCACAATGGTGGCACACCGTCGTCGCTTCCCGCCCGATGCGACACAGGTAGACACCGAAGCAGCCATGCCCGGTGAACACCTGCGTCGCTCGGTAGGAGAGCCTGCCATGCCGTCTCTCCCGCCACGAGGTGAAGTGCGGCAGGAGAGCCCCGGCGACGCGCTCGCCGGCGTGGGAGCAAAGCTCGGCACGCCATCTGGCGAGCGCTAGTCGCCGGGCCTGGAGCTCGAAGCCCTCGACCGTCTCTCGCTCCGGCGGAGCCCCTCGAGCACGGCTGGCGATGCTTGTGCGCCTATAAACATAGGCGCGCACCGCCGCTTGAAGCTCGAAGGGAAGTTCTCCCGCCAGAGCAAGCGCCGCCACGGTAGACGTGGTGCGGTAACCTCTTATGAGGCGGATGGCCATCCGCCTCTGCAGCCGGCGCAACAACAGCGTGTTGCGTCGGCTGGTCATCACGTACGGCACCCATATTGGGGCACCGTATAAGGCCACAGACCGCACCACGCCCAGGTATAGGCGGCGCACCAAATCTCCCGGTCCCCCGAGGTTGGGCAGCAGGCGGCCCAAAGAGGCCGCCGCCTTTTCGACTCGGGGGACGAGACGGTCGAGATGCGCGTCGAAGCTCCAGCGGCTGTCGAGGATCAGTCCGAGATATTTCAGCTCGGACTTCACCTCTACGCAGGCTTCTCCAACCCGGATCCACGATCTGGCCGGTGGCCGAGACCGAGGCCGTCCGTGAAACCAGACAGCCTCGGCCTTCTCCGGGGCTATTTTCAGCCCCAGATCGCGGATCCTCGCGACCACGGCTGCCACCGCAACCTCTGCTCGTCGGATGGTCCTCTCGAAGGTACTCCCGACGGCGACCACCAACGTGTCGTCCGCGTAGCAGACGAGGGTGGCACCGTCGGGCAGGGAGGCCTTTTCCAGGACCGCGTTGTAACCCAGGTCCCACAGGAGCGGTCCTAAAACGGACCCCTGCGGGACCCCGCGGTCCACCTCCCTCCGTATCATCCCGCACCGGCCCGGGTATTCGACCCACCTGTCCCGCAGGTAGGCCCCGATCACCCGCCTCAGATAGGGAGGCACCCGGTGATCGACGAGTGCCTCCCTAATGGCGGACCAGGGCAGGGTGTTGAACGCATTGACGATGTCAATGGACACCGCCAAGCACACCCCACCCCTTGCCACGGCATTGTCCGAGAGGGACTTGAGACGGTCGATAGCGTCGACCGTCGATCGCCCCTCCCGGAAGCCAAACTGGCAGTCCGCCAGATCGGGGCCGTCGCGGGACAGGTGTCTGGAGAGGCGGGCAACAATGATCTTCTCGAAGATCTTGCCCGCCTCATCCAGGAGACAAACGGGCCGGTACGCGGAGGGAGAATCCCCCGGCCTCCCATCCTTCCTCAAGAGGACCATCCGACTTTCTCTCCATAGGTCGGGGAACGTTCCCGACCTCAGAAGCCCAGAGTAGAGGCTCCTCAGCCTCTCCCCCAGGACGCTCGTGGCGAGGAACCAGACGCGGCCGGGGATACCGTCCGGCCCCGGGGCGGTATTCTTGCCCCGGAGCCATTTGACGACCCCGGCCATCTCCTCCGGCGCGACCTCAAGATCCGGGGACCACTCATGTTCCTCTGGCTCAGGGACAGGCCGGGACGCCTCCGCGCTAACGGGGAATAAAGCGTCCACGACCCGCCCGAGCAGCCCCGGATCCAGGCTCTCCGTCACGGGGGGCGCCCAGGGACGCAATCGTCCCAATGCCATCTTGTATGGGCGCCCCCACGGATCTCGGTTTAGAGAGCCGAGGAGATCGCGCCAGGCCTGGTCCTTCGCTCGCCTGATGGCCAGCTGCAGGGCGACCACCTTCTCCCGATATCGCCCGTACAGCTGGGCAGCCAGAACGTCGTCCGTACGTCGTCGTCGACGGGCGCGAGCGTACTGGCGTCGCGCGCGGACGCACTCGGTGCGTAACTCCGCTATCGCGCGCGACCACCAGTACACCGCCTTCCTCGGGAAGACCCTGGCCCGGGGCATGGCTACGTCGCAAATGGACGTCATTGCGCCACGGAACCAATGGGCCTCCCCATTCCCGTCGACTGGCCCGGCCGGTGTTGCTGGCCAGGCCACGACGCGGGCCGCCGCCATCAGAGCGTCCTGGTCGAGGCGCTTCAGCGCCCACCGCGGTCGAGGCGAACCTTCATCGGCGGGGCGACGACGGAGTGTCGATGGTGGGGCGGCGGAGAGGTCGAGAACTATGTATCTGTGGTCAGACAACGTCTCGACCCCTTCCGCCACCCTCCACCCCGTAATACGGCGCGCGGCCTGGGGCGTTGCCCACGAAAGGTCAACGATGGACCCCCCGTTATGCCGCACGCACGTATGGACCGAGCCCGTGTTCAGGAGACGGAGCTCCAGTCCCGCCGCCCAATCCAGCACCTCCCGGCCCCTCGAATCAGTCCCGGGGGAACCCCAAGCCGTGGCCTTGGCATTAAAGTCCCCCAGGACCAGCACCGGACGGGGATGGCAGCGGGAGACGCATCTCCCTACCCCGTCCAGATACTGCTCAAACTCTTCGAGGGACCACCTTGGAGGTGCGTATATCGCCACAACCGCGGTGCCGCCCCAATCGACGGCCACGTATCCCAGGCCGCGCTCGATAAGCGAGCACGGCGGGGACCCCGGCCTCCCAGCCCAAATAATCGCGGCGGAGCCAATCGAGTCCCCCATCCAGTGTGGATGTTTGGGGACCCTGTGCGGCTCCGCCACGACTGCCAACCCGGCACCCCGCTCGGCCAGGCATTGAAACAGGAGATCCTGCGCTCTGGCCGAGCAGTTGAGGTTAACTTGTATTATCGGGCCCGGGGGCCCCATTACACAGCCGTGTCCATCGCCGTCACGGCCGCGGATGCGGTGGCGTCTGGGACTTTAATGGACCCATCCGCCCCCGCGGGCGCGGCGGCAGCATCAGGCGATGCTGCCTTTTCGTTGCTGGCCACGGTGGTCGCTGCCTTGGCCATCGTGGTTTCCCTCCCCTTTTTATTAAATCTGGCAGACGGCCTTTGGCCGCCTCCCCTGCCCCGCCCCGCACTGGCAGGACAAGCCCGGCTGCCCAGGCGGTGACCAGATGGCCTGCCCGCGCCCGCACAAAGCGGGCAATTGGGCGTGGCCGTACAGGCTGCCACCTTATGGTCCCGACTGCCGCATCTATAACAGCAGTCGGACCTATCCTCGGCAGCAGTGCACCGCTGACTGGTGTGGCCAACACCAAGGCAACGGTAACACTGCAGAGGCCGGGCACTCAGGGCCTCCACGGCTGCCTGGGTCCAGCCGACGGTTATGCGGCCGGCGACAGCGACCCTGCGAGCGGCCGCGGCAGGACATCGGAGCCAGAGGGTGCCCAATCCCGAGGGGGAAGACCGAATTTCGCCGGTATTGATGTCCCCCTCGCTGCACCCGCCCACGCGGGCAACAGCCGCAGCGACCTCCGCCGGCGTTGTCGAATCGACCAGGCCGCGCACCCTAAGGTCAGCTTTTTTGACCGGACGCGCGACCTTTACGCCGGTGCCTTCCAGCGCTTCCGCCACTTTTGTGGCGAGGACGGTGGCCTTGGCGGCTCCATCGGTGCCAGGGACCTCCAAAATTAACCCCCCAGTCACCGCCCTTCGCGGCCTCAGCGAGGCGATGCCAATTTCTGCCAGGTCCACCTTGGACCTGGCAGTGGCCATCGCCTGCGCGTAAGTAATGTCCACGCCAGACGGAACCGTTATGGTAACCGCTGCTGTGCGTGGCGGTCGCGGAGGCAGGGGTGTCTTCCTGGGGGCCGCCGGGACCACCCGTCCTTTTTTATTATTCGCCGCCGCAGTGGCCTTGGCAGCCGCCTTTTTAGCCTTGCGGCCAACCACCTGGGACCACGCCTCCTGGGGCGGAGGCGCGGCAGAGGGTAGCGCCGATTCTGCTCGCGGTCGAGCGGGCTCCGTCTGGGCCGCTATAGCCGCCCCAGCTTTCCCACCTTTCTTCTTCTTCTTCGTCTTCCGCCCCACCCTGTCCGAAGACTGTGAGGGGACGGACGGCCCAGGTGCCACCGATCGCAGGGCCGAGTCCGTTCGCGGCGCGAGCTCCCTCCTGAATGACGCCAATTTGGCGTCTATCAGGGCGCTTATCTGCGCCAGAAAATCTGCGGGCGCAGTCGCATGTGGGGGCGAGGACTTTTCTTGCCCGGAGCGTTGGCAGTCCCGGGCGGCGACGATCGGCGGCGATACTGAGCCCTCTCCCGGGCGCGGCGGCGGAGGCATTGCGGCAGCAGCCGTACTCGCCTCCACCACCTGCCGGAGCCGAGCCACCTCCGCCCGCAGCTCCGTCATTTGCCCCCTGAGGACGGCATTCTCTGCCTCCAGGGCACGCGTGGCGTCGGTAGCTGACCTAACCGCAAGCTCGGACACCCCCACCCTGCCGTTTAAGGCGGCCACCCTTAGGGCGCGGGCCAAATTGCCCTTCAGCCCCTTTGACACGCCGGAGATCCTGGCCACTTCATCCAGGCTCTCCAATATAGCGGCCGCGACATCCCGCGTTGGACGGTTGCGGAAATTTTCCGCTATATCCGTCTCGTCCGGGAGCGGGACGCTCGACCGCGATGGTCTCGGCACGGGGGCTCCCGGGTCGAATATCGCCGCCACCTCCCTTGCCTCGGCCTCCAACTGCGAAGCCTCGGCCAGCCTAAGTTTGGCCTCTGCGAGGCCAACATATTCGCCGGTCGTCGGCGGCCGTCCTCTTTTCCTCGCTGACGACGAGCCCGGGACACTCTGCGATGAGTGGTGGGAGGAGACAGAGAAATCTGACTCCTCCCCCTCATCGCACTCACCAAGGCCCGCTGCGGTCCTCTTTTTGCCGCGTGTCGCCGAATGCCTCCGCGACACCGGCTCTGTGCATCTTTTGAGGCGCACGATAGGCCCGCGCACCTCCACCTCACGCTCGTATCCCCCCTCCCCGGTTGTTTGTGAAAAAGTAGACTCCATACTTAATCCCACGAGTGTGGTCGGAAAGGAGGTCACCCCGGGTAGAGCCGCCATACCCGGGGAAGGCTAATACGCCCGGGGGGTCGCCAGGTACCCCGGGGTTGTCCGCTAACGATTGGTGCACCCACCAACCATAGCTGGCGCTTACTCCAGCTACGCCCTCTTCACCGCGCAACACTGCTTGGGGCTAGGGATTTTTTAGAGAGGTTGTCATCCTCGCGGCCCGGCCGGTTAAGGCAAGACCCCCGTTCCTGTAAAACATGACCACAGGTTTACGGTATGTGTCCGACTTTAGTTGGCCCCTCACCTCAAGCCACTCCGGCATGGTAGAACCTGCCAGGGAATAAATTCCCCGCCGGCACAGCCTTGAGGATCATTAGGGCACGAAGCCCCCCCACCACGACAAGGTAGCGGACACGGGGGGGAACCTTGACATAACCTTTTTTTTTTTTTTTTTTTTTATTTTACGTGGAGGAAATCTGCTTGCCAGACACCCCCGCCCCGCCCGGGGGAGCGGGACGAGGGTAGTGTGGGGTTTGACCCACTAAAACCTCCACGGCGACCTGAGGACGCAGAACCGATCGCTGGCGATTCAACGGGGGAGCCACGGGAACTCTTGAAGAACACTACCGCGGCTCCCCCTCGCCTGGCCGGCCATCAGGATGGTAACGATGGCCGGCCGCGTCCCGGGGGGAAATAAAATAAATCCTCCCCCCTAAAATCCAATTAAATTCGGCGGCGCGAGGGGTCGCACCCCGAACCGCCCCGACACGGCGACCGCGCGATAGGTGACCAGGGCCCCCGCCCTGATCACAGCGGCCGCCGGGGGGACGACGAGTATATCGGAGGAGGATCACAGTTAACACTCGCCTCCCTCAGACGACTCGTCATCCCCCACTCCCAACAGTGGAGGTCCTCCTCTGTTGGCGGGCGGCGGGCAATGAAACCAGCATGTACTGGTACACCCGCCGCCCGCCTACTGTCAGCTGCCCGGGGTTTCTCGGCGTGGGCGCGCACGCCGTCCCCGGGCACGTCGGGCGGGATCTGTAAGCTCCCGATCCCGCTCGGCAGCCTCCTTCCGCGACATAACCTCCTCGCAGAAAGAGATTGCTGCCGCCCACTTCCCCGGGCCCTCCAGCATGGCCCCAACTAGGCTGGAGAGTGCGAGGTCGTGGCCGACTTCTCGTTTTAGGACTCGGCGCAGCGCTGAAAAGGCGGGACATTCCTCCAGCGTGTGCTGCGCCGAGTCTTCCTCCGCGCCACAGTGGTGGCACACCGTCGTCGCTTCCCGCCCGATGCGACACAGGTAGACACCGAAGCAGCCATGCCCGGTGAACACCTGCGTCGCTCGGTAGGAGAGCCTGCCATGCCGTCTCTCCCGCCACGAGGTGAAGTGTGGCAGGAGAGCCCCGGGAACGCGCTCGCCGGCGTGGGAGCAAAGCTCGGCACGCCATCTGGCGAGCGCTAGTCTCCGGGCCTGGAGCTCGAAGCCCTCGACCGTCTCTCGCTCCGGCGGGGCCCCCCGAGCACGGCTGGCGATGCTCGTGCGCCCATAAACATAGGCGCGCACCGCCGCCTGAAGCTCGAAGGGAAGCTCTCCCGCCAGAGCAAGCGCCGCCACGGTAGACGTGGTGCGGTAACCTCTTATGAGGCGGATGGCCATCCGCCTCTGCAGCCGGCGCAACAACAGCGTGTTGCGCCGGCTGGTCATCACGTACGGCGCCCATATTGGGGCACCGTATAAGGCCATAGACCGCACCACGCCCAGGTATAGGCGGCGCACCAAATCTCCCGGTCCCCCGAGGTTGGGCAGCAGGCGGCCCAAAGAGGCCGCCGCCTTTTCGACTCGGGGGACGAGACGGTCGAGATGCGCATCGAAGCTCCAGCGGCTGTCGAGGATCAGTCCGAGATATTTCAACTCGGACTTCACCTCTACGCAGGCTTCTCCAACCCGGATCCACGATCTGGCCGGTGGCCGAGACCGAGGCCGTCCGTGGAACCAGACAGCCTCGGCCTTCTCCGGGGCTATTTTCAGCCCCAGATCGCGGATCCTCGCGACGACGGCTGCCACCGCAACCTCTGCTCGTCGGATGGTCCTCTCGAAGGTACTCCCGACGGCGACCACCAACGTGTCGTCCGCGTAGCAGACGAGGGTGGCACCGTCGGGCAGGGAGGCCTTCTCCAGGACCGCGTTGTAACCCAGGTCCCACAGGAGCGGTCCTAAAACGGACCCCTGCGGGACCCCGCGGTCCACTTCCCTCCGTATCATCCCGCACCGGCCCGGGTATTCGACCCACCTATCCCGCAGGTAGGCCCCGATCACCCGCCTCAGATAGGGAGGCACCTGGTGATCGACGAGCGCCTCCCTAATGGCGGACCAGGGCAGGGTGTTGAACGCATTGACGATGTCAATGGACACCGCCAAGCACACCCCGCCCCTTGCCACGGCATTGTCCGAGAGGGACTTGAGACGGTCGATAGCGTCGACCGTCGATCGCCCCTCCCGGAAGCCAAACTGGCAGTCCGCTAGATCGGGGCCGTCGCGGGACAGGTGTCTGGAGAGGCGGGCAACAATGATCTTCTCGAAGATCTTGCCCGCCTCATCCAGGAGACAAATGGGCCGGTACGCGGAGGGAGAATCCCCCGGCCTCCCATCCTTCCTCAAGAGGACCATCCGACTTTCTCTCCATAGGTCGGGGAACGTCCCCGACCTCAGGAGCCCAGAGTAGAGGCTCCTCAGCCTCTCCCCCAGGACGCTCGCGGCGAGCAACCACACCCGACCGGGGATACCGTCCGGCCCCGGGGCGGTATTCTTGCCCCGGAGCCATTTGACGACCCCGGCCATCTCCTCCGGCGCGACCTCAAGATCCGGGGACCACTCATGTTCCTCTGGCTCAGGGACGGGCCGGGACGCCTCCCCGCTAACGGGGAATAAAGCGTCCACGACCCGCCCGAGCAGCCCCGGATCCAGGCTCTCCGTCACGGGGGGCGCCCAGGGACGCAATCGTCCCAATGCCATCTTGTATGGGCGCCCCCACGGATCTCGGTTTAGAGAGCCGAGGAGATCGCGCCAGGCCTGGTCCTTCGCTCGCCTGATGGCCAGCTGCAGGGCGACCACCTTCTCCCGATATCGCCCGTACAGCTGAGCAGCCAGAACGTCGTCCGTACGTCGTCGTCGACGGGCGCGAGCGTACTGGCGTCGCGCGCGGACGCACTCGGTGCGTAACTCCGCTATCGCGCGCGACCACCAGTACACCGCCTTCCTCGGGAAGTCCCTGGCCCGGGGCATGGCTACGTCGCAAATGGACGTCATTGCGCCACGGAACCAATGGGCCTCCCCATTCCCGTCGTCTGGCCCGGCCGGTGTTGCTGGCCAGGCCATGACGTGGGCCGCCGCCATCAGAGCGTCCTGGTCGAGGCGCTTCAGCGCCCACCGCGGTCGAGGCGAACCTTCATCGGCGGGGCGACGACGGAGTGTCGATGGTGGGGCGGCGGAGAGGTCGAGAACTATGTATCTGTGGTCAGACAACGTCTCGACCCCTTCCGCCACCCTCCACCCCGTAATACGACGCGCGGCCTGGGGCGTTGCCCACGAAAGGTCAACGATGGACCCCCCGTTATGCCGCACGCACGTATGGACCGAGCCCGTGTTCAGGAGACGGAGCTCCAGTCCCGCCGCCCAATCCAGCACCTCCCGGCCCCTCGAGTCAGTCCCGGGGGAACCCCAAGCCGTGGCCTTGGCATTGAAGTCCCCCAGGACCAGCACAGGACGGGGATGGCAGCGGGAGACGCATCTCCCTACCCCGTCCAGATACTGCTCAAACTCTTCGAGGGACCACCTTGGAGGTGCGTATATCGCCACAACCGCGGTGCCGCCCCAATCAACGGCCACGTATCCCAGGCCGCGCTCGATAAGCGAGCACGGCGGGGACCCCGGCCTCCCAGCCCAAATAATCGCGGCGGAGCCAATCGAGTCCCCCATCCAGTGTGGATGTTTGGGGACCCTGTGCGGCTCCGCCACGACTGCCAACCCGGCACCCCGCTCGGCCATGCATTGAAACAGGAGATCCTGCGCTCTGGCCGAGCAGTTGAGGTTAACTTGTATTATCGGGCCCGGGGGCCCCATTACACAGCCGTGTCCATCGCCGTCACGGCCGCGGATGCGGTGGCGTCTGGGACTTTAATGGCCCCATCCGCCCCAGCGGGCGCGGCGGTAGCATCAGGCCATGCTGCCTTTCCGTTGCTGGCCACGGTGGTCGCTGCCTTGGCCATCGTGGTTTCCCTCCTTTTTTTATTCAATCTGGCAGACGGCCTTTGGCCGCCTCCCTTGCCTCGCCCCGCACTGGCAGGACACGCCCGGCTGCCGAGGCGGTGACCAGACGGCTTGCCCGCTCCCGCACAAAGCCGACAATTGGGCGTGCCCGTACAGGCTGCCACCTTATGGTCCCGACTGCCGCATCTATAGCAGCAGTCGGACCTATCCTCGGCAGAAGTGCACCGCTGACTGGTGTGGCCAACACCAAGGCAACGGTAACACTGCAGAGGCCGGGCACTCAGGGCCTCCACGGCTGCCTGGGTCCAGCCGACAGTTATCCGGCCCGCGACAGCAACCTTGCGGGCGGCCGCGGCAGGACATCGGACCCAGAGGGTGCCCAATCCCGAGGGGGAAGACCGGATTTCGCCGGTATTGATGTCCCCCTCGCTGCACCCTCCCACGCGGGCAACAGCCGCAGCGACCTCCGCCGGCGTAGTCGAATCGACCAGGCCGCGCACCCTAAGGTCAGCTTTTTTGACCGGACGCGCGACCTTTACGCCGGTGCCTGCCAGCGCTTCCGCCACTTTTGTGGCGAGGACGGTGGCCTTGGCGGCACCGTCGGTGCCAGGGACCTCCAAAATTAACCCCCCAGTCACCGCCCTTCGCGGCCTCAGCGAGGCGATGCCAATTTCTGCCAGGTCCACCTTGGACCTGGCAGTGGCCATCGCCTGCGCGTAAGTAATGTCCACGCCAGACGGAACCGTTATGGTAACCGCTGCTGTGCGTGGCGGTCGAGGAGGCAGGGGTGTCTTCCTGGGGGCCGCCGGGACCACCCGTCCTTTTTTATTATTCGACGCCGCAGTGGCCTTGGCAGCCGCCTTTTTAGCCTTCCGGCCAACCACCTGGGACCACGCCTCCTGGGGCGGAGGCGCGGCAGAGGGTAGCGCCGATTCTGCTCGCGGTCGAGCGGGCTCCGTCTGGGCCGCTATAGCCGCCCCAGCTTTCCCACCCTTCTTCTTCTTCTTCGTCTTCTGCCGCACCCTGTCCGAAGACTGTGAGGGGACGGACGGCCCAGGGGCCACCGATCGCAGGGCCGAGTCCGCTCGCGGCGCGAGCTCCCTCCTGAATGACGCCAATTTGGCGTCTATCAGGGCGCCTATTTGCGCCAGAAAATCTGCAGGCGCTGCCGCAGGTGGTGGCGAGGACTTTTCTTGCCCGGAGCGATGGCAATCCCGGGCGCCGACGATCGGCGGCGATACTGATCCCTCTCCCGGGCGCGGCGGCGGAGGCATTGCGGCAGCAGCCGTTCTCGCCTCCACCACCTGCCGGAGCCGGGCCACCTCCGCCTGCAGCTCCATCATTTGCCCCCTGAGGACGGCATTTTCGGCCTCCAGGACACGCGTGGCGTCGGTAGCTGACCTCACTGCCAGCTCGGACACCCCCACCCTGCCGTTTAAGGCGGCCACCCTCAGGGCGCGGGCCAAGTTGCCCTTCAGCCCCTTTGACACGCCGGAGATCCTGGCCACCTCATCCAGGCTCTCCAGTATAGCGGCCGCGACATCCCGCGTCGGACGGTTGCGGAAATTTTCCTTGATATCCGTCTCGTCCGGGAGCGGGACGCTCGACCGCGATGGTCTCGGCACGGGGGCACCCGGGTCGAATATCGCCGCCACCTCCCTTGCCTCGGCCTCCAGCTGCGAAGCTTCGGCCAACCTAAGTTTGGCCTCTGCGAGGCCAACATATTCGCCGGTCGTCGGCGGCCGTCCTCTCTTCCTCGCTGACGACGAGCCCGGGACACTCTGCGATGAGTGGTGGGAGGAGACAGAGAAATCTGACTCCTCCCCCTCATCGCACTCACCAAGGCCCGCTGCGGTCCTCTTTTTGCCGCGTGTCGCCGAATGCCTCCGCGACACCGGCTCTGTGCATCTTTTGAGGCGCACGATAGGCCCGCGCACCTCCCCCACACGCTCGTTTCCCCCCTCCCCGGTTGTTTGTGAAAAAGTAGACTCCATACTTAATCCCACGAGTGTGGTCGGAAAGGAGGTCACCCCGGGTAGAGCCGCCATACCCGGGGAAGGCTAATACGCCCGGGGGGTCGCCAGGTACCCCGGGGTTGTCCGCTAACGATTGGTGCACCCACCAACCATAGCTGGCGCTTACTCCAGCTACGCCCTCTTCACCGCGCAACACTGCTTGGGGCTAGGGATTTTTTAGAGAGGTTGTCATCCTCGCGGCCCGGCCGGTTAAGGCAAGACCCCCGTTCCTGTAAAACATGACCACAGGTTTACGGTATGTGTCCGACTTTAGTTGGCCCCTCACCTCAAGCCACTCCGGCATGGTGGAACCTGCCAGGGAATAAATTCCCCGCCGGCACAGCCTTGAGGATCATTAGGGCACGAAGCCCCCCCACCACGACAAGGTAGCGGACTCGGGGGGGAACCTTGACATAACCTTTTTTTTTTTTTTTATTTTACGTGGGGGAAATCTGCTCGCCAGACACCCCCGCCCCGCCCGGGGGAGCGGGACGAGGGTAGTGTGGGGATTGACCCACTAAAACCTCCACGGCGACCTGAGGACGCAGGACCGATCGCTGGCGATTCAACGGGGGAGCCACGGGAACTCTTGAAGAACACTACCGCGGCTCCCCCTCGCCTGGCCGGCCATCAGGATGGTAACGATGGCGGGCCGCGTCCCGGGGGGAAATAAAATAAATCCTCCCCCCTAAAATCCATTTAAATTCGGCGGCGCGAGGGGTCGCACCCCGCACCGCCCCGACACGGCGACCGCGCGCTAGGTGACCAGGGCCCCCGCCATGATCACAGCGGCCGCCGGGGGGACGACGAGTATATTGGAGGAGGATCACAGTTAACCCTCCCCTCCATCAGGCGACTCGTCATCCCCCACTCCCAACAGTGGAGGTCCTCCTCTGTTGGCGGGCGGCGGGCAATGAAACCAGCATGTTCTGGTACACCCGCCGCCCGCCTACTCTCAGCTGCCCGGGGTTTCTCGGCGTGGGCGCGCACGCCGTCCCCGGGCACGTCGGGCGGGATCTGTAAGCTCCCGATCCCGCTCGGCAGCCTCCTTCCG
This sequence comes from Megalopta genalis, assembly GCF_051020955.1. NCBI lineage: Eukaryota > Metazoa > Arthropoda > Insecta > Hymenoptera > Halictidae > Megalopta > Megalopta genalis. Next base: position 135,666 of record NW_027476133.1, read on the forward strand.
CGACATAACATCCTCGCAGAAAGAGATTGCTGCCGCCCACTTCCGCGGGCTCTCCAGCATGGCCCCAACCAGGCTGGAGAGTGCGAGGTCGTGACCGACTTCCCGTTTTAGGACTCGGCGCAGCGCTGAAAAGGCGGGACATTCCTCCAGCGTGTGCTGCGCCGAGTCTTCCTCCGCGCCACAATGGTGGCACACCGTCGTCGCTTCCCGCCCGATGCGACACAGGTAGACACCGAAGCAGCCATGCCCGGTGAACACCTGCGTCGCTCGGTAGGAGAGCCTGCCATGCCGTCTCTCCCGCCACGAGGTGAAGTGCGGCAGGAGAGCCCCGGGGACGCGCTCGCCGGCGTGGGAGCAAAGCTCGGCACGCCATCTGGCGAGCGCTAGTCTCCGGGCCTGGAGCTCGAAGCCCTCGACCGTCTCTCGCTCCGGCGGGGCCCCTCGAGCACGGCTGGCGATGCTTGTGCGCCCATAAACATAGGCGCGCACCGCCGCCTGAAGCTCGATGGGAAGTTCTCCCGCCAGAGCAAGCGCCGCCACGGTAGACGTGGTGCGGTAACCTCTTATGAGGCGGATGGCCATCCGCCTCTGCAGCCGGCGCAACAACAGCGTGCTGCGCCGGCTGGTCATCACGTACGGCGCCCATATTGGGGCACCGTATAAGGCCATAGACCGCACCACGCCCAGGTATAGGCGGCGCACCAAATCTCCCGGTCCCCCGAGGTTGGGCAGCAGGCGGCCCAAAGAGGCCGCCGCCTTTTCGACTCGGGGGACGAGACGGTCGAGATGCGCATCGAAGCTCCAGCGGCTGTCGAGGATCAGTCCGAGATATTTCAACTCGGACTTCACCTCGACGCAGGCTTCTCCAACCCGGATCCACGATCTGGCCGGCGGCCGAGACCGAGGCCGTCCGTGGAACCAGACAGCCTCGGCCTTCTCCGGGGCTATTTTCAGCCCCAGATCGCGGATCCTCGCGACGACGGCTGCCACCGCAACCTCTGCTCGACGGATGGTCCTCTCGAAGGTACTCCCGACGGCGACCACCAACGTGTCGTCCGCGTAGCAGACGAGGGTGGCACCGTCGGGCAGGGAGGCCTCTTCCAGGACCGCGTTGTAACCTAGGTCCCACAGGAGCGGTCCTAAAACGGACCCCTGCGGGACCCCGCGGTCCACTTCCCTCCGTATCATCCCGCACCGGCCCGGGTATTCAACCCACCTGTCCCGCAGGTAGGCCCCGATCACCCGCCTCAGATAGGGAGGCACCTGGTGATCGACGAGGGCCTCCCTAATGGCGGACCAGGGCAGGGTGTTGAACGCATTGACGATGTCAATGGACACCGCCAAGCACACCCCGCCCCTTGCCACGGCATTGTCCGAGAGGGACTTGAGACGGTCGATTGCGTCGACCGTCGATCGCCCCTCCCGGAAGCCAAACTGGCAGTCCGCCAGATCTGGGCCGTCGCGGGACAGGTGTCTGGAGAGGCGGGCAACAATGATCTTCTCGAAGATCTTGCCCGCCTCATCCAGGAGACAAACGGGCCGGTACGCGGAGGGAGAATCCCCCGGCCTCCCATCCTTCCTCAGGAGGACCATCCGATTTTCTCTCCATAGGTCGGGGAACGTCCCCGACCTCAGGAGCCCAGAGTAGAGGCTCCTCAGCCTCTCGCCCAGGACGCTCGCGGCGAGCAGCCAGACCCGGCCGGGGATACCGTCCGGCCCCGGGGCGGTATTCTTGCCCCGGAGCCATTTGACGACCCCGGCCATCTCCTCCGGCGCGACCTCAAGATCCGGGGACCACTCATGTTCCTCTGGCTCAGGGACAGGCCGGGACGCCTGCCCGCTAACGGGGAATAAAGCGTCCACGACCCGCCCGAGCAGCCCCGGATCCAGGCTCTCCGTCACGGGGGGCGCCCAGGGACGCAATCGTCCCAATGCCATCTTGTATGGGCGCCCCCACGGATCTCGGTTTAGAGAGCCGAGGAGATCGCGCCAGGCCTGGTCCTTCGCTCGCCTGATGGCCAGCTGCAGGGCGACCACCTTCTCCCGATATCGCCCGTACAGCTGGGCAGCCAGAACGTCGTCCGTACGTCGTCGTCGACGGGCGCGAGCGTACTGGCGTCGCGCGCGGACGCACTCGGTGCGTAACTCCGCTATCGCGCGCGACCACCAGTACACCGCCTTCCTCGGGAAGACCCTGGCCCGGGGCATGGCTACGTCGCAAATGGACGTCATTGCGCCACGGAACCAATGGGCCTCCCCATTCCCGTCGACTGGCCCGGCCGGTGTTGCTGGCCAGGCCACGACGTGGGCCGCCGCCATCAGAGCGTCCTGGTCGAGGCGCTTCAGCGCCCACCGCGGTCGAGGCGAAACTTCATCGGCGGGGCGACGACGGAGTGTCGATGGTGGGGCGGCGGAGAGGTCGAGAACTATGTATCTGTGGTCAGACAACGTCTCGACCCCTTCCGCCACCCTCCACCCCGTAATACGGCGCGCGGCCTGGGGCGTTGCCCACGAAAGGTCAACGATGGACCCCCCGTTATGCCGCACGCACGTATGGACCGAGCCCGTGTTCAGGAGACGGAGCTCCAGTCCCGCCGCCCAATCCAGCACCTCCCGGCCCCTCGAATCAGTCCCGTGGGAACCCCAAGCCGTGGCCTTGGCATTAAAGTCCCCCAGGACCAGCACCGGACGGGGATGGCAGCGGGAGACGCATCTCCCTACCCCGTCCAGATACTGCTCAAACTCTTCGAGGGACCACCTTGGAGGTGCGTATATCGCCACAACCGCGGTGCCGCCCCAATCGACGGCCACGTATCCCAGGCCGCGCTCGATAAGCGAGCACGGCGGGGACCCCGGCCTCCCAGCCCAAATAATCGCGGCGGAGCCAATCGAGTCCCCCATCCAGTGTGGATGTTTGGGGACCCTGTGCGGCTCCGCCACGACTGCCAACCCGGCTCCCCGCTCGGCCAGGCATTGAAACAGGAGATCCTGCGCTCTGGCCGAGCAGTTGAGGTTAACTTGTATTATCGGGCCCGGGGGCCCCATTACACAGCCGTGTCCATCGCCGTCACGGCCGCGGATGCGGTGGCGTCAGGGACTTTAGTGGCCCCATTCGCCCCCGCGGGTGCGGCGGTAGCATCAGGCGGTGCCGCCTTTTCGTTGCTGGCCACGGTGGTCGCTGCCTTGGCCATCGTGGTTTCCTTCCCTTTTTTATTGAATCTGGCAGACGACCTTTGGCCGCCTACCTTGCCTCGCCTCGCACTGACAGGACACGCCCGGCCGCCGAGGCGGTGACCAGAAGGCCTGCCCGCGCCCGCACAAAGCGGACAATTGGGCGTGGCCGTACAGGCTGCCACCTTATGGTCCCGACTGCCGCATCTATAGCAGCAGTCGGACCTATCCTCGGCAGAAGTGCACCGCTGACTGGTGTGGCCAACATCAAGGCAACGGTAACACTGCAGAGGCCGGGCACTCAGGGCCTCCACGGCTGCATGGGTCCAGCCGACGGTTATCCGGCCCGCGACAGCAACCTTGCGAGCGGCCGCGGCAGGACATCGGACCCAGAGGGTGCCCAATCCCGAGGGGGAAGACCGGATTTCGCCGGTATTGATGTCCCCCTCGCTGCACCCGCCCACGCGGGCAACAGCCGCAGCGACCTCCGCCGGCGTGGTCGAATCGACCAGGCCGCGCACCCTAAGGTCAGCTTTTTTGACCGGACGCGCGACCTTTACGCCGGTGCCTGCCAGCGCTTCCGCCACTTTTGTGGCGAGGACGGTGGCCTTGGCGGCCCCATCGGTGCCAGGGACTTCCAAAATTAACCCCCCAGTCACCGCCCTTCGCGGCCTCAGCGAGGCGATGCCAATTTCTGCCAGGTCCACCTTGGACCTGGCAGTGGCCATCGCCTGCGCGTAAGTAATGTCCACGCCAGACGGAACCGTTATGGTAACCGCTGCTGTGCGTGGCGGTCGCGGAGGCAGGGGTGTCTTCCTGGGGGCCGCCGGGACCACCCGTCCTTTTTTATTATTCGCCGCCGCAGTGGCCTTGGCAGCCGCCTTTTTAGCCTTGCGGCCAACCACCTGGGACCACGCCTCCTGGGGCGGAGGCGCGGCAGAGGGTAGCGCCGATTCTGCTCGCGGTCGAGCGGGCTCCGTCTGGGCCGCTATAGCCGCCCCAGCTTTCCCACCTTTCTTCTTCTTCTTCGTCTTCCGCCCCACCCTGTCCGAAGACTGTGAGGGGACGGACGGCCCAGGTGCCACCGATCGCAGGGCCGAGTCCGTTCGCGGCGCGAGCTCCCTCCTGAATGACGCCAATTTGGCGTCTATCAGGGCGCTTATCTGCGCCAGAAAATCTGCGGGCGCAGTCGCATGTGGGGGCGAGGACTTTTCTTGCCCGGAGCGTTGGCAGTCCCGGGCGGCGACGATCGGCGGCGATACTGAGCCCTCTCCCGGGCGCGGCGGCGGAGGCATTGCGGCAGCAGCCGTACTCGCCTCCACCACCTGCCGGAGCCGAGCCACCTCCGCCCGCAGCTCCGTCATTTGCCCCCTGAGGACGGCATTCTCTGCCTCCAGGGCACGCGTGGCGTCGGTAGCTGACCTAACCGCAAGCTCGGACACCCCCACCCTGCCGTTTAAGGCGGCCACCCTTAGGGCGCGGGCCAAATTGCCCTTCAGCCCCTTTGACACGCCGGAGATCCTGGCCACTTCATCCAGGCTCTCCAATATAGCGGCCGCGACATCCCGCGTTGGACGTTTGCGGAAATTTTCCGCTATATCCGTCTCGTCCGGGAGCGGGACGCTCGACCGCGATGGTCTCGGCACGGGGGCTCCCGGGTCGAATATCGCCGCCACCTCCCTTGCCTCGGCCTCCAGCTGCGAAGCCTCGGCCAGCCTAAGTTTGGCCTCTGCGAGGCCAACATATTCGCCGGTCGTCGGCGGCCGTCCTCTTTTCCTCGCTGACGACGAGCCCGGGACACTCTGCGATGAGTGGTGGGAGGAGACAGAGAAATCTGACTCCTCCCCCTCATCGCACTCACCAAGGCCCGCTGCGGTCCTCTTTTTGCCGCGTGTCGCCGAATGCCTCCGCGACACCGGCTCTGTGCATCTTTTGAGGCGCACGATAGGCCCGCGCACCTCCACCTCACGCTCGTTTCCCCCCTCCCCGGTTGTTTGTGAAAAAGTAGACTCCATACTTAATCCCACGAGTGTGGTCGGAAAGGAGGTCACCCCGGGTAGAGCCGCCATACCCGGGGAAGGCTAATACGCCCGGGGGGTCGCCAGGTACCCCGGGGTTGTCCGCTAACGATTGGTGCACCCACCAACCATAGCTGGCGCTTACTCCAGCTACGCCCTCTTCACCGCGCAACACTGCTTGGGGCTAGGGATTTTTTAGAGAGGTTGTCATCCTCGCGGCCCGGCCGGTTAAGGCAAGACCCCCGTTCCTGTAAAACATGACCACAGGTTTACGGTATGTGTCCGACTTTAGTTGGCCCCTCACCTCAAGCCACTCCGGCATGGTGGAACCTGCCAGGGAATAAATTCCCCGCCGGCACAGCCTTGAGGATCATTAGGGCACGAAGCCCCCCCACCACGACAAGGTAGCGGACACGGGGGGGAACCTTGACATAACCTTTTTTTTTTTTTTTTTTATTTTACGTGGAGGAAATCTGCTCGCCAGACACCCCCGCCCCGCCCGGGGGAGCGGGACGAGGGTAGTGTGGGGTTTGACCCACTAAAACCTCCACGGCGACCTGAGGACGCAGGACCGATCGCTGGCGATTCAACGGGGGAGCAACGGGAACTCTTGAAGAACACTACCGCGGCTCCCCCTCGCCTGGCCGGCCATCAATATGGTAACGATGGCCGGCCGCGTCCCGGGGGGAGATATAATCCTCCCCCCTAAAATCCATTTAAATTCGGCGGCGCGAGGGGTCGCACCCCGCACCGCCCCGACACGGCGACCGCGCGATAGGTGACCAGGGCCCCCGCCCTGATCACAGCGGCCGCCGGGGGGACGACGAGTATATTGGAGGAGGATTACAGTTAACCCTCGCCTCCCTCAGGCGACTCGTCATCCCCCACTCCCAACAGTGGACGTCCTCCTCTGTTGGCGGGCGGCGGGCAATGAAACCAGCATATTCTGGTACACCCGCCGCCCGCCTACTCTCAGCTGCCCGGGGTTTCTCGGCGTGGGCGCGCACGCCGTCCCCGGGCACGTCGGGCGGGATCTGTAAGCTCCCGATCCCGCTCGGCAGCCTCCTTCCGCGACATAACCTCCTCGCAGAAAGAGATTGCTGCCGCCCACTTCCCCGGGCCCTCCAGCATGGCCCCAACTAGGCTGGAGAGTGCGAGGTCGTGGCCGACTTCCCGTTTTAGGACTCGGCGCAGCGCTGAAAAGGCGGGACATTCCTCCAGCGTGTGCTGCGCCGAGTCTTCCTCCGCGCCACAATGGTGGCACACCGTCGTCGCTTCCCGCCCGATGCGACACAGGTAGACACCGAAGCAGCCATGCCCGGTGAACACCTGCGTCGCTCGGTAGGAGAGCCTGCCATGCCGTCTCTCCCGCCACGAGGTGAAGTGCGGCAGGAGAGCCCCGGGGACGCGCTCGCCGGCGTGGGAGCAAAGCTCGGCACGCCATCTGGCGAGCGCTAGTCGCCGGGCCTGGAGCTCGAAGCCCTCGACCGTCTCTCGCTCCGGCAGGGCCCCTCGAGCACGGCTGGCGATGCTTGTGCGCCCATAAACATAGGCGCGCACCGCCGCCTGAAGCTCGAAGGGAAGTTCTCCCGCCAGAGCAAGCGCCGCCACGGTAGACGTGGTGCGGTAACCTCTTATGAGGCGGATGGCCATCCGCCTCTGCAGCCGGCTCAACAACAGCGTGTTGCGCCGGCTGGTCATCACGTACGGCGCCCAGATTGGGGCACCGTATAAGGCCATAGACCGCACCACGCCCAGGTATAGGCGGCGCACCAAATCTCCCGGTCCCCCGAGGTTGGGCAGCAGGCGGCCCAAAGAGGCCGCCGCCTTTTCGACTCGGGGGACGAGACGGTCGAGATGCGCATCGAAGCTCCAGCGGCTGTCGAGGATCAGTCCGAGATATTTCAACTGGGACTTCACCTCGACGCAGGCTTCTCCAACCCGGATCCACGATCTGGCCGGTGGCCGAGACCGAGGCCGTCCGTGGAACCAGACAGCCTCGGCCTTCTCCGGGGCTATATTCAGCCCCAGATCGCGGATCCTCGCGACGACGGCTGCCACCGCAACCTCTGCTCGTCGGATGGTCCTCTCGAAGGTACTTCCGACGGCGACCACCAACGTGTCGTCCGCGTAGCAGACGAGGGTGGCACCGTCGGGCAGGGAGGCCTTTTCCAGGACCGCGTTGTAACCCAGGTCCCACAGGAGCGGTCCTAAAACAGACCCCTGCGGGACCCCGCGGTCCACTTCCCTCCGTATCATCCCGTACCGGCCCGGGTATTCGACCCACCTGTCCCGCAGGTAGGCCCCGATCACCCGCCTCAGATAGGGAGGCACCTGGTGATCGACGAGGGCCCCCCTAATGGCGGACCAGGGCAGGGTGTTGAACGCATTGACGATGTCAATGGACACCGCCAAGCACACCCCGCCCCTTGCCACGGCATTGTCCGAGAGGGACTTGAGACGGACGATAGCGTCGACCGTCGATCGCCCCTCCCGGAAGCCAAACTGGCAGTCCGCCAGATCTGGGCCGTCGCGGGACAGGTGCCTGGAGAGGCGGGCAACAATGATCTTCTCGAAGATCTTGCCCGCCTCATCCAGGAGACAAATGGGCCGGTACGCGGAGGGAGAATCCCCCGGCCTCCCATCCTTCCTCAAGAGGACCATCCGACTTTCTCTCCATAGGTCGGGGAACGTCCCCGACCTCAGGAGCCCAGAGTAGAGGCTCCTCAGCCTCTCCCCCAGGACGCTCGTGGCGAGCAACCAGACCCGGCCGGGGATACCGTCCGGCCCCGGGGCGGTATTCTTGCCCCAGAGCCATTTGACGACCCCGGCCATCTCCTCCGGCGCGACCTCAAGATCCGGGGACCACTCATGTTCCTCTGGCTCAGGGACGGGCCGGGACGGCCCCTCGCTAACGGGGAATAAAGCGTCCACGACCCGCCCGAGCAGCCCCGGATCCAGGCTCTCCGTCACGGGGGGCGCCCAGGGACGCAATCGTCCCAATGCCATCTTGTATGGGCGCCCCCACGGATCTCGGTTTAGAGAGCCGAGGAGATCGCGCCAGGCCTGGTCCTTCGCTCGCCTGATGGCCAGCTGCAGGGCGACCACCTTCTCCCGATATCGCCCGTACAGCTGGGCAGCCAGCACGTCGTCCGTACGTCGTCGTCGACGGGCGCGAGCGTACTGGCGTCGCGCGCGGACGCACTCGGTGCGTAATTCAGCTATCGCACGCGACCACCAGTACACAGCCTTCCTCGGGAAGACCCTGGCCCGGGGCATGGCGACGTCGCAAACCGACGTCATTGCGCCCCGGAACCAACGGGCCTCCCCATTCCCGTCGACTGGCCCGGCCGGTGTTGCTGGCCAGGCCACGACGTGGGCTGCCGCCATCAGAGCGTCCTGGTCGAGGCGCTTCAGCGCCCACCGCGGTTGAGGCGATCCTTCATCAGCGGGGCGACGACGGGGTGTCGATGGTGGGGCGGCGGAGAGGTCGAGAATTATGTATCTGTGGTCAGACAACGTCTCGACCCCTTCCGCCACCCTCCACCCCGTAATACGGCGCGCGGCCGGGGGCGTTGCCCACGAAAGGTCAACGATGGACCCCCCGTTATGCCGCACGCACGTATGGACCGAGCCCGTATTCAGGAGACGGAGCTCCAGTCCCGCCGCCCAATCCAGCACCTCCCGGCCCCTCGAGTCAGTCCCGGGGGAACCCCAAGCCGTGGCCTTGGCATTGAAGTCCCCCAGGACCAGCACCGGACGGGGATGGCAGCGGGAGACGCATCTCCCTACCCCGTCCAGATACTGCTCAAACTCTTCGAGGGACCACCTTGGAGGTGCGTATATCGCCACAACCGCGGTTCCGCCCCAATCAACGGCCACGTATCCCAGGCCGCGCTCGATAACCGAGCACGGCGGGGACCCCGACCTCCCAGCCCAAATATTCGCGGCGGAGCCAATCGAGTCCCCCATCCAGTGTGGATGTTTGGGGACCCTGTGCGGCTCCGCCACGACTGCCAACCCGGCACCCCGCTCGGCCAGGCATTGAAACAGGAGATCCTGCGCTCTGGCCGAGCAGTTGAGGTTAACTTGTATTATCGGGCCCGGGGGCCCCATTACACAGCCGTGTCCATCGCCGTCACGGCCGCGGATGCGGTGGCGTCAGGGACTTTAGTGGCCCCATTCGCCCCCGCGGGTGCGGCGGTAGCATCAGGCGGTGCCGCCTTTTCGTTGCTGGCCACGGTGGTCGCTGCCTTGGCCATCGTGGTTTCCTTCCCTTTTTTATTGAATCTGGCAGACGACCTTTGGCCGCCTACCTTGCCTCGCCTCGCACTGACAGGACACGCCCGGCCGCCGAGGCGGTGACCAGAAGGCCTGCCCGCGCCCGCACAAAGCGGACAATTGGGCGTGGCCGTACAGGCTGCCACCTTATGGTCCCGACTGCCGCATCTATAGCAGCAGTCGGACCTATCCTCGGCAGAAGTGCACCGCTGACTGGTGTGGCCAACATCAAGGCAACGGTAACACTGCAGAGGCCGGGCACTCAGGGCCTCCACGACTGCATGGGTCCAGCCGACGGTTATCCGGCCCGCGACAGCAACCTTGCGAGCGGCCGCGGCAGGACATCGGACCCAGAGGGTGCCCAATCCCGAGGGGGAAGACCGGATTTCGCCGGTATTGATGTCCCCCTCGCTGCACCCGCCCACGCGGGCAACAGCCGCAGCGACCTCCGCCGGCGTGGTCGAATCGACCAGGCCGCGCACCCTAAGGTCAGCTTTTTTGACCGGACGCGCGACCTTTACGCCGGTGCCTGCCAGCGCTTCCGCCACTTTTGTGGCGAGGACGGTGGCCTTGGCGGCCCCATCGGTGCCAGGGACTTCCAAAATTAACCCCCCAGTCACCGCCCTTCGCGGCCTCAGCGAGGCGATGCCAATTTCTGCCAGGTCCACCTTGGACCTGGCAGTGGCCATCGCCTGCGCGTAAGTAATGTCCACGCCAGACGGAACCGTTATGGTAACCGCTGCTGTGCGTGGCGGTCGCGGAGGCAAGGGTGTCTTCCTGGGGGCCGCCGGGACCACCCGTCCTTTTTTGTTATTCGCCGCCGCAGTGGCCTTGGCAGCCGCCTTTTTAGCCTTGCGGCCAACCACCTGGGACCACGCCTCCTGGGGCGGAGGCGCGGCAGAGGGTAGCGCCGATTCTGCTCGCGGTCGAGCGGGCTCCGTCTGGGCCGCTATAGCCGCCCCAGCTTTCTCACCTTTCTTTTTCTTCTTCGCCCTCCGCCCCACCTTGTCCGAAGACTGTGAGGGGACGGACGGCCCAGGGGCCACCGATCGTAGGGCCGAGTCCGTTCGCGGCGCGAGCTCCTTCCTGAATGACGCCAATTTGGCGTCTATCAGGGCGCCTATTTGCGCCAGAAAATCTGCGGGCGCAGCCGCAGGTGGTGGCGAGGACTTTTCTTGCCCGGAGCGATGGCAATCCCGGGCGTCGACGATCGGCAGCGATACTGAGCCCTTTCCCGGGCGCGGCGGCGGAGGCATTGCGGCAGCAGCCGTACTCGCCTCCACCACCTGCCGGAGCCGGGCTACCTCCGCCTGCAGCTCCGTCATTTGCCCCCTGAGGACGGCATTTTCGGCCTCCAGGACACGCGTGGCGTCGGTAGCTGACCTCACTGCCAGCTCGGACACCCCTACCCTGCCGTTTAAGGCGGCCACCCTCAGGGCGCGGGCCAAGTTGCCCTTCAGCCCCTTCGAAACGCCGGAGATCCTGGCCACCTCATCCAGGCTCTCCAATATAGCGGCCGCGACATCCCGCGTCGGACGGTTGCGGAAATTTTCCGCGATATCCGTCTCGTCCGGGAGCGGAACGCTCGACCGCGATGGTCTCGGCACGGGGGCACCCGGGTCGAATATCGCCGCCACCTCCCTTGCCTCGGCCTCCAACTGCGAGGCCTCGGCCAGCCTAAGTTTGGCCTCTGCGAGGCCAACATATTCGCCGGTCGTCGGCGGCCGTCCTCTCTTCCTCGCTGACGACGAGCCCGGGACACTCTGCGATGAGTGGTGGGAGGAGACAGAGAAATCTGACTCCTCCCCCTCATCGCACTCACCAAGGCCCGCTGCGGTCCTCTTTTTGCCGCGTGTCGCCGAATGCCTCCGCGACACCGGCTCTGTGCATCTTTTGAGGCGCACGATAGGCCCGCGCACCTCCCCCTCACGCTCGTATCCCCCCTCCCCGGTTGTTTGTGAAAAAGAATCCATAATTGGTCCCACGAGTGTGGTCGGAAAGAAGGTCACCCCGGGCAGAGCCGCCATACCCGGGGAAGGCTAATACACCCGGGGGTCGCCAGGTACCCCGGGGTTGTCCGCTAAAGATTGGTGCACCCACCAACCATAGCTGGCGCTTAGTCCAGCTACACCCTCATCACCGCGCAACACTGCTTGGGGCTAGGGATTTTTTAGAGAGGTTGTCATCCTCGCGGCCCGGCCGGTTAAGGCAAGACCCCCGTTCCTGTAAAACATGACCACAGGTTTACGGTATGTGTCCGACTTTAGTTGGCCCCTCACCTCAAGCCACTCCGGCATGGTAGAACCTGCCAGGGAATAAATTCCCCGCCGGCACAGCCTTGAGGATCATTAGGGCACGAAGCCCCCCCACCACGACAAGGTAGCGGACATGGGGGGGAACCTTGACATAACCTTTTTTTTTTTTTTTTATTTTACGTGGCGGAAATCTGCTCTCCAGACACCCCCGCCCCGCCCGGGGGAGCGGGACGAGGGTAGTGTGGGGTTTGACCCACTAAAACCTCCACGGCGACCTGAGGACGCTGTACCGATCGCTGGCGATTCAACGGGGGAGCCACGGGAACTCTTGAAGAACACTACCGCGGCTCCCCCTCGCCTGGCCGGCCATCAAGATGGTAACGATGGCCGGCCGCGTCCCGGGGGGAGATAAATCCTCCCCCCTAGAATCCATTTAAATTCGGCGGCGCGAGGGGTCGCACCCCGCACCGCCCCGACACGGCGACCGCGCGATTGGTGACCAGGGCCCCCGCCCTGACCACAACGGCCGCCGGGGGGACGACGAGTATATTGGAGGAGGATTACAGTTAAACCTCGCCTCCTTCAGGCGACTCGTCGTCCCCCACTCCCAACAGTGGACGTCCTCCTCTGTTGGCGGGCGGCGGGCAATGAAACCAGCATGTTCTGGTACACCCGCCGCCCGCCTACTCTCAGCTGCCCGGGGTTTCTCGGCGTGGGCGCGCACGCCGTCCCCGGGCACGTCGGGCGGGATCTGTAAGCTCCCGATCCCGCTCGGCAGCCTCCTTCCGCGACATAACCTCCTCGCAAAAAGAGATTGCTGCCGCCCACTTCCCCGGGCCCTCCAGCATCGCCCCAACTAGGCTGGAGAGTGCGAGGTCGTGGCCGACTTCTCGTTTTAGGACTCGGCGCAGCGCTGAAAAGGCGGGACATTCCTCCAGCGTGTGCTGCGCCGAGTCTTCCTCCGCGCCACAATGGTGGCACACCGTCGTCGCTTCCCGCCCGACGCGACACAGGTAGACACCAAAGCAGCCATGCCCGGTGAACACCTGCGTCGCTCGGTAGGAGAGCCTGCCATGCCGTCTCTCCCGCCACGAGGTGAAGTGCGGCAGGAGAGCCCCGGGGACGCGCTCGCCGGCGTGGGAGCAAAGCTCGGCACGCCATCTGGCGAGCGCTAGTCTCCGGGCCTGGAGCTCGAAGCCCTCGACCGCCTCTCGCTCCGGCGGGGCCCCTCGAGCACGGCTGGCGATGCTAGTGCGCCTATAAACATAGGCGCGCACCGCCGCCTGAAGCTCGAAGGGAAGTTCTCCCGCCAGAGCAAGCGCCGCCACGGTAGACGTGGTGCGGTAACCTCTTATGAGGCGGATGGCCATCCGCCTCTGCAGCCGGCGCAACAACAGCGTGTTGCGCCGGCTGGTCATCACGTACGGCGCCCATATTGGGGCACCGTATAAGGCCATAGACCGCACCACGCCCAGGTATAGGCGGCGCACCAAATCTCCCGGTCCCCCGAGGTTGGGCAGCAGGCGGCCCAAAGAGGCCGCCGCCTTTTCGACTCGGGGGACGAGACGGTCGAGATGCGCATCGAAGCTCCAGCGGCTGTCGAGTATCAGTCCGAGATATTTCAACTCGGACTTCACCTCGACGCAGGCTTCTCCAACCCGGATCCACGATCTGGCCGGTGGCCGAGACCGAGGCCGTCCGTGGAACCAGACAGCCTCGGCCTTCTCCGGGGCTATTTTCAGCCCCAGATCGCGGATCCTCGCGACGACGGCTGCCACCGCAACCTCTGCTCGTCGGATGGTCCTCTCGAAGGTACTCCCGACGGCGACCACCAACGTGTCGTCCGCGTAGCAGACGAGGGTGGCACCGTCGGGCAGGGTGGCCTTCTCCAGGACCGCGTTGTAACCCAGGTCCCACAGGAGCGGTCCTAAAACGGACCCCTGCGGGACCCCGCGGTCCACTTCCCTCCGTATCATCCCGTACCGGCCCGGGTATTCGACCCACCTATCCCGCAGGTAGGCCCCGATCACCCGCCTCAGATAGGGAGGCACCTGGTGATCAACGAGGGCCTCCCTAATGGCGGACCAGGGCAGGGTGTTGAACGCATTGACGATGTCAATGGACACCGCCAAGCACACCCCGCCCCTTGCCACGGCATTGTCCGAGAGGGACTTGACACGGTCGATAGCATCGACCGTCGATCGCCCCTCCCGGAAGCCAAACTGGCAGTCCGCCAGATCTGGGCCGTCGCGGGACAGGTGTCTGGAGAGGCGGGCAACAATGATCTTCTCGAAGATCTTGCCCGCCTCATCCAGGAGACAAATGGGCCGGTACGCGGAGGGAGAATCCCCCGGCCTCCCATCCTTCCTCAAGAGGACCATCCGACTTTCTCTCCATAGGTCGGGGAACGTCCCCGACCTCAGGAGCCCAGAGTAGAGGCTCCTCAGCCTCTCCCCCAGGACGCTCGCGGCGAGCAACCAGACCCGGCCGGGGATACCGTCCGGCCCCGGGGCGGTATTCTTGCCCCGGAGCCATTTGACGACCCCGGCCATCTCCTCCGGCGCGACCTCAAGATCCGGGGACCACTCATGTTCCTCTGGCTCAGGGACGGGCCGGGACGCCTCCCCGCTAACGGGGAATAAAGCGTCCACGACCCGCCCGAGCAGCCCCGGATCCAGGATCTCCGTCACGGGGGGCGCCCAGGGACGTAATCGTCCCAATGCCATCTTGTATGGGCGCCCCCACGGATCTCGGTTCAGAGAGCCGAGGAGATCGCGCCAGGCCTGGTCCTTTGCCCGCCTGATGGCCAGCTGCAGGGCGACCACCTTCTCCCGATATCGCCCATACAGCTGGGCAGCCAGCACGTCGTCCGTACGTCGTCGTCGGCGGGCGCGAGCGTACTGGCGTCGCGCGCGGACGCACTCGGTGCGTAATTCCGCTATTTCGCGCGACCACCAGTACACCGCCTTCCTCGGGAAGACCCTGGCCCGGGGCATGGCGACGTCGCAAATCGACGTCATTGCGCCCCGGAACCAATGGGCCTCCCCATTCCCGTCGACTGGCCCGGCCGGTGTTGCTGGCCAGGCCACGACGTGGGCTGCCGCCATCAGAGCGTCCTGGTCGAGGCGCTTCAGCGCCCACCGCGGTCGAGGCGAACCTTCATCGGCGGGGCGACGACGGAGTGTCGACGGTGGGGCGGCGGAGAGGTCGAGAACTATGTATCTGTGGTCAGACAACGTCTCGACCCCTTCCGCCACCCTCCACCCCGTAATACGGCGCGCGGCCGGGGGCGTTGCCCACGAAAGGTCAACGATGGACCCCCCGTTATGCCGCACGCACGTATGGACCGAGCCCATGTTCAGAAGACGGAGCTCCAGTCCCGCCGCCCAATCAAGCACCTCCTGGCCCCTCGAGTCAGTCCCGGGGGAACCCCAAGCCGTGGCCTTGGCATTGAAGTCCCCCAGGACCAGCACCGGACGGGGATGGCAGCGGGAGACGCATCTCCCTACCCCGTCCAGATACTGCTCAAACTCTTCGAGGGACCACCTTGGAGGTGCGTATATCGCCACAACCGCGGTTCCGCCCCAATCAACGGCCACGTATCCCAGGCCGCGCTCGATAACCGAGCATGGCGGGGACCCCGACCTCCCAGCCCAAATAATCGCGGCGGAGCCAATCGAGTCCCCCATCCAGTGTGGATGTTTGGGGACCCTGTGCGGCTCCGCCACGACTGCCAACCCGGCACCCCGCTCGGCCAGGCCTTGAAACAGGAGATCCTGCGCTCTGGCCGAGCAGTTGAGGTTAACTTGTATTATCGGGCCCGGGGGCCCCATTACACAGCCGTGTCCATCGCCGTCACGGCCGCGGATGCGGTGGCGTCAGGGACTTTAGTGGCCCCATTCGCCCCCGCGGGTGCGGCGGTAGCATCAGGCGGTGCCGCCTTTTCGTTGCTGGCCACGGTGGTCGCTGCCTTGGCCATCGTGGTTTCCTTCCCTTTTTTATTGAATCTGGCAGACGACCTTTGGCCGCCTACCTTGCCTCTCCTCGCACTGACAGGACACGCCCGGCCGCCGAGGCGGTGACCAGAAGGCCTGCCCGCGCCCGCACAAAGCGGACAATTGGGCGTGGCCGTACAGGCTGCCACCTTATGGTCCCGACTGCCGCATCTATAGCAGCAGTCGGACCTATCCTCGGCAGAAGTGCACCGCTGACTGGTGTGGCCAACATCAAGGCAACGGTAACACTGCAGAGGCCGGGCACTCAGGGCCTCCACGGCTGCATGGGTCCAGCCGACGGTTATCCGGCCCGCGACAGCAACCTTGCGAGCGGCCGCGGCAGGACATCGGACCCAGAGGGTGCCCAATCCCGAGGGGGAAGACCGGATTTCGCCGGTATTGATGTCCCCCTCGCTGCACCCGCCCACGCGGGCAACAGCCGCAGCGACCTCCGCCGGCGTGGTCGAATCGACCAGGCCGCGCACCCTAAGGTCAGCTTTTTTGACCGGACGCGCGACCTTTACGCCGGTGCCTGCCAGCGCTTCCGCCACTTTTGTGGCGAGGACGGTGGCCTTGGCGGCCCCATCGGTGCCAGGGACTTCCAAAATTAACCCCCCAGTCACCGCCCTTCGCGGCCTCAGCGAGGCGATGCCAATTTCTGCCAGGTCCACCTTGGACCTGGCAGTGGCCATCGCCTGCGCGTAAGTAATGTCCACGCCAGACGGAACCGTTATGGTAACCGCTGCTGTGCGTGGCGGTCGCGGAGGCAGGGGTGTCTTCCTGGGGGCCGCCGGGACCACCCGTCCTTTTTTATTATTCGCCGCCGCAGTGGCCTTGGCAGCCGCCTTTTTAGCCTTGCGGCCAACCACCTGGGACCACGCCTCCTGGGGCGGAGGCGCGGCAGAGGGTAGCGCCGATTCTGCTCGCGGTCGAGCGGGCTCCGTCTGGGCCGCTATAGCCGCCCCAGCTTTCCCACCTTTCTTCTTCTTCTTCGTCTTCCGCCCCACCCTGTCCGAAGACTGTGAGGGGACGGACGGCCTAGGTGCCACCGATCGCAGGGCCGAGTCCGTTCGCGGCGCGAGCTCCCTCCTGAATGACGCCAATTTGGCGTCTATCAGGGCGCTTATCTGCGCCAGAAAATCTGCGGGCGCAGTCGCATGTGGGGGCGAGGACTCTTCTTGCCCGGAGCGTTGGCAGTCCCGGGCGGCGACGATCGGCGGCGATACTGAGCCCTCTCCCGGGCGCGGCGGCGGAGGCATTGCGGCAGCAGCCGTACTCGCCTCCACCACCTGCCGGAGCCGAGCCACCTCCGCCCGCAGCTCCGTCATTTGCCCCCTGAGGACGGCATTCTCTGCCTCCAGGGCACGCGTGGCGTCGGTAGCCGACCTAACCGCAAGCTCGGACACCCCCACCCTGCCGTTTAAGGCGGCCACCCTTAGGGCGCGGGCCAAATTGCCCTTCAGCCCCTTTGACACGCCGGAGATCCTGGCCACTTCATCCAGGCTCTCCAATATAGCGGCCGCGACATCCCGCGTTGGACGGTTGCGGAAATTTTCCGCTATATCCGTCTCGTCCGGGAGCGGGACGCTCGACCGCGATGGTCTCGGCACGGGGGCTCCCGGGTCGAATATCGCCGCCACCTCCCTTGCCTCGGCCTCCAGCTGCGAAGCCTCGGCCAGCCTAAGTTTGGCCTCTGCGAGGCCAACATATTCGCCGGTCGTCGGCGGCCGTCCTCTTTTCCTCGCTGACGACGAGCCCGGGACACTCTGCGATGAGTGGTGGGAGGAGACAGAGAAATCTGACTCCTCCCCCTCATCGCACTCACCAAGGCCCGCTGCGGTCCTCTTTTTGCCGCGTGTCGCCGAATGCCTCCGCGACACCGGCTCTGTGCATCTTTTGAGGCGCACGATAGGCCCGCGCACCTCCACCTCACGCTCGTTTCCCCCCTCCCCGGTTGTTTGTGAAAAAGTAGACTCCATACTTAATCCCACGAGTGTGGTCGGAAAGGAGGTCACCCCGGGTAGAGCCGCCATACCCGGGGAAGGCTAATACGCCCGGGGGGTCGCCAGGTACCCCGGGGATGTCCGCTAACGATTGGTGCACCCACCAACCATAGCTGGCGCTTACTCCAGCTACGCCCTCTTCACCGCGCAACACTGCTTGGGGCTAGGGATTTTTTAGAGAGGTTGTCATCCTCGCGGCCCGGCCGGTTAAGGCAAGACCCCCGTTCCTGTAAAACATGACCACAGGTTTACGGTATGTGTCCGACTTTAGTTGGCCCCTCACCTCAAGCCACTCCGGCATGGTAGAACCTGCCAGGGAATAAATTCCCCGCCGGCACAGCCTTGAGGATCATTAGGGCACGAAGCCCCCCCACCACGACAAGGTAGCGGACTCGGGGGGGAACCTTGACATAACCTTTTTTTTTTTTTTTTTTTATTTTACGTGGAGGAAATCTGCTCGCCAGACACCCCCGCCCCGCCCGGGGGAGCGGGACGAGGGTAGTGTGGGGTTTGACCCACTAAAACCTCCACGGCGACCTGAGGACGCAGGACCGATCGCTGGCGATTCAACGGGGGAGCCACGGGAACTCTTGAAGAACACTACCGCGGCTCCCCCCCGCCTGGCCGGCCATCAAGATGGTAACGATGGCCGGCCGCGTCCCGGGGGGGAAATAAATCCACCCCCCTAAATCCATTTAAATTCGGCGGCGCGAGGGGTCGCACCCCGCACCGCCCCGACACGGCGACCGCGCGATAGGTGACCAGGGCCCCCGCCCTGATCACAGCGGCCGCCGGGGGGACGACGAGTATACTGGAGGAGGATCACAGTTAACCCTCCCCTCCTTCAGGCGACTCGTCATCCCCCACTCCCAACAGTGGACGTCCTCCTCTGTTGGCGGGCGGCGGGCAATGAAACCAGCATATTCTGGTACACCCGCCGCCCGCCTACTCTCAGCTGCCCGGAGTTTCCCGGCGCGGGCGCGCACGCCGTCCCCGGGCACGTCGGGCGGGATCTGTAAGCTCCCGATCCCGCTCGGCAGCCTCCTTCCGCGACATAACCTCCTCGCAGAAAGAGATTGCTGCCGCCCACTTCCCCGGGCCCTCCAGCATGGCCCCAACTAGGCTGGAGAGTGCGAGGTCGTGGCCGACTTCTCGTCTTAGGACTCGGCGCAGCGCTGAAAAGGCGGGACATTCCTCCAGCGTGTGCTGCGCCGAGTCTTCCTCCGCGCCACAATGGTGGCACACCGTCGTCGCTTCCCGCCCGATGCGACACAGGTAGACACCGAAGCAGCCATGCCCGGTGAACACCTGCGTCGCTCGGTAGGAGAGCCTGCCATGCCGTCTCTCCCGCCACGAGGTGAAGTGCGGCAGGAGAGCCCCGGGGACGCGCTCGCCGGCGTGGGAGCAAAGCTCGGCACGCCATCTGGCGAGCGCTAGTCGCCGGGCCTGGAGCTCGAAGCCCCCGACCGTCTCTCGCTCCGGCGGGGACCCCCGAGCACGGCTGGCGATGCTAGTGCGCCTGTAAACATAGGCGCGCACCGCCGCCTGAAGCTCGAAGGGAAGTTCACCCGCCAGAGCAAGCGCCGCCACGGTAGACGTGGTGCGGTAACCTCTTATGAGGCGGATGGCCATCCGCCTCTGCAGCCGGCGCAACAACAGCGTGTTGCGCCGGCTGGTCATCACGTACGGCGCCCATATTGGGGCACCGTATAAGGCCATAGACCGCACCACGCCCAGGTATAGGCGGCGCACCAAATCTCCCGGTCCCCCGAGGTTGGGCAGCAGGCGGCCCAAAGAGGCCGCCGCCTTTTCGACTCGGGGGACGAGACGGTCGAGATGCGCATCGAAGCTCCAGCGGCTGTCGAGGATCAGTCCGAGATATTTCAACTCGGACTTCACCTCGACGCAGGCTTCTCCAACCCGGATCCACGATCTGGCCGGTGGCCGAGACCGAGGCCGTCCGTGAAACCAGACAGCCTCGGCCTTCTCCGGGGCTATTTTCAGCCCCAGATCGCGGATCCTCGCGACGACGGCTGCCACCGCAACCTCTGCTCGTCGGATGGTCCTCTCGAAGGTACTCCCGACGGCGACCACCAACGTGTCGTCCGCGTAGCAGACGAGGGTGGCACCGTCGGGCAGGGAGGCCTTTTCCAGGACCGCGTTGTAACCCAGGTCCCACAGGAGCGGTCCTAAAACGGACCCCTGCGGGACCCCGCGGTCCACTTCCCTCCGTATCATCCCGTACCGGCCCGGGTATTCGACCCACCTGTCCCGCAGGTAGGCCCCGATCACCCGCCTCAGATAGGGAGGCACCTGGTGATCGACGAGGGCCTCCCTGATGGCGGTCCAGGGCAGGGTGTTGAACGCATTGACGATGTCAATGGACACCGCCAAGCACACCCCGCCCCTTGCCACGGCATTGTCCGAGAGGGACTTGAGACGGTCGATTGCGTCGACCGTCGATCGCCCCTCCCGGAAGCCAAACTGGCAGTCCGCCAGATCGGGGCCGTCGCGGGACAGGTGTCTGGAGAGGCGGGCAACAATGATCTTCTCGAAGATCTTGCCCGCCTCATCCAGGAGACAAATGGGCCGGTACGCGGAGGGAGAATCCCCCGGCCTCCCATCCTTCCTCAAGAGGACCATCCGACTTTCTCTCCATAGGTCGGGGAACGTCCCCGACCTCAGGAGCCCAGAGTAGAGGCTCCTCAGCCTCTCCCCCAGGACGCTCGCGGCGAGTAACCAGACCCGGCCGGGGATACCGTCCGGCCCCGGGGCGGTATTCTTGCCCCGGAGCCATTTGACGACCGCGGCCATCTCCTCCGGCGCGACCTCAAGATCCGGGGACCACTCATGTTCCTCTGGCTCAGGGACGGGCCGGGACGCCTCCCCGCTAACGGGGAATAAAGCGTCAACGACCCGCCCGAGCAGCCCCGGATCCAGGCTCTCCGTCACGGGGGGCGCCCAGGGACGCAATCGTCCCAAAGCCATCTTGTATGGGCGCCCCCACGGATCTCGGTTCAGAGAGCCGAGGAGATCGCGCCAGGCCTGGTCCCTCGCTCGCCTGATGGCCAGCTGCAGGGCGACCACCTTCTCCCGATATCGCCCGTACAGCTGGGCAGCCAGCACGTCGTCCGTACGTCGTCGTCGACGGGCGCGAGCGTACTGGCGTCGCGCGCGGACGCACTCGGTGCGTAATTCCGCTATCGCGCGCGACCACCAGTACACCGCCTTCCTCGGGAAGACCCTGGCCCGGGGCATGGCTACGTCGCAAATGGACGTCATTGCGCCACGGAACCAATGGGCCTCCCCATTCCCGTCGACTGGCCCGGCCGGTGTTGCTGGCCAGGCCATGACGTGGGCCGCCGCCATCAGAGCGTCCTGGTCGAGGCGCTTCAGCGCCCACCGCGGTCGAGGCGAAACTTCATCGGCGGGGCGACGACGGAGTGTCGATGGTGGGGCGGCGGAGAGGTCGAGAACTATGTATCTGTGGTCAGACAACGTCTCGACCCCTTCCGCCACCCTCCACCCCGTAATACGACGCGCGGCCTGGGGCGTTGCCCACGAAAGGTCAACGATGGACCCCCCGTTATGCCGCACGCACGTATGGACCGAGCCCGTGTTCAGGAGACGGAGCTCCAGTCCCGCCGCCCAATCCAGCACCTCCCGGCCCCTCGAGTCAGTCCCGGGGGAACCCCAAGCCGTGGCCTTGGCATTGAAGTCCCCCAGGACCAGCACAGGACGGGGATGGCAGCGGGAGACGCATCTCCCTACCCCGTCCAGATACTGCTCAAACTCTTCGAGGGACCACCTTGGAGGTGCGTATATCGCCACAACCGCGGTGCCGCCCCAATCAACGGCCACGTATCCCAGGCCGCGCTCGAAAAGCGAGCACGACGGGGACCCCGGCCTCCCAGCCCAAATAATCGCGGCGGAGCCAATCGAGTCCCCCATCCAGTGTGGATGTTTGGGGACCCTGTGCGGCTCCGCCACGACTGCCAACCCGGCACCCCGCTCGGCCATGCATTGAAACAGGAGATCCTGCGCTCTGGCCGAGCAGTTGAGGTTAACTTGTATTATCGGGCCCGGGGGCCCCATTACACAGCCGTGTCCATCGCCGTCACGGCCGCGGATGCGGTGGCGTCTGGGACTTTAATGGCCCCATCCGCCCCAGCGGGCGCGGCGGTAGCATCAGGCGATGCTGCCTTTCCGTTGCTGGCCACGGTGGTCGCTGCCTTGGCCATCGTGGTTTCCCTCCTTTTTTTATTCAATCTGGCAGACGGCCTTTGGCCGCCTCCCTTGCCTCGCCCCGCACTGGCAGGACATGCCCGGCTGCCGAGGCGGTGACCAGACGGCTTGCCCGCTCCCGCACAAAGCGGACAATTGGGCGTGCCCGTACAGGCTGCCACCTTATGGTCCCGACTGCCGCATCTATAGCAGCAGTCGGACCTATCCTCGGCAGAAGTGCACCGCTGACTGGTGTGGCCAACACCAAGGCAACGGTAACACTGCAGAGGCCGGGCACTCAGGGCCTCCACGGCTGCCTGGGTCCAGCCGACAGTTATCCGGCCCGCGACAGCAACCTTGCGGGCGGCCGCGGCAGGACATCGGACCCAGAGGGTGCCCAATCCCGAGGGGGAAGACCGGATTTCGCCGGTATTGATGTCCCCCTCGCTGCACCCTCCCACGCGGGCAACAGCCGCAGCGACCTCCGCCGGCGTAGTCGAATCGACCAGGCCGCGCACCCTAAGGTCAGCTTTTTTGACCGGACGCGCGACCTTTACGCCGGTGCCTGCCAGCGCTTCCGCCACTTTTGTGGCGAGGACGGTGGCCTTGGCGGCACCGTCGGTGCCAGGGACCTCCAAAATTAACCCCCCAGTCACCGCCCTTCGCGGCCTCAGCGAGGCGATGCCAATTTCTGCCAGGTCCACCTTGGACCTGGCAGTGGCCATCGCCTGCGCGTAAGTAATGTCCACGCCAGACGGAACCGTTATGGTAACCGCTGCTGTGCGTGGCGGTCGAGGAGGCAGGGGTGTCTTCCTGGGGGCCGCCGGGACCACCCGTCCTTTTTTATTATTCGACGCCGCAGTGGCCTTGGCAGCCGCCTTTTTAGCCTTCCGGCCAACCACCTGGGACCACGCCTCCTGGGGCGGAGGCGCGGCAGAGGGTAGCGCCGATTCTGCTCGCGGTCGAGCGGGCTCCGTCTGGGCCGCTATAGCCGCCCCAGCTTTCCCACCCTTCTTCTTCTTCTTCGTCTTCCGCCGCACCCTGTCCGAAGACTGTGAGGGGACGGACGGCCCAGGGGCCACCGATCGCAGGGCCGAGTCCGTTCGCGGCGCGAGCTCCCTCCTGAATGACGCCAATTTGGCGTCTATCAGGGCGCCTATTTGCGCCAGAAAATCTGCAGGCGCTGCCGCAGGTGGTGGCGAGGACTTTTCTTGCCCGGAGCGATGGCAATCCCGGGCGCCGACGATCGGCGGCGATACTGATCCCTCTCCCGGGCGCGGCGGCGGTGGCATTGCGGCAGCAGCCGTCCTCGCCTCCACCACCTGCCGGAGCCGGGCCACCTCCGCCCGCAGCTCCGTCATTTGCCCCCTGAGGACGGCATTCTCGGCCTCCAGGGCACGCGTGGCGTCGGTAGCTGACCTAACCGCAAGCTCGGACACCCCTACCCTGCCGTTTAAAGCGGCCACCCTCAGGGCGCGGGCCAAGTTGCCCTTCAGCCCCTTCGAAACGCCGGAGATCCTGGCCACCTCATCCAGGCTCTCCAATATAGCGGCCGCGACATCCCGCGTCGGACGGTTGCGGAAATTTTCCGCGATATCCGTCTCGTCCGGGAGCGGGACGCTCGACCGCGATGGTCTCGGCACGGGGGCACCCGGGTCGAATATCGCCGCCACCTCCCTTGCCTCGGCCTCCAGCTGCGAAGCCTCGGCCAGCCTAAGTTTGGCCTCTGCGAGGCCAACATATTCGCCGGTCGTCGGCGGCCGTCCTCTTTTCCTCGCTGACGACGAGCCCGGGACACTCTGCGATGAGTGGTTTGAGGAGACAGAGAAATCTGACTCCTCCCCCTCATCGCACTCACCAAGGCCCGCTGCGGTTCTCTTTTTGCCGCGTGTCGCCGAATGCCTCCGCGACACCGGCTCTGTGCATCTTTTGAGGCGCACGATAGGCCCGCGCACCTCACCCTCACGCTCGTTTCCCCCCACCCCGGTTATTTGTATAGAAGAATCCATAATTGGTCCCACGAGTGTGGTCGGAAAGAAGGTCACCCCGGGCAGAGCCGCCATACCCGGGGAAGGCTAATACACCCGGGGGTCGCCAGGTACCCCGGGGTTGTCCGCTAAAGATTGGTGCACCCACCAACCATAGCTGGCGCTTACTCCAGCTACACCCTCATCACCGCGCAACACTGCTTGGGGCTAGGGATTTTTTAGAGAGGTTGTCATCCTCGCGGCCCGGCCGGTTAAGGCAAGACCCCCGTTCCTGTAAAACATGACCACAGGTTTACGGTATGTGTCCGACTTTAGTTGGCCCCTCAGCTCAAGCCACTCCGGCATGGTAGAACCTGCCAGGGAATAAATTCCCCGCCGGCACAGCCTTGAGGATCATTAGGGCACGAAGCCCCCCCACCACGACAAGGTAGCGGACATGGGGGGGAACCTTGACATAACCTTTTTTTTTTTTTTTTTTTATTTTACGTGGAGGAAATCTGCTCGCCAGACACCCCCGCCCCGCCCGGGGGAGCGGGACGAGGGTAGTGTGGGGTTTGACCCACTAAAACCTCCACGGCGACCTGAGGACGCAGGACCGATCGCTGGCGATTCAACGGGGGAGCCACGGGAACTCTTGAAGAACACTACCGCGGCTCCCCCTCGCCTGGCCGGCCATCAAGATGGTAACGATGGCCGGCCGCGTCCCGGGGGGAGATAAATCCTCCCCCCTAAAATCCATTTAAATTCGGCGGCGCGAGGGGTCGCACCCCGCACCGCCCCGACACGGCGACCGCGCGATAGGTGACCAGGGCCCCCGCCCTGATCACAGCGGCCGCCGGGGGGACGACGAGTATACCGGAGGAGGATCACAGTTAACCCTCGCCTCCTTCAGGCGACTCGTCATCCCACACTCCCAACAGTGGAAGTCCTCCTCTGTTGGCGGGCGGCGGGCAATGAAACCAGCATGTTCTGGTACACCCGCCGCCCGCCTACTCTCAGCTGCCCGGAGTTTCTCGGCGTGGGCGCGCACGCCGTCCCCGGGCACGTCGGGCGGGATCTGTAAGCTCCCGATCCCGCTCGGCAGCCTCCTTCCGCGACATAACCTCCTCGCAGAAAGAGATTGCTGCCGTCCACTTCCCCGGGCTCTCCAACATGGCCCCAACTAGGCTGGAGAGTGCGAGGTCGTGACCGACTTCCCGTTTTAGGACTCGGCGCAGCGCTGAAAAGGCGGGACATTCCTCCAGCGTGTGCTGCGCCGAGTCTTCCTCCGCGCCACAGTGGTGGCACTCCGTCGTCCCTTCCCGCCCGATGCGACACAGGTAGACACCGAAGCAGCCATGCCCGGTGAACACCTGCGTCGCTCGGTAGGAGAGCCTGCCATGCCGTCTCTCCCGCCACGAGGTGAAGTGCGGCAGGAGAGCCCCGGGGACGCGCTCGCCGGCGTGGGAGCAAAGCTCGGCACGCCATCTGGCGAGCGCTAGTCTCCGGGCCTGGAGCTCGAAGCCCTCGACCGTCTCTCGCTCCGGCGGGGCCCCTCGAGCACGGCTGGCGATGCTTGTGCGCCTATAAACATAGGCGCGAACCGCCGCCTGAAGCTCGAAGGGAAGTTCTCCCGCCAGAGCAAGCGCCGCCACGGTAGACGTGGTGCGGTAACCTCTTATGAGGCGGATGGCCATCCGCCTCTGCAGCCGGCGCAACAACAGCGTGTTGCGCCGGCTGGTCATCACGTACGGCGCCCATATTGGGGCACCGTATAAGGCCATAGACCGCACCACGCCCAGGTATAGGCGGCGCACCAAATCTCCCGGTCCCCCGAGGTTGGGCAGCAGGCGGCCCAAAGAGGCCGCCGCCTTTTCGACTCGGGGGACGAGACGGTCGAGATGCGCATCGAAGCTCCAGCGGCTGTCGAGGATCAGTCCGAGATGTTTCAACTCGGACTTCACCTCGACGCAGGCTTCTCCAACCCGGATCCACGATCTGGCCGGTGGCCGAGACCGAGGCCGTCCGTGAAACCAGACAGCCTCGGCCTTCTCCGGGGCTATTTTCAGCCCCAGATCGCGGATCCTCGCGACGACGGCTGCCACCGCAACCTCTGCTCGTCGGATGGTCCTCTCGAAGGTACTCCCGACGGCGACCACCAACGTGTCGTCCGCGTAGCAGACGACGGTGGCACCGTCGGGCAGGGAGGCCTTCTCCAGGACCGCGTTGTAACCCAGGTCCCACAGGAGCGGTCCTAAAACGGACCCCTGCGGGACCCCGCGGTCCACTTCCCTCCGTATCATCCCGTACCGGCCCGGGTATTCGACCCACCTGTCCCGCAGGTAGGCCCCGATCACCCGCCTCAGATAGGGTGGCACCTGGTGATCGACGAGGGCCTCCCTAATGGCGGACCAGGGCAGGGTGTTGAACGCATTGACGATGTCAATGGACACCGCCAAGCACACCCCGCCCCTTGCCACGGCATTGTCCGAGAGGGACTTGAGACGGTCGATAGCGTCGACCGTCGATCGCCGCTCCCGGAAGCCAAACTGGCAGTCCGCCAGATCTGGGCCGTCGCGGGACAGGTGTCTGGAGAGGCGGGCAACAATGATCTTCTCGAAGATCTTGCCCGCCTCATCCAGGAGACAAATGGGCCGGAACGCGGAGGGAGAATCCCCCGGCCTCCCATCCTTCCTCAAGAGGACCATCCGACTTTCTCTCCATAGGTCGGGGAACGTCCCCGACTTCAGGAGCCCAGAGTAGAGGCTCCTCAGCCTCTCCCCCAGGACGCTCGCGGCGAGCAACCAGACCCGGCCGGGGATACCGTCTGGCCCCGGAGCGGTATTCTTGCCCCGGAGCCATTTGACGACCCCGGCCATCTCCTCCGGCGCGACCTCAAGATCCGGGGACCACTCATGTTCCTCTGGCTCAGGGACGGGCCGGAACGCCTCCCCGCTAACGGGGAATAAAGCGTCCACGACCCGCCCGAGCAGCCCCGGATCCAGGCTCTCCGTCACGGGGGGCGCCCAGGGACGTAATCGTCCCAATGCCATCTTGTATGGGCGCCCCCACGGATCTCGGTTCAGAGAGCCGAGGAGATCGCGCCAGGCCTGGTCCTTCGCTCGCCTGATGGCCAGCTGCAGGGCGACCACCTTCTCCCGATATCTCCCATACAGCTGGGCAGCCAGCACGTCGTCCGTACGTCGTCGTCGACGGGCGCGAGCGTACTGGCGTCGCGCGCGGACGCACTCGGTGCGTAATTCCGCTATTTCTCGCGACCACCAGTACACCGCCTTCCTCGGGAAGACCCTGGCCCGGGGCATGGCGACGTCGCAAATCGACGTCATTGCGCCCCGGAACCACTGGGCCTCCCCATTCCCGTCGACTGGCCCAGCCGGTGTTGCTGGCCAGGCCACGACGTGTGCTGCCGCCATCAGAGCGTCCTGGTCGAGGCGCTTCAGCGCCCACCGCGGCTGAGGCGAACCCTCATCGGCGGGGCGACGACGGGGTGTCGATGGTGGGGCGCCGGAGAGGTCGAGAACTATGTATCTGTGGTCAGACAACGTCTCGACCCCTTCCGCCACCCTCCACCCCGTAATACGGCGCGCGGCCGGGGGCGTTGCCCACGAAAGGTCAACGATGGACCCCCCGTTATGCCGCACGCACGTATGGACCGAGCCCGTGTTCAGAAGACGGAGCTCCAGTCCCGCCGCCCAATCCAGCACCTCCCGGCCCCTCGAATCAGTCCCGGGGGAACCCCAAGCCGTGGCCTTGGCATTAAAGTCCCCCAGGACCAGCACCGGACGGGGATGGCAGCGGGAGACGCATCTCCCTACCCCGTCCAGATACTGCTCAAACTCTTCGAGGGACCACCTTGGAGGTGCGTATATCGCCACAACCGCGGTGCCGCCCCAATCAACGGCCACGTATCCCAGGCCGCGCTCGATAAGCGAGCACGGCGGGGACCCCGGCCTCCCAGCCCAAATAATCGCGGCGGAGCCAATCGAGTCCCCCATCCAGTGTGGATGTTTGGGGACCCTGTGCGGCTCCGCCACGACTGCCAACCCGGCACCCCGCTCGGCCAGGCATTGAAACATGAGATCCTGCGCTCTGGCCGAGCAGTTGAGGTTAACTTGTATTATCGGGCCCGGGGGCCCCATTACACAGCCGTGTCCATCGCCGTCACGGCCGCGGATGCGGTGGCGTCTGGGACTTTATTGGTCCCATCCGCCCCCGCGGGTGCGGCGGTAGCATCAGGAGGTGCCGCCTTTTCGTTGCTGGCCACGGTGGTCGCTGCCTTGGCCATCGTGGTTCCCTTCCCTTTTTTATTAAATCTGGCAGACGACCTTTGGCCGCCCCCCTTGCCTCGCCCCGCACCGGCAGGACATGCCCGGCTCCCGAGGCGGTGACCAGACGGCTTGCCCGCGCCCGCACAAAGCGGACAATTGGGCGTGGCCGTACAGGCTGCCACCTTATGGTCCCGACTGCCGCATCTATAGCAGCAGTTGGACCTATCCTCGGCAGAAGTGCACCGCTGACTGGTGTGGCCAACACCAAGGCAACGGTAACACTGCAGGGGCCGGGCACTCAGGGCCTCCACGGCTGCCTGGGTCCAGCCGACAGTTATCCGGCCCGCGACAGCAACCTTGCGAGCGGCCGCGGCAGGACATCGGACCCAGAGGGTGCCCAATCCCGAGGGGGAAGCCCGGATTTCGCCGGTATTGATGTCCCCCTCGCTGCACCCGCCCACGCGGGCAACAGCCGCAGCGACCTCCGCCGGCGTGGTCGAATCGACCAGGCCGCGCACCCTAAGGTCAGCTTTTTTGACCGGACGCGCGACCTTTACGCCGGTGCCTGCCAGCGCTTCCGCCACTTTTGTGGCGAGGACGGTGGCCTTGGCGGCCCCATCGGTGCCAGGGACCTCCAAAATTAACCCCCCAGTCACCGCCCTTCGCGGCCTCAGCGAGGCGATGCCAATTTCTGCCAGGTCAACCTTGGACCTGGCAGTGGCCATCGCCTGCGCGTAAGTAATGTCCACGCCAGACGGAACCGTTATGGTAACCGCTGCTGTGCGTGGCGGTCGCGGAGGCAGGGGTGTCTTCCTGGGGGCCGCCGGGACCACCCGTCCTTTTTTGTTATTCGCCGCCGCAGTGGCCTTGGCAGCCGCCTTTTTAGCCTTGCGGCCAACCACCTGGGACCACGCCTCCTGGGGCGGAGGCGCGGCAGAGGGTAGCGCCGATTCTGCTCGCGGTCGAGCGGGCTCCGTCTGGGCCGCTATAGCCGCCCCAGCTTTCCCACCTTTCTTCTTCTTCTTCGTCTTCCGCCCCACCCTGTCCGAAGACTGTGAGGGGACGGACGGCCCAGGTGCCACCGATCGCAGGGCCGAGTCCGTTCGCGGCGCGAGCTCCCTCCTGAATGACGCCAATTTGGCGTCTATCAGGGCGCTTATCTGCGCCAGAAAATCTGCGGGCGCAGTCGCATGTGGGGGCGAGGACTCTTCTTGCCCGGAGCGTTGGCAGTCCCGGGCGGCGACGATCGGCGGCGATACTGAGCCCTCTCCCGGGCGCGGCGGCGGAGGCATTGCGGCAGCAGCCGTACTCGCCTCCACCACCTGCCGGAGCCGAGCCACCTCCGCCCGCAGCTCCGTCATTTGCCCCCTGAGGACGGCATTCTCTGCCTCCAGGGCACGCGTGGCGTCGGTAGCTGACCTAACCGCAAGCTCGGACACCCCCACCCTGCCGTTTAAGGCGGCCACCCTTAGGGCGCGGGCCAAATTGCCCTTCAGCCCCTTTGACACGCCGGAGATCCTGGCCACTTCATCCAGGCTCTCCAATATAGCGGCCGCGACATCCCGCGTTGGACGGTTGCGGAAATTTTCCGCTATATCCGTCTCGTCCGGGAGCGGGACGCTCGACCGCGATGGTCTCGGCACGGGGGCTCCCGGGTCGAATATCGCCGCCACCTCCCTTGCCTCGGCCTCCAGCTGCGAAGCCTCGGCCAGCCTAAGTTTGGCCTCTGCGAGGCCAACATATTCGCCGGTCGTCGGCGGCCGTCCTCTTTTCCTCGCTGACGACGAGCCCGGGACACTCTGCGATGAGTGGTGGGAGGAGACAGAGAAATCTGACTCCTCCCCCTCATCGCACTCACCAAGGCCCGCTGCGGTCCTCTTTTTGCCGCGTGTCGCCGAATGCCTCCGCGACACCGGCTCTGTGCATCTTTTGAGGCGCACGATAGGCCCGCGCACCTCCACCTCACGCTCGTTTCCCCCCTCCCCGGTTGTTTGTGAAAAAGTAGACTCCATACTTAATCCCACGAGTGTGGTCGGAAAGGAGGTCACCCCGGGTAGAGCCGCCATACCCGGGGAAGGCTAATACGCCCGGGGGGTCGCCAGGTACCCCGGGGTTGTCCGCTAACGATTGGTGCACCCACCAAACATAGCTGGCGCTTACTCCAGCTACGCCCTCTTCACCGCGCAACACTGCTTGGGGCTAGGGATTTTTTAGAGAGGTTGTCATCCTCGCGGCCCGGCCGGTTAAGGCAAGACCCCCGTTCCTGTAAAACATGACCACAGGTTTACGGTATGTGTCCGACTTTAGTTGGCCCCTCCCCTCAAGCCACTCCGGCATGGTAGAACCTGCCAGGGAATAAATTCCCCGCCGGCACAGCCTTGAGGATCATCAGGGCACGAAGCCCCCCCACCACGACAAGGTAGCGGACACGGGGGGGAACCTTGACATAACCTTGACATAACCTTGACATAACCTTGACATAACCTTGACATAACCTTGACATAACCTTTTTTTTATTTTACGTGGAGGAAATCTGCTCGCCAGACACCCCCGCCCCGCCCGGGGGAGCAGGACGAGTGTAGTGTGGGGTTTGACCCACTAAAACCTCCACGGCGACCTGAGGACGCAGGAACGATCGCTGGCGATTCTACGGGGGAGCCACGGGAACTCTTGAAGAACACTACCGCGGCTCCCCCTCGCCTGGCCGGCCATCAAGATGGTAACGATGGCCGGCCGCGTCCCGGGGGGAAATAAAATAAATCCTCCCCCCTAAAAATCCATTTAAATTCGGCGGCACGAGGGGTCGCACCCCGCACCGCCCCGACACGGCGACCGCGCGATAGGTGACCAGGGCCCCCGCCCTGATCACAGCGGCCGCCGGGGGGACGACGAGTATATTGGAGGAGGATCACAGTTAACCCTCCCCTCCTTCAGGCGACTCGTCATCCCCCACTCCCAACAGTGGACGTCCTCCTCTGTTGGCGGGCGGCGGGCAATGAAACCAGCATGTACTGGAACACCCGCCGCCGGCCTAATTCTCAGCTGCCCGGGGTTTCTCGGCGTGGGCGCGCACGCCGTCCCGGGCACGTCGGGCGGGATCTGTAAGCTCCCGATCCCGCTCGGCAGCCTCCTTCCGCGACATAACCTCCTCGCAGAAAGAGATTGCTGCCGCCCACTTCCCCGGGCCCTCCAGCATGGCCCCAACTAGGCTGGAGAGTGCGAGATCGTGGCCGACTTCTCGTTTTAGGACTCGGCGCAGCGCTGAAAAGGCGGGACATTCCTCCAGCGTGTGCTGCGCCGAGTCCTCCTCCGCGCCACAATGGTGGCACACCGTCGTCGCTTCCCGCCCGATGCGACACAGGTAGACACCGAAGCAGCCATGCCCGGTGAACACCTGCGTCGCTCGGTAGGAGAGCCTGCCATGCCGTCTCTCCCGCCACGAGGTGAAGTGCGGCAGGAGAGCCCCGGGGACGCGCTCGCCGGCGTGGGAGCAAAGCTCGGCACGCCATCTGGCGAGCGCTAGTCTCCGGGCCTGGAGCTCGAAGCCCTCGACCGTCTCTCGCTCCGGCGGGGCCCCTCGAGCACGGCTGGAGATGCTTGTGCGCCTATAAACATAGGCGCGCTCCGCCGCCTGAAGCTCGAAGGGAAGTTCTCCCGCCAGAGCAAGCGCCGCCACGGTAGACGTGGTGCGGTAACCTCTTATGAGGCGGATGGCCATCCGCCTCTGCAGCCGGCGCAACAACAGCGTGTTGCGCCGGCTGGTCATCACGTTCGGCGCCCATATTGGGGCACCGTATAAGGCCATAGACCGCACCACGCCCAGGTATAGGCGGCGCACCAAATCTCCCGGTCCCCCGAGGTTGGGCAGCAGGCGGCCCAAAGAGGCCGCCGCCTTTTCGACTCGGGGGACGAGACGGTCGAGATGCGCATCGAAGCTCCAGCGGCTGTCGAGGATCAGTCCGAGATATTTCAACTGGGACTTCACCTCGACGCAGGCTTCTCCAACCCGGATCCACGATCTGGCCGGTGGCCGAAACCGAGGCCGTCCGTGAAACCAGACAGCCTCGGCCTTCTCCGGGGCAATTTTCAGCCCCAGATCGCGGATCCTCGCGACGACGGCTGCCACCGCAACCTCTGCTCGTCGGATGGTCCTCTCGAAGGTACTCCCGACGGCGACCACCAACGTGTCGTCCGCGTAGCAGACGAGGGTGGCACCGTCGGGCAGGGAGGCCTTTTCCAGGACCGCGTTGTAACCCAGGTCCCACAGGAGCGGTCCTAAAACGGACCCCTGTGGGACCCCGCGGTCCACTTCCCTCCTTATCATCCCGTACCGGCCCGGGTATTCAACCCACCTGTCCCGCAGGTAGGCTCCGATCACCCGCCTCAGATAGGGAGGCACCCGGTGATCGACGAGGGCCTCCCTAATGGCGGACCAGGGCAGGGTGTTGAACGCATTGACGATGTCAATGGACACCGCCAAGCACACCCCGCCCCTTGCCACGGCATTGTCCGAGAGGGACTTGAGACGGCCGATAGCGTCTACCGTCGATCGCCCCTCCCGGAAGCCAAACTGGCAGTCCGCCAGATCGGGGCCGTCGCGGGACAGGTGTCTGGAGAGGCGGGCAACAATGATCTTCTCGAAGATCTTGCCCGCCTCATCCAGGAGACAAATGGGCCGGTACGCGGAGGGAGAATCCCCCGGCCTCCCATCCTTCCTCAAGAGGACCATCCGACTTTCTCTCCATAGGTCGGGGAACGTCCCCGACCTCAGGAGCCCAGAGTAGAGGCTCCTCAGCCTCTCCCCCAGGACGCTCGCGGCGAGCAACCAGACCCGGCCGGGGATACCGTCCGGCCCCGGGGCGGTATTCTTGCCCCGGAGCCATTTGACGACCCCGGCCATCTCCTCCGGCGCGACCTCAAGATCCGGGGACCACTCATGTTCCTCTGGCTCAGGGACGGGCAGGGACATCTCCCCGCTGACGGGGAATAAAGCGTCCACAACCCGCCCGAGCAGCCCCGGATCCAGGCTCTCCGTCACGGGGGGCGCCCAGGGACGCAGTCGTCCCAATGCCATCTTGTATGGGCGCCCCCACGGATCTCGGTTCAGAGAGCCGAGGAGATCGCGCCAGGCCTGGTCCTTTGCCCGCCCGATGGCCAGCTGCAGGGCGACTACCTTCTCCCGATATAGCCGGTACAGCTGAGCAGCCAGCACGTCGTCCGTTCGTCGTCGTCGACGGGCGCGAGCGTACTGGCGTCGCGCGCGAACACACTCGGTGCGTAATTCCGCTATCTCGCGCGACCACCAGTACACCGCCTTCCTCGGGAAGACCCTGGCCCGGGGCATGGCGACGTCGCAAACCGACGTCATTGCTCCCCGGAACCAACGGGCCTCCCCATTCCCGTCGACTGGCCCGGCCGGTGTTGCTGGCCAGGCCACGACGTGGGCTGCCGCCATCAGAGCGTCCTGGTCGAGGCGCATCAGCGCCCACCGCGGCTGAGGCGAACATTCATCGGCGGGGCGACGACGGGGTGTCGATGGTGGGGCGGCGGAGAGGTCGAGAACTATGTATCTGTGGTCAGACAACGTCTCGACCCCTTCCGCCACCCTCCACCCCGTAATACGGCGCGCGGCCGGGGGCGTTGCCCACGAAAGGTCAACGATGGACCCCCCATTATGCCGCACGCACGTATGGACCGAGCCCGTGTTCAGGAGACGGAGCTCCAGTCCCGCCGCCCAATTCAGCACCTCCCGGCCCCTCGAGTCAGTCCCGGGGGAACCCCAAGCCGTGGCCTTGGCATTGAAGTCCCCCAGGACCAGCACCGGACGGGGATGGCAGCGGGAGACGCATCTCCCTACCCCGTGCAGATACTGCTCAAACTCTTCGAGGGACCACCTTGGAGGTGCGTATATCGCCACAACCGCGGTGCCGCCCCAATCAACGGCCACGTATCCCAGGCCGCGCTCGATAAGCGAGCACGGCGGGGACCCCGACCTCCCAGCCCAAATAATCGCGGCGGAGCCAATCGAGTCCCCCATCCAGTGTGGATGTTTGGGGACCCTGTGCGGCTCCGCCACGACTGCCAACCCGGCACCCCGCTCGGCCATGCATTGAAACAGGAGGTCCTGCGCTCTGGCCGAGCAGTTGAGGTTAACTTGTATTATCGGGCCCGGGGGCCCCATTACACAGCCGTGTCCATCGCCGTCACGGCCGCGGTTGCGGTGGCGTCTGGGACTTTAGTGGCCCCGTCCGCCCACGCGGGCGCGGCGGTAGCATCAGGCGGTGCCGCCTTTTCGTTGCTGGCCACGGTGGTCGCTGCCTTGGCCATCGTGGTTTCCTTCCTCTTTTTATTAAATCTGGCAGACGGCCTTTGGCCTCCTACCTTGCCTCGCCTCACACTGGCAGGACATGCCCGGCTGCCGAGGCGGTGACCAGACGGCTTGCCCGCGCCCGCACAAAGGGGACAATTGGGCGTGGCCGTACAGGCTGCCACCTTATGGTCCCGACTGCCGCATCTATAGCAGCAGTCGGACCTATCCTCGGCAGAAGTGCACCGCTGACTGGTGTGGCCAACATCAAGGCAACGGTAACACTGCAGAGGCCGGGCACTCAGGGCCTCCACGGCTGCATGGGTCCAGCCGACGGTTATCCGGCCCGCGACAGCAACCTTGCGAGCGGCCGCTGCAGGACATCGGACCCAGAGGGTGCCCAATCCCGAGGGGGAAGACCGGATTTCGCCGGTATTGATGTCCCCCTCGCTGCACCCGCCCACGCGGGCAACAGCCGCAGCGACCTCCGCCGGCGTGGTCGAATCGACCAGGCCGCGCACCCTAAGGTCAGCTTTTTTGACCGGACGCGCGACCTTTACGCCGGTGCCTGCCAGCGCCTCCGCCACTTTTGTGGCGAGGACGGTGGCCTTGGCGGCCCCATCGGTGCCAGGGACTTCCAAAATTAACCCCCCAGTCACCGCCCTTCGCGGCCTCAGCGAGGCGATGCCAATTTCTGCCAGGTCCACCTTGGACCTGGCAGTGGCCATCGCCTGCGCGTAAGTAATGTCCACGCCAGACGGAACCGTTATGGTAACCGCTGCTGTGCGTGGCGGTCGCGGAGGCAGGGGTGTCTTCCTGGGGGCCGCCGGGACCACCCGTCCTTTTTTATTATTCGCCGCCGCAGTGGCCTTGGCAGCCGCCTTTTTAGCCTTGCGGCCAACCACCTGGGACCACGCCTCCTGGGGCGGAGGCGCGGCAGAGGGTAGCGCCGATTCTGCTCGCGGTCGAGCGGGCTCCGTCTGGGCCGCTATAGCCGCCCCAGCTTTCCCACCTTTCTTCTTCTTCTTCGTCTTCCGCCCCACCCTGTCCGAAGACTGTGAGGGGACGGACGGCCCAGGTGCCACCGATCGCAGGGCCGAGTCCGTTCGCGGCGCGAGCTCCCTCCTGAATGACGCCAATTTGGCGTCTATCAGGGCGCTTATCTGCGCCAGAAAATCTGCGGGCGCAGTCGCATGTGGGGGCGAGGACTTTTCTTGCCCGGAGCGCTGGCAGTCCCGGGCGGCGACGATCGGCGGCGATACTGAGCCCTCTCCCGGGCGCGGCGGCGGAGGCATTGCGGCAGCAGCCGTACTCGCCTCCACCACCTGCCGGAGCCGAGCCACCTCCGCCCGCAGCTCCGTCATTTGCCCCCTGAGGACGGCATTCTCTGCCTCCAGGGCACGCGTGGCGTCGGTAGCTGACCTAACCGCAAGCTCGGACACCCCCACCCTGCCGTTTAAGGCGGCCACCCTTAGGGCGCGGGCCAAATTGCCCTTCAGCCCCTTTGACACGCCGGAGATCCTGGCCACTTCATCCAGGCTCTCCAATATAGCGGCCGCGACATCCCGCGTTGGACGGTTGCGGAAATTTTCCGCTATATCCGTCTCGTCCGGGAGCGGGACGCTCGACCGCGATGGTCTCGGCACGGGGGCTCCCGGGTCGAATATCGCCGCCACCTCCCTTGCCTCGGCCTCCAGCTGCGAAGCCTCGGCCAGCCTAAGTTTGGCCTCTGCGAGGCCAACATATTCGCCGGTCGTCGGCGGCCGTCCTCTTTTCCTCGCTGACGACGAGCCCGGGACACTCTGCGATGAGTGGTGGGAGGAGACAGAGAAATCTGACTCCTCCCCCTCATCGCACTCACCAAGGCCCGCTGCGGTCCTCTTTTTGCCGCGTGTCGCCGAATGCCTCCGCGACACCGGCTCTGTGCATCTTTTGAGGCGCACGATAGGCCCGCGCACCTCCACCTCACGCTCGTTTCCCCCCTCCCCGGTTGTTTGTGAAAAAGTAGACTCCATACTTAATCCCACGAGTGTGGTCGGAAAGGAGGTCACCCCGGGTAGAGCCGCCATACCCGGGGAAGGCAAATACGCCCGGGGGGTCGCCAGGTACCCCGGGGTTGTCCGCTAACGATTGGTGCACCCACCAACCATAGCTGGCGCTTACTCCAGCTACGCCCTCTTCACCGCGCAACACCGCTTGGGGCTAGGGATTTTTTAGAGAGGTTGTCATCCTCGCGGCCCGGCCGGTTAAGGCAAGACCCCCGTTCCTGTAAAACATGACCACAGGTTTACGGTATGTGTCCGACTTTAGTTGGCCCCTCACCTCGAGCCACTCCGGCATGGTAGAACCTGCCAGGGAATAAATTCCCCGCCGGCACAGCCTTGAGGATCATTAGGGCACGAAGCCCCCCCACCACGACAAGGTAGCGGACACGGGGGGGAACCTTGACATAACCTTGACATAACCTTGACATAACCTTGACATAACCTTGACATAACCTTTTTTTTTTTTTTTTATTTTACGTGGAGGAAATCTGCTCGCCAGACACCCCCGCCCCGCCCGGGGGAGCGGGACGAGGGTAGTGTGGGGTTTGACCCACTAAAACCTCCACGGCGACCTGAGGACGCAGGACCGATCTCTGGCGATTCAACGGGGGAGCCACGGGAACTCTTGAAGAACACTACCGCGGCTCCCCCTCGCCTGGCCGGCCATCAGGATGGTAAGGATGGCCGGCCGCGTCCCGGGGGAGATATAATCCTCCCCCCTAAATCCATTTAAATTCGGCGGCGCGAGGGGTCGCACCCCGCACCGCCCCGACACGGCGACCGCGCGATAGGTGACCAGGGCCCCCGCCCTGATCACAGCGGCCGCCGGGGGGACGACGAGTATATTGGAGGAGGATCACAATTATCCCTCGCCTCCTTCAGGCGACTCGTCATCCCCCACTCCCAACAGTGGACGTCCCCCTCTGTTGGCGGGCGGCGGGCAATGAAACCAGCATGTACTGGTACACCCGCCGCCCGCCTACTCTCAGCTGCCCGGGGTTTCTCGGCGTGGGCGCGCACGCCGTCCCCGGGCACGTCGGGCGGGATCGGTTAGCTCCCGATCCCGCTCGGCAGCCTCCTTCCGCGACATAACCTCCTCGCAGAAAGAGATTGCTGCCGCCCACTTCCCCGGGCTCTCCAGCATGGCCCCAACTAGGCTGGAGAGTGCGAGGTCGTGACCGACTTCCCGTTTTAGGACTCGGCGCAGCGCTGAAAAGGCGGGACATTCCTCCAGCGTGTGCTGCGCCGAGTCTTCCTCCGCGCCACAATGGTGGCACACCGTCGTCGCTTCCCGCCCGATGCGACACAGGTAGACACCGAAGCAGCCATGCCCGGTGAACACCTGCGTCGCTCGGTAGGAGAGCCTGCCATGCCGTCTCTCCCGCCACGAGGTGAAGTGCGGCAGGAGAGCCCCGGGGACGCGCTCGCCGGCGTGGGAGCAAAGCTCGGCACGCCATCTGGCGAGCGCTAGTCTCCGGGCCTGGAGCTCGAAGCCCTCGACCGTCTCTCGCTCCGGCGGGGACCCCCGAGCACGGCTGGCGATGCTAGTGCGCCTGTAAACATAGGCGCGCACCGCCGCCTGAAGCTCGAAGGGAAGTTCACCCGCCAGAGCAAGCGCCGCCACGGTAGACGTGGTGCGGTAACCTCTTATGAGGCGGATGGCCATCCGCCTCTGCAGCCGGCGCAACAACAGCGTGTTGCGCCGGCTGGTCATCACGTACGGCGCCCATATTGGGGCACCGTACAAGGCCATAGACCGCACCACGCCCAGGTATAGGCGGCGCACCAAATCTCCCGGTCCCCCGAGATTGGGCAGCAGGCGGCCCAAAGAGGCCGCCGCCTTTTCGACTCGGGGGACGAGACGGTCGAGATGCGCATCGAAGCACCAGTGGCTGTCGAGGATCAGTCCGAGATATTTCAACTCGGACTTCACCTCGACGCAGGCTTCTCCAACCCGGATCCACGATCTGGCCGGTGGCCGAGACCGAGGCCGTCCGTGAAACCAGACAGCCTCGGCCTTCTCCGGGGCTATTTTCAGCCCCAGATCGCGGATCCTCGCGACGACGGCTGCCACCGCAACCTCTGCTCGTCGGATGGTCCTCTCGAAGGTACTCCCGACGGCGACCACCAACGTGTCATCCGCGTAGCAGACGAGGGTGGCACCGTCGGGCAGGGAGGCCTTTTCCAGGACCGCGTTGTAACCCAGGTCCCACAGGAGCGGTCCTAAAACGGACCCCTGCGGGACCCCGCGGTCCACTTCCCTCCGTATCATCCCGTACCGGCCCGGGTATTCGACCCACCTGTCCCGCAGGTAGGCCCCGATCACCCGCCTCAGATAGGGAGGCACCTGGTGATCGACGAGGGCCTCCCTAATGGCGGACCAGGGCAGGGTGTTGAACGCATTGACGATGTCAATGGACACCGCCAAGCACACCCCGCCCCTTGCCACGGCATTGTCCGAGAGGGACTTGAGGCGGTCGATTGCGTCGACCGTCGATCGCCCCTCCCGGAAGCCAAACTGGCAGTCCGCCAGATCTGGGCCGTCGCGGGACAGGTGTCTGGAGAGGCGGGCAACAATGATCTTCTCGAAGATCTTGCCCGCCTCATCCAGGAGACAAATGGGCCGGTACGCGGAGGGAGAATCCCCCGGCCTCCCATCCTTCCTCAAGAGGACCATCCGACTTTCTCTCCATAGGTCGGGGAACGTCCCCGACCTCAGGAGCCCAGAGTAGAGGCTCCTCAGCCTCTCCCCCAGGACGCTCGCGGCGAGCAACCAGACCCGGCCGGGGATACCGTCCGGCCCCGGGGCGGTATTCTTGCCCCGGAGCCATTTCACGACCCCGGCCATCTCCTCCGGCGCGACCTCAAGATCCGGGGACCACTCATGTTCCTCTGGCTCAGGGACAGGCCGGGACGCCTCCCCGCTAACGGGGAATAAAGCGTCCACGACCCGCCCGAGCAGCCCCGGATCCAGGCTCTCCGTCACGGGGGGCGCCCAGGGACGCAATCGTCCCAAAGCCATCTTGTATGGGCGCCCCCACGGATCTCGGTTCAGAGAGCCTAGGAGATCGCGCCAGGCCTGGTCCTTCGCTCGCCTGATGGCCAGCTGCAGGGCGACCACCTTCTCCCGATATCGCCCGTACAGTTGGGCAGCCAGCACGTCGTCCGTACGTCGTCGTCGACGGGCGCGAGCGTACTGGCGTCGCGCGCGGACGCACTCGGTGCGTAATTCCGCTATCTCGCGCGACCACCAGTACACCGCCTTCCTCGGGAAGACCTTGGCCCGGGGCATGGCGACGTCGCAAATCGACGTCATTGCGCCCCGGAACCAATGGGCCTCCCCATTCCCGTCGAATGGCCCGGCCGGTGTTGCTGGCCAGGCCACGACGTGGGTCGCCGCCATCAGAGCGTCCTGGTCGAGGCGCTTCAGCGCCCACCGCGGTTGAGGCGAACCCTCATCGGCGGGACGACGACGGGGTGTCGATGGTGGAACGGCGGAGAGGCCGAGAACTATGTATCTGTGGTCAGACAACGTCTCGACCCCTTCCGCCACCCTCCACCCCGTGATACGGCGCGCGGCCTGGGGCGTTGCCTACGAAAGGTCAACGATGGACCCCCCGTTATGCCGCACGCACGTATGGACCGAGCCCGTGTTCAGGAGCCGGAGCTCCAGTCCC
Source organism: Megalopta genalis (assembly GCF_051020955.1). Classification (NCBI taxonomy): domain Eukaryota; kingdom Metazoa; phylum Arthropoda; class Insecta; order Hymenoptera; family Halictidae; genus Megalopta; species Megalopta genalis. Next base: position 175,898 of record NW_027476133.1, read on the forward strand.
GCCGCCCAATCCAGCACCTCCCGGCCCCTCGAGTCAGTCCCGGGGGAACCCCAAGCCGTGGCCTTGGCATTGAAGTCCCCCAGGACCAGCACCGGACGGGGATGGCAGCGGGAGACGCATCTCCCTACACCGTCCAGATACTGCTCAAACTCTTCGAGGGACCACCTTGGAGGTGCGTATATCGCCACAACCGCGGTGCCGCCCCAATCAACGGCCACGTATCCCAGGCCGCGCTCGATAAGCGAGCACGGCGGGGACCCCGGCCTCCCAGCCCAAATAACCGCGGCGGAGCCAATCGAGTCGCCCATCCAGTGTGGATGTTTGGGGACCCTGTACGGCTCCGCCACGACTGCCAACCCGGCACCCCGCTCGGCCATGCATTGAAACAGGAGATCCTGCGCTCTGGCCGAGCAGTTGAGGTTAACTTGTATTATCGGGCCCGGGGGCCCCATTACACAGCCGTGTCCATCGCCGTCACGGCCGCGGATGCGGTGGCGTCTGGGACTTTAATGGCCCCATCCGCCCCCGCGGGCGCGGCGGTAGCATCAGGCGATGCTGCCTTTCCGCTGCTGGCCACGGTGGTCGCTGCCTTGGCCATCGTGGTTTCCCTCCCCTTTTTATTAAACCTGGCAGACGGTCTTTGGCCGCCTCCCTTGCCTCGTCCCGAACTGGCAGGACATGCCCGGCTGCAGAGGCGGTGACCAGACGGCTTGCCCGCGCCCGCACAAAACGGACAATTGGGCGTGGCCGTACAGGCTGCCACCTTATGGTCCCTACTGCCGCATCTATAGCAGCAGTCGGACCTATCCTCGGCAGAAGTGCACCGCTGACTGGTGTGGCCAACACCAAGGCAACGGTAACACTGCAGAGGCCGGGCACTCAGGGCCTCCACGGCTGCCTGGGTCCAGCCGACGGTTATCCGGCCCGCGACAGCAACCTTGCGAGCGGCCGCGGCAGGACATCGGACCCAGAGGGTGCCCAATCCCGAGGGGGAAGACCGGATTTCGCCGGTATTGATGTCCCCCTCGCTGCACCCGCCCACGCGGGCAACAGCCGCAGCGACCTCCGCCGGCGTAGTCGAATCGACCAGGCCGCGCACCCTAAGGTCAGCTTTTTTGACCGGTCGCGCGACCTTTACGCCGGTGCCTGCCAGCGCTTCCGCCACTTTTGTGGCGAGGACGGTGGCCTTGGCGGCCCCATCGGTGCCAGGGACCTCCAAAATTAACCCCCCAGTCACCGCCCTTCGCGGCCTCAGCGAGGCGATGCCAATTTCTGCCAGGTCCACCTTGGACCTGGCAGTGGCCATCGCCTGCGCGTAAGTAATGTCCACGCCAGACGGAACCGTTATGGTAACCGCTGCTGTGCGTGGCGGTGACCTTGACATAACCTTTTTTTTTTTTTTTTTTTTTTATTTTACGTGGAGGAAATCTGCTCGCCAGACACCCCCGCCCCGCCCGGGGGAGCGGGACGAGGGTAGTGTGGGGTTTGACCCACTAAAACCTCCACGGCGACCTGAGGACGCAGGACCGATCGCTGGCGATTCAACGGGGGAGCCACGGGAACTCTTGAAGAACACTACCGCGGCTCCCCCTCGCCTGGCCGGCCATCAAGATGGTAACGATGGCCGGCCGCGTCCCGGGGGGAAATAAAATAAATCCTCCCCCCTAAATTCCATTTAAATTCGGCGGCGCGAGGGGTCGCACCCCGCACCGCCCCGACACGGCGACCGCGCGATAGGTGACCAGGGCCCCCGCCCTGATCACAGCGGCCGCCGGGAGGACGACGAGTATATTGGAGGAGGATCACAGTTAACGCTCGCCTCCTTCAGGCGACTCGTCATCCCCCACTCCCAACAGTGGAGGTCCTCCTCTGTTGGCGGGCGGCGGGCAATGAAACCAGCATATTCTGGTACACCCGCCGCCCGCCTACTCTCAGCTGCCCGGGGTTTCTCGGCGTGGACGCGCACGCCGTCCCCGGGCACGTCGGGCGGGATCTGTAAGCCCCCGATCCCGCTCGGCAGCCTCCTTCCGCGACATAACCTCCTCGCAGAAAGAGATTGCTGCCGCCCACTTCCCCGGGCCCTCCAGCATGGCCCCAACTAGGCTGGAGAGTGCGAGGTCGTGGCCGACTTCTCGTTTTAGGACTCGGCGCAGCGCTGAAAAGGCGGGACATTCCTCCAGCGTGTGCTGCGCCGAGTCTTCCTCCGCGCCACAATGGTGGCACACCGTCGTCGCTTCCCGCCCGATGCGACACAGGTAGACACCGAAGCAGCCATGCCCGGTGAACACCTGCGTCGCTCGGTAGGAGAGCCTGCCATGCCGTCTCTCCCGCCACGAGGTGAAGTGCGGCAGGAGAGCCCCGGGGACGCGCTCGCCGGCGTGGGAGCAAAGCTCGGCACGCCATCTGGCGAGCGCTAGTCTCCGGGCCTGGAGCTCGAAGCCCTCGACCGTCTCTCGCTCCGGCGGGGACCCTCGAGCACGGCTGGCGATGCTTGTGCGCCCATAAACATAGGCGCGCACCGCCGCCTGAAGCTCGAAGGGAAGTTCTCCCGCCAGAGCAAGCGCCGCCACGGTAGACGTGGTGCGGTAACCTCTTATGAGGCGGATGGCCATCCGCCTCTGCAGCCGGCGCAACAACAGCGTGTTGCGCCGGCTGGTCATCACGTACGGCGCCCATATTGGGGCACCGTATAAGGCCATAGACCGCACCACGCCCAGGTATAGGCGGCGCACCAAATCTCCCGGTCCCCCGAGGTTGGGCAGCAGGCGGCCCAAAGAGGCCGCCGCCTTTTCGACTCGGGGGACGAGACGGTCGAGATGCGCATCGAAGCTCCAGCGGCTGTCGAGGATCAGTCCGAGATATTTCAACTCGGACTTCACCTCTACGCAGGCTTCTCCAACCCGGATCCACGATCTGGCCGGTGGCCGAAACCGAGGCCGTCCGTGAAACCAGACAGCCTCGGCCTTCTCCGGGGCAATTTTCAGCCCCAGATCGCGGATCCTCGCGACGACGGCTGCCACCGCAACCTCTGCTCGTCGGATGGTCCTCTCGAAGGTACTCCCGACGGCGACCACCAACGTGTCGTCCGCGTAGCAGACGAGGGTGGCACCGTCGGGCAGGGCGGCCTTCTCCAGGACCGCGTTGTAACCCAGGTCCCACAGGAGCGGTCCTAAAACGGATCCCTGCGGGACCCCGCGGTCCACTTCCCTCCGTATCATCCCGTACCGGCCCGGGTATTCGACCCACCTGTCCCGCAGGTAGGCTCCGATCACCCGCCTCAGATAGGGAGGCACCTGGTGATCGACGAGGGCCCCCCTGATGGCGGACCAGGGCAGGGTGTTGAACGCATTGACGATGTCAATGGACACCGCCAAGCACACCCCGCCCCTTGCCACGGCATTGTCCGAGAGGGACTTGAGACGGTCGATAGCGTCGACCGTCGATCGCCCCTCCCGGAAGCCAAACTGGCAGTCCGCCAGATCTGGGCCGTCGCGGGACAGGTGTCTGGAGAGGCGGGCAACAATGATCTTCTCGAAGATCTTGCCCACCTCATCCAGGAGACAAATGGGCCGGTACGCGGAGGGAGAATCCCCCAGCCTCCCATCCTTCCTCAAGAGGACCATCCGACTTTCTCTCCATAGGTCGGGGAACGTCCCCGACCTCAGGAGCCCAGAGTAGAGGCTCCTCAGCCTCTCCCCCAGGACGCTCGCGGCGAGCAACCAGACCCGGTCGGGGATACCGTCCGGCCCAGGGGCGGTATTCTTGCCCCGGAGCCATTTGACGACCCCGGCCATCTCCTCCGGCGCGACCTCAAGGTCCGGGGACCACTCATGTTCCTCTGGCTCAGGGACGGGCCGGGACACCTCCCCGCTAACGGGGAATAAAGCGTCCATGACCCGCCCGAGCAGCCCCGGGTCCAGGCTCTCCGTCACGGGGGGCGCCCAGGGACGCAGTCGTCCCAATGCCATCTTGTATGGGCGCCCCCACGGATCTCGGTTCAGAGAGCCGAGGAGGTCGCGCCAGGCCCGGTCCTTCGATCGCCTGATGGCCAGCTGCAGGGCGACCACCTTCTCCCGATATCGCCCGTACAGCTGGGCAGCCAGCACGTCGCCCGTACGTCGTCGTCGACGGGCGCGAGCGTACTGGCGTCGCGCGCGAACGCACTCGGTGCGTAATTCCGCTATTTCGCGCGACCACCAGTACACCGCCTTCCTCGGGAAGACCCTGGCCCGGGGCATGGCGACGTCGCAAATCGACGTCATTGCGCCCCGGAACCAATGGGCCTCCCCATTCCCGTCGACTGGCCCGGTCGGTGTTGCTGGCCAGGCCACGACGTGGGCTGCCGCCATCAGAGCGTCCTGGTCGAGGCGCTTCAGCGCCCACCGCGGTCGAGGCGAACCTTCATCGGCGGGGCGACGACGGAGTGTCGACGGTGGGGCGGCGGAGAGGTCGTGAACTATGTATCTGTGGTCAGACAACGTCTCGACCCCTTCCGCCACCCTCCACCCCGTAATACGGCGCGCGGCCGGGGGCGTTGCCCACGAAAGGTCAACGATGGACCCCCCGTTATGACGCACGCACGTATGGACCGAGCCCGTATTCAGGAGACGGAGCTCCAGTCCCGCCGCCCAATCCAGCACCTCCCGGCCCCTCGAGTCAGTCCCGGGGGAACCCCAAGCCGCGGCCTTGGCATTGAAGTCCCCCAGGACCAGCACCGGACGGGGATGGCAGCGGGAGACGCATCTCCCTACCCCGTCCAGATACTGCTCAAACTCTTCGAGGGACCACCTTGGAGGTGCGTATATCGCCACAACCGCGGTGCCGCCCCAATCAACGGCCACGTATCCCAGGCCACGATCGATAAGCGAGCACGGCGGGGACCCCGGCCTCCCAGCCCAAATAATCGCGGCGGAGCCAATCGAGTCCCCCATCCAGTGTGGATGTTTGGGCACCCTGTGCGGCTCCGCCACGACTGCCAACCCGGCACCCCGCTCGGCCAGGCATTGAAACAGGAGATCCTGCGCTCTGGCCGAGCAGTTGAGGTTAACTTGTATTATCGGGCCCGGGGGCCCCATTACACAACCGTGTCCATCGCCGTCACGGCCGCGGATGCGGTGGCGTCAGGGACTTTAGTGGCCCCATTCGCCCCCGCGGGTGCGGCGGTAGCATCAGGCGGTGCCGCCTTTTCGTTGCTGGCCACGGTGGTCGCCGCCTTGGCCATCGTGGTTTCCTTCCCTTTTTTATTAAATCTGGCAGACGGCCTGTGGCCGCCTCCCTTGCCTCGCCCCGCACCGGCAGGACATGCCCGGCTGCCGAGGCGGTGGCCAGACGGCCTGCCCGCGCCCGCACAAAGCGGACAATTGGGCGAGGCCGTACAGGCTGCCACCTTGTGGTCACGACTGCCGCATCTATAGCAGCAGTCGGACCTATCCTCGGCAGAAGTGCACCGCTGACTGGTGTGGCCAACACCAAGGCAACGGTAACACTGCAGAGGCCGGGCACTCAGGGCCTCCACGGCTGCCTGGGTCCAGCCGACGGTTATCCGGCCCGCGACAGCAACCTTGCGAGCGGCCGCGGCAGGACATCGGACCCAGAGGGTGCCCAATCCCGAGGGGGAAGACCGGATTTCGCCGGTATTGATGTCCCCCTCGCTGCACCCGCCCACGCGGGCAACAGCCGCAGCGACCTCCGCCGGCGTGGTCGAATCGACCAGGCCGCGCACCCTAAGGTCAGCTTTTTTGACCGGACGCGCGACCTTTACGCCGGTGCCTGCCAGCGCTTCCGCCACTTTTGTGGCGAGGACGGTGGCCTTGGCGGCCCCATCGGTGCCAGGGACCTCCAAAATTAACCCCCCAGTCACCGCCCTTCGCGGCCTCAGCGAGGCGATGCCAATTTCTGCCAGGTCCACCTTGGACCTGGCAGTGGCCATCGCCTGCGCGTAAGTAATGTCCACGCCAGACGGAACCGTTATGGTAACCGCTGCTGTGCGTGGCGGTCGAGGAGGCAGGGGTGTCTTCCTGGGGGCCGCCGGGACCACACGTCCTTTTTTATTCGCGGCCGCAGTGGCCCTGGCAGCCGCCTTTTTGGCCTTCCGGCCAACCACCTGGGACCACGCCTCCTGGGGTGGAGGCGCGGCGGAGTGTGGGGCCAATTCTGCTCGAGGTCGAGCGGGCTCCGTCTGGGCCGCTATAGCCGCCCCAGCTTTCCCACCTTTCTTCTTCTTCTTCGTCTTCCGCCCCACCCTGTCCGAAGACTGTGAGGGGACGGACGGCCCAGGTGCCACCGATCGCAGGGCCGAGTCCGTTCGCGGCGCGAGCTCCCTCCTGAATGACGCCAATTTGGCGTCTATCAGGGCGCTTATCTGCACCAGAAAATCTGCGGGCGCAGCCGCAGGTGGGGGCGAGGACTTTTCTTGCCCGGAGCGATGGCAATCCCGGGCGCCGACGATCGGCGGCGATACTGAGCCCTCTCCCGGGCGCGGCGGCGGAGGCATTGCGGCAGCAGCCGTTCTCGCCTCCACCACCTGCCGGAGCCGGGCCACCTCCGCCTGCAGCTCCGTCATTTGCCCCCTCAGGACGGCATTCTCGGCCTCCAGGGCACGCGTGGCGTCGGTAGCCGACCTAACCGCAAGCTCGGACACCCCCACCCTGCCGTTTAAGGCGGCCACCCTCAGGGCGCGGGCCAAGTTGCCCTTCAGCCCCTTCGAAACGCCGGAGATCCTGGCCACCTCATCCAGGCTCTCCAATATAGCGGCCGCGACATCCCGCGTCGGACGGTTGCGGAAATTTTCCGCGATATCCGTCTCGTCCGGGAGCGGGACGCTCGACCGCGATGGTCTCGGCACGGGGGCACCCGGGTCGAATATCGCCGCCACCTCCCTTGCCTCGGCCTCCAGCTGCGAAGCCTCGGCCAGCCTAAGTTTGGCCTCTGCGAGGCCAACATATTCGCCGGTCGTCGGCGGCCGTCCCCTCTTCCTCGCTGACGACGAGCCCGGGACACTCTGCGATGAGTGGTTTGAGGAGACAGAGAAATCTGACTCCTCCCCCTCATCGCACTCACCAAGGCCCGCTGCGGTCCTCTTTTTGCCGCGTGTTGCAGAATGCCTCCGCGACACCGGCTCTGCACATCTTTTGAGGCGCACGATAGGCCCGCGCACCTCCACCTCACGCTCGTTTCCCCCCTCCCCGGTTGTAATTGAAAAAGAATCCATAATTGGTCCCACGAGTGTGGTCGGAAAGAAGGTCACCCCGGGCAGAGCCGCCATACCCGGGGAAGGCTAATACACCCGGGGGTCGCCAGGTACCCCGGGGTTGTCCGCTAAAGATTGGTGCACCCACCAACCATAGCTGGCGCTTACTCCAGCTACACCCTCATCACCGCGCAACACTGCTTGGGGCTAGGGATTTTTTAGAGAGGTTGTCATCCTCGCGGCCCGGCCGGTTAAGGCAAGACCCCCGTTCCTGTAAAACATGACCACAGGTTTACGGTATGTGTCCGACTTTAGTTGGCCCCTCACCTCAAGCCACTCCGGCATGGTAGAACCTGCCAGGGAATGAATTCCCCGCCGGCACAGCCTTGAGGTTCATTAGGGCACGAAGCCCCCCCACCACGACAAGGTAGCGGACACGGGGGGGAACCTTGACATAACCTTTTTTTTTTTTTTTTTTTTTTTTATTTTACGTGGAGGAAATCTGCTCGCCAGACACCCCCGCCCCGCCCGGGGGAGCGGGACGAGGGTAGTGTGGGGATTGACCCACTAAAACCTCCACGGCGACCTGAGGACGCAGGACCGATCGCTGGCGATTCAACGGGGGAGCCACGGGAACTCTTGAAGAACACTACCGCGGCTCCCCCTCGCCTGGCCGGCCATCAATATGGTAACGATGGCCGGCCGCGTCCCGGGGGGAAATAAAATAAATCCTCCCCCCTAAATCCATTTAAATTCGGCGGCGCGAGGGGTCGCAACCCGCACCGCCCCGACACGGCGACCGCGCGATAGGTGACCAGGGCCCCCGCCCTGATCACAGCGGCCGCCGGGGGGACGACGAGTATATTGGAGGAGGATTACAGTTAACCCTCGCCTCCTTCAGGCGACTCGTCATACCCCACTCCCAACAGTGGAGGTCCTCCTCTGTTGGCGGGCGGCGGGCAATGAAACCAGCATGTTCTGGTACACCCGCCGCCCGCCTACTCTCAGCTGCCCGGGGTTTCTCGGCGTGGGCGCGCACGCCGTCCCCGGGCACGTCGGGCGGGATCTGTAAGCTCCCGATCCCGCTCGGCAGCCTCCTTCCGCGACATAACCTCCTCGCAGAAAGAGATTGCTGCCGCCCACTTCCCCGGGCCCTCCAGCATGGCCCCAACTAGGCTGGAGAGGGCGAGGTCGCGGCCGACTTCTCGTTTTAGGACTCGGCGCAGCGCTGAAAAGGCGGGACATTCCTCCAGCGTGTGCTGCGCCGAGTCTTCCTCCGCGCCACAATGGTGGCACACCGTCGTCGCTTCCCGCCCGATGCGACACAGGTAGACACCGAAGCAGCCATGCCCGGTGAACACCTGCGTCGCTCGGTAGGAGAGCCTGCCATGCCGTCTCTCCCGCCACGAGGTGAAGTGTGGCAGGAGAGCCCCGGGAACGCGCTCGCCGGCGTGGGAGCAAAGCTCGGCACGCCATCTGGCGAGCGCTAGTCGCCGGGCCTGGAGCTCGAAGCCCTCGACCGTCTCTCGCTCCGGCGGGGACCCCCGAGCACGGCTGGCGATGCTAGTGCGCCTGTAAACATAGGCGCGCACCGCCGCCTGAAGCTCGAAGGGAAGTTCACCCGCCAGAGCAAGCGCCGCCACGGTAGACGTGGTGCGGTAACCTCTTATGAGGCGGATGGCCATCCGCCTCTGCAGCCGGCGCAACAACAGCGTGTTGCGCCGGCTGGTCATCACGTACGGCGCCCATATTGGGGCACCGTATAAGGCCATAGACCGCACCACGCCCAGGTATAGGCGGCGCACCAAATCTCCCGGTCCCCCGAGGTTGGGCAGCAGGCGGCCCAAAGAGGCCGCCGCCTTTTCGACTCGGGGGACGAGACGGTCGAGATGCGCACCGAAGCTCCAGCGGCTGTCGAGGATCAGTCCGAGATATTTCAACTCGGACTTCACCTCGACGCAGGCTTCTCCAACCCGGATCCACGATCTGGCCGGTGGCCGAGACCGAGGCCGTCCGTGAAACCAGACAGCCTCGGCCTTCTCCGGGGCTATTTCCAGCCCCAGATCGCGGATCCTCGCGACGACGGCTGCCACCGCAACCTCTGCTCGTCGGATGGTCCTCTCGAAGGTACTCCCGACGGCAACCACCAACGTGTCGTCCGCGTAGCAGACGAGAGTGGCACCGTCGGGCAGGGAGGCCTTCTCCAGGACCGCGTTGTAACCCAGGTCCCACAGGAGCGGTCCTAGCACGGACCCCTGCGGGACCCCGCGGTCCACTTCCCTCCGTATCATCCCGTACCGGCCCGGGTATTCAACCCACCTGTCCCGCAGGTAGGCCCCGATCATCCGCCTCAGATAGGGAGGCACCTGGTGATCAACGAGGGACTCCCTAATGGCGGACCAGGGCAGGGTGTTGAACGCATTGACGATGTCAATGGACACCGCCAAGCACACCCCGCCCCTTGCCACGGCATTGTCCGAGAGGGACTTGAGACGGTCGATAGCGTCGACCGTCGATCGCCCCTCCCGGAAGCCAAACTGGCAGTCCGCCAGATCTGGGCCGTCGCGGGACAGGTGCCCGGAGAGGCGGGCAACAATGATCTTCTCGAAGATCTTGCCCGCCTCATCCAGGAGACAAATGGGCCGGTAGGCGGAGGGAGAATCCCCTGGCCTCCCATCCTTCCTCAAGAGGACCATCCGACTTTCTCTCCATAGGTCGGGGAACGTCCCCGACCTCAGGAGCCCAGAGTAGAGGCTCCTCAGCCTCTCCCCCAGGACGCTCGCGGCGAGCAACCAGACCCGGCCGGGGATACCGTCCGGCCCCGGGGCGGTATTCTTGCCCCGGAGCCATTTAACGACCCCGGCCATCTCCTCCGGCGCGACCTCAAGATCCGGGGACCACTCATGTTCCTCTGGCTCAGGGACGGGCCGGGACGCCTCCCCGCTAACAGGGAATAAAGCGTCCACGACCCGCCCGAGCAGCCCCGGATCCAGGCTCTCCGTCACGGGGGGCGCCCAGGGACGTAATCGTCCCAATGCCATCTTGTATGGGCGCCCCCACGGATCTCGGTTCAGAGAGCCGAGGAGATCGCGCCAGGCCTGGTCCTTTGCCCGCCTGATGGCCAGCTGCAGGGCGACCACCTTCTCCCGATATAGCCCGTACAGCTGGGCAGCCAGCACGTCGTCCGTTCGTCGTCGTCGACGGGCGCGAGCGTACTGGCGTCGCGCGCGAACGCACTCGGTGCGTAATTCCGCTATCTCGCGCGACCACCAGTACACCGCCTTCCTCGGGAAGACCCTGGCCCGTGGCATGGCGACGTCGCAAACCGACGTCATTGCGCCCCGGAACCAATGGGCCTCCCCATTCCCGTCGACTGGCCCGACCGGTGTTGCTGGCCAGGCCACGACGTGTGCTGCCGCCATCAGAGCGTCCTGGTCGAGGCGCTTCAGCGCCCACCGCGGCTGAGGCGAACCCTCATCGGCGGGGCGACGTCGGGGTGTCGATGGTGGGGCGGCGGAGAGGCCGAGAACTATGTATCTGTGGTCAGACAACGTCTCGACCTCTTCCGCCACCCTCCACCCCGTAATACGGCGCGCGGCCGGGGGCGTTGCCCACGAAAGGTCAACGATGGACCCCCCGTTATGCCGCACGCACGTATGGACCGAGCCCGCGTTCAGGAGACGCAGCTCCAGTCCCGCCGCCCAATCCAGCACCTCCCGGCCCCTCGAATCAGTCCCGGGGGAACCCCAAGCCGTGGCCTTGGCATTAAAGTCCCCCAGGACCAGCACCGGACGGGGATGGCAGCGGGAGACGCATCTCCCTACCCCGTCCAGATACTGCTCAAACTCTTCGAGGGACCACCTTGGAGGTGCGTATATCGCCACAACCGCGGTGCCGCCCCAATCAACGGCCACGTATCCCAGGCCGCGCTCGATAAGCGAGCACGGCGGGGACCCCGACCTCCCAGCCCAAATAATCGCGGCGGAGCCAATCGAGTCCCCCATCCAGTGTGGATGTTTGGGGACCCTGTGCGGCTCCGCCACGACTGCCAACCCGGCACCCCGTTCGGCCAGGCATTGAAACAGGAGATCCTGCGCTCTGGCCGAGCAGTTGAGGTTAACTTGTATTATCGGGCCCGGGGGCCCCATTACACAGCCGTGTCCATCGCCGTCACGGCCGCGGATGCGGTGGCGTCTGGGACTTTAGTGGCCCCATCCGCCCACGCGGGCGCGGCGGTAGCATCAGGCGGTGCCGCCTTTTCGTTGCTGGCCACGGTGGTCGCTGCCTTGGCCATCGTGGTTTCCTTCCCTTTTTTAAGAAATCTGGCCGACGGCCTTTGGCCGCCTACCTTGCCTCGCCCCGCACTGGCAGGACAAGCCCGGCTGCCGACGCGGTGACCAGACGGCTTGCCCGCGCCCGCACAAAGCGGACAATTGGGCGTGGCCGTACAGGCTGCCACCTTATGGTCCCGACTGCCGCATCTATAGCAGCAGTCGGACCTATCCTCGGCAGAAGTGCACCGCTGACTGGTGTGGCCAACACCAAGGCAACGGTAACACTGCAGAGGCCGGGCACTCAGGGCCTCCACGGCTGCCTGGGTCCAGCCGACGGTTATCCGGCCCGCGACAGCAACCTTGCGAGCGGCCGCGGCAGGACATCGGACCCAGAGGGTGCCCAATCCCGAGGGGGAAGCCCGGATTTCGCCGGTATTGATGTCCCCCTCGCTGCATCCGCCCACGCGGGCAACAGCCGCAGCGACCTCCGCCGGCGTGGTCGAATCGACCAGGCCGCGCACTCTAAGGTCAGCTTTTTTGACCGGACGCGCGACCTTTACGCCGGTGCCTGCCAGTGCTTCCGCCACTTTTGTGGCGAGGACGGTGGCCTTGGCGGCCCCATCGGTACCAGGGACCTCCAAAATTAACCCCCCAGTCACCGCCCTTCGCGGCCTCAGCGAGGCGATGCCAATTTCAGCCAGGTCCACCTTGGACCTGGCAGTGGCCATCGCCTGCGCGTAAGTAATGTCCACGCCAGACGGAACCGTTATGGTAACCGCTGCTGTGCGTGGCGGTCGAGGAGGCAGGGGTGTCTTCCTGGGGGCCGCCGGGACCACCCGTCCTTTTTTATTCGCGGCCGCAGTGGCCTTGGCAGCCGCCTTTTTGGCCTTCCGGCCAACCACCTGGGACCACGCCTCCTGGGGTGGTGGCGCGGCAGAGGGTAGCGCCGATTCTGCTCGCGGTCGAGCGGGCTCCGTCTGGGCCGCTATAGCCGCCCCAGATTTCCCACCTTTCTTTTTCTTCTTCGCCCTCCGCCCCACCCTGTCCGAAGACTGTGTGGGGACGGACGGCCCAGGGGCCACCGATCGCAGGGCCGAGTCCGTTCGCGGCGCGAGCTCCCTCCTGAATGACGCCAATTTGGCGTCTATCAGGGCGCCTATTTGCGCCAGAAAGTCTGCGGGCGCAGCCGCAGGTGGTGGCGAGGACTTTTCTTGCCCGGAGCGATGGCAATCCCGGGCGCCGACGATCGGCGGCGATACTGAGCCCTCTCCCGGGCGTGGCGGCGGAGGCATTGCAGCAGCAGCCGTTCTCGCCTCCACCACCTGCCGGAGCCGGGCCACCTCCGCCTGCAGCTCCGTCATTTGCCCCCTGAGGACGGCATTCTCGGCCTCCAGGACACGCGTGGCGTCGGTTGCTGACCTAACCGCAAGCTCGGACACCCCCACCCTGCCGTTTAAAGCGGCCACCCTCAGGGCGCGGGCCAAGTTGCCCTTCAGCCCCTTCGAAACGCCGGAGATCCTGGCCACCTCATCCAGGCTCTCCAATATAGCGGCCGCGACATCCCGCGTCGGACGGTTGCGGAAATTTTCCGCGATATCCGTCTCGTCCGGGAGCGGGACGCTCGACCGCGATGGTCTCGGCACGGGGGCACCCGGGTCGAATATCGCCGCCACCTCCCTTGCCTCGGCCTCCAGCTGCGAAGCCTCGGCCAGCCTAAGTTTGGCCTCTGCGAGGCCAACATACTCGCCGGTCGTCGGCGGCCGTCCTCTCTTCCTCGCCGACGAAGAGCCCGGGACACTCTGCGATGAGTGGTGGGAGGAGACAGAGAAATCTGACTCCTCCCCGTCATCGCACTCGCCAAGGCCCGCTGCGGTCCTCTTTTTGCCGCGTGTTGCAGAATGCCTCCGCGACACCGGCTCTGTACATCTTTGGAGGCGGACGATAGGCCCGCGCACCTCCACCTCACGCTCGTTTCCCCCCTCCCCGGTTGTTTGTGAAAAAGAATCCATAATTGGTCCCACGAGTGTGGTCGGAAAGAAGGTCACCCCGGGCAGAGCCGCCATACCCGGGGAAGGCTAATACACCCGGGGGTCGCCAGGTACCCCGGGGTTGTCCGCTAAAGATTGGTGCACCCACCAACCATAGCTGGCGCTTACTCCAGCTACACCCTCATCACCGCGCAACACTGCTTGGGGCTAGGGATTTTTTAGAGAGGTTGTCATCCTCGCGGCCCGGCCGGTTAAGGCAAGACCCCCGTTCCTGTAAAACATGACCACAGGTTTACGGTATGTGTCCGACTTTAGTTGGCCCCTCACCTCAAGCCACTCCGGCATGGTAGAACCTGCCAGGGAATAAATTCCCCGCCGGCACAGCCTTGAGGATCATTAGGGCACGAAGCCCCCCCACCACGACAAGGTAGCGGACACGGGGGGGACCTTGACATAACCTTTTTTTTTTTTTTTTTTTTTTTTATTTTACGTGGAGGAAATCTGCTCGCCAGACACCCCCGCCCCGCCCGGGGGAGCGGGACGAGGGTAGTGTGGGGATCGACCCACTAAAACCTCCACGGCGACCTGAGGACGCAGGACCGACCGCTGGCGATTCAACGGGGGAGCCACGGGAACTCTTGAAGAACACTACCGCGGCTCCCCCTCGCCTGGCCGGCCATCAAGATGGTAACGATGGCCGGCCGCGTCCCGGGGGGAGATAAATCCTCCCCCCTAAAATCCATTTAATTTCGGCGACGCGAGGGGTCGCACCCCGCACCGCCCCGACACGGCGACCGCGCGATAGGTGACCAGGGCCCCCGCCCTGATCACAGCGGCCGCCGGGGGGACGACGAGTATACCGGAAGAGGATTACAATTAGCCCTCGCCTCCCTCAGGCGGCTCGTCATCCCCCACTCCCAACAGTGGACGTCCTCCTCTGTTGGCGGGCGGTGGGCAATGAAACCAGCATATTCTGGTACACCCGCCGCCCGCCTACTCTCAGCTGCCCGGGGTTTCTCGGCGTGGGCGCGCACGCCGTCCCCGAGCACGTCGGGCGGGATCTGTAAGCTCCCGATCCCGCTCGGCAGCCTCCTTCCGCGACATAACCTCCTCGCAGAAAGAGATTGCTGCCGCCCACTTCCCCGGGCCCTCCAGCATGGCCCCAACTAGGCTGGAGAGTGCGAGGTCGTGGCCGACATCTCGTTTTAGGACTCGGCGCAGCGCTGAAAAGGCGGGACATTCCTCCAGCGTGTGCTGCGCCGAGTCTTCCTCCGCGCCACAATGGTGGCACACCGTCGTCGCTTCCCGCCCGATGCGACACAGGTAGACACCGAAGCAGCCATGCCCGGTGAACACCTGCGTCGCTCGGTAGGAGAGCCTGCCATGCCGTCTCTCCCGCCACGAGGCGAAGTGCGGCAGGAGAGCCCCGGGGACGCGCTCGCCGGCGTGGGAGCAAAGTTCGGCACGCCATCTGGCGAGCGCTAGACGCCGGGCCTGGAGCTCGAAGCCCTCGACCGTCTCTCGCTCCGGCGGGGCCCCTCGAGCGACCTTGACATAACCTTTTTTTTTTTTTTTTTTTTTTTTTTATTTTACGTGGAGGAAATCTGCTCGCCAGACACCCCCGCCCCGCCCGGGGGAGCGGGACGAGGGTAGTGTGGGGTTTGACCCACTAAAACCTCCACGGCGACCTGAGGACGCAGGACCGATCGCTGGCGATTCAACGGGGGAGACACGGGAACTCTTGAAGAACACTACCGCGGCTCCCCCTCGCCTGGCCGGCCATCAATATGGTAACGATGGCCGGCCGCGTCCCGGGGGGAGATATAATCCTCCCCCCTAAAATCCATTTAAATTCGGCGGCGCGAGGGGTCGCACCCCGCACCGCCCCGACACGGCGACCGCGCGATAGGTGACCAGGGCCCCCGCCCTGATCACAGCGGCCGCCGGGGGGACGACGAGTATATTGGAGGAGGATTACAGTTAACCCTCGCCTCCCTCAGGCGACTCGTCATCCCCCACTCCCAACAGTGGACGTCCTCCTCTGTTGGCGGGCGGCGGGCAATGAAACCAGCATATTCTGGTACACCCGCCGCCCGCCTACTCTCAGCTGCCCGGGGTTTCTCGGCGTGGGCGCGCACGCCGTCCCCGGGCACGTCGGGCGGGATCTGTAAGCTCCCGATCCCGCTCGGCAGCCTCCTTCCGCGACATAACCTCCTCGCAGAAAGAGATTGCTGCCGCCCACTTCCCCGGGCCCTCCAGCATGGCCCCAACTAGGCTGGAGAGTGCGAGGTCGTGGCCGACTTCTCGTTTTAGGACTCGGCGCAGCGCTGAAAAGGCGGGACATTCCTCCAGCGTGTGCTGCGCCGAGTCTTCCTCCGCGCCACAGTGGTGGCACACCGTCGTCGCTTCCCGCCCGATGCGACACAGGTAGACACCGAAGCAGCCATGCCCGGTGAACACCTGCGTCGCTCGGTAGGAGAGCCTGCCATGCCGTCTCTCCCGCCACGAGGTGAAGTGCGGCAGGAGAGCCCCGGGGACGCGCTCGCCGGCGTGGGAGCAAAGCTCGGCACGCCATCTGGCGAGCGCTAGTCGCCGGGCCTGGAGCTCGAAGCCCTCGACCGTCTCGCGCTCCGGCGGGGCCCCTCGAGCACGGCTGGCGATGCTTGTGCGCCTATAAACATAGGCGCGAACCGCCGCCTGAAGCTCGAAGGGAAGTTCTCCCGCCAGAGCAAGCGCCGCCACGGTAGACGTGGTGCGGTAACCTCTTATGAGGCGGATGGCCATCCGCCTCTGCAGCCGGCGCAACAACAGCGTGTTGCGCCGGCTGGTCATCACGTACGGCGCCCATATTGGGGCACCGTATAAGGCCATAGACCGCACCACGCCCAGGTATAGGCGGCGCACCAAATCTCCCGGTCCCCCGAGGTTGGGCAGCAGGCGGCCCAAAGAGGCCGCCGCCTTTTCGACTCGGGGGACGAGACGTTCGAGATGCGCATCGAAGCTCCAGCGGCTGTCGAGGATCAGTCCGAGATATTTCAACTCGGACTTCACCTCTACGCAGGCTTCTCCAACCCGCATCCACGATCTGGCCGGTGGCCGAGACCGAGGCCGTCCGTGAAACCAGACAGCCTCGGCCTTCTCCGGGGCTATTTTCAGCCCCAGATCGCGGATCCTCGCGACGACGGCTGCCACCGCAACCTCTGCTCGTCGGATGGTCCTCTCGAAGGTACTACCGACGGCGACCACCAACGTGTCGTCCGCGTAGCAGACGAGGGTGGCACCGTCGGGCAGGGAGACCTTCTCCAGGACCGCGTTGTAACCCAGGTCCCACAGGAGCGGTCCTAAAACGGACCCCTGCGGGACCCCGCGGTCCACTTCCCTCCGTATCATCCCGTACCGGCCCGGGTATTCAACCCACCTGTCCCGCAGGTAGGCCCCGATCACCCGCCTCAGATAGGGAGGCACCTGGTGATCAACGAGGGCCTCCCTAATGGCGGACCAGGGCAGGGTGTTGAACGCATTGACGATGTCAATGGACACCGCCAAGCACACCCCGCCCCTTGCCACGGCATTGTCCGAGAGGGACTTGAGACGGTCGATAGCGTGGACCGTCGATCGCCCCTCCCGGAAGCCAAACTGGCAGTCCGCTAGATCGGGGCCGTCGCGGGACAGGTGTCTGGAGAGGCGGGCAACAATGATCTTCTCGAAGATCTTGCCCGCCTCATCCAGGAGACAAATGGGCCGGTACGCGGAGGGAGAATCCCCCGGCCTCCCATCCTTCCTCAAGAGGACCATCCGACTTTCTCTCCATAGGTCGGGGAACGTCCCCGACCTCAGGAGCCCAGAGTAGAGGCTCCTCAGCCTTTCCCCCAGGACGCTCGTGGCGAGCAACCAGACCCGGCCGGGGATACCGTCCGGCCCCGGGGCGGTATTCTTGCCCCGGAGCCATTTGACGACCCCGGCCATCTCCTCCGGCGCGACCTCAAGATCCGGGGACCACTCATGTTCCTCTGGCTCAGGGACGGGCCGGGACGGCCCCTCGCTAACGGGGAATAAAGCGTCCACGACCCGCCCGAGCAGCCCCGGATCCAGGCTCTCCGTCACGGGGGGCGCCCAGGGACGCAATCGTCCCAATGCCATCTTGTATGGGCGCCCCCACGGATCTCGGTTTAGAGAGCCGAGGAGATCGCGCCAGGCCTGGTCCTTCGCTCGCCTGATGGCCAGCTGCAGGGCGACCACCTTCTCCCGATATCGCCCGTACAGTTGGGCAGCCAGCACGTCGTCCGTACGTCGTCGTCGACGGGCGCGAGCGTACTGGCGTCGCGCGCGAACGCACTCGGTGCGTAATTCCGCTATCGCGCGCGACCACCAGTACACCGCCTTCCTCGGGAAGACCCTGGCCCGAGGCATGGCGACGTCGCAAATCGACGTCATTGCGCCCCGGAACCAATGGGCCTCCCCATTCCCGTCGACTGGCCCGGCCGGTGTTGCTGGCCAGGCCACGACGTGTGCTGCCGCCATCAGAGCGTCCTGGTCGATGCGCTTCAGCGCCCACCGCGGCTGAGGCGAACCTTCATCGGCGGGGCGACGACGGGGTGTCGATGGTGGGGCTGCGGAGAGGTCGAGAACTATGTATCTGTGGTCAGACAACGTCTCGACCCCTTCCGCCACCCTCCACCCCATAATACGGCGCGCGGCCGGGGGCGTTGCCCACGAAAGGTCAACGATGGACCCCCCGTTATGCCGCACGCACGTATGGACCGAGCCCTTGTTCAGGAGACGGAGCTCCAGTCCCGCCGCCCAATCCAGCACCTCCCGGCCCCTCGAGTCAGTCCCGCAGGAACCCCAAGCCGAGGCCTTGGCATTGAAGTCCCCCAGGACCAGCACCGGACGGGGATGGCAGCGGGAGACGCATCTCCCTACCCCGTCCAGATACTGCTCAAACTCCTCGAGGGACCACCTTGGAGGTGCGTATATCGCCACAACCGCGGTGCCGCCCCAATCGATGGCCACGTATCCCAGGCCGCGCTCGATAAGCGAGCACGGCGGGGACCCCGGCCTCCCAGCCCAAATAATCGCGGCGGAGCCAATCGAGTCCCCCATCCAGTGTGGATGTTTGGGGACCCTGTGCGGCTCCGCCACGACTGCCAACCCGGCACCCCGCTCGGCCAGGCATTGAAACAGGAGATCCTGCGCTCTGGCCGAGCAGTTGAGGTTAACTTGTATTATCGGGCCCGGGGGCCCCATTACACAGCCGTGTCCATCGCCGTCACGGCCGCGGATCCGGTGGCGTCTGGGACTTTAGTGGCCCCATCCGCCCACGCGGGCGCGGCGGTAGTATCAGGCGGTGCCGCCTTTCCGTTGCTGACCACGGTGGTCGCTGCCTTGGCCATCGTGGTTTCCTTCCCTTTTTTATTGAATCTGGCAGACGACCTTTGGCCACCTACCTTGCCTCGCCCCGCACTGGCAGGACATGCCCGGCTGCCGAGGCGGTGACCAGACGGCCTGCCCGCGCCCGCACAAAGCGGACAATTGGGCGAGGCCGTACAGGCTGCCACCTTGTGGTCACGACTGCCGCATCTATAACAGCAGTCGGACCTATCCTCGGCAGCAGTGCACCGCTGACTGGTGTGGCCAACACCAAGGCAACGGTAACACTGCAAAGGCCGGGCACTCAGGGCCTCCACTGCTGCCTGGGTCCAGCCGACGGTTATCCGGCCCGCGACAGCAACCTTGCGAGCGGCCGCGGCAGGACATCGGACCCAGAGGGTGCCCAATCCCGAGGGGGAAGACCGGATTTCGCCGGTATTGATGTCCCCCTCGCTGCACCCGCCCACGCGGGCAACAGCCGCAGCGACCTCCGCCGGCGTGGTCGAATCGACCAGGCCGCGCACCCTAAGGTCAGCTTTTTTGACCGGACGCGCGACCTTTACGCCGGTGCCTGCCAGTGCTTCCGCCACTTTTGTGGCGAGGACGGTGGCCTTGGCGGCCCCATCGGTCCCAGGGACCTCCAAAATTAAACCCCCAGTCACCGCCCTTCGCGGCCTCAGCGAGGCGATGCCAATTTCTGCCAGGTCCACCTTGGACCTGGCAGTGGCCATCGCCTGCGCGTAAGTAATGTCCACGCCAGACGGAACCGTTATGGTAACCGCTGCTGTGCGTGGCGGTCGAGGAGGCAGGGGTGTCTTCCTGGGGACCGCCGGGACCACCCGTCCTTTTTTATTCGCGGCCGCAGTGGCCTTGGCAGCCGCCTTTTTGGCCTTCCGGCCAACCACCTGGGACCACGCCTCCTGGGGTGGAGGCGCGGCGGAGTGTGGGGCCAATTCTGCTCGCGGTCGAGCGGGCTCCGTCTGGGCCGCTTTAGCCGCCCCAGCTTTCCCACCTTTCTTCTTCTTCTTCGCCCTCCGCCCCACCCTGTCCGAAGACTGTGAGGGGACGGACGGGCCAGGGGCCACCGATCGCAGGGCCGAGTCCGTTCGCGGCGCGAGCTCCTTCCTGAATGACGCCAATTTGGCGTCTATCAGGGCGCTTATCTGCGCCAGAAAATCTGCGGGCGCAGCCGCAGGCGGTGGCGAGGACTTTTCTTGCCAGGAGCGATGGCAATCCCGGGCGCCGACGATCGGCGGCGATTTTGAGCCCTCTCCCGGGCGCGGCGGCGGAGGCATTGCGGCAGCAGCCGTTCTCGCCTCCACCACCTGCCGGAGCCGTGCCACCTCCGCCTGCAGCTCCGTCATTTGTCCCCTGAGGACGGCATTCTCGGCCTCCAGGACACGCGTGGCGTCGGTTGCTGACCTCACTGCCAGCTCGGACACCCCCACCCTGACGTTTAAAGCGGCCACCCTCACGGCGCGGGCCAAGTTGCCCTTCAGCCCCTTTGACACGCCGGATATCCTGGCCACCTCATCCAGGCTCTCCAATATAGCGGCCGCGACATCCCGCGTCGGACGGTTGCGGAAATTTTCCGCGATATCCGTCTCGTCCGGGAGCGGGACGCTCGACCGCGATGGTCTCGGCACGGGGGCACCCGGGTCGAATATCGCCGCCACCTCCCTTGCCTCGGCCTCCAACTGCGAGGCCTCGGCCAGTCTAAGTTTGGCCTCTGCGAGGCCAACATATTCGCCGGTCGTCGGCGGCCGTCCTCTCTTCCTCGCCGACGACGAGCCCGGGACACTCTGCGATGAGTGGTGGGAGGAGACAGAGAAATCTGACTCCTCCCCCTCATCGCACCCACCAAGGACCGCTGCGGTCCTCTTTTTGCCGCGTGTTGCAGAATGCCTCCGCGACACCGGCTCTGTACATCTCTTGAGGCGCACGATAGGACCGCGCACCTCCCCCTCACGCTCGTTTCCCCCCTCCCCGGTTGTTAGTGAAAAAGAATCCATAATTGGTCCCACGAGTGTGGTCGGAAAGAAGGTCACCCCGGGCAGAGCCGCCATACCCGGGGAAGGCTAATACACCCGGGGGTCGCCAGGTACCCCGGGGTTGTCCGCTAAAGATTGGTGCACCCACCAACCATAGCTGACGCTTACTCCAGCTACGCCCTCATCACCGCGCAACACTGCTTGGGGCTAGGGATTTTTTAGAGAGGTTGTCATCCTCGCGGCCCGGCCGGTTAAGGCAAGACCCCCGTTCCTGTAAAACATGACCACAGGTTTACGGTATGTGTCCGACTTTAGTTGGCCCCTCACCCCAAGCCACTCCGGCATGGTAGAACCTTCCAGGGAATAAATTCACAGCCGGCACAGCCTTGAGGATCATTAGGGCACGAAGCCCCCCCACCACGACAAGGTAGCGGACACGGGGGGGACCTTGACATAACCTTTTTTTTTTTTTTTTATTTTACGTGGAGGAAATCTGCACGCCAGACACCCCCGCCCCGCCCGGGGGGGCGGGACGAGGGTAGTGTGGGGTTTGACCCACTAAAACCTCCACGGCGACCTGAGGACGCAGGACCGATCTCTGGCGATTCAACGGGGGAGCCACGGGAACTCTTGAAGAACACTACCGCGGCTCCCCCTCGCCTGGCCGGCCATCAGGATGGTATAGATGGCGGGCCGCGTCCCGGGGGGAAATAAAATAAATCCTCCCCCCTAAAATCCATTTAAATTCGGCGGCGCGAGGGGTCGCATCCCGCACCGCCCCGACACGGCGACCGCGCGATAGGTGACCAGGGACCCCGCCCTGATCACATCGGCCGCCGGGGGGACGACGAGTATATTGGAGGAGGATTACAGTTAACCCTCGCCTCCTTCAGGCGACTCGTCATCCCCCACTCCCAACAGTGGAGGTCCTCCTCTGTTGGCGGGCGGCGGTCAATGAAACCAGCATGTTCTGGTACACCCGCCGCCCGCCTACTCTCAGCTGCCCGGGGTTTCTCGGCGTGGGAGCGCACGCCGTCCCCGGGAACGTCGGGCGGGATCTGTAAGCTCCCGATCCCGCTCGGCAGCCTCCTTCCGCGACATAACCTCCTCGCAGAAAGAGATTGCTGCCGCCCACTTCCCCGGGCCCTCCAGCATGGCCCCAACTAGGCTGGAGAGTGCGAGGTCGCGGCCGACTTCTCGTTTTAGGACTCGGCGCAGCGCTGAAAAGGCGGGACATTCCTCCAGCGTGTGCTGCGCCGAGTCTTCCTCCGCGCCACAGTGGTGGCACACCGTCGTCGCTTCCCGCCCGATGCGACACAGGTAGACACCGAAGCAGCCATGCCCGGTGAACACCTGCGTCGCTCGGTAGGTGAGCCTGCCATGCCGTCTCTCCCGCCACGAGGTGAAGTGCGGCAGGAGAGCCCCGGGGACGCGCTCGCCGGCGTGGGAGCAAAGCTCGGCACGCCATCTGGCGAGCGCTAGTCGCCGGGCCTGGAGCTCGAAGCCCTCGACCGTCTCTCGCTCCGGCGGGGACCCCCGAGCACGGCTGGCGATGCTAGTGCGCCTGTAAACATAGGCGCGCACCGCCGCCTGAAGCTCGAAGGGAAGTTCACCCGCCAGAGCAAGCGCCGCCACGGTAGACGTGGTGCGGTAACCTCTTATGAGGCGGATGGCCATCCGCCTCTGCAGCCGGCGCAACAACAGCGTGTTGCGCCGGCTGGTCATCACGTACGGCGCCCATATTGGGGCACCGTATAAGGCCATAGACCGCACCACGCCCAGGTATAGGCGGCGCACCAAATCTCCCGGTTCCCCGAGGTTGGGCAGCAGGCGGCCCAAAGAGGCCGCCGCCTTTTCGACTCGGGGGACGAGACGGTCGAGATGCGCATCGAAGCTCCAGCGGCTGTCGAGGATCAGTCCGAGATATTTCAACTCGGACTTCACCTCGACGCAGGCTTCTCCAACCCGGATCCACGATCTGGCCGGTGGCCGAGACCGAGGCCGTCCGTGAAACCAGACAGCCTCGGCCTTCTCCGGGGCTATTTTCAGCCCCAGATCGCGGATCCTCGCGACGACGGCTGCCACCGCAACCTCTGCTCGTCGGATGGTCCTCTCGAAGGTACTCCCGACGGCGACCACCAACGTGTCGTCCGCGTAGCAGACGAGGGTGGCACCGTCGGGCAGGGAGGCCTTTTCCAGGACCGCGTTGTAACCCAGGTCCCACAGGAGCGGTCCTAAAACGGACCCCTGCGGGACCCCGCGGTCCACTTCCCTCCGTATCATCCCGTACCGGCCCGGGTATTCGACCCACCTGTCCCGCAGGTAGGCCCCGATCACCCGCCTCAGATAGGGAGGCACCTGGTGATCGACGAGGGCCTCCCTGATGGCGGTCCAGGGCAGGGTGTTGAACGCATTGACGATGTCAATGGACACCGCCAAGCACACCCCGCCCCTTGCCACGGCATTGTCCGAGAGGGACTTGAGACGGTCGATTGCGTCGACCGTCGATCGCCCCTCCCGGAAGCCAAACTGGCAGTCCGCCAGATCGGGGCCGTCGCGGGACAGGTGTCTGGAGAGGCGGGCAACAATGATCTTCTCGAAGATCTTGCCCGCCTCATCCAGGAGACAAATGGGCCGGTAAGCGGAGGGAGAATCGCCCGGCCTCCCATCCTTCCTCAAGAGGACCATCCGACTTTCTCTCCATAGGTCGGGGAACCAACCCGACCTCAGGAGCCCAGAGTAGAGGCTCCTCAGCCTCTCCCCCAGGACGCTCGCGGCGAGCAACCAGACCCGGCCGGGGATACCGTCCGGTCCCGGGGCGGTAACCTTGACATAACCTTTTTTTTTTTTATTTTTACGTGGAGGAAATCTGCTCGCCAGACACCCCCGCCCCGCCCGGGGGAGCGGGACGAGAGTAGTGTGGGGATCGACCCACTAAAACCTCCACGGCGACCTGAGGACGCAGGACCGATCGCTGGCGATTTAACGGGGGAGCCACGGGAACTCTTGAAGAACACTACCGCGGCTCCCCCTCGCCTGGCCGGCCATCAGGATGGTAACGATGGCGGGCCGCGTCCCGGGGGGAAATAAAATAAATCCTCCCCCCTAAAATCCATTTAAATTCGGCGGCGCGAGGGGTCGCACCCCGCACCGCCCCGACACGGCGACCGCGCGATAGGTGACCAGGGCCCCCGCCATGATCACAGCGGCCGCCGGGGGGACGACGAGTTTATTGGAGGAGGATCACAGTTAACCCTCCCCTCCATCAGGCGACTCGTCATCCCCCACTCCCAACAGTGGAGGTCCTCCTCTGTTGGCGGGCGGCGGGCAATGAAACCAGCATGTTCTGGTACACCCGCCGCCCGCCTACTCTCAGCTGCCCGGGGTTTCTCGGCGTGGGCGCGCACGCCGTCCCCGGGCACGTCGGGCGGGATCTGTAAGCTCCCGATCCCGCTCGGCAGCCTGCTTCCGCGACATAACATCCTCGCAGAAAGAGATTGCTGCCGCCCACTTCCCCGGGCTCTCCAGCATGGCCCCAACTAGGCTGGAGAGTGCGAGGTCGTGACCGACTTCCCGTTTTAGGACTCGGCGCAGCGCTGAAAAGGCGGGACATTCCTCCAGCGTGTGCTGCGCCGAGTCTTCCTCCGCGCCACAATGGTGGCACACCGTCGTCGCTTCCCGCCCGATGCGACACAGGTAGACACCGAAGCAGCCATGCCCGGTGAACACCTGCGTCGCTCGGTAGGAGAGCCTGCCATGCCGTCTCTCCCGCCACGAGGTGAAGTGCGGCAGGAGAGCCCCGGGGACGCGCTCGCCGGCGTGGCAGCAAAGCTCGGCACGCCATCTGGCGAGCGCTAGTCTCCGGGCCTGGAGCTCGAAGCCCTCGACCGTCTCTCGCTCCGGCGGGGCCCCTCGAGCACGGCTGGCGATGCTTGTGCGCCCATAAACATAGGCGCGCACCGCCGCCTGAAGCTCGAAGGGAAGTTCTCCCGCCAGAGCAAGCGCCGCCACGGTAGACGTGGTGCGGTAACCTCTTATGAGGCGGATGGCCATCCGCCTCTGCAGCCGGCGCAACAATAGCGTGTTGCGCCGGCTGGTCATCACGTACGGCGCCCATATTGGGGCACCGTATAAGGCCATAGACCGCACCACGCCCAGGTATAGGCGGCGCACCAAATCTCCCGGTCCCCCGAGGTTGGGCAGCAGGCGGCCCAAAGAGGCCGCCGCCTTTTCGACTCGGGGGACGAGACGGTCGAGATGCGCATCGAAGCACCAGTGGCTGTCGAGGATCAGTCCGAGATATTTCAACTCGGACTTCACCTCGACGCAGGCTTCTCCAACCCGGATCCACGATCTGGCCGGTGGCCGAGACCGAGGCCGTCCGTGAAACCAGACAGCCTCGGCCTTCTCCGGGGCTATTTTCAGCCCCAGATCGCGGATCCTCGCGACGACGGCTGCCACCGCAACCTCTGCTCGACGGATGGTCCTCTCGAAGGTACTCCCGACGGCGACCACCAACGTGTCGTCCGCGTAGCAGACGAGGGTGGCACCGTCGGGCAGGGAGGCCTTTTCCAGGACCGCGTTGTAACCTAGGTCCCACAGGAGCGGTCCTAAAACGGACCCCTGCGGGACCCCGCGGTCCACTTCCCTCCGTATCATCCCGCACCGGCCCGGGTATTCAACCCACCTGTCCCGCAGGTAGGCCCCGATCACCCGCCTCAGATAGGGAGGCACCTGGTGATCGACGAGGGCCTCCCTAATGGCGGACCAGGGCAGGGTGTTGAACGCATTGACGATGTCAATGGACACCGCCAAGCACACCCCGCCCCTTGCCACGGCATTGTCCGAGAGGGACTTGAGACGGTCGATTGCGTCGACCGTCGATCGCCCCTCCCGGAAGCCAAACTGGCAGTCCGCCAGATCTGGGCCGTCGCGGGACAGGTGTCTGGAGAGGCGGGCAACAATGATCTTCTCGAAGATCTTGCCCGCCTCATCCAGGAGACAAATGGGCCGGTACGCGGAGGGAGAATCCCCCGGCCTCCCATCCTTCCTCAAGAGGACCATCCGACTTTCTCTCCATAGGTCGGGGAACGTCCCCGACCTCAGGAGCCCAGAGTAGAGGCTCCTCAGCCTCTCCCCCAGGACGCTCGCGGCGAGCAACCAGACCCGGCCGGGGATACCGTCCGGCCCCGGGGCGGTATTCTTGCCCCGGAGCCATTTGACGACCCCGGCCATCTCCTCCGGCGCGACCTCAAGATCCGGGGACCACTCATGTTCCTCTGGCTCAGGGACGGGCCGGAACGCCTCCCCGCTAACGGGGAATAAAGCGTCCACGACCCGCCCGAGCAGCCCCGGATCCAGGCTCTCCGTCACGGGGGGCGCCCAGGGACGCAATCGTCCCAATGCCATCTTGTATGGGCGCCCCCACGGATCTCGGTTCAGAGAGCCGAGGAGATCGCGCCAGGCCTGGTCCTTTGCCCGCCTGATGGCCAGCTGCAGGGCGACCACCTTCTCCCGATATAGCCCGTACAGCTGGGCAGCCAGCACGTCGTCCGTTCGTCGTCGTCGACGGGCGCGTGCGTACTGGCGTCGCGCGCGAACGCACTCGGTGCGTAATTCCGCTATCTCGCGCGACCACCAGTACACCGCCTTCCTCGGGAAGACCCTGGCCCGGGGCATGGCGACGTCGCAAATCGACGTCATTGCGCCCCGGAACCAATGGGCCTCCACATTCCCGTCGACTGGCCCGGCCGGTGTTGCTGGCCAGGCCACGACGTGGGCTGCCGCCATCAGAGCGTCCTGGTCGAGGCGCTTCAGCGCCCACCGCGGTTGAGGCGAACCCTCATCGGCGGTGCGACGACGGGGTGTCGATAGTGGGGCGGAGGAGAGGTCGAGAACTATGTATCTGTGGTCAGACAACGTCTCGACCCCCTCCGCCACCCTCCACCCCGTAATACGGCGCGCGGCCGGGGGCGTTGCCCACGAAAGGTCAACGATGGACCCCCCGTTATGCCGCACGCACGTATGGACCGAGCCCGTGTTCAGGAGACGGAGCTCCAGTCCCGCCGCCCAATCCATCACCTCCCGGCCCCTCGAATCAGTCCCGGGGGAACCCCAAGCCGTGGCCTTGGCATTAAAGTCCCCCAGGACCAGCACCGGACGGGGATGGCAGCGGGAGACGCATCTCCCTACCCCGTCCAGATACTGCTCAAACTCTTCGAGGGACCACCTTGGAGGTGCGTATATCGCCACAACCGCGGTGCCGCCCCAATCAACGGCCACGTATCCCAGGCCACGCTCGATAAGCGAGCACGGCGGGGACCCCGGCCTCCCAGCCCAAATAATCGCGGCGGAGCCAATCGAGTCCCCCATCCAGTGTGGATGTTTGGGGACCCTGTGCGGCTCCGCCACGACTGCCAACCCGGCACCCCGCTCGGCCAGGCATTGAAACAGGAGATCCTGCGCTCTGGCCGAGCAGTTGAGGTTAACTTGTATTATCGGGCCCGGGGGCCCCATTACACGGCCGTGTCCATCGCCGTCACGGCCGCGGATGCGGTGGCGTCTGGGACTTTTATGGCCCCATCCGCCCCCGCGGGCGCGGCGTTAGCATCAGGCGATGCTGCCTTTCCGTTGCTGGCCACGGTGGTCGCTGCCTTGGCCATCGTGGTTACCTTCCCTTTTTTAAGAAATCTGGCAGACGACCTTTGGCCACCTACCTTGCCTCGCACCTTGACATAACCTTTTTTTTTTTTTTTTTTTTATTTTACGTGGAGGAAATCTGCTCGCCAGACACCCCCGCCCCGCCCGGGGGAGCGGGACGAGGGTAGTGTGGGGTTTGACCCACTAAAACCTCCACGGCGACCTGAGGACGCGGGACCGATCGCTGGCGATTCAACGGGGGAGCCACGGGAACTCTTGAAGAACACTACCGCGGCTCCCCCTCGCCTGGCCGGCCATCAGGATGGTAACGATGACCGGCCGCGTCCCGGGGGGAGATAAATCCTCCCCCCTAAAATCCATTTAAATTCGGCGGCGCGAGGGGTCGCACCCCGCACCGCCCCGACTCGGCGACCGCGCGACAGGTGACCAGGGCCCCCGCCCTGATCACAGCGGCCGCCGGGGGGACGACGAGTATATTGGAGGAGGATCACAGTTAACCCACGCCTCCTCAGGCGACTCGTCATCCCCCACTCAGAACAGGGGAGGTCCTCCTCTGTTGGCGGGCGGCGGGCAATGAAACCAGCATATTCTGGTACACCCGCCGCCCGCCTACTCTCAGCTGCCCGGGGTTTCTCGGCGTGGGCGCGCACGCCGTCCCCGGGCACGTCGGGCGGGATCTGTAAGCTCCCGATCCCGCTCGGCAGCCTCCTTCCGCGACATAACCTCCTCGCAGAAAGAGATTGCTGCCGCCCACTTCCCCGGGCCCTCCAGCATGGCCCCAACTAGGCTGGAGAGTGCGAGGTCGTGGCCGACTTCTCGTTTTAGGACTCGGCGCAGCGCTGAAAAGGCGGGACATTCCTCCAGCGTGTGCTGCGCCGAGTCTTCCTCCGCGCCACAGTGGTGGCACACCGTCGTCGTTTCCCGCCCGATGCGACACAGGTAGACACCGAAGCAGCCATGCCCGGTGAACACCTGCGTCGCTCGGTAGGAGAGCCTGCCATGCCGTCTCTCCCGCCACGAGGTGAAGTGCGGCAGGAGAGCCCCGGGGACGCGCTCGCCGGCGTGGGAGCAAAGCTCGGCACGCCATCTGGCGAGCGCTAGTCTCCGGGCCTGGAGCTCGAAGCCCCCGACCGTCTCTCGCTCCGGCGGGGCCCCTCGAGCACGGCTGGAGATGCTTGTGCGCCTATAAACATAGGCGCGCTCCGCCGCCTGAAGCTCGAAGGGAAGTTCTCCCGCCAGAGCAAGCGCCGCCACGGTAGACGTGGTGCGGTAACCTCTTATGAGGCGGATGGCCATCCGCCTCTGCAGCCGGCGCAACAACAGCGTGTTGCGCCGGCTGGTCATCACGTTCGGCGCCCATATTGGGGCACCGTATAAGGCCATAGACCGCACCACGCCCAGGTATAGGCGGCGCACCAAATCTCCCGGTCCCCCGAGGTTGGGCAGCAGGCGGCCCAAAGAGGCCGCCGCCTTTTCGACTCGGGGGACGAGACGGTCGAGATGCGCATCGAAGCTCCAGCGGCTGTCGAGGATCAGTCCGAGATATTTCAACTGGGACTTCACCTCGACGCAGGCTTCTCCAACCCGGATCCACGATCTGGCCGGTGGCCGAAACCGAGGCCGTCCGTGAAACCAGACAGCCTCGGCCTTCTCCGGGGCAATTTTCAGCCCCAGATCGCGGATCCTCGCGACGACGGCTGCCACCGCAACCTCTGCTCGTCGGATGGTCCTCTCGAAGGTACTCCCGACGGCGACCACCAACGTGTCGTCCGCGTAGCAGACGAGGGTGGCACCGTCGGGCAGGGAGGCCTTTTCCAGGACCGCGTTGTAACCCAGGTCCCACAGGAGCGGTCCTAAAACGGACCCCTGTGGGACCCCGCGGTCCACTTCCCTCCTTATCATCCCGTACCGGCCCGGGTATTCAACCCTCCTGTCCCGCAGGTAGGCTCCGATCACCCGCCTCAGATAGGGAGGCACCCGGTGATCGACGAGGGCCTCCCTAATGGCGGACCAGGGCAGGGTGTTGAACGCATTGACGATGTCAATGGACACCGCCAAGCACACCCCGCCCCTTGCCACGGCATTGTCCGAGAGGGACTTGAGACGGCCGATAGCGTCTACCGTCGATCGCCCCTCCCGGAAGCCAAACTGGCAGTCCGCCAGATCGGGGCCGTCGCGGGACAGGTGTCTGGAGAGGCGGGCAACAATGATCTTCTCGAAGATCTTGCCCGCCTCATCCAGGAGACAAATGGGCCGGTACGCGGAGGGAGAATCCCCCGGCCTCCCATCCTTCCTCAAGAGGACCATCCGACTTTCTCTCCATAGGTCGGGGAACGTCCCCGACCTCAGGAGCCCAGAGTAGAGGCTCCTCAGCCTCTCGCCCAGGACGCTCGCGGCGAGCAGCCAGACCCGGCCGGGGATACCGTCCGGCCCCGGGGCGGTATTCTTGCCCCGGAGCCATTTGACGACCCCGGCCATCTCCTCCGGCGCGACCTCAAGATCCGGGGACCACTCATGTTCCTCTGGCTCAGGGACAGACCGGGACGCCTCCCCGCTAACGGGGAATAAAGCGTCCACGACCCGCCCGAGCAGCCCCGGATCCAGGCTCTCCGTCACGGGGGGCGCCCAGGGACGCAATCGTCCCAATGCCATCTTGTATGGGCGCCCCCACGGATCTCGGTTTAGAGAGCCGAGGAGATCGCGCCAGGCCTGGTCCTTCGCTCGCCTGATGGCCAGCTGCAGGGCGACCACCTTCTCCCGATATCGCCCGTACAGCTGGGCAGCCAGAACGTCGTCCGTACGTCGTCGTCGACGGGCGCGAGCGTACTGGCGTCGCGCGCGGACGCACTCGGTGCGTAACTCCGCTATCGCGCGCGACCACCAGTACACCGCCTTCCTCGGGAAGACCCTGGCCCGGGGCATGGCTACGTCGCAAATCGACGTCATTGCGCCACGGAACCAATGGGCCTCCCCATTCCCGTCGACTGGCCCGGCCGGTGTTGCTGGCCAGGCCACGACGTGGGCCGCCGCCATCAGAGCGTCCTGGTCGAGGCGCTTCAGCGCCCACCGCGGTCGAGGCGAACCTTCATCGGCGGGGCGACGACGGAGTGTCGATGGTGGGGCGGCGGAGAGGTCGAGAACTATGTATCTGTGGTCAGACAACGTCTCGACCCCTTCCACCACCCTCCACCCCGTAATACGGCGCGCGGCCGGGGGCGTTGCCCACGAAAGGTCAACGATGGACCCCCCGTTATGCCGCACGCACGTATGGACCGAGCCCGTGTTCAGGAGACGGAGCTCCAGTCCCGCCGCCCAATCCAGCACCTCCCGGCCCCTCGAATCAGTCCCGGGGGAACCCCAAGCCGTGGCCTTGGCATTAAAGTCCCCCAGGACCAGCACCGGACGGGGATGGCAGCGGGAGACGCATCTCCCTACCCCGTCCAGATACTGCTCAAACTCTTCGAGGGACCACCTTGGAGGTGCGTATATCGCCACAACCGCGGTGCCGCCCCAATCGACGGCCACGTATCCCAGGCCGCGCTCGATCAGCGAGCACGGCGGGGACCCCGGCCTCCCAGCCCAAATAATCGCGGCGGAGCCAATCGAGTCCCCCATCCAGTGTGGATGTTTGGGGACCCTGTGCGGCTCCGCCACGACTGCCAACACGGCACCCCGCTCGGCCATGCATTGAAACAGGAGATCCTGCGCTCTGGCCGAGCAGTTGAGGTTAACTTGTATTATCGGGCCCGGGGGCCCCATTACACAGCCGTGTCCATCGCCGTCACGGCCGCGGATGCGCTGGCGTCTGGGACTTTAGTGGCCCCATCCGCCCACGCGGGCGCGGCGGTAGCATCAGGCGATGCTACCTTTTCGTTGCTGGCCACGGTGGTCGCTGCCTTGGCCATCGTGGTTTCCCTCCCCTTTTTATTATACCTGGCAGACGGCCTTTGGCCGCCTCCCCTGCCCCACCCCGCACTGGCAGGGCAAGCCCGGCTGCCGAGGCGGTGACCAGACGGCTTTCCCGCGCCCGCACAAAGGGGACAATTGGGCGTGGCCGTACAGGCTGCCGCCTTATGGTCCCGACTGCCGCATCTATAGCAGCAGTCGGACCTATCCTCGGCAGAAGTGCACCCCTGACTGGTGTGGCCAACACCAAGGCAACGGTAACACTGCAGAGGCCGGGCACTCAGGGCCTCCACGGCTGCCTGGGTCCAGCCGACGGTTATCCGGCCCGCGACAGCAACCTTGCGAGCGGCCGCGGCAGGACATCGGACCCAGAGGGTGCCCAATCCCGAGGGGGAAGACCGGATTTCGCCGGTATTGATGTCCCCCTCGCTGCACCCGCCCACGCGGGCAACAGCCGCAGCGACCTCCGCCGGCGTGGTCGAATCGACCAGGCCGCGCACCCTAAGGTCAGCTTTTTTGACCGGACGCGCGACCTTTACGCCGGTGCCTGCCAGCGCTTCCGCCACTTTTGTGGCGAGGACGGTGGCCTTGGCGGCCCCATCGGTGCCAGGGACTTCCAAAATTAACCCCCCAGTCACCGCCCTTCGCGGCCTCAGCGAGGCGATGCCAATTTCTGCCAGGTCCACCTTGGACCTGGCAGTGGCCATCGCCTGCGCGTAAGTAATGTCCACGCCAGACGGAACCGTTATGGTAACCGCTGCTGTGCGTGGCGGTCGCGGAGGCAGGGGTGTCTTCCTGGGGGCCGCCGGGACCACCCGTCCTTTTTTATTCGCGGCCGCAGTGGCCTTGGCAGCCGCCTTTTTAGCCTTGCGGCCAACCACCTGGGACCACGCCTCCTGGGGCGGAGGCGCGGCAGATGGTAGCGCCGATTCTGCTCGCGGTCGAGCGGGCTCCGTCTGGGCCGCTATAGCCGCCCCAGCTTTCCCACCTTTCTTCTTCTTCTTCGACTTCCGCCCCACCCTGTCCGAAGACTGTGAGGGGACGGACGGCCCAGGTGCCACCGATCGCAGGGCCGAGTCCGTTCGCGGCGCGAGCTCCCTCCTGAATGACGCCAATTTGGCGTCTATCAGGGCGCTTATCTGCGCCAGAAAATCTGCGGGCGCAGTCGCATGTGGGGGCGAGGACTTTTCTTGCCCGGAGCGTTGGCAGTCCCGGGCGGCGACGATCGGCGGCGATACTGAGCCCCCTCCCGGGCGCGGCGGCGGAGGCATTGCGGCAGCAGCCGTACTCGCCTCCACCACCTGCCGGAGCCGAGCCACCTCCGCCCGCAGCTCCGTCATTTGCCCCCTGAGGACGGCATTCTCTGCCTCCAGGGCACGCGTGGCGTCGGTAGCCGACCTAACCGCAAGCTCGGACACCCCCACCCTGCCGTTTAAGGCGGCCACCCTTAGGGCGCGGGCCAAATTGCCCTTCAGCCCCCTTGACACGCCGGAGATCCTGGCCACTTCATCCAGGCTCTCCAATATAGCGGCCGCGACATCCCGCGTTGGACGGTTGCGGAAATTTTCCGCTATATCCGTCTCGTCCGGGAGCGGGACGCTCGACCGCGATGGTCTCGGCACGGGGGCTCCCGGGTCGAATATCGCCGCCACCTCCCTTGCCTCGGCCTCCAGCTGCGAAGCCTCGGCCAGCCTAAGTTTGGCCTCTGCGAGGCCAACATATTCGCCGGTCGTCGGCGGCCGTCCTCTTTTCCTCGCTGACGACGAGCCCGGGACACTCTGCGATGAGTGGTGGGAGGAGACAGAGAAATCTGACTCCTCCCCCTCATCGCACTCACCAAGGCCCGCTGCGGTCCTCTTTTTGCCGCGTGTCGCCGAATGCCTCCGCGACACCGGCTCTGTGCATCTTTTGAGGCGCACGATAGGCCCGCGCACCTCCACCTCACGCTCGTTTCCCCCCTCCCCGGTTGTTTGTGAAAAAGTAGACTCCATACTTAATCCCACGAGTGTGGTCGGAAAGGAGGTCACCCCGGGTAGAGCCGCCATACCCGGGGAAGGCTAATACGCCCGGGGGGTCGCCAGGTACCCCGGGGTTGTCCGCTAAAGATTGGTGCACCCACCAACCATAGCTGGCGCTTACTCCAGCTACACCCTCATCACCGCGCAACACTGCTTGGGACTAGGGATTTTTTAGAGAGGTTGTCATCCTCGCGGCCCGGCCGGTTAAGGCAAGACCCCCGTTCCTGTAAAACATGACCACAGGTTTACGGTATGTGTCCGACTTTAGTTGGCCCCTCACCTCACGCCACTCCGGCATGGTAGAAC
Organism: Megalopta genalis; assembly: GCF_051020955.1. NCBI lineage: Eukaryota > Metazoa > Arthropoda > Insecta > Hymenoptera > Halictidae > Megalopta > Megalopta genalis. The sequence continues at coordinate 209,600 of NW_027476133.1, forward strand.
CTGCCAGGGAATAAATTCCCCGCCGGCACAGCCTTGAGGATCATTAGGGCACGAAGCCCCCCCACCACGACAAGGTAGCGGACACGGGGGGGCCTTGACATAACCTTTTTTTTTTTTTTTTTTTTATTTTACGTGGAGGAAATCTGCTCGCCAGACACCCCCGCCCCGCCCGGGGGAGCGGGACGAGGGTAGTGTGGGGTTTGACCCACTAAAACCTCCACGGCGACCTGAGGACGCAGGACCGATCTTTGGCGATTCAACGGGGGAGCCACGGGAACTCTTGAAGAACACTACCGCGGCTCCCCATCGCCTGGCCGGCCATCAGGATGGTAACGATGGCGGGCCGCGTCCCGGGGGGAAATAAAATAAATCCTCCCCCCTAAAATCCATTTAAATTCGGCGGCGCGAGGGGTCGCACCCCGCACCGCCCCGACACGGCGACCGCGCGATAGGTGACCAGGGCCCCCGCCATGATCACAGCGGCCGCCGGGGGGACGACGAGTATATTGGAGGAGGATCACAGTTAACCCTCCCCTCCATCAGGCGATTCGTCATCCCCCACTCCCAACAGTGGAGGTCCTCCTCTGTTGGCGGGCGGCGGGCAATGAAACCAGCATGTTCTGGTACACCCGCCGCCCGCCTACTCTCAGCTGCCCGGGGTTTCTCGGCGTGGGCGCGCACGCCGTCCCCGGGCACGTCGGGCGGGATCTGTAAGCTCCCGATCCCGCTCGGCAGCCTCCTTCCGCGACATAACATCCTCGCAGAAAGAGATTGCTGCCGCCCACTTCCCCGGGCTCTCCAGCATGGCCCCAACTAGGCTGGAGAGTGCGAGGTCGTGACCGACTTCCCGTTTTAGGACTCGGCGCAGCGCTGAAAAGGCGGGACATTCCTCCAGCGTGTGCTGCGCCGAGTCTTCCTCCGCGCCACAATGGTGGCACACCGTCGTCGCTTCCCGCCCGATGCGACACAGGTAGACACCGAAGCAGCCATGCCCGGTGAACACCTGCGTCGCTCGGTAGGAGAGCCTGCCATGCCGTCTCTCCCGCCACGAGGTGAAGTGCGGCAGGAGAGCCCCGGGGACGCGCTCGCCGGCGTGGGAGCAAAGCTCGGCACGCCATCTGGCGAGCGCTAGTCTCCGGGCCTGGAGCTCGAAGCCCTCGACCGTCTCTCGCTCCGGCGGGGCCCCTCGAGCACGGCTGGCGATGCTTGTGCGCCCATAAACATAGGCGCGCACCGCCGCCTGAAGCTCGAAGGGAAGTTCTCCCGCCAGAGCAAGCGCCGCCACGGTAGACGCGGTGCGGTAACCTCTTATGAGGCGGATGGCCATCCGCCTCTGCAGCCGGCGCAACAATAGCGTGTTGCGCCGGCTGGTCATCACGTACGGCGCCCATATTGGGGCACCGTATAAGGCCATAGACCGCACCACGCCCACGTATAGGCGGCGCACCAAATCTCCCGGTCCCCCGAGGTTGGGCAGCAGGCGGCCCAAAGAGGCCGCCGCCTTTTCGACTCGGGGGACGAGACGGTCGAGATGCGCATCGAAGCACCAGTGGCTGTCGAGGATCAGTCCGAGATATTTCAACTCGGACTTCACCTCGACGCAGGCTTCTCCAACCCGGATCCACGATCTGGCCGGTGGCCGAGACCGAGGCCGTCCGTGAAACCAGACAGCCTCGGCCCTCTCCGGGGCTATTTTCAGCCCCAGATCGCGGATCCTCGCGACGACGGCTGCCACCGCAACCTCTGCTCGACGGATGGTCCTCTCGAAGGTACTCCCGACGGCGACCACCAACGTGTCGTCCGCGTAGCAGACGAGGGTGGCACCGTCGGGCAGGGAGGCCTTTTCCAGGACCGCGTTGTAACCTAGGTCCCACAGGAGCGGTCCTAAAACGGACCCCTGCGGGACCCCGCGGTCCACTTCCCTCCGTATCATCCCGCACCGGCCCGGGTATTCAACCCACCTGTCCCGCAGGTAGGCCCCGATCACCCGCCTCAGATAGGGAGGCACCTGGTGATCGACGAGGGCCTCCCTAATGGCGGACCAGGGCAGGGTGTTGAACGCATTGACGATGTCAATGGACACCGCCAAGCACACCCCGCCCCTTGCCACAGCATTGTCCGAGAGGGACTTGAGACGGTCGATTGCGTCGACCGTCGATCGCCCCTCCCGGAAGCCAAACTGGCAGTCCGCCAGATCTGGGCCGTCGCGGGACAGGTGTCTGGAGAGGCGGGCAACAATGATCTTCTCGAAGATCTTGCCCGCCTCATCCAGGAGACAAATGGGCCGGTACGCGGAGGGAGAATCCCCCGGCCTCCCATCCTTCCTCAAGAGGACCATCCGACTTTCTCTCCATAGGTCGGGGAACGTCCCCGACCTCAGGAGCCCAGAGTAGAGGCTCCTCAGCCTCTCGCCCAGGACGCTCGCGGCGAGCAGCCAGACCCGGCCGGGGATACCGTCCGGCCCCGGGGCGGTATTCTTGCCCCGGAGCCATTTGACGACCCCGGCCATCTCCTCCGGCGCGACCTCAAGATCCGGGGACCACTCATGTTCCTCTGGCTCAGGGACAGACCGGGACGCCTCCCCGCTAACGGGGAATAAAGCGTCCACGACCCGCCCGAGCAGCCCCGGATCCAGGCTCTCCGTCACGGGGGGCGCCCAGGGACGCAATCGTCCCAATGCCATCTTGTATGGGCGCCCCCACGGATCTCGGTTTAGAGAGCCGAGGAGATCGCGCCAGGCCTGGTCCTTCGCTCGCCTGATGGCCAGCTGCAGGGCGACCACCTTCTCCCGATATCGCCCGTACAGCTGGGCAGCCAGAACGTCGTCCGTACGTCGTCGTCGACGGGCGCGAGCGTACTGGCGTCGCGCGCGGACGCACTCGGTGCGTAACTCCGCTATCGCGCGCGACCACCAGTACACCGCCTTCCTCGGGAAGACCCTGGCCCGGGGCATGGCTACGTCGCAAATCGACGTCATTGCGCCACGGAACCAATGGGCCTCCCCATTCCCGTCGACTGGCCCGGCCGGTGTTGCTGGCCAGGCCACGACGTGGGCCGCCGCCATCAGAGCGTCCTGGTCGAGGCGCTTCAGCGCCCACCGCGGTCGAGGCGAACCTTCATCGGCGGGGCGACGACGGAGTGTCGATGGTGGGGCGGCGGAGAGGTCGAGAACTATGTATCTGTGGTCAGACAACGTCTCGACCCCTTCCACCACCCTCCACCCCGTAATACGGCGCGCGGCCGGGGGCGTTGCCCACGAAAGGTCAACGATGGACCCCCCGTTATGCCGCACGCACGTATGGACCGAGCCCGTGTTCAGGAGACGGAGCTCCAGTCCCGCCGCCCAATCCAGCACCTCCCGGCCCCTCGAATCAGTCCCGGGGGAACCCCAAGCCGTGGCCTTGGCATTAAAGTCCCCCAGGACCAGCACCGGACGGGGATGGCAGCGGGAGACGCATCTCCCTACCCCGTCCAGATACTGCTCAAACTCTTCGAGGGACCACCTTGGAGGTGCGTATATCGCCACAACCGCGGTGCCGCCCCAATCGACGGCCACGTATCCCAGGCCGCGCTCGATAAGCGAGCACGGCGGGGACCCCGGCCTCCCAGCCCAAATAATCGCGGCGGAGCCAATCGAGTCCCCCATCCAGTGTGGATGTTTGGGGACCCTGTGCGGCTCCGCCACGACTGCCAACACGGCACCCCGCTCGGCCATGCATTGAAACAGGAGATCCTGCGCTCTGGCCGAGCAGTTGAGGTTAACTTGTATTATCGGGCCCGGGGGCCCCATTACACAGCCGTGTCCATCGCCGTCACGGCCGCGGATGCGCTGGCGTCTGGGACTTTAGTGGCCCCATCCGCCCACGCGGGCGCGGCGGTAGCATCAGGCGATGCTACCTTTTCGTTGCTGGCCACGGTGGTCGCTGCCTTGGCCATCGTGGTTTCCCTCCCCTTTTTATTATACCTGGCAGACGGCCTTTGGCCGCCTCCCCTGCCCCACCCCGCACTGGCAGGGCAAGCCCGGCTGCCGAGGCGGTGACCAGACGGCTTTCCCGCGCCCGCACAAAGGGGACAATTGGGCGTGGCCGTACAGGCTGCCGCCTTATGGTCCCGACTGCCGCATCTATAGCAGCAGTCGGACCTATCCTCGGCAGAAGTGCACCCCTGACTGGTGTGGCCAACACCAAGGCAACGGTAACACTGCAGAGGCCGGGCACTCAGGGCCTCCACGGCTGCCTGGGTCCAGCCGACGGTTATCCGGCCCGCGACAGCAACCTTGCGAGCGGCCGCGGCAGGACATCGGACCCAGAGGGTGCCCAATCCCGAGGGGGAAGACCGGATTTCGCCGGTATTGATGTCCCCCTCGCTGCACCCGCCCACGCGGGCAACAGCCGCAGCGACCTCCGCCGGCGTGGTCGAATCGACCAGGCCGCGCACCCTAAGGTCAGCTTTTTTGACCGGACGCGCGACCTTTACGCCGGTGCCTGCCAGCGCTTCCGCCACTTTTGTGGCGAGGACGGTGGCCTTGGCGGCCCCATCGGTGCCAGGGACTTCCAAAATTAACCCCCCAGTCACCGCCCTTCGCGGCCTCAGCGAGGCGATGCCAATTTCTGCCAGGTCCACCTTGGACCTGGCAGTGGCCATCGCCTGCGCGTAAGTAATGTCCACGCCAGACGGAACCGTTATGGTAACCGCTGCTGTGCGTGGCGGTCGCGGAGGCAGGGGTGTCTTCCTGGGGGCCGCCGGGACCACCCGTCCTTTTTTATTCGCGGCCGCAGTGGCCTTGGCAGCCGCCTTTTTAGCCTTGCGGCCAACCACCTGGGACCACGCCTCCTGGGGCGGAGGCGCGGCAGATGGTAGCGCCGATTCTGCTCGCGGTCGAGCGGGCTCCGTCTGGGCCGCTATAGCCGCCCCAGCTTTCCCACCTTTCTTCTTCTTCTTCGACTTCCGCCCCACCCTGTCCGAAGACTGTGAGGGGACGGACGGCCCAGGTGCCACCGATCGCAGGGCCGAGTCCGTTCGCGGCGCGAGCTCCCTCCTGAATGACGCCAATTTGGCGTCTATCAGGGCGCTTATCTGCGCCAGAAAATCTGCGGGCGCAGTCGCATGTGGGGGCGAGGACTTTTCTTGCCCGGAGCGTTGGCAGTCCCGGGCGGCGACGATCGGCGGCGATACTGAGCCCCCTCCCGGGCGCGGCGGCGGAGGCATTGCGGCAGCAGCCGTACTCGCCTCCACCACCTGCCGGAGCCGAGCCACCTCCGCCCGCAGCTCCGTCATTTGCCCCCTGAGGACGGCATTCTCTGCCTCCAGGGCACGCGTGGCGTCGGTAGCCGACCTAACCGCAAGCTCGGACACCCCCACCCTGCCGTTTAAGGCGGCCACCCTTAGGGCGCGGGCCAAATTGCCCTTCAGCCCCCTTGACACGCCGGAGATCCTGGCCACTTCATCCAGGCTCTCCAATATAGCGGCCGCGACATCCCGCGTTGGACGGTTGCGGAAATTTTCCGCTATATCCGTCTCGTCCGGGAGCGGGACGCTCGACCGCGATGGTCTCGGCACGGGGGCTCCCGGGTCGAATATCGCCGCCACCTCCCTTGCCTCGGCCTCCAGCTGCGAAGCCTCGGCCAGCCTAAGTTTGGCCTCTGCGAGGCCAACATATTCGCCGGTCGTCGGCGGCCGTCCTCTTTTCCTCGCTGACGACGAGCCCGGGACACTCTGCGATGAGTGGTGGGAGGAGACAGAGAAATCTGACTCCTCCCCCTCATCGCACTCACCAAGGCCCGCTGCGGTCCTCTTTTTGCCGCGTGTCGCCGAATGCCTCCGCGACACCGGCTCTGTGCATCTTTTGAGGCGCACGATAGGCCCGCGCACCTCCACCTCACGCTCGTTTCCCCCCTCCCCGGTTGTTTGTGAAAAAGTAGACTCCATACTTAATCCCACGAGTGTGGTCGGAAAGGAGGTCACCCCGGGTAGAGCCGCCATACCCGGGGAAGGCTAATACGCCCGGGGGGTCGCCAGGTACCCCGGGGTTGTCCGCTAAAGATTGGTGCACCCACCAACCATAGCTGGCGCTTACTCCAGCTACACCCTCATCACCGCGCAACACTGCTTGGGACTAGGGATTTTTTAGAGAGGTTGTCATCCTCGCGGCCCGGCCGGTTAAGGCAAGACCCCCGTTCCTGTAAAACATGACCACAGGTTTACGGTATGTGTCCGACTTTAGTTGGCCCCTCACCTCACGCCACTCCGGCATGGTAGAACCTGCCAGGGAATAAATTCCCCGCCGGCACAGCCTTGAGGATCATTAGGGCACGAAGCCCCCCCACCACGACAAGGTAGCGGACACGGGGGGGCCTTGACATAACCTTTTTTTTTTTTTTTTTTTTATTTTACGTGGAGGAAATCTGCTCGCCAGACACCCCCGCCCCGCCCGGGGGAGCGGGACGAGGGTAGTGTGGGGTTTGACCCACTAAAACCTCCACGGCGACCTGAGGACGCAGGACCGATCTTTGGCGATTCAACGGGGGAGCCACGGGAACTCTTGAAGAACACTACCGCGGCTCCCCATCGCCTGGCCGGCCATCAGGATGGTAACGATGGCGGGCCGCGTCCCGGGGGGAAATAAAATAAATCCTCCCCCCTAAAATCCATTTAAATTCGGCGGCGCGAGGGGTCGCACCCCGCACCGCCCCGACACGGCGACCGCGCGATAGGTGACCAGGGCCCCCGCCATGATCACAGCGGCCGCCGGGGGGACGACGAGTATATTGGAGGAGGATCACAGTTAACCCTCCCCTCCATCAGGCGATTCGTCATCCCCCACTCCCAACAGTGGAGGTCCTCCTCTGTTGGCGGGCGGCGGGCAATGAAACCAGCATGTTCTGGTACACCCGCCGCCCGCCTACTCTCAGCTGCCCGGGGTTTCTCGGCGTGGGCGCGCACGCCGTCCCCGGGCACGTCGGGCGGGATCTGTAAGCTCCCGATCCCGCTCGGCAGCCTCCTTCCGCGACATAACATCCTCGCAGAAAGAGATTGCTGCCGCCCACTTCCCCGGGCTCTCCAGCATGGCCCCAACTAGGCTGGAGAGTGCGAGGTCGTGACCGACTTCCCGTTTTAGGACTCGGCGCAGCGCTGAAAAGGCGGGACATTCCTCCAGCGTGTGCTGCGCCGAGTCTTCCTCCGCGCCACAACGGTGGCACACCGTCGTCGCTTCCCGCCCGATGCGACACAGGTAGACACCGAAGCAGCCATGCCCGGTGAACACCTGCGTCGCTCGGTAGGAGAGCCTGCCATGCCGTCTCTCCCGCCACGAGGTGAAGTGCGGCAGGAGAGCCCCGGGGACGCGCTCGCCGGCGTGGGAGCAAAGCTCGGCACGCCATCTGGCGAGCGCTAGTCTCCGGGCCTGGAGCTCGAAGCCCTCGACCGTCTCTCGCTCCGGCGGGGCCCCTCGAGCACGGCTGGCGATGCTTGTGCGCCCATAAACATAGGCGCGCACCGCCGCCTGAAGCTCGAAGGGAAGTTCTCCCGCCAGAGCAAGCGCCGCCACGGTAGACGCGGTGCGGTAACCTCTTATGAGGCGGATGGCCATCCGCCTCTGCAGCCGGCGCAACAATAGCGTGTTGCGCCGGCTGGTCATCACGTACGGCGCCCATATTGGGGCACCGTATAAGGCCATAGACCGCACCACGCCCAGGTATAGGCGGCGCACCAAATCTCCCGGTCCCACGAGGTTGGGCAGCAGGCGGCCCAAAGAGGCCGCCGCCTTTTCGACTCGGGGGACGAGACGGTCGAGATGCGCATCGAAGCACCAGTGGCTGTCGAGGATCAGTCCGAGATATTTCAACTCGGACTTCACCTCGACGCAGGCTTCTCCAACCCGGATCCACGATCTGGCCGGTGGCCGAGACCGAGGCCGTCCGTGAAACCAGACAGCCTCGGCCTTCTCCGGGGCTATTTTCAGCCCCAGATCGCGGATCCTCGCGACGACGGCTGCCACCGCAACCTCTGCTCGACGGATGGTCCTCTCGAAGGTACTCCCGACGGCGACCACCAACGTGTCGTCCGCGTAGCAGACGAGGGTGGCACCGTCGGGCAGGGAGGCCTTTTCCAGGACCGCGTTGTAACCTAGGTCCCACAGGAGCGGTCCTAAAACGGACCCCTGCGGGACCCCGCGGTCCACTTCCCTCCGTATCATCCCGCACCGGCCCGGGTATTCAACCCACCTGTCCCGCAGGTAGGCCCCGATCACCCGCCTCAGATAGGGAGGCACCTGGTGATCGACGAGGGCCTCCCTAATGGCGGACCAGGGCAGGGTGTTGAACGCATTGACGATGTCAATGGACACCGCCAAGCACACCCCGCCCCTTGCCACGGCATTGTCCGAGAGGGACTTGAGACGGTCGATTGCGTCGACCGTCGATCGCCCCTCCCGGAAGCCAAACTGGCAGTCCGCCAGATCTGGGCCGTCGCGGGACAGGTGTCTGGAGAGGCGGGCAACAATGATCTTCTCGAAGATCTTGCCCGCCTCATCCAGGAGACAAATGGGCCGGTACGCGGAGGGAGAATCCCCCGGCCTCCCATCCTTCCTCAAGAGGACCATCCGACTTTCTCTCCATAGGTCGGGGAACGTCCCCGACCTCAGGAGCCCAGAGTAGAGGCTCCTCAGCCTCTCGCCCAGGACGCTCGCGGCGAGCAGCCAGACCCGGCCGGGGATACCGTCCGGCCCCGGGGCGGTATTCTTGCCCCGGAGCCATTTGACGACCCCGGCCATCTCCTCCGGCGCGACCTCAAGATCCGGGGACCACTCATGTTCCTCTGGCTCAGGGACAGGCCGGGACGCCTCCCCGCTAACGGGGAATAAAGCGTCCACGACCCGCCCGAGCAGCCCCGGATCCAGGCTCTCCGTCACGGGGGGCGCCCAGGGACGCAATCGTCCCAATGCCATCTTGTATGGGCGCCCCCACGGATCTCGGTTTAGAGAGCCGAGGAGATCGCGCCAGGCCTGGTCCTTCGCTCGCCTGATGGCCAGCTGCAGGGCGACCACCTTCTCCCGATATCGCCCGTACAGCTGGGCAGCCAGAACGTCGTCCGTACGTCGTCGTCGACGGGCGCGAGCGTACTGGCGTCGCGCGCGGACGCACTCGGTGCGTAACTCCGCTATCGCGCGCGACCACCAGTACACCGCCTTCCTCGGGAAGACCCTGGCCCGGGGCATGGCTACGTCGCAAATGGACGTCATTGCGCCACGGAACCAATGGGCCTCCCCATTCCCGTCGACTGGCCCGGCCGGTGTTGCTGGCCAGGCCACGACGCGGGCCGCCGCCATCAGAGCGTCCTGGTCGAGGCGCTTCAGCGCCCACCGCGGTCGAGGCGAACCTTCATCGGCGGGGCGACGACGGAGTGTCGATGGTGGGGCGGCGGAGAGGTCGAGAACTATGTATCTGTGGTCAGACAACGTCTCGACCCCTTCCGCCACCCTCCACCCCGTAATACGGCGCGCGGCCTGGGGCGTTGCCCACGAAAGGTCAACGATGGACCCCCCGTTATGCCGCACGCACGTATGGACCGAGCCCGTGTTCAGGAGACGGAGCTCCAGTCCCGCCGCCCAATCCAGCACCTCCCGGCCCCTCGAATCAGTCCCGGGGGAACCCCAAGCCGTGGCCTTGGCATTAAAGTCCCCCAGGACCAGCACCGGACGGGGATGGCAGCGGGAGACGCATCTCCCTACCCCGTCCAGATACTGCTCAAACTCTTCGAGGGACCACCTTGGAGGTGCGTATATCGCCACAACCGCGGTGCCGCCCCAATCGACGGCCACGTATCCCAGGCCGCGCTCGATAAGCGAGCACGGCGGGGACCCCGGCCTCCCAGCCCAAATAATCGCGGCGGAGCCAATCGAGTCCCCCATCCAGTGTGGATGTTTGGGGACCCTGTGCGGCTCCGCCACGACTGCCAACCCGGCACCCCGCTCGGCCAGGCATTGAAACAGGAGATCCTGCGCTCTGGCCGAGCAGTTGAGGTTGACTTGTATTATCGGGCCCGGGGGCCCCATTACACAGCCGTGTCCATCGCCGTCACGGCCGCGGATGCGGTGGCGTCAGGGACTTTAGTGGCCCCATTCGCCCCCGCGGGTGCGGCGGTAGCATCAGGCGGTGCCGCCTTTTCGTTGCTGGCCACGGTGGTCGCTGCCTTGGCCATCGTGGTTTCCTTCCCTTTTTTATTGAATCTGGCAGACGACCTTTGGCCGCCTACCTTGCCTCGCCTCGCACTGACAGGACACGCCCGGCCGCCGAGGCGGTGACCAGAAGGCCTGCCCGCGCCCGCACAAAGCGGACAATTGGGCGTGGCCGTACAGGCTGCCACCTTATGGTCCCGACTGCCGCATCTATAGCAGCAGTCGGACCTATCCTCGGCAGAAGTGCACCGCTGACTGGTGTGGCCAACATCAAGGCAACGGTAACACTGCAGAGGCCGGGCACTCAGGGCCTCCACGGCTGCATGGGTCCAGCCGACGGTTATCCGGCCCGCGACAGCAACCTTGCGAGCGGCCGCGGCAGGACATCGGACCCAGAGGGTGCCCAATCCCGAGGGGGAAGACCGGATTTCGCCGGTATTGATGTCCCCCTCGCTGCACCCGCCCACGCGGGCAACAGCCGCAGCGACCTCCGCCGGCGTGGTCGAATCGACCAGGCCGCGCACCCTAAGGTCAGCTTTTTTGACCGGACGCGCGACCTTTACGCCGGTGCCTGCCAGCGCTTCCGCCACTTTTGTGGCGAGGACGGTGGCCTTGGCGGCCCCATCGGTACCAGGGACTTCCAAAATTAACCCCCCAGTCACCGCCCTTCGCGGCCTCAGCGAGGCGATGCCAATTTCTGCCAGGTCCACCTTGGACCTGGCAGTGGCCATCGCCTGCGCGTAAGTAATGTCCACGCCAGACGGAACCGTTATGGTAACCGCTGCTGTGCGTGGCGGTCGCGGAGGCAGGGGTGTCTTCCTGGGGGCCGCCGGGACCACCCGTCCTTTTTTATTCGCGGCCGCAGTGGCCTTGGCAGCCGCCTTTTTAGCCTTGCGGCCAACCACCTGGGACCACGCCTCCTGGGGCGGAGGCGCGGCAGATGGTAGCGCCGATTCTGCTCGCGGTCGAGCGGGCTCCGTCTGGGCCGCTATAGCCGCCCCAGCTTTCCCACCTTTCTTCTTCTTCTTCGACTTCCGCCCCACCCTGTCCGAAGACTGTGAGGGGACGGACGGCCCAGGTGCCACCGATCGCAGGGCCGAGTCCGTTCGCGGCGCGAGCTCCCTCCTGAATGACGCCAATTTGGCGTCTATCAGGGCGCTTATCTGCGCCAGAAAATCTGCGGGCGCAGTCGCATGTGGGGGCGAGGACTTTTCTTGCCCGGAGCGTTGGCAGTCCCGGGCGGCGACGATCGGCGGCGATACTGAGCCCCCTCCCGGGCGCGGCGGCGGAGGCATTGCGGCAGCAGCCGTACTCGCCTCCACCACCTGCCGGAGCCGAGCCACCTCCGCCCGCAGCTCCGTCATTTGCCCCCTGAGGACGGCATTCTCTGCCTCCAGGGCACGCGTGGCGTCGGTAGCCGACCTAACCGCAAGCTCGGACACCCCCACCCTGCCGTTTAAGGCGGCCACCCTTAGGGCGCGGGCCAAATTGCCCTTCAGCCCCCTTGACACGCCGGAGATCCTGGCCACTTCATCCAGGCTCTCCAATATAGCGGCCGCGACATCCCGCGTTGGACGGTTGCGGAAATTTTCCGCTATATCCGTCTCGTCCGGGAGCGGGACGCTCGACCGCGATGGTCTCGGCACGGGGGCTCCCGGGTCGAATATCGCCGCCACCTCCCTTGCCTCGGCCTCCAGCTGCGAAGCCTCGGCCAGCCTAAGTTTGGCCTCTGCGAGGCCAACATATTCGCCGGTCGTCGGCGGCCGTCCTCTTTTCCTCGCTGACGACGAGCCCGGGACACTCTGCGATGAGTGGTGGGAGGAGACAGAGAAATCTGACTCCTCCCCCTCATCGCACTCACCAAGGCCCGCTGCGGTCCTCTTTTTGCCGCGTGTCGCCGAATGCCTCCGCGACACCGGCTCTGTGCATCTTTTGAGGCGCACGATAGGCCCGCGCACCTCCACCTCACGCTCGTTTCCCCCCTCCCCGGTTGTTTGTGAAAAAGTAGACTCCATACTTAATCCCACGAGTGTGGTCGGAAAGGAGGTCACCCCGGGTAGAGCCGCCATACCCGGGGAAGGCTAATACGCCCGGGGGGTCGCCAGGTACCCCGGGGTTGTCCGCTAAAGATTGGTGCACCCACCAACCATAGCTGGCGCTTACTCCAGCTACACCCTCATCACCGCGCAACACTGCTTGGGACTAGGGATTTTTTAGAGAGGTTGTCATCCTCGCGGCCCGGCCGGTTAAGGCAAGACCCCCGTTCCTGTAAAACATGACCACAGGTTTACGGTATGTGTCCGACTTTAGTTGGCCCCTCACCTCACGCCACTCCGGCATGGTAGAACCTGCCAGGGAATAAATTCCCCGCCGGCACAGCCTTGAGGATCATTAGGGCACGAAGCCCCCCCACCACGACAAGGTAGCGGACACGGGGGGGCCTTGACATAACCTTTTTTTTTTTTTTTTTTTTATTTTACGTGGAGGAAATCTGCTCGCCAGACACCCCCGCCCCGCCCGGGGGAGCGGGACGAGGGTAGTGTGGGGTTTGACCCACTAAAACCTCCACGGCGACCTGAGGACGCAGGACCGATCTTTGGCGATTCAACGGGGGAGCCACGGGAACTCTTGAAGAACACTACCGCGGCTCCCCATCGCCTGGCCGGCCATCAGGATGGTAACGATGGCGGGCCGCGTCCCGGGGGGAAATAAAATAAATCCTCCCCCCTAAAATCCATTTAAATTCGGCGGCGCGAGGGGTCGCACCCCGCACCGCCCCGACACGGCGACCGCGCGATAGGTGACCAGGGCCCCCGCCATGATCACAGCGGCCGCCGGGGGGACGACGAGTATATTGGAGGAGGATCACAGTTAACCCTCCCCTCCATCAGGCGATTCGTCATCCCCCACTCCCAACAGTGGAGGTCCTCCTCTGTTGGCGGGCGGCGGGCAATGAAACCAGCATGTTCTGGTACACCCGCCGCCCGCCTACTCTCAGCTGCCCGGGGTTTCTCGGCGTGGGCGCGCACGCCGTCCCCGGGCACGTCGGGCGGGATCTGTAAGCTCCCGATCCCGCTCGGCAGCCTCCTTCCGCGACATAACATCCTCGCAGAAAGAGATTGCTGCCGCCCACTTCCCCGGGCTCTCCAGCATGGCCCCAACTAGGCTGGAGAGTGCGAGGTCGTGACCGACTTCCCGTTTTAGGACTCGGCGCAGCGCTGAAAAGGCGGGACATTCCTCCAGCGTGTGCTGCGCCGAGTCTTCCTCCGCGCCACAATGGTGGCACACCGTCGTCGCTTCCCGCCCGATGCGACACAGGTAGACACCGAAGCAGCCATGCCCGGTGAACACCTGCGTCGCTCGGTAGGAGAGCCTGCCATGCCGTCTCTCCCGCCACGAGGTGAAGTGCGGCAGGAGAGCCCCGGGGACGCGCTCGCCGGCGTGGGAGCAAAGCTCGGCACGCCATCTGGCGAGCGCTAGTCTCCGGGCCTGGAGCTCGAAGCCCTCGACCGTCTCTCGCTCCGGCGGGGCCCCTCGAGCACGGCTGGCGATGCTTGTGCGCCCATAAACATAGGCGCGCACCGCCGCCTGAAGCTCGAAGGGAAGTTCTCCCGCCAGAGCAAGCGCCGCCACGGTAGACGCGGTGCGGTAACCTCTTATGAGGCGGATGGCCATCCGCCTCTGCAGCCGGCGCAACAATAGCGTGTTGCGCCGGCTGGTCATCACGTACGGCGCCCATATTGGGGCACCGTATAAGGCCATAGACCGCACCACGCCCAGGTATAGGCGGCGCACCAAATCTCCCGGTCCCACGAGGTTGGGCAGCAGGCGGCCCAAAGAGGCCGCCGCCTTTTCGACTCGGGGGACGAGACGGTCGAGATGCGCATCGAAGCACCAGTGGCTGTCGAGGATCAGTCCGAGATATTTCAACTCGGACTTCACCTCGACGCAGGCTTCTCCAACCCGGATCCACGATCTGGCCGGTGGCCGAGACCGAGGCCGTCCGTGAAACCAGACAGCCTCGGCCTTCTCCGGGGCTATTTTCAGCCCCAGATCGCGGATCCTCGCGACGACGGCTGCCACCGCAACCTCTGCTCGACGGATGGTCCTCTCGAAGGTACTCCCGACGGCGACCACCAACGTGTCGTCCGCGTAGCAGACGAGGGTGGCACCGTCGGGCAGGGAGGCCTTTTCCAGGACCGCGTTGTAACCTAGGTCCCACAGGAGCGGTCCTAAAACGGACCCCTGCGGGACCCCGCGGTCCACTTCCCTCCGTATCATCCCGCACCGGCCCGGGTATTCAACCCACCTGTCCCGCAGGTAGGCCCCGATCACCCGCCTCAGATAGGGAGGCACCTGGTGATCGACGAGGGCCTCCCTAATGGCGGACCAGGGCAGGGTGTTGAACGCATTGACGATGTCAATGGACACCGCCAAGCACACCCCGCCCCTTGCCACGGCATTGTCCGAGAGGGACTTGAGACGGTCGATTGCGTCGACCGTCGATCGCCCCTCCCGGAAGCCAAACTGGCAGTCCGCCAGATCTGGGCCGTCGCGGGACAGGTGTCTGGAGAGGCGGGCAACAATGATCTTCTCGAAGATCTTGCCCGCCTCATCCAGGAGACAAATGGGCCGGTACGCGGAGGGAGAATCCCCCGGCCTCCCATCCTTCCTCAAGAGGACCATCCGACTTTCTCTCCATAGGTCGGGGAACGTCCCCGACCTCAGGAGCCCAGAGTAGAGGCTCCTCAGCCTCTCGCCCAGGACGCTCGCGGCGAGCAGCCAGACCCGGCCGGGGATACCGTCCGGCCCCGGGGCGGTATTCTTGCCCCGGAGCCATTTGACGACCCCGGCCATCTCCTCCGGCGCGACCTCAAGATCCGGGGACCACTCATGTTCCTCTGGCTCAGGGACGGGCCGGGACGCCTCCCCGCTAACGGGGAATAAAGCGTCCACGACCCGCCCGAGCAGCCCCGGATCCAGGCTCTCCGTCACGGGAGGCGCCCAGGGACGCAATCGTCCCAAAGCCATCTTGTATGGGCGCCCCCACGGATCTCGGTTCAGAGAGCCGAGGAGATCGCGCCAGGCCTGGTCCTTCGCTCGCCTGATGGCCAGCTGCAGGGCGACCACCTTCTCCCGATATCGCCCGTACAGCTGGGCAGCCAGCACGTCGTCCGTACGTCGTCGTCGACGGGCGCGAGCGTACTGGCGTCGCGCGCGAACGCACTCGGTGCGTAATTCCGCTATCGCGCGCGACCACCAGTACACCGCCATCCTCGGGAAGACCCTGGCCCGGGGCATGGCGACGTCGCAAACCGACGACATTGCGCCCCGGAACCAACGGGCCTCCCCATTCCCGTCGACTGGCCCGGCCGGTGCTGCTGGCCAGGCCACGACGTGGGCTGCCGCCATCAGAGCGTCCTGGTCGAGGCGCTTCAGCGCCCACCGCGGCTGAGGCGAACCCTCATCGGCGGGACGACGACGGGGTGTCGATGGTGGGGCGGCGGAGAGGTCGAGAACTATGTATCTATGGTCAGACAACGTCTCGACCCCTTCCGCCACCCTCCACCCCGTAATACGGCGCGCGGCCGGGGGCGTTGCCCACGAAAGGTCAACGATGGACCCCCCGTTATGCCGCACGCACGTATGGACCGAGCCCGTGTTCAGGAGACGGAGCTCCAGTCCCGCCGCCCAATCCAGCACCTCACGGCCCCTCGAGTCAGTCCCGGGGGAACCCCAAGCCGTGGCCTTGGCATTGAAGTCCCCCAGGACCAGCACCGGACGGGGATGGCAGCGGGAGACGCATCTCCCTACCCCGTGCAGATACTGCTCAAACTCTTCGAGGGACCACCTTGGAGGTGCGTATATCGCCACAACCGCGGTGCCGCCCCAATCAACGGCCACGTATCCCAGGCCGCGCTCGATAAGCGAGCACGGCGGGGACCCCGGCCTCCCAGCCCAAATAATCGCGGCGGAGCCAATCGAGTCCCCCATCCAGTGTGGATGTTTGGGGACCCTGTGCGGCTCCGCCACGACTGCCAACCCGGCACCCCGCTCGGCCAGGCATTGAAACAGGAGATCCTGCGCTCTGGCCGAGCAGTTGAGGTTAACTTGTATTATCGGGCCCGGGGGCCCCATTACACAGCCGTGTCCATCGCCGTCACGGCCGCGGATGCGGTGGCGTCAGGGACTTTAGTGGCCCCATTCGCCCCCGCGGGTGCGGCGGTAGCATCAGGCGGTGCCGCCTTTTCGTTGCTGGCCACGGTGGTCGCTGCCTTGGCCATCGTGGTTTCCTTCCCTTTTTTATTGAATCTGGCAGACGACCTTTGGCCGCCTACCTTGCCTCGCCTCGCACTGACAGGACACGCCCGGCCGCCGAGGCGGTGACCAGAAGGCCTGCCCGCGTCCGCACAAAGCGGACAATTGGGCGTGGCCGTACAGGCTGCCACCTTATGGTCCCGACTGCCGCATCTATAGCAGCAGTCGGACCTATCCTCGGCAGAAGTGCACCGCTGACTGGTGTGGCCAACATCAAGGCAACGGTAACACTGCAGAGGCCGGGCACTCAGGGCCTCCACTGCTGCATGGGTCCAGCCGACGGTTATCCGGCCCGCGACAGCAACCTTGCGAGCGGCCGCGGCAGGACATCGGACCCAGAGGGTGCCCAATCCCGAAGGGAAAGACCGGATTTCGCCGGTATTGATGTCCCCCTCGCTGCACCCGCCCACGCGGGCAACAGCCGCAGCGACCTCCGCCGGCGTGGTCGAATCGACCAGGCCGCGCACCCTAAGGTCAGCTTTTTTGACCGGACGCGCGACCTTTACGCCGGTGCCTGCCAGCGCTTCCGCCACTTTTGTGGCGAGGACGGTGGCCTTGGCGGCCCCATCGGTGCCAGGGACTTCCAAAATTAACCCCCCAGTCACCGCCCTTCGCGGCCTCAGCGAGGCGATGCCAATTTCTGCCAGGTCCACCTTGGACCTGGCAGTGGCCATCGCCTGCGCGTAAGTAATGTCCACGCCAGACGGAACCGTTATGGTAACCGCTGCTGTGCGTGGCGGTCGCGGAGGCAGGGGTGTCTTCCTGGGGGCCGCCGGGACCACCCGTCCTTTTTTATTATTCGCCGCCGCAGTGGCCTTGGCAGCCGCCTTTTTAGCCTTGCAGCCAACCACCTGGGACCACGCCTCCTGGGGCGGAGGCGCGGCAGAGGGTAGCGCCGATTCTGCTCGCGGTCGAGCGGGCTCCGTCTGGGCCGCTATAGCCGCCCCAGCTTTCCCACCTTTCTTCTTCTTCTTCGTCTTCCGCCCCACCCTGTCCGAAGACTGTGAGGGGACGGACGGCCCAGGTGCCACCGATCGCAGGGCCGAGTCCGTTCGCGGCGCGAGCTCCCTCCTGAATGACGCCAATTTGGCGTCTATCAGGGCGCTTATCTGCGCCAGAAAATCTGCGGGCGCAGTCACATGTGGGGGCGAGGTCTTTTCTTGCCCGGAGCGTTGGCAGTCCCGGGCGGCGACGATCGGCGGCGATACTGAGCCCTCTCCCGGGCGCGGCGGCGGAGGCATTGCGGCAGCAGCCGTACTCGCCTCCACCACCTGCCGGAGCCGAGCCACCTCCGCCCGCAGCTCCGTCATTTGCCCCCTGAGGACGGCATTCTCTGCCTCCAGGGCACGCGTGGCGTCGGTAGCCGACCTAACCGCAAGCTCGGACACCCCCACCCTGCCGTTTAAGGCGGCCACCCTTAGGGCGCGGGCCAAATTGCCCTTCAGCCCCCTTGACACGCCGGAGATCCTGGCCACTTCATCCAGGCTCTCCAATATAGCGGCCGCGACATCCCGCGTTGGACGGTTGCGGAAATTTTCCGCTATATCCGTCTCGTCCGGGAGCGGGACGCTCGACCGCGATGGTCTCGGCACGGGGGCACCCAGGTCGAATATCGCCGCCACCTCCCTTGCCTCGGCCTCCAGCTGCGAAGCCTCGGCCAGCCTAAGTTTGGCCTCTGCGAGGCCAACATATTCGCCGGTCGTCGGCGGCCGTCCTCTCTTCCTCGCTGACGACGAGCCCGGGACACTCTGCGATGAGTGGTTTGAGGAGACAGAGAAATCTGACTCCTCCCCCTCATCGCACTCACCAAGTCCCTCTGCGGTCCTCTTTTTGCCGCGTGTTGCCGAATGCCTCCGCGACACCGGCTCTGTACATCTTTTGAGGCGCACGATAGGACCGCGCACCTCCACCTCACGCTCGTTTCCCCCCTCCCCGGTTATTTGTTTAAAAGAATCCATAATTGGTCCCACGAGTGTGGTCGGAAAGAAAGGTCACCCCGGGCAGAGCCGCCATACCCGGGGAAGGCTAATACACCCGGGGGTCGCCAGGTACCCCGGGGTTGTCCGCTAAAGATTGGTGCACCCACCAACCATAGCTGGCGCTTACTCCAGCTACACCCTCATCACCGCGCAACACTGTTTGGGGCTAGGGATTTTTTAGAGAGGTTGTCATCCTCGCGGCCCGGCCGGTTAAGGCAAGACCCCCGTTCCTGTAAAACATGACCACAGGTTTACGGTATGTGTCCGACTTTAGTTGGCCCCTCACCTCAAGCCACTCCGGCATGGTAGAACCTGCCAGGGAATAAATTCCCCGCCGGCACAGCCTTGAGGATCATTAGGGCACGAAGCCCCCCCACCACGACAAGGTAGCGGACACGGGGGGGAACCTTGACATAACCTTTTTTTTTTTTTTTATTTTACGTGGAGGAAATCTGCTCGCCAGACACCCCCGCCCCGCCCGGGGGAGCGGGACGAGGGTAGTGTGGGGATCGACCCACTAAAACCTCCACGGCGACCTGAGGACGCAGGACCGATCGCTGGCGATTCAACGGGGGAGCCACGGGAACTCTTGAAGAACACTACCGCGGCTCCCCCTCGCCTGGCCGGCCATCAGAATGGTAAGGATGGCCGGCCGCGTCCCGGGGGAGATATAATCCTCCCCCCTAAATCCATTTAAATTCGGCGGCGCGAGGGGTCGCACCCCGCACCGCCCCGACACGGCGACCGCGCGATAGGTGACCAGGGCCCCCGCCCTGATCACAGCGGTCGCCGGGGGGACGACGAGTATACTGGAGGAGGATCACTGTTAACACTCGCCTCCTTCAGGCGACTCGTCATCCCCAACTCCCAACAGTGGAGGTACCTTGACATAACCTTGACATAACCTTGACATAACCTTTTTTTTTTTTTTTTTTTTATTTTACGTGGAGGAAATCTGCTCGCCAGACACCCCCGCCCCGCCCGGGGGAGCGGGACGAGGGTAGTGTGGGAATCGACCCACTAAAACCTCCACGGCGACCTGAGGACGCAGGACCGATCGCTGGCGATTCAACGGGGGAGCCACGGGAACTCTTGAAGAACACTACCGCGGCTCCCCCTCGCCTGGCCGGCCATCAGGATGGTAACGATGGCCGGCCGCGTCCCGGGGGAGATATAATCCTCCCCCCTAAATCCATTTAAATTCGGCGGCGCGAGGGGTCGCACCCCGCACCGCCCCGACACGGCGACCGCGCGATAGGTGACCAGGGCCCCCGCCCTGATCACAGCGGCCGCCGGGGGGACGACGAGTATATTGGAGGAGGATTACAGTTAACCCTCGCCTCCTTCAGGCGACTCGTCATCCCCCACTACCAACAGTGGAGGTCCTCCTCTGTTGGCGGGCGGCGGGCAATGAAACCAGCATGTTCTGGTACACCCGCCGCCCGCCTACTCTCAGCTGCCCGGGGTTTCTCGGCGTGGGCGCGCACGCCGTCCCCGGGCACGTCGGGCGGGATCTGTAAGCTCCCGATCCCGCTCGGCAGCCTCCTTCCGCGACATAACATCCTCGCAGAAAGAGATTGCTGCAGCCCACTTCCCCGGGCTCTCCAGCATGGCCCCAACTAGGCTGGAGAGTGCGAGGTCGTGACCGACATCCCGTTTTAGGACTCGGCGCAGCGCTGAAAAGGCGGGACATTCCTCCAGCGTGTGCTGCGCCGAGTCTTCCTCCGCGCCACAGTGGTGGCACACCGTCGTCGCTTCCCGCCCGATGCGACACAGGTAGACACCGAAGCAGCCATGCCCGGTGAACACCTGCGTCGCTCGGTAGGTGAGCCTGCCATGCCGTCTCTCCCGCCACGAGGTGAAGTGCGGCAGGAGAGCCCCGGGGACGCGCTCGCCGGCGTGGGAGCAAAGCTCGGCACGCCATCTGGCGAGCGCTAGTCGCCGGGCCTGGAGCTCGAAGCCCTCGACCGTCTCTCGCTCCGGCGGGGCCCCTCGAGCACGGCTGGCGATGCTTGTGCGCCTATAAACATAGGCGCGCACCGCCGCCTGAAGCTCGAAGGGAAGTTCTCCCGCCAGAGCAAGCGCCGCCACGGTAGACGTGGTGCGGTAACCCCCTATGAGGCGGATGGCCATCCGCCTCTGCAGCCGGCGCAACAACAGCGTGTTGCGCCGGCTGGTCATCACGTACGGCGCCCATATTGGGGCACCGTATAAGGCCATAGACCGCACCACGCCCAGGTATAGGCGGCGCACCAAATCTCCCGGTCCCCCGAGGTTGGGCAGCAGGCGGCCCAAAGAGGCCGCCGCCTTTTCGACTCGGGGGACGAGACGGTTGAGATGCGCATCGAAGCTCCAGCGGCTGTCGAGGATCAGTCCGAGATATTTCAACTGGGACTTCACCTCGACGCAGGCTTCTCCAACCCGGATCCACGATCTGGCCGGTGGCCGAGACCGAGGCCGTCCGTGGAACCAGACAGCCTCGGCCTTCTCCGGGGCTATTTTCAGCCCCAGATCGCGGATCCTCGCGACGACGGCTGCCACCGCAACCTCTGCTCGTCGGATGGTCCTCTCGAAGGTACTTCCGACGGCGACCACCAACGTGTCGTCCGCGTAGCAGACGAGGGTGGCACCGTCGGGCAGGGAGGCCTTTTCCAGGACCGCGTTGTAACCCAGGTCCCACAGGAGCGGTCCTAAAACAGACCCCTGCGGGACCCCGCGGTCCACTTCCCTCCGTATCATCCCGTACCGGCCCGGGTATTCGACCCACCTGTCCCGCAGGTAGGCCCCGATCACCCGCCTCAGATATGGAGGCACCTGGTGATCGACGAGGGCCCCCCTAATGGCGGACCAGGGCAGGGTGTTGAACGCATTGACGATGTCAATGGACACCGCCAAGCACACCCCGCCCCTTGCCACGGCATTGTCCGAGAGGGACTTGAGACGGTCGATAGCGTCGACCGTCGATCGCCCCTCCCGGAAGCCAAACTGGCAGTCCGCCAGATCTGGGCCGTCGCGGGACAGGTGTCTGCAGAGGCGGGCAACAATGATCTTCTCGAAGATCTTGCCCGCCTCATCCAGGAGACAAATGGGCCGGTACGCGGAGGGAGAATCCTCCGGCCTCCCATCCTTCCTCAAGAGGACCATCCGACTTTCTCTCCATAGGTCGGGGAACGTCCCCGACCTCAGGAGCCCAGAGTAGAGGCTCCTCAGCCTCTCCCCCAGGTCGCTCGCGGCGAGCAACCAGACACGGCCGGGGATGCCGTCCGGCCCCGGGGCGGTATTCTTGCCCCGGAGCCATTTGACGACCCCGGCCATCTCCTCCGGCGCGACCTCAAGATCCGGGGACCACTCATGTTCCTCTGGCTCAGGGACGGGCCGGGACGCCTCCCCGCTAACGGGGAATAAAGCGTCCACGACCCGCCCGAGCAGCCCCGGATCCAGGCTCTCCGTCACGGGGGGCGCCCAGGGACGTAGTCGTCCCAAAGCCATCTTGTATGGGCGCCCCCACGGATCTCGGTTCAGAGAGCCGAGGAGATCGCGCCAGGCCTGGTCCTAACCTTGACATAACCTTTTTTTTTTTTTTTTTTTTTTTTTTTATTTTACGTGGAGGAAATCTGCTCGCCAGACACCCCCGCCCCGCCCGGGGGAGCGGGACGAGGGTAGTGTGGGGATCGACCCACTAAAACCTCCACGGCGACCTGAGGACGCAGGACCGATCGCTGGCGATTCAACGGGGGAGCCACGGGAACTCTTGAAGAACACTACCGCGGCTCCCCCTCGCCTGGCCGGCCATCAGGATGGTAACGATGGCCGGCCGCGTCCCGGGGGAGATATAATCCTCCCCCCTAAATCCATTTAAATTCGGCGGCGCGAGGGGTCGCACCCCGCACCGCCCCGACACGGCGACCGCGCGATAGGTGACCAGGGCCCCCGCCCTGATCACAGCGGCCGCCGGGGGGACGACGAGTATATTGGAGGAGGATTACAGTTAACCCTCGCCTCCTTCAGGCGACTCGTCATCCCCCACTACCAACAGTGGAGGTCCTCCTCTGTTGGCGGGCGGCGGGCAATGAAACCAGCATGTTCTGGTACACCCGCCGCCCGCCTACTCTCAGCTGCCCGGGGTTTCTCGGCGTCGGCGCGCACGCCGTCCCCGGGCACGTCGGGCGGGATCTGTAAGCTCCCGATCCCGCTCGGCAGCCTCCTTCCGCGACATAACATCCTCGCAGAAAGAGATTGCTGCAGCCCACTTCCCCGGGCTCTCCAGCATGGCCCCAACTAGGCTGGAGAGTGCGAGGTCGTGACCGACATCCCGTTTTAGGACTCGGCGCAGCGCTGAAAAGGCGGGACATTCCTCCAGCGTGTGCTGCGCCGAGTCTTCCTCCGCGCCACAGTGGTGGCACACCGTCGTCGCTTCCCGCCCGATGCGACACAGGTAGACACCGAAGCAGCCATGCCCGGTGAACACCTGCGTCGCTCGGTAGGTGAGCCTGCCATGCCGTCTCTCCCGCCACGAGGTGAAGTGCGGCAGGAGAGCCCCGGGGACGCGCTCGCCGGCGTGGGAGCAAAGCTCGGCACGCCATCTGGCGAGCGCTAGTCGCCGGGCCTGGAGCTCGAAGCCCTCGACCGTCTCTCGCTCCGGCGGGGCCCCTCGAGCACGGCTGGCGATGCTTGTGCGCCTATAAACATAGGCGCGCACCGCCGCCTGAAGCTCGAAGGGAAGTTCTCCCGCCAGAGCAAGCGCCGCCACGGTAGACGTGGTGCGGTAACCCCTTATGAGGCGGATGGCCATCCGCCTCTGCAGCCGGCGCAACAACAGCGTGTTGCGCCGGCTGGTCATCACGTACGGCGCCCATATTGGGGCACCGTATAAGGCCATAGACCGCACCACGCCCAGGTATAGGCGGCGCACCAAATCTCCCGGTCCCCCGAGGTTGGGCAGCAGGCGGCCCAAAGAGGCCGCCGCCTTTTCGACTCGGGGGACGAGACGGTTGAGATGCGCATCGAAGCTCCAGCGGCTGTCGAGGATCAGTCCGAGATATTTCAACTGGGACTTCACCTCGACGCAGGCTTCTCCAACCCGGATCCACGATCTGGCCGGTGGCCGAGACCGAGGCCGTCCGTGGAACCAGACAGCCTCGGCCTTCTCCGGGGCTATTTTCAGCCCCAGATCGCGGATCCTCGCGACGACGGCTGCCACCGCAACCTCTGCTCGTCGGATGGTCCTCTCGAAGGTACTTCCGACGGCGACCACCAACGTGTCGTCCGCGTAGCAGACGAGGGTGGCACCGTCGGGCAGGGAGGCCTTTTCCAGGACCGCGTTGTAACCCAGGTCCCACAGGAGCGGTCCTAAAACAGACCCCTGCGGGACCCCGCGGTCCACTTCCCTCCGTATCATCCCGTACCGGCCCGGGTATTCGACCCACCTGTCCCGC
Source organism: Megalopta genalis (assembly GCF_051020955.1). NCBI lineage: Eukaryota > Metazoa > Arthropoda > Insecta > Hymenoptera > Halictidae > Megalopta > Megalopta genalis. Next base: position 233,506 of record NW_027476133.1, read on the forward strand.
AGGTAGGCCCCGATCACCCGCCTCAGATATGGAGGCACCTGGTGATCGACGAGGGCCCCCCTAATGGCGGACCAGGGCAGGGTGTTGAACGCATTGACGATGTCAATGGACACCGCCAAGCACACCCCGCCCCTTGCCACGGCATTGTCCGAGAGGGACTTGAGACGGTCGATAGCGTCGACCGTCGATCGCCCCTCCCGGAAGCCAAACTGGCAGTCCGCCAGATCTGGGCCGTCGCGGGACAGGTGTCTGCAGAGGCGGGCAACAATGATCTTCTCGAAGATCTTGCCCGCCTCATCCAGGAGACAAATGGGCCGGTACGCGGAGGGAGAATCCTCCGGCCTCCCATCCTTCCTCAAGAGGACCATCCGACTTTCTCTCCATAGGTCGGGGAACGTCCCCGACCTCAGGAGCCCAGAGTAGAGGCTCCTCAGCCTCTCCCCCAGGACGCTCGCGGCGAGCAACCAGACCCTGCCGGGGATACCGTCCGGCCCCGGGGCGGTATTCTTGCCCCGGAGCCATTTGACGACCGCGGCCATCTCCTCCGGCGCGACCTCAAGATCCGGGGACCACTCGTGTTCCTCTGGCTCAGGGACGGACCGGGACGCCTCCCCGCTAACGGGGAATAAAGCGTCCACGACCCGCCCGAGCAGCCCCGGATCCAGGCTCTCCGTCACGGGGGGCGCCCTGGGACGTAATCGTCCCAATGCCATCTTGTATGGGCGCCCCCACGGATCTCGGTTCAGAGAGCCGAGGAGATCGCGCCAGGCCTGGTCTTTTGCCCGCCTGATGGCCAGCTGCAGGGCGACCACCTTCTCCCGATATAGCCCGTACAGCTGGGCAGCCAGCACGTCGTCCGTTCGTCGTCGTCGACGGGCGCGAGCGTACTGGCGTCGCGCGCGAACGCACTCGGTGCGTAATTCCGCTGTTTCGCGCGACCACCAGTACACCGCCTTCCTCGGGAAGACCCTGGCCCGTGGCATGGCGACGTCGCAAATCGACGTCATTGCGCCCCGGAACCAATGGGCCTCCCCATTCCCCGTCGACTGGCCCGGTCGGTGTTGCTGGCCAGGCCACGACGTGGGCTGCCGCCAACAGAGCGTCCTGGTCGAGGCGCTTCAGCGCCCACCGCGGTCGAGGCGAACCTTCATCGGCGGGGCGACGACGGAGTGTCGACGGTGGGGCGGCGGAGAGGTCGAGAACTATGTATCTGTGGTCAGACAACGTCTCGACCCCTTCCGCCACCCTCCACCCCGTAATACGGCGCGCGGCCGGGGGCGTTGCCCACGAAAGGTCAACGATGGACCCCCCGTTATGCCGCACGCACGTATGGACCGAGCCCGTGTTCAGGAGACGGAGCTCCAGTCCCGCCGCCCAATCCAGCACCTCCCGGCCCCTCGAGTCAGTCCCGGGGGAACCCCAAGCCGTGGCCTTGGCATTGAAGTCCCCCAGGACCAGCACCGGACGGGGATGGCAGCGGGAGACGCATCTCCCTACCCCGTCCAGATACTGCTCAAACTCTTCGAGGGACCACCTTGGAGGTGCGTATATCGCCACAACCGCGGTTCCGCCCCAATCAACGGCCACGTATCCCAGGCCGCGCTCGATAACCGAGCACGGCGGGGACCCCGGCCTCCCAGCCCAAATAATCGCGGCGGAGCCAATCGAGTCTCCCATCCAATGTGGATGTTTGGGGACCCTGTGCGGCTCCGCCACGACTGCCAACCCGGCACCCCGCTCGGCCAGGCATTGAAACAGGAGATCCTGCGCTCTGGCCGAGCAGTTGAGGTTAACTTGTATTATCGGGCCCGGGGGCCCCATTACACAGCCGTGTCCATCGCCGTCACGGCCGCGGATGCGGTGGCGTCAGGGACTTTAGTGGCCCCATCCGCCCCCGCGGGCGCGGCGGTAGCATCAGGCGGTGCCGCCATTTCGTTGCTGGCCACGGTGGTCGCTGCCTTGGCCATCGTGGTTTCCTTCCCTTTTTTATTAAATCTGGCAGACGACCTTTGGCCGCCTACCTTGCCTCGCCTCGCACTGGCAGGACATGCCCGGCTGCCGAGGCGGTGACCAGACGGCTTGCCCGCGCCCGCACAAATCGGACAATTGGGCGAGGCCGTACAGGATGCCACCTTATGGTCCCGACTGCCGCATCTATAGCAGCAGTCGGACCTATCCTCGTCAGAAGTGCACCGCTGACTGGTGTGGCCAACACCAAGGCATCGGTAGCACTGCAGAGGCCGGGCACTCAGGGCCTCCACGGCTGCCTGGGTCCAGCCGACAGTTATCCGGCCCGCGACAGCAACCTTGCGAGCGGCCGCGGCAGGACATCGGAGCCAGAGGGTGCCCAATCCCGAGGGGGAAGACCGAATTTCGCCGGTATTGATGTCCCCCTCGCTGCACCCGCCCACGCGGGCAACAGCCGCAGCGACCTCCGCCGGCGTGGTCGAATCGACCAGGCCGCGCACCCTAAGGTCAACTTTTTTGACCGGACGCGCGACCTTTACGCCGGTGCCTGCCAGCGCTTCCGCCACTTTTGTGGCGAGGACGGTGGCCTTGGCGGCCCCATCGGTGCCAGGGACCTCCAAAATTAACCCCCCAGTCACCGCCCTTCGCGGCCTCAGCGAGGCGATGCCAATTTCTGCCAGGTCCACCTTGGACCTGGCAGTGGCCATCGCCTGCGCGTAAGTAATGTCCACGCCAGACGGAACCGTTATGGTAACCGCTGCTGTGCGTGGCGGTCGCGGAGGCAAGGGTGTCTTCCTGGGGGCCGCCGGGACCACCCGTCCATTTTTGTTATTCGCCGCCGCAGTGGCCTTGGCAGCCGCCTTTTTAGCCTTGCGGCCAACCACCTGGGACCACGCCTCCTGGGGCGGAGGCGCGGCAGAGGGTAGCGCCGATTCTGCTCGCGGTCGAGCGGGCTCCGTCTGGGCCGCTATAGCCGCCCCAGCTTTCCCACCTTTCTTCTTCTTCTTCGTCTTCCGAACCACCCTGTCCGAAGACTGTGAGGGGACGGACGGCCCAGGTGCCACAGATCGCAGGGCCGAGTCCGTTCGCGGCGCGAGCTCCCTCCTGAATGACGCCAATTTGGCGTCTATCAGGGCGCTTATCTGCGCCAGAAAATCTGCGGGCGCAGTCGCATGTGGGGGCGAGGACTTTTCTTGCCCGGAGCGTTCGCAGTCCCGGGCGGCGACGATCGGCGGCGATACTGAGCCCCCTCCCGGGCGCGGCGGCGGAGGCATTGCGGCAGCAGCCGTACTCGCCTCCACCACCTGCCGGAGCCGAGCCACCTCCGCCCGCAGCTCCGTCATTTGCCCCCTGAGGACGGCATTCTCTGCCTCCAGGGCACGCGTGGCGTCGGTAGCTGACCTAACCGCAAGCTCGGACACCCCCACCCTGCCGTTTAAGGCGGCCACCCTTAGGGCGCGGGCCAAATTGCCCTTCAGCCCCTTTGACACGCCGGAGATCCTGGCCACTTCATCCAGGCTCTCCAATATAGCGGCCGCGACATCCCGCGTTGGACGGTTGCGGAAATTTTCCGCTATATCCGTCTCGTCCGGGAGCGGGACGCTCGACCGCGATGGTCTCGGCACGGGGGCTCCCGGGTCGAATATCGCCGCCACCTCCCTTGCCTCGGCCTCCAGCTGCGAAGCCTCGGCCAGCCTAAGTTTGGCCTCTGCGAGGCCAACATATTCGCCGGTCGTCGGCGGCCGTCCTCTCTTCCTCGCCGACGAAGAGCCCGGGACACTCTGCGATGAGTGGTGGGAGGAGACAGAGAAATCTGACTCCTCCCCGTCATCGCACTCACCAAGGCCCGCTGCGGTCCTCTTTTTACCGCGTGTTGCAGAATGCCTCCGCGACACCGGCTCTGCACATCTTTTGAGGCGCACGATAGGCCCGCGCACCTCCACCTCACGCTCGTTTCCCCCCTCCCCGGTTATTTGTTTAAAAGAATCCATAATTGGTCCCACGAGTGTGGTCGGAAAGAAGGTCACCCCGGGCAGAGCCGCCATACCCGGGGAAGGCTAATACACCCGGGGGTCGCCAGGTACCCCGGGGTTGTCCGCTAAAAATTGGTGCACCCACCAACCATAGCTGGCGCTTACTCCAGCTACACCCTCATCACCGCGCAACACTGCTTGGGGCTAGGGATTTTTTAGAGAGGTTGTCATCCTCGCGGCCCGGCCGGTTAAGGCAAGACCCCCGTTCCTGTAAAACATGACCACAGTTAGTGTTGTCGTCAAACTGTGGTCTCTGAGAGACGGGCCGTACCTAAGTCCTTGGTGGACCATACCGGCCGCTCTTGCGACTTGTGCCTGGTGTTCGGGCTCTACCTTCGTTCACCATCGTATCAGGGGAAGACAGCGTGCTACTCCCACTGCCACCTCGAGTCCAACCCAATCCAGGCACTCTTACGGAGTAGTGTTAAAGTCTTTTATCTCCGCAAGAGGGGCTTCAGCCTGGCCCGAGGGGACGAACCCCGAGGGGTTCGCCCAGCATGCCGTACATCAACGGAGCTGGACGAGTCCACGCTCCGTATGCAGTTTCGTTCTATGTTCGCTTCTTAGTCTTGCTTACGGATCGTGCGAATTTTCGGAACTCCTGAAACAGCTGCTCTGACACCAGGCTGGCTTTGTCGATTGGCCACTGAAATCCTTCTCGAATCGCCGCCTGGCGTAGGTGTTCCCTGTCCTCTACGTAACGCTGACAATCGTAGAGGACGTGGTTTGGAGTTTCCTCCTCCCCACATTCGCACAACTCGTCGTCGACCAGGGCGAACGTCTTGAGCTTCGCACGGAAGTCTCCGTGTCCGCTCAAGAACTGCGCTACATCATGGTCGACTCTGATCCAGCTCGCTGAGAGACGGTCTGATACCTCGCCGAAGTATTGGAAGGTTTCCCTACCCTTCGTCGAGGACGACCATCTCTGCTGCCACATCTCTAAAGTCGCCTCCCTCAGCCTTCTGCGAACTTGGGCTTCGGTGACGACTTCGTCAGCCAATTCGGCCTGACTCACTTAAACATGACCACAGGTTTACGGTATGTGTCCGACTTTAGTTGGCCCCTCAGCTCAAGCCACTCCGGCATGGTAGAACCTGCCAGGGAATAAATTCCCCGCCGGCACAGCCTTGAGGATCATTAGGGCACGAAGCCCCCCCACCACGACAAGGTAGCGGACACGGGGGGAACCTTGACATAACCTTTTTTTTTTTTTTTTTTTTTTTTATTTTACGTGGAGGAAATCTGCTCGCCAGACACCCCCGCCCCGCCCGGGGGAGCAGGACGAGGGTAGTGTGGGGATTGACCCACTAAAACCTCCACGGCGACCTGAGGACGCAGGACCGATCGCTGGCGATTCAACGGGGGAGCCACGGGAACTCTTGAAGAACACTACCGCGGCTCCCCCTCGCCTGGCCGGCCATCAATATGGTAACGATGGCCGGCCGCGTCCCGGGGGGAAACAAAATAAATTCTCCCCCCTAAATTCCATTTAAATTCGGCGGCGCGAGGGGTCGCACCCCGCACCGCCCCGACACGGCGACCGCGCGATAGGTGACCAGGGCCCCCGCCCTGATCACAGCGGCCGCCGGGAGGACGACGAGTATATTGGAGGAGGATTACAGTTAACCCTCGCCTCCTTCAGGCGACTCGTCATCCCCCACTCACAACAGGGGAGGTCCTCCTCTGTTGGCGGGCGGCGGGCAATGAAACCAGCATATTCTGGTACACCCGCCGCCCGCCTACTCTCAGCTGCCCGGGGTTTCTCGGCGTGTGCGCGCACGCCGTCCCCGGGCACGTCGGGCGGGATCGGTTAGCTCCCGATCCCGCTCGGCAGCCTCCTTCCGCGACATAACCTCCTCGCAGAAAGAGATTGCTGCCGCCCACTTCCCCGGGCCCTCCAGCATGGCCCCAACTAGGCTGGAGAGTGCGAGGTCGTGGCCGACTTCTCGTTTTAGGACTCGGCGCAGCGCTGAAAAGGCGGGACATTCCTCCAGCGTGTGCTGCGCCGAGTCTTCCTCCGCGCCACAATGGTGGCACACCGTCGTCGCTTCCCGCCCGATGCGACACAGGTAGACACCGAAGCAGCCATGCCCGGTGAACACCTGCGTCGCTCGGTAGGAGAGCCTGCCATGCCGTCTCTCCCGCCACGAGGTGAAGTGCGGCAGGAGAGCCCCGGGGACGCGCTCGCCGGCGTGGGAGCAAAGCTCGGCACGCCATCTGGCGAGCGCTAGTCGCCGGGCCTGGAGCTCGAAGCCCTCGACCGTCTCACGCTCCGGCGGGGCCCCTCGAGCACGGCTGGCGATGCTAGTGCGCCTATAAACATAGGCGCGCACCGCCGCTTGAAGCTCGAAGGGAAGTTCTCCCGCCAGAGCAAGCGCCGCCACGGTAGACGTGGTGCGGTAACCTCTTATGAGGCGGATGGCCATCCGCCTCTGCAGCCGGCGCAACAACAGCGTGTTGCACCGGCTGGTCATCACGTACGGCGCCCAGATTGGGGCACCGTATAAGGCCATAGACCGCACCACGCCCAGGTATAGGCGGCGCACCAAATCTCCCGGTCCCCCGAGGTTGGGCAGCAGGCGGCCCAAAGAGGCCGCCGCCTTTTCGACTCGGGGGACGAGACGGTCGAGATGCGCATCGAAGCTCCAGCGGCTGTCGAGTATCAGTCCGAGATATTTCAACTCGGACCTCACCTCGACGCAGGCTTCTCCAACCCGGACCCACGATCTGGCCGGTGGCCGAGACCGAGGCCGTCCGTGGAACCAGACAGCCTCGGCCTTCTCCGGGGCTATTTTCAGCCCCAGATCGCGGATCCTCGCGACGACGGCTGCCACCGCAACCTCTGCCCGTCGGATGGTCCTCTCGAAGGTACTCCCGACGGCGATCACCAACGTGTCGTCCGCGTAGCAGACGAGGGTGGCACCGTCGGGCAGGGAGGCCTTCTCCAGGACCGCGTTGTAACCCAGGTCCCACAGGAGCGGTCCTAAAACGGACCCCTGCGGGACCCCGCGGTCCACTTCCCTCCGTATCATCCCGTACCGGCCCGGGTATTCGACCCACCTATCCCGCAGGTAGGCCCCGATCACCCGCCTCAGATAGGGAGGCACCTGGTGATCAACGAGGGCCTCCCTAATGGCGGACCAGGGCAGGGTGTTGAACGCATTGACGATGTCAATGGACACCGCCAAGCACACCCCGCCCCTTGCCACGGCATTGTCCGAGAGGGACTTGACACGGTCGATAGCATCGACCGTCGATCGCCCCTCCCGGAAGCCAAACTGGCAGTCCGCCAGATCTGGGCCGTCGCGGGACAGGTGTCTGGAGAGGCGGGCAACAATGATCTTCTCGAAGATCTTGCCCGCCTCATCCAGGAGACAAATGGGCCGGTACGCGGAGGGAGAATCCCCCGGCCTCCCATCCTTCCTCAAGAGGACCATCCGACTTTCTCTCCATAGGTCGGGGAACGTCCCCGACCTCAGGAGCCCAGAGTAGAGGCTCCTCAGCCTCTCCCCAGGACGCTCGCGGCGAGCAACCAGACCCGGCCGGGGATACCGTCCGGTCCCGGGGCGGTATTCTTGCCCCGGAGCCATTTGACGACCCCGGCCATCTCCTCCGGCGCGACCTCAAGATCCGGGGACCACTCATGTTCCTCTGGCTCAGGGACGAGCCGGGACGCCTCCCCGCTAACGGGGAATAAAGCGTCCACGACCCGCCCGAGCAGCCCCGGATCCAGGCTCTCCGTCACGGGGGGCGCCCAGGGACGTAATCGTCCCAATACCATCTTGTATGGGCGCCCCCACGGATCTCGGTTCAGAGTTCCGAGGAGATCGCGCCAGGCCTGGTCCTTCGCTCGCCTGATGGCCAGCTGCAGGGCGAACACCTTCTCCCGATATCGCCCGTACAGTTGGGCAGCCAGCACGTCGTCCGTACGTCGTCGTCGACGGGCGCGAGCGTACTGGCGTCGCGCGCGGACGCACTCGGTGCGTAACTCCGCTATCGCGCGCGACCACCAGTACACCGCCTTCCTCGGGAAGACCCTGGCCCGGGGCATGGCTACGTCGCAAATGGACGTCATTGCGCCACGGAACCAATGGGCCTCCCCATTCCCGTCGACTGGCCCGGCCGGTGTTGCTGGCCAGGCCACGACGTGGGCCGCCGCCATCAGAGCGTCCTGGTCGAGGCGCTTCAGCGCCCACCGCGGTCGAGGCGAACCTTCATCGGCGGGGCGACGACGGAGTGTCGATGGTGGGGCGGCGGAGAGGTCGAGAACTATGTATCTGTGGTCAGACAACGTCTCGACCCCTTCCGCCACCCTCCACCCCGTAATACGGCGCGCGGCCTGGGGCGTTGCCCACGAAAGGTCAACGATGGACCCCCCGTTATGCCGCACGCACGTATGGACCGAGCCCGTGTTCAGGAGACGGAGCTCCAGTCCCGCCGCCCAATCCAGCACCTCCCGGCCCCTCGAATCAGTCCCGGGGGAACCCCAAGCCGTGGCCTTGGCATTAAAGTCCCCCAGGACCAGCACCGGACGGGGATGGCAGCGGGAGACGCATCTCCCTACCCCGTCCAGATACTGCTCAAACTCTTCGAGGGACCACCTTGGAGGTGCGTATATCGCCACAACCGCGGTGCCGCCCCAATCGACGGCCACGTATCCCAGGCCGCGCTCGATAAGCGAGCACGGCGGGGACCCCGGCCTCCCAGCCCAAATAATCGCGGCGGAGCCAATCGAGTCCCCCATCCAGTGTGGATGTTTGGGGACCCTGTGCGGCTCCGCCACGACTGCCAACCCGGCACCCCGCTCGGCCAGGCATTGAAACAGGAGATCCTGCGCTCTGGCCGAGCAGTTGAGGTTAACTTGTATTATCGGGCCCGGGGGCCCCATTACACAGCCGTGTCCATCGCCGTCACGGCCGCGGATGCGGTGGCGTCAGGGACTTTAGTGGCCCCATTCGCCCCCGCGGGTGCGGCGGTAGCATCAGGCGGTGCCGCCTTTTCGTTGCTGGCCACGGTGGTCGCTGCCTTGGCCATCGTGGTTTCCTTCCCTTTTATATTGAATCTGGCAGACGACCTTTGGCCGCCTACCTTGCCTCGCCTCGCACTGGCAGGACATGCCCGGCTGCCGAGGCGGTGACCAGACGGCTTGCCCGCGCCCGCACAAAGCGGACAATTGGGCGTGGCCGTACAGGCTGCCACCTTATGGTCCCGACTGCCGCATCTATAGCAGCAGTCGGACCTATCCTCGGCAGAAGTGCACCGCTGACTGGTGTGGCCAACATCAAGGCAACGGTAACACTGCAGAGGCCGGGCACTCAGGGCCTCCACGGCTGCATGGGTCCAGCCGACGGTTATCCGGCCCGCGACAGCAACCTTGCGAGCGGCCGCGGCAGGACATCGGACCCAGAGGGTGCCCAATCCCGAGGGGGAAGACCGGATTTCGCCGGTATTGATGTCCCCCTCGCTGCACCCGCCCACGCGGGCAACAGCCGCAGCGACCTCCGCCGGCGTGGTCGAATCGACCAGGCCGCGCACCCTAAGGTCAGCTTTTTTGACCGGACGCGCGACCTTTACGCCGGTGCCTGCCAGCGCTTCCGCCACTTTTGTGGCGAGGACGGTGGCCTTGGCGGCCCCATCGGTGCCAGGGACTTCCAAAATTAACCCCCCAGTCACCGCCCTTCGCGGCCTCAGCGAGGCGATGCCAATTTCTGCCAGGGCCACCTTGGACCTGGCAGTGGCCATCGCCTGCGCGTAAGTAATGTCCACGCCAGACGGAACCGTTATGGTAACCGCTGCTGTGCGTGGCGGTCGCGGAGGCAGGGGTGTCTTCCTGGGGGCCGCCGGGACCACCCGTCCTTTTTTATTATTCGCCGCCGCAGTGGCCTTGGCAGCCGCCTTTTTAGCCTTGCGGCCAACCACCTGGGACCACGCCTCCTGGGGCGGAGGTGCGGCAGAGGGTAGCGCCGATTCTGCTCGCGGTCGAGCGGGCTCCGTCTGGGCCGCTATAGCCGCCCCAGCTTTCCCACCTTTCTTCTTCTTCTTCGTCTTCCGCCCCACCCTGTCCGAAGACTGTGAGGGGACGGACGGCCCAGGTGCCACCGATCGCAGGGCCGAGTCCGTTCGCGGCGCGAGCTCCCTCCTGAATGACGCCAATTTGGCGTCTATCAGGGCGCTTATCTGCGCCAGAAAATCTGCGGGCGCAGTCGCATGTGGGGGCGAGGACTTTTCTTGCCCGGAGCGTTGGCAGTCCCGGGCGGCGACGATCGGCGGCGATACTGAGCCCTCTCCCGGGCGCGGCGGCGGAGGCATTGCGGCAGCAGCCGTACTCGCCTCCACCACCTGCCGGAGCCGAGCCACCTCCGCCCGCAGCTCCGTCATTTGCCCCCTGAGGACGGCATTCTCTGCCTCCAGGGCACGCGTGGCGTCGGTAGCTGACCTAACCGCAAGCTCGGACACCCCCACCCTGCCGTTTAAGGCGGCCACCCTTAGGGCGCGGGCCAAATTGCCCTTCAGCCCCTTTGACACGCCGGAGATCCTGGCCACTTCATCCAGGCTCTCCAATATAGCGGCCGCGACATCCCTCGTCGGACGGTTGCGGAAATTTTCCGCGATATCCGTCTCGTCCGGGAGCGGGACGCTCGACCGCGATGGTCTCGGCACGGGGGCACCCGGGTCGAATATCGCCACCACCTCCCTTGCCTCGGCCTCCAGCTGCGAAGCCTCGGCCAGCCTAAGTTTGGCCTCTGCGAGGCCAACATATTCTCCGGTCGTCGGCGGCCGTCCTCTCTTCCTCGCTGACGACGAGCCCGGGACACTCTGCGATGAGTGGTGGGAGGAGACAGAGAAATCTGACTCCTCCCCCTCATCGCACTCACCAAGGCCCGCTGCGGTCCTCTTTTTGCCGCGTGTCGCCGAATGCCTCCGCGACACCGGCTCTGTGCATCTTTTGAGGCGCACGATAGGCCCGCGCACCTCCACCTCACGCTCGTTTCCCCCCTCCCCGGTTGTTTGTGAAAAAGTAGACTCCATACTTAATCCCACGAGTGTGGTCGGAAAGGAGGTCACCCCGGGTAGAGCCGCCATACCCGGGGAAGGCTAATACGCCCGGGGGGTCGCCAGGTACCCCGGGGTTGTCCGCTAACGATTGGTGCACCCACCAACCATAGCTGGCGCTTACTCCAGCTACGCCCTCTTCACCGCGCAACACTGCTTGGGGCTAGGGATTTTTTAGAGAGGTTGTCATCCTCGCGGCCCGGCCGGTTAAGGCAAGACCCCCGTTCCTGTAAAACATGACCACAGGTTTACGGTATGTGTCCGACTTTAGTTGGCCCCTCACCTCAAGCCACTCCGGCATGGTAGAACCTGCCAGGGAATAAATTCCCCGCCGGCACAGCCTTGAGGATCATTAGGGCACGAAGCCCCCCCACCACGACAAGGTAGCGGACACGGGGGGGACCTTGACATAACCTTTTTTTTTTTTTTTTTTTTTTATTTTACGTGGAGGAAATCTGCTCGCCAGACACCCCCGCCCCGCCCGGGGGAGCGGGACGAGGGTAGTGTGGGGTTTGACCCACTAAAACCTCCACGGCGACCTGAGGACGCAGGACCGATCGCTGGCGATTCAACGGGGGGAGCCACGGGAACTCTTGAAGAACACTACCGCGGCTCCCCCTCGCCTGGCCGGCCATCAAGATGGTAACGATGGCCGGCCGCGTCCCGAGGGGAAATAAAATAAATCCTCCCCCCTAAAATCCATTTAAATTCGGCGGCGCGAGGGGTCGCACCCCGCACCGCCCCGACACGGCGACCGCGCGATAGGTGACCAGGGCCCCCGCCCTGATCACAGCGGCCGCCGGGGGGACGACGAGTATATTGGAGGAGGATCACAGTTAACCCTCCCCTCCATCAGGCGACTCGTCATCCCCCACTCCCAACAGTGGAGGTCCTCCTCTGTTGGCGGGCGGCGGGTAATGAAACCAGCATGTTCTGGTACACCCGCCGCCCGCCTACTCTCAGCTGCCCGGGGTTTCTCGGCGTGGGCGCGCACGCCGTCCCCGGGCACGTCGGGCGGGATCTGTAAGCTCCCGATCCCGCTCGGCAGCCTCCTTCCGCGACATAACATCCTCGCAGAAAGAGATTGCTGCCGCCCACTTCCCCGGGCTCTCCAGCATGGCCCCAACTAGGCTGGAGAGTGCGAGGTCGTGACCGACTTCCCGTTTTAGGACTCGGCGCAGCGCTGAAAAGGCGGGACATTCCTCCAGCGTGTGCTGCGCCGAGTCTTCCTCCGCGCCACAATGGTGGCACACCGTCGTCGCTTCCCGCCCGATGCGACACAGGTAGACACCGAAGCAGCCATGCCCGGTGAACACCTGCGTCGCTCGGTAGGAGAGCCTGCCATGCCGTCTCTCCCGCCACGAGGTGAAGTGCGGCAGGAGAGCCCCGGGGACGCGCTCGCCGGCGTGGGAGCAAAGCTCGGCACGCCATCTGGCGAGCGCTAGTCTCCGGGCCTGGAGCTCGAAGCCCTCGACCGTCTCTCGCTCCGGCGGGGCCCCTCGAGCACGGCTGGCGATGCTTGTGCGCCCATAAACATAGGCGCGCACCGCCGCCTGAAGCTCGAAGGGAAGTTCTCCCGCCAGAGCAAGCGCCGCCACGGTAGACGTGGTGCGGTAACCTCTTATGAGGCGGATGGCGATCCGCCTCTGCAGCCGGCGCAACAATAGCGTGTTGCGCCGGCTGGTCATCACGTACGGCGCCCATATTGGGGCACCGTATAAGGCCATAGACCGCACCACGCCCAGGTATAGGCGGCGCACCAAATCTCCCGGTCCCCCGAGGTTGGGCAGCAGGCGGCCCAAAGAGGCCGCCGCCTTTTCGACTCGGGGGACGAGACGGTCGAGATGCGCATCGAAGCACCAGTGGCTGTCGAGGATCAGTCCGAGATATTTCAACTCGGACTTCACCTCGACGCAGGCTTCTCCAACCCGGATCCACGATCTGGCCGGTGGCCGAGACCGAGGCCGTCCGTGAAACCAGACAGCCTCGGCCTTCTCCGGGGCTATTTTCAGCCCCAGATCGCGGATCCTCGCGACGACGGCTGCCACCGCAACCTCTGCTCGACGGATGGTCCTCTCGAAGGTACTCCCGACGGCGACCACCAACGTGTCGTCCGCGTAGCAGACGAGGGTGGCACCGTCGGGCAGGGAGGCCTTTTCCAGGACCGCGTTGTAACCTAGGTCCCACAGGAGCGGTCCTAAAACGGACCCCTGCGGGACCCCGCGGTCCACTTCCCTCCGTATCATCCCGCACCGGCCCGGGTATTCAACCCACCTGTCCCGCAGGTAGGCCCCGATCACCCGCCTCAGATAGGGAGGCACCTGGTGATCGACGAGGGCCTCCCTAATGGCGGACCAGGGCAGGGTGTTGAACGCATTGACGATGTCAATGGACACCGCCAAGCACACCCCGCCCCTTGCCACGGCATTGTCCGAGAGGGACTTGACACGGTCGATAGCGTCGACCGTCGATCGCCCCTCCCGGAAGCCAAACTGGCAGTCCGCCAGATCTGGGCCGTCGCGGGACAGGTGTCTGGAGAGGCGGGCAACAATGATCTTCTCGAAGATCTTTCCCGCCTCATCCAGGAGACAAATGGGCCGGTACGCGGAGGGAGAATCCCCCGGCCTCCCATCCTTCCTCAAGAGGACCATCCGACTTTCTCTCCATAGGTCGGGGAACGTCCCCGACCTCAGGAGCCCAGAGTAGAGGCTCCTCAGCCTCTCGCCCAGGACGCTCGCGGCGAGCAGCCAGACCCGGCCGGGGATACCGTCCGGCCCCGGGGCGGTATTCTTGCCCCGGAGCCATTTGACGACCCCGGCCATCTCCTCCGGCGCGACCTCAAGATCCGGGGACCACTCATGTTCCTCTGGCTCAGGGACAGGCCGGGACGCCTCCCCGCTAACGGGGAATAAAGCGTCCACGACCCGCCCGAGCAGCCCCGGATCCAGGCTCTCCGTCACGGGGGGCGCCCAGGGACGCAATCGTCCCAATGCCATCTTGTATGGGCGCCCCCACGGATCTCGGTTTAGAGAGCCGAGGAGATCGCGCCAGGCCTGGTCCTTCGCTCGCCTGATGGCCAGCTGCAGGGCGACCACCTTCTCCCGATATCGCCCGTACAGCTGGGCAGCCAGAACGTCGTCCGTACGTCGTCGTCGACGGGCGCGAGCGTACTGGCGTCGCGCGCGGACGCACTCGGTGCGTAACTCCGCTATCGCGCGCGACCACCAGTACACCGCCTTCCTCGGGAAGACCCTGGCCCGGGGCATGGCTACGTCGCAAATGGACGTCATTGCGCCACGGAACCAATGGGCCTCCCCATTCCCGTCGACTGGCCCGGCCGGTGTTGCTGGCCAGGCCACGACGTGGGCCGCCGCCATCAGAGCGTCCTGGTCGAGGCTCTTCAGCGCCCACCGCGGTCGAGGCGAACCTTCATCGGCGGGGCGACGACGGTGTGTCGATGGTGGGGCGGCGGAGAGGTCGAGAACTATGTATCTGTGGTCAGACAACGTCTCGACCCCTTCCGCCACCCTCCACCCCGTAATACGGCGCGCGGCCTGGGGCGTTGCCCACGAAAGGTCAACGATGGACCCCCCGTTATGCCGCACGCACGTATGGACCGAGCCCGTGTTCAGGAGACGGAGCTCCAGTCCCGCCGCCCAATCCAGCACCTCCCGGCCCCTCGAATCAGTCCCGGGGGAACCCCAAGCCGTGGCCTTGGCATTAAAGTCCCCCAGGACCAGCACCGGACGGGGATGGCAGCGGGAGACGCATCTCCCTACCCCGTCCAGATACTGCTCAAACTCTTCGAGGGACCACCTTGGAGGTGCGTATATCGCCACAACCGCGGTGCCGCCCCAATCGACGGCCACGTATCCCAGGCCGCGCTCGATAAGCGAGCACGGCGGGGACCCCGGCCTCCCAGCCCAAATAATCGCGGCGGAGCCAATCGAGTCCCCCATCCAGTGTGGATGTTTGGGGACCCTGTGCGGCTCCGCCACGACTGCCAACCCGGCACCCCGCTCGGCCAGGCATTGAAACAGGAGATCCTGCGCTCTGGCCGAGCAGTTGAGGTTAACTTGTATTATCGGGCCCGGGGGCCCCATTACACAGCCGTGTCCATCGCCGTCACTGCCGCGGATGCGGTGGCAACCTTGACATAACCTTGACATAACCTTTTTTTTTTTTTTTTTTTATTTTACGTGGAGGAAATCTGCTCGCCAGACACCCCCGCCCCGCCCGGGGGAGCGGGACGAGGGTAGTGTGGGGTTTGACCCACTAAAACCTCCACGGCGACCTGAGGACGCAGGACCGATCGCTGGCGATTCAACGGGGGGAGCCACGGGAACTCTTGAAGAACACTACCGCGGCTCCCCCTCGCCTGGCCGGCCATCAAGATGGTAACGATGGCCGGCCGCGTCCCGAGGGGAAATAAAATAAATCCTCCCCCCTAAAATCCATTTAAATTCGGCGGCGCGAGGGGTCGCACCCCGCACCGCCCCGACACGGCGACCGCGCGATAGGTGACCAGGGCCCCCGCCCTGATCACAGCGGCCGCCGGGGGGACGACGAGTATA
Source organism: Megalopta genalis (assembly GCF_051020955.1). NCBI lineage: Eukaryota > Metazoa > Arthropoda > Insecta > Hymenoptera > Halictidae > Megalopta > Megalopta genalis. The sequence goes on from NW_027476133.1 coordinate 249,134, forward strand.
TTGGAGGAGGATCACAGTTAACCCTCCCCTCCATCAGGCGACTCGTCATCCCCCACTCCCAACAGTGGAGGTCCTCCTCTGTTGGCGGGCGGCGGGTAATGAAACCAGCATGTTCTGGTACACCCGCCGCCCGCCTACTCTCAGCTGCCCGGGGTTTCTCGGCGTGGGCGCGCACGCCGTCCCCGGGCACGTCGGGCGGGATCTGTAAGCTCCCGATCCCGCTCGGCAGCCTCCTTCCGCGACATAACATCCTCGCAGAAAGAGATTGCTGCCGCCCACTTCCCCGGGCTCTCCAGCATGGCCCCAACTAGGCTGGAGAGTGCGAGGTCGTGACCGACTTCCCGTTTTAGGACTCGGCGCAGCGCTGAAAAGGCGGGACATTCCTCCAGCGTGTGCTGCGCCGAGTCTTCCTCCGCGCCACAATGGTGGCACACCGTCGTCGCTTCCCGCCCGATGCGACACAGGTAGACACCGAAGCAGCCATGCCCGGTGAACACCTGCGTCGCTCGGTAGGAGAGCCTGCCATGCCGTCTCTCCCGCCACGAGGTGAAGTGCGGCAGGAGAGCCCCGGGGACGCGCTCGCCGGCGTGGGAGCAAAGCTCGGCACGCCATCTGGCGAGCGCTAGTCTCCGGGCCTGGAGCTCGAAGCCCTCGACCGTCTCTCGCTCCGGCGGGGCCCCTCGAGCACGGCTGGCGATGCTTGTGCGCCCATAAACATAGGCGCGCACCGCCGCCTGAAGCTCGAAGGGAAGTTCTCCCGCCAGAGCAAGCGCCGCCACGGTAGACGTGGTGCGGTAACCTCTTATGAGGCGGATGGCGATCCGCCTCTGCAGCCGGCGCAACAATAGCGTGTTGCGCCGGCTGGTCATCACGTACGGCGCCCATATTGGGGCACCGTATAAGGCCATAGACCGCACCACGCCCAGGTATAGGCGGCGCACCAAATCTCCCGGTCCCCCGAGGTTGGGCAGCAGGCGGCCCAAAGAGGCCGCCGCCTTTTCGACTCGGGGGACGAGACGGTCGAGATGCGCATCGAAGCACCAGTGGCTGTCGAGGATCAGTCCGAGATATTTCAACTCGGACTTCACCTCGACGCAGGCTTCTCCAACCCGGATCCACGATCTGGCCGGTGGCCGAGACCGAGGCCGTCCGTGAAACCAGACAGCCTCGGCCTTCTCCGGGGCTATTTTCAGCCCCAGATCGCGGATCCTCGCGACGACGGCTGCCACCGCAACCTCTGCTCGACGGATGGTCCTCTCGAAGGTACTCCCGACGGCGACCACCAACGTGTCGTCCGCGTAGCAGACGAGGGTGGCACCGTCGGGCAGGGAGGCCTTTTCCAGGACCGCGTTGTAACCTAGGTCCCACAGGAGCGGTCCTAAAACGGACCCCTGCGGGACCCCGCGGTCCACTTCCCTCCGTATCATCCCGCACCGGCCCGGGTATTCAACCCACCTGTCCCGCAGGTAGGCCCCGATCACCCGCCTCAGATAGGGAGGCACCTGGTGATCGACGAGGGCCTCCCTAATGGCGGACCAGGGCAGGGTGTTGAACGCATTGACGATGTCAATGGACACCGCCAAGCACACCCCGCCCCTTGCCACGGCATTGTCCGAGAGGGACTTGAGACGGTCGATAGCGTCGACCGTCGATCGCCCCTCCCGGAAGCCAAACTGGCAGTCCGCCAGATCGGGGCCGTCGCGGGACAGGTGCCTGGAGAGGCGGGCAACAATGATCTTCTCGAAGATCTTGCCCGCCTCATCCAGGAGACAAATGGGCCGGTACGCGGAGGGAGAATCCCCCGGCCTCCCATCCTTCCTCAAGAGGACCATCCGACTTTCTCTCCATAGGTCGGGGAACGTCCCCGACCTCAGGAGCCCAGAGTAGAGGCTCCTCAGCCTCTCGCCCAGGACGCTCGCGGCGAGCAGCCAGACCCGGCCGGGGATACCGTCCGGCCCCGGGGCGGTATTCTTGCCCCGGAGCCATTTGACGACCGCGGCCATCTCCTCCGGCGCGACCTCAAGATCCGGGGACCACTCATGTTCCTCTGGCTCAGGGACAGGCCGGGACGCCTCCCCGCTAACGGGGAATAAAGCGTCCACGACCCGCCCGAGCAGCCCCGGATCCAGGCTCTCCGTCACGGGGGGCGCCCAGGGACGCAATCGTCCCAATGCCATCTTGTATGGGCGCCCCCACGGATCTCGGTTCAGAGAGCCGAGGAGATCGCGCCATGCCTGGTCCTTCGCTCGCCTGATGGCCAGCTGCAGGGCGACCACCTTCTCCCGATATCGCCCGTACAGCTGGGCAGCCAGAACGTCGTCCGTACGTCGTCGTCGACGGGCGCGAGCGTACTGGCGTCGCGCGCGGACGCACTCGGTGCGTAACTCCGCTATCGCGCGCGACCACCAGTACACCGCCTTCCTCGGGAAGACCCTGGCCCGGGGCATGGCTACGTCGCAAATGGACGTCATTGCGCCACGGAACCAATGGGCCTCCCCATTCCCGTCGACTGGCCCGGCCGGTGTTGCTGGCCAGGCCACGACGTGGGCCGCCGCCATCAGAGCGTCCTGGTCGAGGCTCTTCAGCGCCCACCGCGGTCGAGGCGAACCTTCATCGGCGGGGCGACGACGGTGTGTCGATGGTGGGGCGGCGGAGAGGTCGAGAACTATGTATCTGTGGTCAGACAACGTCTCGACCCCTTCCGCCACCCTCCACCCCGTAATACGGCGCGCGGCCTGGGGCGTTGCCCACGAAAGGTCAACGATGGACCCCCCGTTATGCCGCACGCACGTATGGACCGAGCCCGTGTTCAGGAGACGGAGCTCCAGTCCCGCCGCCCAATCCAGCACCTCCCGGCCCCTCGAATCAGTCCCGGGGGAACCCCAAGCCGTGGCCTTGGCATTAAAGTCCCCCAGGACCAGCACCGGACGGGGATGGCAGCGGGAGACGCATCTCCCTACCCCGTCCAGATACTGCTCAAACTCTTCGAGGGACCACCTTGGAGGTGCGTATATCGCCACAACCGCGGTGCCGCCCCAATCGACGGCCACGTATCCCAGGCCGCGCTCGATAAGCGAGCACGGCGGGGACCCCGGCCTCCCAGCCCAAATAATCGCGGCGGAGCCAATCGAGTCCCCCATCCAGTGTGGATGTTTGGGGACCCTGTGCGGCTCCGCCACGACTGCCAACCCGGCACCCCGCTCGGCCAGGCATTGAAACAGGAGATCCTGCGCTCTGGCCGAGCAGTTGAGGTTAACTTGTATTATCGGGCCCGGGGGCCCCATTACACAGCCGTGTCCATCGCCGTCACTGCCGCGGATGCGGTGGCAACCTTGACATAACCTTGACATAACCTTTTTTTTTTTTTTTTTTTATTTTACGTGGAGGAAATCTGCTCGCCAGACACCCCCGCCCCGCCCGGGGGAGCGGGACGAGGGTAGTGTGGGGTTTGACCCACTAAAACCTCCACGGCGACCTGAGGACGCAGGACCGATCGCTGGCGATTCAACGGGGGGAGCCACGGGAACTCTTGAAGAACACTACCGCGGCTCCCCCTCGCCTGGCCGGCCATCAAGATGGTAACGATGGCCGGCCGCGTCCCGAGGGGAAATAAAATAAATCCTCCCCCCTAAAATCCATTTAAATTCGGCGGCGCGAGGGGTCGCACCCCGCACCGCCCCGACACGGCGACCGCGCGATAGGTGACCAGGGCCCCCGCCCTGATCACAGCGGCCGCCGGGGGGACGACGAGTATATTGGAGGAGGATCACAGTTAACCCTCCCCTCCATCAGGCGACTCGTCATCCCCCACTCCCAACAGTGGAGGTCCTCCTCTGTTGGCGGGCGGCGGGTAATGAAACCAGCATGTTCTGGTACACCCGCCGCCCGCCTACTCTCAGCTGCCCGGGGTTTCTCGGCGTGGGCGCGCACGCCGTCCCCGGGCACGTCGGGCGGGATCTGTAAGCTCCCGATCCCGCTCGGCAGCCTCCTTCCGCGACATAACATCCTCGCAGAAAGAGATTGCTGCCGCCCACTTCCCCGGGCTCTCCAGCATGGCCCCAACTAGGCTGGAGAGTGCGAGGTCGTGACCGACTTCCCGTTTTAGGACTCGGCGCAGCGCTGAAAAGGCGGGACATTCCTCCAGCGTGTGCTGCGCCGAGTCTTCCTCCGCGCCACAATGGTGGCACACCGTCGTCGCTTCCCGCCCGATGCGACACAGGTAGACACCGAAGCAGCCATGCCCGGTGAACACCTGCGTCGCTCGGTAGGAGAGCCTGCCATGCCGTCTCTCCCGCCACGAGGTGAAGTGCGGCAGGAGAGCCCCGGGGACGCGCTCGCCGGCGTGGGAGCAAAGCTCGGCACGCCATCTGGCGAGCGCTAGTCTCCGGGCCTGGAGCTCGAAGCCCTCGACCGTCTCTCGCTCCGGCGGGGCCCCTCGAGCACGGCTGGCGATGCTTGTGCGCCCATAAACATAGGCGCGCACCGCCGCCTGAAGCTCGAAGGGAAGTTCTCCCGCCAGAGCAAGCGCCGCCACGGTAGACGTGGTGCGGTAACCTCTTATGAGGCGGATGGCGATCCGCCTCTGCAGCCGGCGCAACAATAGCGTGTTGCGCCGGCTGGTCATCACGTACGGCGCCCATATTGGGGCACCGTATAAGGCCATAGACCGCACCACGCCCAGGTATAGGCGGCGCACCAAATCTCCCGGTCCCCCGAGGTTGGGCAGCAGGCGGCCCAAAGAGGCCGCCGCCTTTTCGACTCGGGGGACGAGACGGTCGAGATGCGCATCGAAGCACCAGTGGCTGTCGAGGATCAGTCCGAGATATTTCAACTCGGACTTCACCTCGACGCAGGCTTCTCCAACCCGGATCCACGATCTGGCCGGTGGCCGAGACCGAGGCCGTCCGTGAAACCAGACAGCCTCGGCCTTCTCCGGGGCTATTTTCAGCCCCAGATCGCGGATCCTCGCGACGACGGCTGCCACCGCAACCTCTGCTCGACGGATGGTCCTCTCGAAGGTACTCCCGACGGCGACCACCAACGTGTCGTCCGCGTAGCAGACGAGGGTGGCACCGTCGGGCAGGGAGGCCTTTTCCAGGACCGCGTTGTAACCTAGGTCCCACAGGAGCGGTCCTAAAACGGACCCCTGCGGGACCCCGCGGTCCACTTCCCTCCGTATCATCCCGCACCGGCCCGGGTATTCAACCCACCTGTCCCGCAGGTAGGCCCCGATCACCCGCCTCAGATAGGGAGGCACCTGGTGATCGACGAGGGCCTCCCTAATGGCGGACCAGGGCAGGGTGTTGAACGCATTGACGATGTCAATGGACACCGCCAAGCACACCCCGCCCCTTGCCACGGCATTGTCCGAGAGGGACTTGAGACGGTCGATAGCGTCGACCGTCGATCGCCCCTCCCGGAAGCCAAACTGGCAGTCCGCCAGATCGGGGCCGTCGCGGGACAGGTGCCTGGAGAGGCGGGCAACAATGATCTTCTCGAAGATCTTGCCCGCCTCATCCAGGAGACAAATGGGCCGGTACGCGGAGGGAGAATCCCCCGGCCTCCCATCCTTCCTCAAGAGGACCATCCGACTTTCTCTCCATAGGTCGGGGAACGTCCCCGACCTCAGGAGCCCAGAGTAGAGGCTCCTCAGCCTCTCGCCCAGGACGCTCGCGGCGAGCAGCCAGACCCGGCCGGGGATACCGTCCGGCCCCGGGGCGGTATTCTTGCCCCGGAGCCATTTGACGACCGCGGCCATCTCCTCCGGCGCGACCTCAAGATCCGGGGACCACTCATGTTCCTCTGGCTCAGGGACAGGCCGGGACGCCTCCCCGCTAACGGGGAATAAAGCGTCCACGACCCGCCCGAGCAGCCCCGGATCCAGGCTCTCCGTCACGGGGGGCGCCCAGGGACGCAATCGTCCCAATGCCATCTTGTATGGGCGCCCCCACGGATCTCGGTTCAGAGAGCCGAGGAGATCGCGCCATGCCTGGTCCTTCGCTCGCCTGATGGCCAGCTGCAGGGCGACCACCTTCTCCCGATATCGCCCGTACAGCTGGGCAGCCAGAACGTCGTCCGTACGTCGTCGTCGACGGGCGCGAGCGTACTGGCGTCGCGCGCGGACGCACTCGGGGCGTAACTCCGCTATCGCGCGCGACCACCAGTACACCGCCTTCCTCGGGAAGACCCTGGCCCGGGGCATGGCTACGTCGCAAATGGACGTCATTGCGCACCGGAACCAATGGGCCTCCCCATTCCCGTCGACTGGCCCGGCCGGTGTTGCTGGCCAGGCCACGACGTGGGCCGCCGCCATCAGAGCGTCCTGGTCGAGGCGCTTCAGCGCCCACCGCGGTCGAGGCGAACCTTCATCGGCGGGGCGACGACGGGGTGTCGATGGTGGGGCGGCGGAGAGGTCGAGAACTATGTATCTGTGGTCAGACAACGTCTCGACCCCTTCCGCCACCCTCCACCCCGTAATACGGCGCGCGGCCTGGGGCGTTGCCCACGAAAGGTCAACGATGGACCCCCCGTTATGCCGCACGCACGTATGGACCGAGCCCGTGTTCAGGAGACGGAGCTCCAGTCCCGCCGCCCAATCCAGCACCTCCCGGCCCCTCGAATCAGTCCCGGGGGAACCCCAAGCCGTGGCCTTGGCATTAAAGTCCCCCAGGACCAGCACCGGACGGGGATGGCAGCGGGAGACGCATCTCCCTACCCCGTCCAGATACTGCTCAAACTCTTCGAGGGACCACCTTGGAGGTGCGTATACCGCCACAACCGCGGTGCCGCCCCAATCAACGGCCACGTATCCCAGGCCGCGCTCGATAAGCGGGCACGGCGGGGACCCCGACCTCCCAGCCCAAATAATCGCGGCAGAGCCAATCGAGTCCCCCATCCAGTGTGGATGTTTGGGGACCCTGTGCGGCTCCGCCACGACTGCCAACCCGGCACCCCGCTCGGCCAGGCATTGAAACAGGAGATCCTGCGCTCTGGCCGAGCAGTTGAGGTTAACTTGTATTATCGGGCCCGGGGGCCCCATTACACAGCCGTGTCCATCGCCGTCACGGCCGCGGATGCGGTGGCGTCTGGGACTTTAGTGGCCCCATCCGCCCACGCGGGCGCGGCGGTAGCATCAGGCGGTGCCGCCTTTTCGTTGCTGGCCACGGTGGTCGCTGCCTTGGCCATCGTGGTTTCCTTCCTCTTTTTATTAAATCTGGCAGACGGCCTTTGGCCGCCTCCCTTGCCTCGCCCCGCACTAGCAGGACATGCCCGTCTGCCGAGGCGGTGACCAGACGGCTTGCCCGCGCCCGCACAAAGGGGACAATTGGGCGTGGCCGTACAGGCTGCCACCTTATGGTCCCGACTGCCGCATCTATAGCAGCAGTCGGACCTATCCTCGGCCGAAGTGCACCGCTGACTGGTGTGGCCAACACCAAGGCAACGGTAACACTGCAGAGGCCGGGCACTCAGGGCCTCCACGGCTGCCTGGGTCCAGCCGACGGTTATCCGGCCCGCGACAGCAACCCTGCGAGCGGCCGCGGCAGGACATCGGACCCAGAGGGTGCCCAATCCCGAGGGGGAAGACCGGATTTCGCCGGTATTGATGTCCCCCTCGCTGCACCCGCCCACGCGGGCAACAGCCGCAGCGACCTCCGCCGGCGTGGTCGAATCGACCAGGCCGCGCACCCTAAGGTCAGCTTTTTTGACCGGACGCGCGACCTTTACGCCGGTGCCTGCCAGCGCTTCCGCCACTTTTGTGGCGAGGACGGTGGCCTTGGCGGCCCCATCGGTGCCAGGGACCTCCAAAATTAACCCCCCAGTCACCGCCCTTCGCGGCCTCAGCGAGGCGATGCCAATTTCTGCCAGGTCCACCTTGGACCTGGCAGTGGCCATCGCCTGCGCGAAAGTAATGTCCACGCCAGACGGAACCGTTATGGTAACCGCTGCTGTGCGTGGCGGTCGAGGAGGCAGGGGTGTCTTCCTGGGGGCCGCCGGGACCACCCGTCCTTTTTTATTATTCGCCGCCGCAGTGGCCTTGGCAGCCGCCTTTTTAGCCTTGCGGCCAACCACCTGGGACCACGCCTCCTGGGGCGGAGGCGCGGCAGAGGGTAGCGCCGATTCTGCTCGCGGTCGAGCGGGCTCCGTCTGGGCCGCTATAGCCGCCCCAGCTTTCCCACCTTTCTTCTTCTTCTTCGCCCTGCGCCCCACCCAGTCCGAAGACTGTGAGGGGACGGACGGCCCAGGGGCCACCGATCGCAGGGCCGAGCCCGTTCGCGGCGCAAGCTCCCTCCTGAAGGACGCCAATTTGGCGTCTATCAGGGCGCCTATTTGCGCCAGAAAATCTGCGGGCGCAGCCGCAGGTGGGGGCGAGGACTTTTCTTGCCCGGAGCGTTGGCAGTCCCGGGCGGCGACGATCGGCGGCGATACTGAGCCCTCTCCCGGGCGCGGCGGCGGAGGCATTGCGGCAGCAGCCGTTCTCGCCTCCACAACCTGCCGGAGCCGGGCCACCTGCGCCCGCAGCTCCGTCATTTGCCCCCTGAGGACGGCATTCTCGGCCTCCAGGGCACGCGTGGCGTCGGTAGCTGACCTAACCGCAAGCTCGGACACCCCTACCCTGCCGTTTAGAGCGGCCACCCTCAGGGCGCGGGCCAAGTTGCCCTTCAGCCCCTTCGAAACGCCGGAGATCCTGGCCACCTCATCCAGGCTCTCCAATATAGCGGCCGCGACATCCCGCGTCGGACGGTTGCGGAAATTTTCCGCGATATCCGTCTCGTCCGGGAGCGGGACGCTCGATCGCGATGGTCTCGGCACGGGGGCTCCCGGGTCGAATATCGCCGCCACCTCCCTTGCCTCGGCCTCCAGCTGCGAAGCCTCGGCCAGCCTAAGTTTGGCCTCTGCGAGGCCAACATATTCGCCGGTCGTCGGCGGCCGTCCTCTCTTCCTCGCTGACGACGAGCCCGGGACACTCTGCGATGAGTGGTGGGAGGAGACAGAGAAATCTGACTCCTCCCCCTCATCGCACTCACCAAGGCCCGCTGCGGTCCTCTTTTTGCCGCGTGTGGCAGAATGCCTCCGCGACACCGGCTCCGTACATCTTTTGAGGCGCACGATAGGACCGCGCACCTCCACCTCACGCTCGTTTCCCCCCTCCCCGGTTATTTGTTTAAAAGAATCCATAATTGATCCCACGAGTGTGGTCGGAAAGAAGGTCACCCCGGGCAGAGCCGCCATACCTGGGGAAGGCTAATACACCCGGGGGTCGCCAGATACCCCGGGGTTGTCCGCTAAAGATTGGTGCACCCACCAACCATAGCTGGCGCTTACTCCAGCTACACCCTCATCACCGCGCAACACTGCTTGGGGCTATGGATTTTTTAGAGAGGTTGTCATCCTCGCGGCCCGGCCGGTTAAGGCAAGACCCCCGTTCCTGTAAAACATGACCACAGGTTTACGGTATGTGTCCGACTTTAGTTGGCCCCTCCCCTCAAGCCAATCCGGCATGGTAGAACCTGCCAGGGAATAAATTCCCCGCCGGCACAGCCTTGAGGATCATTAGGGCACGAAGCCCCCCCACCACGACAAGGTAGCGGACTCGGGGGACTCGGACTCGGGGGGGACCTTGACATAACCTTTTTTTTTTTTTTTTTTTTTATTTTACGTGGAGGAAATCTGCTCTCCAGACACCCCCGCCCCGCCCGGGGGAGCGGGACGAGGGTAGTGTGGGGTTTGACCCACTAAAACCTCCACGGCGACCTGAGGACGCAGGACCGATCGCTGGCGATTCAACGGGGGAGCCACGGGAACACTTGAAGAACACTACCGCGGCTCCCCCTCGCCTGGCCGCCCATCAAGATGGTAACGATGGCCGGCCGCGTCCCGGGGGGAAATAAAATAAATCCTCCCCCCTAAAATCCATTTAAATTCGGCGGCGCGAGGGGTCGCACCCCGAACCGCCCCGACACGGCGACCGCGCGATAGGTGACCAGGGCCCCCGCCCTGATCACAGCGGCCGCCGGGGGGACGACGAGTATATCGGAGGAGGATCACAGTTAACACTCGCCTCCCTCAGACGACTCGTCATCCCCCACTCCCAACAGTGGAGGTCCTCCTCTGTTGGCGGGCGGCGGGCAATGAAACCAGCATGTTCTGGTACACCCGCCGCCCGCCTACTCTCAGCTGCCCGGGGTTTCTCGGCGCGGGCGCGCACGCCGTCCCCGGGCACGTCGGGCGGGATCTGTAAGCTCCCGATCCCGCTCGGCAGCCTCCTTCCGCGACATAACCTCCTCGCAGAAAGAGATTGCTGCCGCCCACTTCCCCGGGCCCTCCAGCATGGCCCCAACTAGGCTGGAGAGTGCGAGGTCGTGGCCGACTTCCCGTTTTAGGACTCGGCGCAGCGCTGAAAAGGCGGGACATTCCTCCAGCGTGTGCTGCGCCGAGTCTTCCTCCGCGCCACAATGGTGGCACACCGTCGTCGCTTCCCGCCCGATGCGACACAGGTAGACACCGAAGCAGCCATGCCCGGTGAACACCTGCGTCGCTCGGTAGGAGAGCCTGCCATGCCGTCTCTCCCGCCACGAGGTGAAGTGCGGCAGGAGAGCCCCGGGGACGCGCTCGCCGGCGTGGCAGCAAAGCTCGGCACGCCATCTGGCGAGCGCTAGTCGCCGGGCCTGGAGCTCGAAGCCCTCGACCGTCTCTCGCTCCGGCAGGGCCCCTCGAGCACGGCTGGCGATGCTTGTGCGCCCATAAACATAGGCGCGCACCGCCGCCTGAAGCTCGAAGGGAAGTTCTCCCGCCAGAGCAAGCGCCGCCACGGTAGACGTGGTGCGGTAACCTCTTATGAGGCGGATGGCCATCCGCCTCTGCAGCCGGCGCAACAACAGCGTGTTGCGCCGGCTGGTCATCACGTACGGCGCCCAGATTGGGGCACCGTATAAGGCCATAGACCGCACCACGCCCAGGTATAGGCGGCGCACCAAATCTCCCGGTCCCCCGAGGTTGGGCAGCAGGCGGCCCAAAGAGGCCGCCGCCTTTTCGACTCGGGGGACGAGACGGTCGAGATGCGCATCGAAGCTCCAGCGGCTGTCGAGGATCAGTCCGAGATATTTCAACTGGGACTTCACCTCGACGCAGGCTTCTCCAACCCGGATCCACGATCTGGCCGGTGGCCGAGACCGAGGCCGTCCGTGGAACCAGACAGCCTCGGCCTTCTCCGGGGCTATTTTCAGCCCCAGATCGCGGATCCTCGCGACGACGGCTGCCACCGCAACCTCTGCTCGTCGGATGGTCCTCTCGAAGGTACTTCCGACGGCGACCACCAACGTGTCGTCCGCGTAGCAGACGAGGGTGGCACCGTCGGGCAGGGAGGCCTTTTCCAGGACCGCGTTGTAACCCAGGTCCCACAGGAGCGGTCCTAAAACAGACCCCTGCGGGACCCCGCGGTCCACTTCCCTCCGTATCATCCCGTACCGGCCCGGGTATTCGACCCACCTGTCCCGCAGGTAGGCCCCGATCACCCGCCTCAGATAGGGAGGCACCTGGTGATCGACGAGGGCCCCCCTAATGGCGGACCAGTGCAGGGTGTTGAACGCATTGACGATGTCAATGGACACCGCCAAGCACACCCCGCCCCTTGCCACGGCATTGTCCGAGAGGGACTTGAGACGGACGATAGCGTCGACCGTCGATCGCCCCTCCCGGAAGCCAAACTGGCAGTCCGCCAGATCTGGGCCGTCGCGGGACAGGTGCCTGGAGAGGCGGGCAACAATGATCTTCTCGAAGATCTTGCCCGCCTCATCCAGGAGACAAATGGGCCGGTACGCGGAGGGAGAATCCCCCGGCCTCCCATCCTTCCTCAAGAGGACCATCCGACTTTCTCTCCATAGGTCGGGGAACGTCCCCGACCTCAGGAGCCCAGAGTAGAGGCTCCTCAGCCTCTCCCCCAGGACGCTCGTGGCGAGCAACCAGACCCGGCCGGGGATACCGTCCGGCCCCGGGGCGGTATTCTTGCCCCGGAGCCATTTGACGACCCCGGCCATCTCCTCCGGCGCGACCTCAAGATCCGGGGACCACTCATGTTCCTCTGGCTCAGGGACGGGCCGGGACGGCCCCTCGCTAACGGGGAATAAAGCGTCCACGACCCGCCCGAGCAGCCCCGGATCCAGGCTCTCCGTCACGGGGGGCGCCCAGGGACGCAATCGTCCCAATGCCATCTTGTATGGGCGCCCCCACGGATCTCGGTTTAGAGAGCCGAGGAGATCGCGCCAGGCCTGGTCCTTCGCTCGCCTGATGGCCAGCTGCAGGGCGACCACCTTCTCCCGATATCGCCCGTACAGCTGGGCAGCCAGCACGTCGTCCGTACGTCGTCGTCGACGGGCGCGAGCGTACTGGCGTCGCGCGCGGACGCACTCGGTGCGTAATTCAGCTATCGCACGCGACCACCAGTACACAGCCTTCCTCGGGAAGACCCTGGCCCGGGGCATGGCGACGTCGCAAACCGACGTCATTGCGCCCCGGAACCAACGGGCCTCCCCATTCCCGTCGACTGGCCCGGCCGGTGTTGCTGGCCAGGCCACGACGTGGGCTGCCGCCATCAGAGCGTCCTGGTCGAGGCGCTTCAGCGCCCACCGCGGTTGAGGCGATCCTTCATCAGCGGGGCGACGACGGGGTGTCGATGGTGGGGCGGCGGAGAGGTCGAGAATTATGTATCTGTGGTCAGACAACGTCTCGACCCCTTCCGCCACCCTCCACCCCGTAATACGGCGCGCGGCCGGGGGCGTTGCCCACGAAAGGTCAACGATGGACCCCCCGTTATGCCGCACGCACGTATGGACCGAGCCCGTATTCAGGAGACGGAGCTCCAGTCCCGCCGCCCAATCCAGCACCTCCCGGCCCCTCGAGTCAGTCCCGGGGGAACCCCAAGCCGTGGCCTTGGCATTGAAGTCCCCCAGGACCAGCACCGGACGGGGATGGCAGCGGGAGACGCATCTCCCTACCCCGTCCAGATACTGCTCAAACTCTTCGAGGGACCACCTTGGAGGTGCGTATATCGCCACAACCGCGGTTCCGCCCCAATCAACGGCCACGTATCCCAGGCCGCGCTCGATAACCGAGCACGGCGGGGACCCCGACCTCCCAGCCCAAATAATCGCGGCGGAGCCAATCGAGTCCCCCATCCAGTGTGGATGTTTGGGGACCCTGTGCGGCTCCGCCACGACTGCCAACCCGGCACCCCGCTCGGCCAGGCATTGAAACAGGAGATCCTGCGCTCTGGCCGAGCAGTTGAGGTTAACTTGTATTATCGGGCCCGGGGGCCCCATTACACAGCCGTGTCCATCGCCGTCACGGCCGCGGATGCGGTGGCGTCTGGGACTTTAACGGCCCCATCCGCCCCCGCGGGTGCGGCGGTAGCATCAGGCGGTGCCGCCTTTTTGTTGCTGGCTACGGTGGTCGCTGCCTTGCCCATCGTGGTTTCCTTCCCTTTTTTATTGAATCTGGCAGACGACCTTTGGCCGCCTCCCTTGCCTCGTCCCGCACTGGCAGGACAAGCCCGGCTGCCGAGGCGGTGACCAGACGGCTTGCCCGCGCCCGCACAAAGGGGACAATTGGGCGTGGCCGTACAGGCTGCCACCTTATGGTCCCGACTGCCGCATCTATAGCAGCAGTCGGACCTATCCTCGGCAGCAGTGCACCGCTGACTGGTGTGGCCAACACCAAGGCAACGGTAACACTGCAGAGGCCGCGCACTCAGGGCCTCCACGGCTGCCTGGGTCCAGCCGACGGTTATCCGGCCCGCGACAGCAACCTTGCGAGCGGCCGCGGCAGGACATCGGACCCAGAGAGTGCCCAATCCCGAGGGGGAAGACCGGATTTCGCCGGTACTGATGTCCCCCTCGCTGCACCCGCCCACGCGGGCAACAGCCGCAGCGACCTCCGCCGGCGTGGTCGAATCGACCAGGCCGCGCACCCTAAGGTCAGCTTTTTTGACCGGACGCGCGACCTTTACGCCGGTGCCTGCCAGCGCTTCCGCCACTTTTGTGGCGAGGACGGTGGCCTTGGCGGCCCCATCGGTGCCAGGGACCTCCAAAATTAACCCCCCAGTCACCGCCCTTCGCGGCCTCAGCGAGGCGATGCCAATTTCTGCCAGGTCCACCTTGGACCTGGCAGTGGCCATCGCCTGCGCGTAAGTAATGTCCACGCCAGACGGAACCGTTATGGTAACCGCTGCTGTGCGTGGCGGTCGCGGAGGCAGGGGTGTCTTCCTGGGGGCCGCCGGGACCACCCGTCCTTTTTTATTATTCGCCGCCGCAGTGGCCTTGGCAGCCGCCTTTTTAGCCTTGCGGCCAACCACCTGGGACCACGCCTCCTGGGGCGGAGGCGCGGCAGAGGGTAGCGCCGATTCTGCTCGCGGTCGAGCGGGCTCCGTCTGGGCCGCTATAGCCGCCCCAGCTTTCCCACCTTTCTTCTTCTTCTTCGTCTTCCGCCCCACCCTGTCCGAAGACTGTGAGGGGACGGACGGCCCAGGTGCCACCGATCGCAGGGCCGAGTCCGTTCGCGGCGCGAGCTCCCTCCTGAATGACGCCAATTTGGCGTCTATCAGGGCGCTTATCTGCGCCAGAAAATCTGCGGGCGCAGTCGCATGTGGGGGCGAGGACTTTTCTTGCCCGGAGCGTTGGCAGTCCCGGGCGGCGACGATCGGCGGCGATACTGAGCCCTCTCCCGGGCGCGGCGGCGGAGGCATTGCGGCAGCAGCCGTACTCGCCTCCACCACCTGCCGGAGCCGAGCCACCTCCGCCCGCAGCTCCGTCATTTGCCCCCTGAGGACGGCATTCTCTGCCTCCAGGGCACGCGTGGCGTCGGTAGCTGACCTAACCGCAAGCTCGGACACCCCCACCCTGCCGTTTAAGGCGGCCACCCTTAGGGCGCGGGCCAAATTGCCCTTCAGCCCCTTTGACACGCCGGAGATCCTGGCCACTTCATCCAGGCTCTCCAATATAGCGGCCGCGACATCCCGCGTTGGACGGTTGCGGAAATTTTCCGCTATATCCGTCTCGTCCGGGAGCGGGACGCTCGACCGCGATGGTCTCGGCACGGGGGCTCCCGGGTCGAATATCGCCGCCACCTCCCTTGCCTCGGCCTCCAGCTGCGAAGCCTCGGCCAGCCTAAGTTTGGCCTCTGCGAGGCCAACATATTCGCCGGTCGTCGGCGGCCGTCCTCTTTTCCTCGCTGACGACGAACCCGGGACACTCTGCGATGAGTGGTGGGAGGAGACAGAGAAATCTGACTCCTCCCCCTCATCGCACTCACCAAGGCCCGCTGCGGTCCTCTTTTTGCCGCGTGTCGCCGAATGCCTCCGCGACACCGGCTCTGTGCATCTTTTGAGGCGCACGATAGGCCCGCGCACCTCCACCTCACGCTCGTTTCCCCCCTCCCCGGTTGTTTGTGAAAAAGTAGACTCCATACTTAATCCCACGAGTGTGGTCGGAAAGGAGGTCACCCCGGGTAGAGCCGCCATACCCGGGGAAGGCTAATACGCCCGGGGGGTCGCCAGGTACCCCGGGGTTGTCCGCTAACGATTGGTGCACCCACCAACCATAGCTGGCGCTTACTCCAGCTACGCCCTCTTCACCGCGCAACACTGCTTGGGGCTAGGGATTTTTTAGAGAGGTTGTCATCCTCGCGGCCCGGCCGGTTAAGGCAAGACCCCCGTTCCTGTAAAACATGACCACAGGTTTACGGTATGTGTCCGACTTTAGTTGGCCCCTCACCTCAAGCCACTCCGGCATGGTAGAACCTGCCAGGGAATAAATTCCCCGCCGGCACAGCCTTGAGGATCATTAGGGCACGAAGCCCCCCCACCACGACAAGGTAGCGGACTCGGGGGGGAACCTTGACATAACCTTTTTTTTTTTTTTTTTTTTATTTTACGTGGAGGAAATCTGCTCGCCAGACACCCCCGCCCCGCCCGGGGGAGCGGGACGAGGGTAGTGTGGGGATCGACCCACTAAAACCTCCACGGCGACCTGAGGACGCAGGACCGATCGCTGGCGATTCAACGGGGGAGCCACGGGAACTCTTGAAGAACACTACCGCGGCTCCCCCTCGCCTGGCCGGCCATCAGAATGGTAAGGATGGCCGGCCGCGTCCCGGGGGAGATATAATCCTCCCCCCTAAATCCATTTAAATTCGGCGGCGCGAGGGGTCGCACCCCGCACCGCCCCGACACGGCGACCGCGCGATAGGTGACCAGGGCCCCCGCCCTGATCACAGCGGACGCCGGGGGGACGACGAGTATATTGGAGGAGGATTACAGTTAACCCTCGCCTCCTTCAGGCGACTCGTCATCCCCCATCCCCAACAGTGGACGTCCTCCTCTGTTGGCGGGCGGCGGGCAATGAAACCAGCATGTACTGGTACACCCGCCGCCCGCCTACTCTCAGCTGCCCGGGGTTTCTCGGCGTGGGCGCGCACGCCGCCCCCGGGCACGTCGGGCGGGATCTGTAAGCTCCCGATCCCGCTCGGCAGCCTCCTTCCGCGACATAACCTCCTCGCAGAAAGAGATTGCTGCCGCCCACTTCCCCGGGCCCTCCAGCATGGCCCCAACTAGGCTGGAGAGTGCGAGGTCGCGGCCGACTTCTCGTTTTAGGACTCGGCGCAGCGCTGAAAAGGCGGGACATTCCTCCAGCGTGTGCTGCGCCGAGTCCTCCTCCGCGCCACAATGGTGGCACACCGTCGTCGCTTCCCGCCCGATGCGACACAGGTAGACACCGAAGCAGCCATGCCCGGTGAACACCTGCGTCGCTCGGTAGGAGAGCCTGCCATGCCGTCTCTCCCGCCACGAGGTGAAGTGCGGCAGGAGAGCCCCGGGGACGCGCTCGCCGGCGTGGGAGCAAAGCTCGGCACGCCATCTGGCCAGCGCTAGTCTCCGGGCCTGGAGCCCGAAGCCCTCGACCGTCTCTCGCTCCGGCGGGGCCCCTCGAGCACGGCTGGCGATGCTTGTGCGCCCATAAACATAGGCGCGCACCGCCGCCTGAAGCTCGAAGGGAAGTTCTCCCGCCAGAGCAAGCGCCGCCACGGTAGACGTGGTGCGGTAACCTCTTATGAGGCGGATGGCCATCCGCCTCTGCAGCCGGCGCAACAACAGCGTGTTGCGCCGGCTGGTCATCACGTACGGCGCCCAGATTGGGGCACCGTATAAGGCCATAGACCGCACCACGCCCAGGTATAGGCGGCGCACCAAATCTCCCGGTCCCCCGAGGTTGGGCAGCAGGCGGCCCAAAGAGGCCGCCGCCTTTTCGACTCGGGGGACGAGACGGTCGAGATGCGCATCAAAGCTCCAGCGGCTGTCGAGGATCAGTCCGAGATATTTCAACTCGGACTTCACCTCGACGCAGGCTTCTCCAACCCGGATCCACGATCTGGCCGGTGGCCGAGACCGAGGCCGTCCGTGAAACCAGACAGCCTCGGCCTTCTCTGGGGCTATTTTCAGCCCCAGATCGCGGATCCTCGCGACGACGGCTGCCACCGCAACCTCTGCTCGTCGGATGGTCCTCTCGAAGGTACTCCCGACGGCGACCACCAACGTGTCGTCCGCGTAGCAGACGAGGGTGGCACCGTCGGGCAGGGAGGCCTTTTCCAGGACCGCGTTGTAACCCAGGTCCCACAGGAGCGGTCCTAAAACGGACCCCTGCGGGACCCCGCGGTCCACTTCCCTCCGTATCACCCCGTACCGGCCCGGGTATTCAACCCACCTGTCCCGCAGGTAGGCCCCGATCACCCGCCTCAGATAGGGAGGCACCTGGTGATCGACGAGGGCCTCCCTAATGGCGGACCAGGGCAGGGTGTTGAACGCATTGACGATGTCAATGGACACCGCCAAGCACACCCCGCCCCTTGCCACGGCATTGTCCGAGAGGGACTTGAGACGGTCGATAGCGTCGACCGTCGATCGCCGCTCCCGGAAGCCAAACTGGCAGTCCGCCAGATCTGGGCCGTCGCGGGACAGGTGTCTGGAGAGGCGGGCAACAATGATCTTCTCGAAGATCTTGCCCGCCTCATCCAGGAGACAAATGGGCCGGAACGCGGAGGGAGAATCCCCCGGCCTCCCATCCTTCCTCAAGAGGACCATCCGACTTTCTCTCCATAGGTCGGGGAACGTCCCCGACTTCAGGAGCCCAGAGTAGAGGCTCCTCAGCCTCTCCCCCAGGACGCTCGCGGCGAGCAACCAGACCCGGCCGGGGATACCGTCTGGCCCCGGAGCGGTATTCTTGCCCCGGAGCCATTTGACGACCCCGGCCATCTCCTCCGGCGCGACCTCAAGATCCGGGGACCACTCATGTTCCTCTGGCTCAGGGACGGGCCGGAACGCCTCCCCGCTAACGGGGAATAAAGCGTCCACGACCCGCCCGAGCAGCCCCGGATCCAGGCTCTCCGTCACGGGGGGCGCCCAGGGACGTAATCGTCCCAATGCCATCTTGTATGGGCGCCCCCACGGATCTCGGTTCAGAGAGCCGAGGAGATCGCGCCAGGCCTGGTCCTTCGCTCGCCTGATGGCCAGCTGCAGGGCGACCACCTTCTCCCGATATCTCCCATACAGCTGGGCAGCCAGCACGTCGTCCGTACGTCGTCGTCGACGGGCGCGAGCGTACTGGCGTCGCGCGCGGACGCACTCGGTGCGTAATTCCGCTATTTCTCGCGACCACCAGTACACCGCCTTCCTCGGGAAGACCCTGGCCCGGGGCATGGCGACGTCGCAAATCGACGTCATTGCGCCCCGGAACCACTGGGCCTCCCCATTCCCGTCGACTGGCCCAGCCGGTGTTGCTGGCCAGGCCACGACGTGTGCTGCCGCCATCAGAGCGTCCTGGTCGAGGCGCTTCAGCGCCCACCGCGGCTGAGGCGAACCCTCATCGGCGGGGCGACGACGGGGTGTCGATGGTGGGGCGCCGGAGAGGTCGAGAACTATGTATCTGTGGTCAGACAACGTCTCGACCCCTTCCGCCACCCTCCACCCCGTAATACGGCGCGCGGCCGGGGGCGTTGCCCACGAAAGGTCAACGATGGACCCCCCGTTATGCCGCACGCACGTATGGACCGAGCCCGTGTTCAGAAGACGGAGCTCCAGTCCCGCCGCCCAATCCAGCACCTCCCGGCCCCTCGAATCAGTCCCGGGGGAACCCCAAGCCGTGGCCTTGGCATTAAAGTCCCCCAGGACCAGCACCGGACGGGGATGGCAGCGGGAGACGCATCTCCCTACCCCGTCCAGATACTGCTCAAACTCTTCGAGGGACCACCTTGGAGGTGCGTATATCGCCACAACCGCGGTGCCGCCCCAATCAACGGCCACGTATCCCAGGCCGCGCTCGATAAGCGAGCACGGCGGGGACCCCGGCCTCCCAGCCCAAATAATCGCGGCGGAGCCAATCGAGTCCCCCATCCAGTGTGGATGTTTGGGGACCCTGTGCGGCTCCGCCACGACTGCCAACCCGGCACCCCGCTCGGCCAGGCATTGAAACATGAGATCCTGCGCTCTGGCCGAGCAGTTGAGGTTAACTTGTATTATCGGGCCCGGGGGCCCCATTACACAGCCGTGTCCATCGCCGTCACGGCCGCGGATGCGGTGGCGTCTGGGACTTTATTGGTCCCATCCGCCCCCGCGGGTGCGGCGGTAGCATCAGGAGGTGCCGCCTTTTCGTTGCTGGCCACGGTGGTCGCTGCCTTGGCCATCGTGGTTCCCTTCCCTTTTTTATTAAATCTGGCAGACGACCTTTGGCCGCCCCCCTTGCCTCGCCCCGCACCGGCAGGACATGCCCGGCTCCCGAGGCGGTGACCAGACGGCTTGCCCGCGCCCGCACAAAGCGGACAATTGGGCGTGGCCGTACAGGCTGCCACCTTATGGTCCCGACTGCCGCATCTATAGCAGCAGTTGGACCTATCCTCGGCAGAAGTGCACCGCTGACTGGTGTGGCCAACACCAAGGCAACGGTAACACTGCAGGGGCCGGGCACTCAGGGCCTCCACGGCTGCCTGGGTCCAGCCGACAGTTATCCGGCCCGCGACAGCAACCTTGCGAGCGGCCGCGGCAGGACATCGGACCCAGAGGGTGCCCAATCCCGAGGGGGAAGCCCGGATTTCGCCGGTATTGATGTCCCCCTCGCTGCACCCGCCCACGCGGGCAACAGCCGCAGCGACCTCCGCCGGCGTGGTCGAATCGACCAGGCCGCGCACCCTAAGGTCAGCTTTTTTGACCGGACGCGCGACCTTTACGCCGGTGCCTGCCAGCGCTTCCGCCACTTTTGTGGCGAGGACGGTGGCCTTGGCGGCCCCATCGGTGCCAGGGACCTCCAAAATTAACCCCCCAGTCACCGCCCTTCGCGGCCTCAGCGAGGCGATGCCAATTTCTGCCAGGTCAACCTTGGACCTGGCAGTGGCCATCGCCTGCGCGTAAGTAATGTCCACGCCAGACGGAACCGTTATGGTAACCGCTGCTGTGCGTGGCGGTCGCGGAGGCAGGGGTGTCTTCCTGGGGGCCGCCGGGACCACCCGTCCTTTTTTGTTATTCGCCGCCGCAGTGGCCTTGGCAGCCGCCTTTTTAGCCTTGCGGCCAACCACCTGGGACCACGCCTCCTGGGGCGGAGGCGCGGCAGAGGGTAGCGCCGATTCTGCTCGCGGTCGAGCGGGCTCCGTCTGGGCCGCTATAGCCGCCCCAGCTTTCCCACCTTTCTTCTTCTTCTTCGTCTTCCGCCCCACCCTGTCCGAAGACTGTGAGGGGACGGACGGCCCAGGTGCCACCGATCGCAGGGCCGAGTCCGTTCGCGGCGCGAGCTCCCTCCTGAATGACGCCAATTTGGCGTCTATCAGGGCGCTTATCTGCGCCAGAAAATCTGCGGGCGCAGTCGCATGTGGGGGCGAGGACTCTTCTTGCCCGGAGCGTTGGCAGTCCCGGGCGGCGACGATCGGCGGCGATACTGAGCCCTCTCCCGGGCGCGGCGGCGGAGGCATTGCGGCAGCAGCCGTACTCGCCTCCACCACCTGCCGGAGCCGAGCCACCTCCGCCCGCAGCTCCGTCATTTGCCCCCTGAGGACGGCATTCTCTGCCTCCAGGGCACGCGTGGCGTCGGTAGCTGACCTAACCGCAAGCTCGGACACCCCCACCCTGCCGTTTAAGGCGGCCACCCTTAGGGCGCGGGCCAAATTGCCCTTCAGCCCCTTTGACACGCCGGAGATCCTGGCCACTTCATCCAGGCTCTCCAATATAGCGGCCGCGACATCCCGCGTTGGACGGTTGCGGAAATTTTCCGCTATATCCGTCTCGTCCGGGAGCGGGACGCTCGACCGCGATGGTCTCGGCACGGGGGCTCCCGGGTCGAATATCGCCGCCACCTCCCTTGCCTCGGCCTCCAGCTGCGAAGCCTCGGCCAGCCTAAGTTTGGCCTCTGCGAGGCCAACATATTCGCCGGTCGTCGGCGGCCGTCCTCTTTTCCTCGCTGACGACGAGCCCGGGACACTCTGCGATGAGTGGTGGGAGGAGACAGAGAAATCTGACTCCTCCCCCTCATCGCACTCACCAAGGCCCGCTGCGGTCCTCTTTTTGCCGCGTGTCGCCGAATGCCTCCGCGACACCGGCTCTGTGCATCTTTTGAGGCGCACGATAGGCCCGCGCACCTCCACCTCACGCTCGTTTCCCCCCTCCCCGGTTGTTTGTGAAAAAGTAGACTCCATACTTAATCCCACGAGTGTGGTCGGAAAGGAGGTCACCCCGGGTAGAGCCGCCATACCCGGGGAAGGCTAATACGCCCGGGGGGTCGCCAGGTACCCCGGGGTTGTCCGCTAACGATTGGTGCACCCACCAAACATAGCTGGCGCTTACTCCAGCTACGCCCTCTTCACCGCGCAACACTGCTTGGGGCTAGGGATTTTTTAGAGAGGTTGTCATCCTCGCGGCCCGGCCGGTTAAGGCAAGACCCCCGTTCCTGTAAAACATGACCACAGGTTTACGGTATGTGTCCGACTTTAGTTGGCCCCTCCCCTCAAGCCACTCCGGCATGGTAGAACCTGCCAGGGAATAAATTCCCCGCCGGCACAGCCTTGAGGATCATCAGGGCACGAAGCCCCCCCACCACGACAAGGTAGCGGACACGGGGGGGAACCTTGACATAACCTTGACATAACCTTGACATAACCTTGACATAACCTTGACATAACCTTTTTTTTTTTTTTTTTTTTTTTTTATTTTACGTGGAGGAAATCTGCTCGCCAGACACCCCCGCCCCGCCCGGGGGAGCGGGACGAGGGTAGTGTGGGGTTTGACCCACTAAAACCTCCACGGCGACCTGAGGACGCGGGACCGATCGCTGGCGATTCAACGGGGGAGCCACGGGAACTCTTGAAGAACACTACCGCGGCTCCCCCTCGCCTGGCCGGCCATCAGGATGGTAACGATGACCGGCCGCGTCCCGGGGGGAGATAAATCCTCCCCCCTAAAATCCATTTAAATTCGGCGGCGCGAGGGGTCGCACCCCGCACCGCCCCGACTCGGCGACCGCGCGACAGGTGACCAGGGCCCCCGCCCTGATCACAGCGGCCGCCGGGGGGACGACGAGTATATTGGAGGAGGATCACAGTTAACCCACGCCTCCTCAGGCGACTCGTCATCCCCCACTCAGAACAGGGGAGGTCCTCCTCTGTTGGCGGGCGGCGGGCAATGAAACCAGCATATTCTGGTACACCCGCCGCCCGCCTACTCTCAGCTGCCCGGGGTTTCTCGGCGTGGGCGCGCACGCCGTCCCCGGGCACGTCGGGCGGGATCTGTAAGCTCCCGATCCCGCTCGGCAGCCTCCTTCCGCGACATAACCTCCTCGCAGAAAGAGATTGCTGCCGCCCACTTCCCCGGGCCCTCCAGCATGGCCCCAACTAGGCTGGAGAGTGCGAGGTCGTGGCCGACTTCTCGTTTTAGGACTCGGCGCAGCGCTGAAAAGGCGGGACATTCCTCCAGCGTGTGCTGCGCCGAGTCTTCCTCCGCGCCACAGTGGTGGCACACCGTCGTCGTTTCCCGCCCGATGCGACACAGGTAGACACCGAAGCAGCCATGCCCGGTGAACACCTGCGTCGCTCGGTAGGAGAGCCTGCCATGCCGTCTCTCCCGCCACGAGGTGAAGTGCGGCAGGAGAGCCCCGGGGACGCGCTCGCCGGCGTGGGAGCAAAGCTCGGCACGCCATCTGGCGAGCGCTAGTCTCCGGGCCTGGAGCTCGAAGCCCTCGACCGTCTCTCGCTCCGGCGGGGCCCCTCGAGCACGGCTGGAGATGCTTGTGCGCCTATAAACATAGGCGCGCTCCGCCGCCTGAAGCTCGAAGGGAAGTTCTCCCGCCAGAGCAAGCGCCGCCACGGTAGACGTGGTGCGGTAACCTCTTATGAGGCGGATGGCCATCCGCCTCTGCAGCCGGCGCAACAACAGCGTGTTGCGCCGGCTGGTCATCACGTTCGGCGCCCATATTGGGGCACCGTATAAGGCCATAGACCGCACCACGCCCAGGTATAGGCGGCGCACCAAATCTCCCGGTCCCCCGAGGTTGGGCAGCAGGCGGCCCAAAGAGGCCGCCGCCTTTTCGACTCGGGGGACGAGACGGTCGAGATGCGCATCGAAGCTCCAGCGGCTGTCGAGGATCAGTCCGAGATATTTCAACTGGGACTTCACCTCGACGCAGGCTTCTCCAACCCGGATCCACGATCTGGCCGGTGGCCGAAACCGAGGCCGTCCGTGAAACCAGACAGCCTCGGCCTTCTCCGGGGCAATTTTCAGCCCCAGATCGCGGATCCTCGCGACGACGGCTGCCACCGCAACCTCTGCTCGTCGGATGGTCCTCTCGAAGGTACTCCCGACGGCGACCACCAACGTGTCGTCCGCGTAGCAGACGAGGGTGGCACCGTCGGGCAGGGAGGCCTTTTCCAGGACCGCGTTGTAACCCAGGTCCCACAGGAGCGGTCCTAAAACGGACCCCTGTGGGACCCCGCGGTCCACTTCCCTCCTTATCATCCCGTACCGGCCCGGGTATTCAACCCACCTGTCCCGCAGGTAGGCTCCGATCACCCGCCTCAGATAGGGAGGCACCCGGTGATCGACGAGGGCCTCCCTAATGGCGGACCAGGGCAGGGTGTTGAACGCATTGACGATGTCAATGGACACCGCCAAGCACACCCCGCCCCTTGCCACGGCATTGTCCGAGAGGGACTTGAGACGGCCGATAGCGTCTACCGTCGATCGCCCCTCCCGGAAGCCAAACTGGCAGTCCGCCAGATCGGGGCCGTCGCGGGACAGGTGTCTGGAGAGGCGGGCAACAATGATCTTCTCGAAGATCTTGCCCGCCTCATCCAGGAGACAAATGGGCCGGTACGCGGAGGGAGAATCCCCCGGCCTCCCATCCTTCCTCAAGAGGACCATCCGACTTTCTCTCCATAGGTCGGGGAACGTCCCCGACCTCAGGAGCCCAGAGTAGAGGCTCCTCAGCCTCTCCCCCAGGACGCTCGCGGCGAGCAACCAGACCCGGCCGGGGATACCGTCCGGCCCCGGGGCGGTATTCTTGCCCCGGAGCCATTTGACGACCCCGGCCATCTCCTCCGGCGCGACCTCAAGATCCGGGGACCACTCATGTTCCTCTGGCTCAGGGACGGGCAGGGACATCTCCCCGCTGACGGGGAATAAAGCGTCCACAACCCGCCCGAGCAGCCCCGGATCCAGGCTCTCCGTCACGGGGGGCGCCCAGGGACGCAGTCGTCCCAATGCCATCTTGTATGGGCGCCCCCACGGATCTCGGTTCAGAGAGCCGAGGAGATCGCGCCAGGCCTGGTCCTTTGCCCGCCCGATGGCCAGCTGCAGGGCGACTACCTTCTCCCGATATAGCCGGTACAGCTGAGCAGCCAGCACGTCGTCCGTTCGTCGTCGTCGACGGGCGCGAGCGTACTGGCGTCGCGCGCGAACACACTCGGTGCGTAATTCCGCTATCTCGCGCGACCACCAGTACACCGCCTTCCTCGGGAAGACCCTGGCCCGGGGCATGGCGACGTCGCAAACCGACGTCATTGCTCCCCGGAACCAACGGGCCTCCCCATTCCCGTCGACTGGCCCGGCCGGTGTTGCTGGCCAGGCCACGACGTGGGCTGCCGCCATCAGAGCGTCCTGGTCGAGGCGCATCAGCGCCCACCGCGGCTGAGGCGAACATTCATCGGCGGGGCGACGACGGGGTGTCGATGGTGGGGCGGCGGAGAGGTCGAGAACTATGTATCTGTGGTCAGACAACGTCTCGACCCCTTCCGCCACCCTCCACCCCGTAATACGGCGCGCGGCCGGGGGCGTTGCCCACGAAAGGTCAACGATGGACCCCCCATTATGCCGCACGCACGTATGGACCGAGCCCGTGTTCAGGAGACGGAGCTCCAGTCCCGCCGCCCAATTCAGCACCTCCCGGCCCCTCGAGTCAGTCCCGGGGGAACCCCAAGCCGTGGCCTTGGCATTGAAGTCCCCCAGGACCAGCACCGGACGGGGATGGCAGCGGGAGACGCATCTCCCTACCCCGTGCAGATACTGCTCAAACTCTTCGAGGGACCACCTTGGAGGTGCGTATATCGCCACAACCGCGGTGCCGCCCCAATCAACGGCCACGTATCCCAGGCCGCGCTCGATAAGCGAGCACGGCGGGGACCCCGACCTCCCAGCCCAAATAATCGCGGCGGAGCCAATCGAGTCCCCCATCCAGTGTGGATGTTTGGGGACCCTGTGCGGCTCCGCCACGACTGCCAACCCGGCACCCCGCTCGGCCATGCATTGAAACAGGAGGTCCTGCGCTCTGGCCGAGCAGTTGAGGTTAACTTGTATTATCGGGCCCGGGGGCCCCATTACACAGCCGTGTCCATCGCCGTCACGGCCGCGGTTGCGGTGGCGTCTGGGACTTTAGTGGCCCCGTCCGCCCACGCGGGCGCGGCGGTAGCATCAGGCGGTGCCGCCTTTTCGTTGCTGGCCACGGTGGTCGCTGCCTTGGCCATCGTGGTTTCCTTCCTCTTTTTATTAAATCTGGCAGACGGCCTTTGGCCTCCTACCTTGCCTCGCCTCACACTGGCAGGACATGCCCGGCTGCCGAGGCGGTGACCAGACGGCTTGCCCGCGCCCGCACAAAGGGGACAATTGGGCGTGGCCGTACAGGCTGCCACCTTATGGTCCCGACTGCCGCATCTATAGCAGCAGTCGGACCTATCCTCGGCAGAAGTGCACCGCTGACTGGTGTGGCCAACATCAAGGCAACGGTAACACTGCAGAGGCCGGGCACTCAGGGCCTCCACGGCTGCATGGGTCCAGCCGACGGTTATCCGGCCCGCGACAGCAACCTTGCGAGCGGCCGCTGCAGGACATCGGACCCAGAGGGTGCCCAATCCCGAGGGGGAAGACCGGATTTCGCCGGTATTGATGTCCCCCTCGCTGCACCCGCCCACGCGGGCAACAGCCGCAGCGACCTCCGCCGGCGTGGTCGAATCGACCAGGCCGCGCACCCTAAGGTCAGCTTTTTTGACCGGACGCGCGACCTTTACGCCGGTGCCTGCCAGCGCCTCCGCCACTTTTGTGGCGAGGACGGTGGCCTTGGCGGCCCCATCGGTGCCAGGGACTTCCAAAATTAACCCCCCAGTCACCGCCCTTCGCGGCCTCAGCGAGGCGATGCCAATTTCTGCCAGGTCCACCTTGGACCTGGCAGTGGCCATCGCCTGCGCGTAAGTAATGTCCACGCCAGACGGAACCGTTATGGTAACCGCTGCTGTGCGTGGCGGTCGCGGAGGCAGGGGTGTCTTCCTGGGGGCCGCCGGGACCACCCGTCCTTTTTTATTATTCGCCGCCGCAGTGGCCTTGGCAGCCGCCTTTTTAGCCTTGCGGCCAACCACCTGGGACCACGCCTCCTGGGGCGGAGGCGCGGCAGAGGGTAGCGCCGATTCTGCTCGCGGTCGAGCGGGCTCCGTCTGGGCCGCTATAGCCGCCCCAGCTTTCCCACCTTTCTTCTTCTTCTTCGTCTTCCGCCCCACCCTGTCCGAAGACTGTGAGGGGACGGACGGCCCAGGTGCCACCGATCGCAGGGCCGAGTCCGTTCGCGGCGCGAGCTCCCTCCTGAATGACGCCAATTTGGCGTCTATCAGGGCGCTTATCTGCGCCAGAAAATCTGCGGGCGCAGTCGCATGTGGGGGCGAGGACTTTTCTTGCCCGGAGCGCTGGCAGTCCCGGGCGGCGACGATCGGCGGCGATACTGAGCCCTCTCCCGGGCGCGGCGGCGGAGGCATTGCGGCAGCAGCCGTACTCGCCTCCACCACCTGCCGGAGCCGAGCCACCTCCGCCCGCAGCTCCGTCATTTGCCCCCTGAGGACGGCATTCTCTGCCTCCAGGGCACGCGTGGCGTCGGTAGCTGACCTAACCGCAAGCTCGGACACCCCCACCCTGCCGTTTAAGGCGGCCACCCTTAGGGCGCGGGCCAAATTGCCCTTCAGCCCCTTTGACACGCCGGAGATCCTGGCCACTTCATCCAGGCTCTCCAATATAGCGGCCGCGACATCCCGCGTTGGACGGTTGCGGAAATTTTCCGCTATATCCGTCTCGTCCGGGAGCGGGACGCTCGACCGCGATGGTCTCGGCACGGGGGCTCCCGGGTCGAATATCGCCGCCACCTCCCTTGCCTCGGCCTCCAGCTGCGAAGCCTCGGCCAGCCTAAGTTTGGCCTCTGCGAGGCCAACATATTCGCCGGTCGTCGGCGGCCGTCCTCTTTTCCTCGCTGACGACGAGCCCGGGACACTCTGCGATGAGTGGTGGGAGGAGACAGAGAAATCTGACTCCTCCCCCTCATCGCACTCACCAAGGCCCGCTGCGGTCCTCTTTTTGCCGCGTGTCGCCGAATGCCTCCGCGACACCGGCTCTGTGCATCTTTTGAGGCGCACGATAGGCCCGCGCACCTCCACCTCACGCTCGTTTCCCCCCTCCCCGGTTGTTTGTGAAAAAGTAGACTCCATACTTAATCCCACGAGTGTGGTCGGAAAGGAGGTCACCCCGGGTAGAGCCGCCATACCCGGGGAAGGCTAATACGCCCGGGGGGTCGCCAGGTACCCCGGGGTTGTCCGCTAACGATTGGTGCACCCACCAACCATAGCTGGCGCTTACTCCAGCTACGCCCTCTTCACCGCGCAACACCGCTTGGGGCTAGGGATTTTTTAGAGAGGTTGTCATCCTCGCGGCCCGGCCGGTTAAGGCAAGACCCCCGTTCCTGTAAAACATGACCACAGGTTTACGGTATGTGTCCGACTTTAGTTGGCCCCTCACCTCGAGCCACTCCGGCATGGTAGAACCTGCCAGGGAATAAATTCCCCGCCGGCACAGCCTTGAGGATCATTAGGGCACGAAGCCCCCCCACCACGACAAGGTAGCGGACACGGGGGGGACCTTGACATAACCTTGACATAACCTTGACATAACCTTGACATAACCTTTTTTTTTTTTTTTTTATTTTACGTGGAGGAAATCTGCTCGCCAGACACCCCCGCCCCGCCCGGGGGAGCGGGACGAGGGTAGTGTGGGGTTTGACCCACTAAAACCTCCACGGCGACCTGAGGACGCAGGCCCGATCGCTGGCGATTCAATGGGGGAGCCACGGGAACTCTTGAAGAACACTACCGCGGCTCCCCCTCGCCTGGCCGGCCATCAAGATGGTAATGATGGCCGGCCGCGTCCCGGGGGGAAATAAAATAAATCCTCCCCCCTAAAATCCATTTAAATTCGGCGGCGCGAGGGGTCGCACCCCGCACCGCCCCGACACGGCGACCGCGCGATAGGTGACCAGGGCCCCCGCCCTGATCACAGCGGCCGCCGGGGGGACGACGAGTTTATTGGAGGAGGATTACAGTTAACCCTCGCCTCCTTCAGGCGACTCGTCATCCCCCACTCCCAACAGTGGACGTCCTCCTCTGTTGGCGGGCGGCGGGCAATGAAACCAGCATATTCTGGTACACCCGCCGCCCGCCTACTCTCAGCTGCCCGGGGTTTCTCGGCGTGGGCGCGCACGCCGTCCCCGGGCACGTCGGGCGGGATCTGTAAGCTCCCGATCCCGCTCGGCAGCCTCCTTCAGCGACATAACCTCCTCGCAGAAAGAGATTGCTGCCGCCCACTTTCCCGTGCTCTCCAGCATGGCCCCAACTAGGCTGGAGAGTGCGAGGTCGTGACCGACTTCCCGTTTTAGGACTCGGCGCAGCGCTGAAAAGGCGGGACATTCCTCCAGCGTATGCTGCGCCGAGTCTTCCTCCGCGCCACAATGGTGGCACACCGTCGTCGCTTCCCGCCCGATGCGACACAGGTAGACACCGAAGCAGCCATGCCCGGTGAACACCTGCGTCGCTCGGTAGGAGAGCCTGCCATGCCGTCTCTCCCGCCACGAGGTGAAGTGCGGCAGGAGAGCCCCGGGGACGCGCTCGCCGGCGTGGGAGCAAAGCTCGGCACGCCATCTGGCGAGCGCTAGTCGCCGGGCCTGGAGCCCGAAGCCCCCGACCGTCTCTCGCTCCGGCGGGGCCCCTCGAGCACGGCCAGCGATGCTTGTGCGCCTATAAACATAGGCGCGCACCGCCGCCTGAAGCTCGAAGGGAAGTTCTCCCGCCAGAGCAAGCGCCGCCACGGTAGACGTGGTGCGGTAACCTCTTATGAGGCGGATGGCCATCCGCCTCTGCAGCCGGCGCAACAACAGCGTGTTGCGCCGGCTGGTCATCACGTGCGGCGCCCATATTGGGGCACCGTATAAGGCCATAGACCGCACCACGCCCACGTATAGGCGGCGCACCAAATCTCCCGGTCCCCCGAGGTTGGGCAGCAGGCGGCCCAAAGAGGCAGCCGCCTTTTCGACTCGGGGGACGAGACGGTCGAGATGCGCATCGAAGCTCCAGCGGCTGTCGAGGATCAGTCCGAGATATTTCAACTCGGACTTCACCTCGACGCAGGCTTCTCCAACCCGGATCCACGATCTGGCCGGTGGCCGAGACCGAGGCCGTCCGTGAAACCAGACAGCCTCGGCCTTCTCCGGGGCTATTTTCAGCCCCAGATCGCGGATCCTCGCGACGACGGCTGCCACCGCAACCTCTGCTCGTCGGATGGTCCTCTCGAAGGTACTCCCGACGGCGACCACCAACGTGTCGTCCGCGTAGCAGACGAGGGTGGCACCGTCGGGCAGGGAGGCCTTCTCCAGGACCGCGTTGTAACCCAGGTCCCACAGGAGCGGTCCTAAAACGGACCCCTGCGGGACCCCGCGGTCCACTTCCCTCCGTATCATCCCGTGCCGGCCCGGGTATTCGACCCACCTGTCCCGCAGGTAGGCCCCGATCACCCGCCTCAGATAGGGAGGCACCTGGTGATCGACGAGGGCCTCCCTAATGGCGGACCAGGGCAGGGTGTTGAACGCATTGACGATGTCAATGGACACCGCCAAGCACACCCCGCCCCTTGCCACGGCATTGTCCGAGAGGGACTTGAGACGGTCGATAGCGTCGACCGTCGATCGCCCCTCCCGGAAGCCAAACTGGCAGTCCGCCAGATCGGGGCCGTCGCGGGACAGGTGTCTGGAGAGGCGGGCAACAATGATCTTCTCGAAGATCTTGCCCGCCTCATCCAGGAGACAAATGGGCCGGTAGGCGGAGGGAGAATCCCCTGGCCTTCCATCCTTCCTCAAGAGGACCATCCGACTTTCTCTCCATAGGTCGGGGAACGTCCCCGACCTCAGGAGCCCAGAGTAGAGGCTCCTCAGCCTCTCGCCCAGGACGCTCGCGGCGAGCAGCCAGACCCGGCCGGGGATACCGTCCGGCCCCGGGGCGGTATTCTTGCCCCGGAGCCATTTGACGACCCCGGCCATCTCCTCCGGCGCGACCTCAAGATCCGGGGACCACTCATGTTCCTCTGGCTCAGGGACAGGCCGGGACGCCTCCCCGCTAACGGGGAATAAAGCGTCCACGACCCGCCCGAGCAGCCCCGGATCCAGGCTCTCCGTCACGGGGGGCGCAACCTTGACATAACCTTTTTTTTTTTTTAATTTTACGTGGAGGAAATCTGCTCGCCAGACACCCCCGCCCCGCCCGGGGGAGCGGGACGAGGGTAGTGTGGGGTTCGACCCACTAAAACCTCCACGGCGACCTGAGGACGCTACACCGATCGCTGGCGATTCAACGGGGGAGCCACGGGAACTCTTGAAGAACACTACCGCGGCTCCCCCTCGCCTGGCCGGCCATCAAGGTGGTAACGATGGCCGGCCGCGTCCCGGGGGGAAATAAAATAAATCCTCCCCCCCAAAATCCATTTAAATTCGGCGGCGCGAGGGGTCGCACCCCGCACCGCCCCGACACGGCGACCGCGCGATAGGTGACCAGGGCCCCCGCCATGATCACAGCGGCCGCCGGGGGGACGACGAGTATATTGGAGGAGGATCACAGTTAACCCTCCCCTCCATCAGGCGACTCGTCATCCCCCACTCCCAACAGTGGAGGTCCTCCTCTGTTGGCGGGCGGCGGGCAATGAAACCAGCATGTTCTGGTACACCCGCCGCCCGCCTACTCTCAGCTGCCCGGGGTTTCTCGGCGTGGGCGCGCACGCCGTCCCCGGGCACGTCGGGCGGGATCTGTAAGCTCCCGATCCCACTCGGCAGCCTCCTTCCGCGACATAACATCCTCGCAGAAAGAGATTGCTGCCGCCCACTTCCCCGGGCTCTCCAGCATGGCCCCAACTAGGCTGGAGAGTGCGAGGTCGTGACCGACTTCCCGTTTTAGGACTCGGCGCAGCGCTGAAAAGGCGGGACATTCCTCCAGCGTGTGCTGCGCCGAGTCTTCCTCCGCGCCACAATGGTGGCACACCGTCGTCGCTTCCCGCCCGATGCGACACAGGTAGACACCGAAGCAGCCATGCCCGGTGAACACCTGCGTCGCTCGGTAGGAGAGCCTGCCATGCCGTCTCTCCCGCCACGAGGTGAAGTGCGGCAGGAGAGCCCCGGGGACGCGCTCGCCGGCGTGGGAGCAAAGCTCGGCACGCCATCTGGCGAGCGCTAGTCTCCGGGCCTGGAGCTCGAAGCCCTGGACCGTCTCTAGCTCCGGCGGGGCCCCTCGAGCACGGCTGGCGATGCTTGTGCGCCCATAAACATAGGCGCGCGCCGCCGCCTGAAGCTCGAAGGGAAGTTCTCCCGCCAGAGCAAGCGCCGCCACGGTAGACGTGGTGCGGTAACCTCTTATGAGGCGGATGGCCATCCGCCTCTGCAGCCGGCGCAACAATAGCGTGTTGCGCCGGCTGGTCATCACGTACGGCGCCCATATTGGGGCACCGTATAAGGCCATAGACCGCACCACGCCCAGGTATAGGCGGCGCACCAAATCTCCCGGTCCCCCGAGGTTGGGCAGCAGGCGGCCCAAAGAGGCCGACGCCTTTTCGACTCGGGGGACGAGACGGTCGAGATGCGCATCGAAGCACCAGGGGCTGTCGAGGATCAGTCCGAGATATTTCAACTCGGACTTCATCTCGACGCAGGCTTCTCCAACCCGGATCCACGATCTGGCCGATGGCCGAGACCGAGGCCGTCCGTGGAACCAGACAGCCTCGGCCTTCTCCGGGGCTATTTTCAGCCCCAGATCGCGGATCCTCGCGACGACGGCTGCCACCGCAACCTCTGCTCGTCGGATGGTCCTCTCGAAGGTACTCCCGACGGCGACCACCAGCGTGTCGTCCGCGTAGCAGACGAGGGTGGCACCGTCGGGCAGGGAGGCCTTCTCCAGGACCGCGTTGTAACCCAGGTCCCACAGGAGCGGTCCTAAAACGGACCCCTGCGGGACCCCGCGGTCCACTTCCCTCCGTATCATCCCGCACCGGCCCGGGTATTCAACCCACCTGTCCCGCAGGTAGGCCCCGATCACCCGCCTCAGATAGGGAGGCACCTGGTGATCAACGAGGGCCTCCCTAATGGCGGACCAGGGCAGGGTGTTGAACGCATTGACGATGTCAATGGACACCGCCAAGCACACCCCGCCCCTTGCCACGGCATTGTCCGAGAGGGACTTGAGACGGTCGATAGCGTCGACCGTCGATCGCCCCTCCCGGAAGCCAAACTGGCAGTCCGCCAGATCTGGGCCGTCGCGGGACAGGTGTCTGGAGAGGCGGGCAACAATGATCTTCTCGAAGATCTTGCCCGCCTCATCCAGGAGACAAATGGGCCGGTACGCGGAGGGAGAATCCCCCGGCCTCCCATCCTTCCTCAAGAGGACCATCCGACTTTCTCTCCATAGGTCGGGGAACGTCCCCGACCTCAGGAGCCCAGAGTAGAGGCTCCTCAGCCTCTCCCCCAGGACGCTCGCGGCGAGCAACCAGACCCGGCCGGGGATACCGTCCGGCCCCGGGGCGGTATTCTTGCCCCGGAGCCATTTGACGACCCCGGCCATCTCCTCCGGCGCGACCTCAAGATCCGGGGACCACTCATGTTCCTCTGGCTCAGGGACAGGCCGGGACGCCTCCCCGCTAACGGGGAATAAAGCGTCCACGACCCGCCCGAGCAGCCCCGGATCCAGGCTCTCCGTCACGGGGGGCGCCCAGGGACGCAATCGTCCCAAAGCCATCTTGTATGGGCGCCCCCACGGATCTCGGTTCAGAGAGCCGAGGAGATCGCGCCAGGCCTGGTCCTTCGATCGCCTGATGGCCAGCTGCAGGGCGACCACCTTCTCCCGATATCGCCCGTACAGTTGGGCAGCCAGCACGTCGTCCGTACGTCGTCGTCGACGGGCGCGAGCGTACTGGCGTCGCGCGCGGACGCACTCGGTGCGTAATTCCGCTATCTCGCGCGACCACCAGTACACCGCCTTCCTCGGGAAGACCCTGGCCCGTGGCATGGCGACGTCGCAAACCGACGTCATTGCGCCCCGGAACCAACGGGCCTCCCCATTCCCGTCGACTGGCCCGGCCGGTGTTGCTGGCCAGGCCACGACGTGGGCTGCCGCCATCAGAGCGTCCTGGTCGAGGCGCTTCAGCGCCCACCGCGGCTGAGGCGAACCTTCATCGGCGGTGCGACGACGGGGTGTCGATGGGGGGGCGGCGGAGAGGTCGAGAACTATGTATCTGTGGTCAGACAAGGTCTCGACCCCTTCCGCCACCCTCCACCCCGTAATACGGCGCGCGGCCGGGGGCGTTGCCCACGAAAGGTCAACGATGGACCCCCCGTTATGCCGCACGCACGTATGGACCGAGCCCGTATTCAGGAGACGGAGCTCCAGTCCCGCCGCCCAATCCAGCACCTCCCGGCCCCTCGAGTCAGTCCCGGGGGAACCCCAAGCCGTGGCCTTGGCATTGAAGTCCCCCAGGACCAGCACCGGACGGGGATGGCAGCGGGAGACGCATCTCCCTACCCCGTCCAGATACTGCTCAAACTCTTCGAGGGACCACCTCGGAGGTGCGTATATCGCCACAACCGCGGTGCCGCCCCAATCGACGGCCACGTATCCCAGGCCGCGCTCGATAACCGAGCACGGCGGGGACCCCGGCCTCCCAGCCCAAATAATCGCGGCGGAGCCAATCGAGTCCCCCATCCAGTGTGGATGTTTGGGGACCTTGTGCGGCTCCGCCACGACTGCCAACCCGGCACCCCGCTCGGCCAGGCCTTGAATCAGGAGATCCTGCGCTCTGGCCGAGCAGTTGAGGTTAACTTGTATTATCGGGCCCGGGGGCCCCATTACACAGCCGTGTCCATCGCCGTCACGGCCGCGGATGCGGTGGCGTCTGGGACTTTAGTGGCCCCATCCGCCCTCGTGGATGCGGCGGTAGCATCAGGCGATGCTACCTTTTCGTTGCTGGCCACGGTGGTCGCTGCCTTGGCCATCGTGGTTTCCCTCCCCTTTTTATTATACCTGGCAGACGGCCTTTGGCCGCCTACCTTGCCTCGCCTCGCACTGACAGGACACGCCCGGCTGCAGAGGCGGTGACCAGACGGCTTGCCCGCGCCCGCACAAAGCGGACAATTGGGCGTGGCCGTACAGGCTGCCACCTTATGGTCCCGACTGCCGCATCTATAGCAGCAGTCGGACCTATCCTCGGCAGAAGTGCACCGCTGACTGGTGTGGCCAACACCAAGGCAACGGTAACACTGCAGAGGCCGGGCACTCAGGGCCTCCACGGCTGCCTGGGTCCAGCCGACGGTTATCCGGCCCGCGACAGCAGCCTTGCGTGCGGCCGCGGCAGG
Source organism: Megalopta genalis (assembly GCF_051020955.1). NCBI lineage: Eukaryota > Metazoa > Arthropoda > Insecta > Hymenoptera > Halictidae > Megalopta > Megalopta genalis. Next base: position 284,380 of record NW_027476133.1, read on the forward strand.
ACATCGGACCCAGAGGGTGCCCAATCCCGAGGGAGAAGACCGGATTTCGCCGGTATTGATGTCCCCCTCGCTGCACCCGCCCACGCGGGCAACAGCCGCAGCGACCTCCGCCGGCGTGGTCGAATCGACCAGGCCGCGCACCCTAAGGTCAGCTTTTTTGACCGGTCGCGCGACCTTTACGCCGGTGCCTGCCAGCGCTTCCGCCACTTTTGTGGCGAGGACGGTGGCCTTGGCGGCCCCATCGGTGCCAGGGACCTCCAAAATTAACCCCCCAGTCACCGCCCTTCGCGGCCTCAGCGAGGCGATGCCAATTTCTGCCAGGTCCACCTTGGACCTGGCAGTGGCCATCGCCTGCGAGTAAGTAATGTCCACGCCAGACGGAACCGTTATGGTAACCGCTGCTGTGCGTGGCGGTCGAGGAGGCAGGGGTGTCTTCCTGGGGGTCCCCGGGACCACCCGTCCTTTTCTATTCGCGGCCGCAGTGGCCTTGGCAGCCGCCTTTTTGGCCTTCCGGCCAACCACCAGGGACCACGACTCCTGGGGTGGAGGCGCGGCGGAGTGTGGGGCCAATTCTGCTCGAGGTCGAGCGGGCCCCGTCTGGGCCGCTATAGCCGCCCCAGCTTTCCCACCTTTCTTCTTCTTCTTCGCCCTGCGCCCCACCCTGTCCGAAGACTGTGAGGGGACGGACGGCCCAGGTGCCACCGATCGCAGGGCCCAGTCCGTTTGCGGCGCGAGCTCCCTCCTGAATGACGCCAATTTGGCGTCTATCAGGGCGCTTATCTGCACCAGAAAATCTGCGGGGCCAACATATTCGCCGGTCGTCGGCGGCCGTCCTCTCTTTCTCGCTGACGACGAGCCCGGGACACTCTGCGATGAGTGGTGGGAGGAGACAGAGAAATCTGACTCCTCCCCCTCATCGCACTCACCAAGGCCCGCTGCGGTCCTCTTTTTGCCGCGTGTTGCCGAATGCCTCCGCGACACCGGCTCTGTACATCTTTTGAGGCGGACGATAGGCCCGCGCACCTCCCCCTCACGCTCGTTTCCCCCCTCCCCGGTTGTTTGTGAAAAAGAATCCATAATTGGTCCCACGAGTGTGGTCGGAAAGAAGGTCACCCCGGGCAGAGCCGCCATACCCGGGGAAGGCTAATACACCCGGGGGTCGCCAGGTACCCCGGGGTTGTCCGCTAACGATTGGTGCACCCACCAACCATAGCTGGCGCTTACTCCAGCTGCACCCTCATCACCGCGCAACACTGCTTGGGGCTAGGGATTTTTTAGAGAGGTTGTCATCCTCGCGGCCCGGCCGGTTAAGGCAAGACCCCCGTTCCTGTAAAACATGACCACAGGTTTACGGTATGTGTCCGACTTTAGTTGGCCCCTCACCTCAAGCCACTCCGGCATGGTAGAACCTGCCAGGGAATGAATTCCCCGCCGGCACAGCCTTGAGGTTCATTAGGGCACGAAGCCCCCCCACCACGACAAGGTAGCGGACACGGGGGGGAACCTTGACATAACCTTTTTTTTTTTTTTTTTTTTTTTTATTTTACGTGGAGGAAATCTGCTCGCCAGACACCCCCGCCCCGCCCGGGGGAGCGGGACGAGGGTAGTGTGGGGATCGACCCACTAAAACCTCCACGGCGACCTGAGGACGCAGGACCGATCGCTGGCGATTCAACGGGGGAGCCACGGGAACTCTTGAAGAACACTACCGCGGCTCCCCCTCGCCTGGCCGGCCATCAAGATGGTAACGATGGCCGGCCGCGTCCCGGGGGGAAAAAAAATAAATCCTCCCCCCTAAAATCCATTTAAATTCGGCGGCGCGAGGGGTCGCACCCCGCACCGCCCCAGCACGGCGACCGCGCGATAGGTGACCAGGGCCCCCGCCCTGATCACAGCGGCCGCCGGGGGGACGACGAGTATATTGGAGGAGGATCACAATTAGCCCTCGCCTCCCTCAGGCGACTCGCCATCCCCCACTCACAACAGGGGAGGTCCTCCTCTGTTGGCGGGCGGCGGGCAATGAAACCAGCATGTACTGGTACACCCGCCGCCCGCCTACTCTCAGCTGACCGGGGTTTCTCGGCGTGGGCGCGCACGCCGTCCCCGGGCACGTCGGGCGGGATCTGTAAGCTCCCGATCCCGCTCGGCAGCCTCCTTCCGCGACATAACCTCCTCGCAGAAAGAGATTGCTGCCGCCCACTTCCCCGGGCCCTCCAGCATGGCCCCAACTAGGCTGGAGAGTGCGAGGTCGTGGCCGACTTCTCGCTTCAGGACTCGGCGCAGCGCTGAAAAGGCGGGACATTCCTCCAGCGTGTGCTGCGCCGAGTCTTCCTCCGCGCCACAGTGGTGGCACACCGTCGTCGCTTCCCGCCCGATGCGACACAGGTAGACACCGAAGCAGCCATGCCCGGTGAACACCTGCGTCGCTCGGTAGGAGAGCCTGCCATGCCGTCTCTCCCGCCACGAGGTGAAGTGTGGCAGGAGAGCCCCGGGGACGCGCTCGCCGGCGTGGGAGCAAAGCTCGGCACGCCATCTGGCGAGCGCTAGTCTCCGGGCCTGGAGCTCGAAGCCCTCGACCGTCTCTCGCTCCGGCGGGGCCCCTCGAGCACGGCTGGCGATGCTTGTGCGCCCATAAACATAGGCGCGCACCGCCGCCTGAAGCTCGAAGGGAAGTTCTCCCGCCAGAGCAAGCGCCGCCACGGTAGACGTGGTGCGGTAACCTCTTATGAGGCGGATGGCCATCCGCCTCTGCAGCCGGCGCAACAACAGCGTGTTGCGCCGGCTGGTCATCACGTACGGCGCCCATATTGGGGCACCGTATAAGGCCATAGACCGCACCACGCCCAGGTATAGGCGGCGCACCAAATCACCCGGTCCCCCGAGGTTGGGCAGCAGGCGGCCCAAAGAGGCCGCCGCCTTTTCGACTCGGGGGACGAGACGGTCGAGATGCGCATCGAAGTCCCAGCGGCTGTCGAGGATCAGTCCGAGATATTTCAACTGGGACTTCACCTCGACGCAGGCTTCTCCAACCCGGATCCACGATCTGGCCGGTGGCCGAGACCGAGGCCGTCCGTGGAACCAGACAGCCTCGGCCTTCTCCGGGGCTATTTTCAGCCCCAGATCGCGGATCCTCGCGACGACGGCTGCCACCGCAACCTCTGCTCGTCGGATGGTCCTCTCGAAGGTACTTCCGACGGCGACCACCAACGTGTCGTCCGCGTAGCAGACGAGGGTGGCACCGTCGGGCAGGGAGGCCTTCTCCAGGACCGCGTTGTAACCCAGGTCCCACAGGAGCGGTCCTAAAACAGACCCCTGCGGGACCCCGCGGTCCACTTCCCTCCGTATCATCCCGTACCGGCCCGGGTATTCGACCCACCTGTCCCGCAGGTAGGCCCCGATCACCCGCCTCAGATAGGGAGGCACCTGGTGATCGACGAGGGCCCCCCTAATGGCGGACCAGGGCAGGGTGTTGAACGCATTGACGATGTCAATGGACACCGCCAAGCACACCCCGCCCCTTGCCACGGCATTGTCCGAGAGGGACTTGAGACGGACGATAGCGTCGACCGTCGATCGCCCCTCCCGGAAGCCAAACTGGCAGTCCGCCAGATCTGGGCCGTCGCGGGACAGGTGCCTGGAGAGGCGGGCAACAATGATCTTCTCGAAGATCTTGCCCGCCTCATCCAGGAGACAAATGGGCCGGTACGCGGAGGGAGAATCCCCCGGCCTCCCATCCTTCCTCAAGAGGACCATCCGACTTTCTCTCCATAGGTCGGGGAACGTCCCCGACCTCAGGAGCCCAGAGTAGAGGCTCCTCAGCCTCTCCCCCAGGACGCTCGTGGCGAGCAACCAGACCCGGCCGGGGATACCGTCCGGCCCCGGGGCGGTATTCTTGCCCCGGAGCCATTTGACGACCCCGGCCATCTCCTCCGGCGCGACCTCAAGATCCGGGGACCACTCATGTTCCTCTGGCTCAGGGACGGGCCGGGACGGCCCCTCGCTAACGGGGAATAAAGCGTCCACGACCCGCCCGAGCAGCCCCGGATCCAGGCTCTCCGTCACGGGGGGCGCCCAGGGACGCAATCGTCCCAATGCCATCTTGTATGGGCGCCCCCACGGATCTCGGTTTAGAGAGCCGAGGAGATCGCGCCAGGCCTGGTCCTTCGCTCGCCTGATGGCCAGCTGCAGGGCGACCACCTTCTCCCGATATCGCCCGTACAGCTGGGCAGCCAGCACGTCGTCCGTACGTCGTCGTCGACGGGCGCGAGCGTACTGGCGTCGCGCGCGGACGCACTCGGTGCGTAATTCAGCTATCGCACGCGACCACCAGTACACAGCCTTCCTCGGGAAGACCCTGGCCCGGGGCATGGCGACGTCGCAAACCGACGTCATTGCGCCCCGGAACCAACGGGCCTCCCCATTCCCGTCGACTGGCCCGGCCGGTGTTGCTGGCCAGGCCACGACGTGGGCTGCCGCCATCAGAGCGTCCTGGTCGAGGCGCTTCAGCGCCCACCGCGGTTGAGGCGATCCTTCATCAGCGGGGCGACGACGGGGTGTCGATGGTGGGGCGGCGGAGAGGTCGAGAATTATGTATCTGTGGTCAGACAACGTCTCGACCCCTTCCGCCACCCTCCACCCCGTAATACGGCGCGCGGCCGGGGGCGTTGCCCACGAAAGGTCAACGATGGACCCCCCGTTATGCCGCACGCACGTATGGACCGAGCCCGTATTCAGGAGACGGAGCTCCAGTCCCGCCGCCCAATCCAGCACCTCCCGGCCCCTCGAGTCAGTCCCGGGGGAACCCCAAGCCGTGGCCTTGGCATTGAAGTCCCCCAGGACCAGCACCGGACGGGGATGGCAGCGGGAGACGCATCTCCCTACCCCGTCCAGATACTGCTCAAACTCTTCGAGGGACCACCTTGGAGGTGCGTATATCGCCACAACCGCGGTTCCGCCCCAATCAACGGCCACGTATCCCAGGCCGCGCTCGATAACCGAGCACGGCGGGGACCCCGACCTCCCAGCCCAAATAATCGCGGCGGAGCCAATCGAGTCCCCCATCCAGTGTGGATGTTTGGGGACCCTGTGCGGCTCCGCCACGACTGCCAACCCGGCACCCCGCTCGGCCAGGCATTGAAACAGGAGATCCTGCGCTCTGGCCGAGCAGTTGAGGTTAACTTGTATTATCGGGCCCGGGGGCCCCATTACACAGCCGTGTCCATCGCCGTCACGGCCGCGGATGCGGTGGCGTCAGGGACTTTAGTGGCCCCATTCGCCCCCGCGGGTGCGGCGGTAGCATCAGGCGGTGCCGCCTTTTCGTTGCTGGCCACGGTGGTCGCTGCCTTGGCCATCGTGGTTTCCTTCCCTTTTTTATTGAATCTGGCAGACGACCTTTGGCCGCCTACCTTGCCTCGCCTCGCACTGACAGGACACGCCCGGCCGCCGAGGCGGTGACCAGAAGGCCTGCCCGCGCCCGCACAAAGCGGACAATTGGGCGTGGCCGTACAGGCTGCCACCTTATGGTCCCGACTGCCGCATCTATAGCAGCAGTCGGACCTATCCTCGGCAGAAGTGCACCGCTGACTGGTGTGGCCAACATCAAGGCAACGGTAACACTGCAGAGGCCGGGCACTCAGGGCCTCCACGACTGCATGGGTCCAGCCGACGGTTATCCGGCCCGCGACAGCAACCTTGCGAGCGGCCGCGGCAGGACATCGGACCCAGAGGGTGCCCAATCCCGAGGGGGAAGACCGGATTTCGCCGGTATTGATGTCCCCCTCGCTGCACCCGCCCACGCGGGCAACAGCCGCAGCGACCTCCGCCGGCGTGGTCGAATCGACCAGGCCGCGCACCCTAAGGTCAGCTTTTTTGACCGGACGCGCGACCTTTACGCCGGTGCCTGCCAGCGCTTCCGCCACTTTTGTGGCGAGGACGGTGGCCTTGGCGGCCCCATCGGTACCAGGGACTTCCAAAATTAACCCCCCAGTCACCGCCCTTCGCGGCCTCAGCGAGGCGATGCCAATTTCTGCCAGGTCCACCTTGGACCTGGCAGTGGCCATCGCCTGCGCGTAAGTAATGTCCACGCCAGACGGAACCGTTATGGTAACCGCTGCTGTGCGTGGCGGTCGCGGAGGCAAGGGTGTCTTCCTGGGGGCCGCCGGGACCACCCGTCCTTTTTTGTTATTCGCCGCCGCAGTGGCCTTGGCAGCCGCCTTTTTAGCCTTGCGGCCAACCACCTGGGACCACGCCTCCTGGGGCGGAGGCGCGGCAGAGGGTAGCGCCGATTCTGCTCGCGGTCGAGCGGGCTCCGTCTGGGCCGCTATAGCCGCCCCAGCTTTCCCACCTTTCTTCTTCTTCTTCGTCTTCCGCCCCACCCTGTCCGAAGACTGTGAGGGGACGGACGGCCCAGGTGCCACCGATCGCAGGGCCGAGTCCGTTCGCGGCGCGAGCTCCCTCCTGAATGACGCCAATTTGGCGTCTATCAGGGCGCTTATCTGCGCCAGAAAATCTGCGGGCGCAGTCGCATGTGGGGGCGAGGACTTTTCTTGCCCGGAGCGTTGGCAGCCCCGGGCGGCGACGATCGGCGGCGATACTGAGCCCCCTCCCGGGCGCGGCGGCGGAGGCATTGCGGCAGCAGCCGTACTCGCCTCCACCACCTGCCGGAGCCGAGCCACCTCCGCCCGCAGCTCCGTCATTTGCCCCCTGAGGACGGCATTCTCTGCCTCCAGGGCACGCGTGGCGTCGGTAGCTGACCTAACCGCAAGCTCGGACACCCCCACCCTGCCGTTTAAGGCGGCCACCCTTAGGGCGCGGGCCAAATTGCCCTTCAGCCCCTTTGACACGCCGGAGATCCTGGCCACTTCATCCAGGCTCTCCAATATAGCGGCCGCGACATCCCGCGTTGGACGGTTGCGGAAATTTTCCGCTATATCCGTCTCGTCCGGGAGCGGGACGCTCGACCGCGATGGTCTCGGCACGGGGGCTCCCGGGTCGAATATCGCCGCCACCTCCCTTGCCTCGGCCTCCAGCTGCGAAGCCTCGGCCAGCCTAAGTTTGGCCTCTGCGAGGCCAACATATTCGCCGGTCGTCGGCGGCCGTCCTCTTTTCCTCGCTGACGACGAGCCCGGGACACTCTGCGATGAGTGGTGGGAGGAGACAGAGAAATCTGACTCCTCCCCCTCATCGCACTCACCAAGGCCCGCTGCGGTCCTCTTTTTGCCGCGTGTCGCCGAATGCCTCCGCGACACCGGCTCTGTGCATCTTTTGAGGCGCACGATAGGCCCGCGCACCTCCACCTCACGCTCGTTTCCCCCCTCCCCGGTTGTTTGTGAAAAAGTAGACTCCATACTTAATCCCACGAGTGTGGTCGGAAAGGAGGTCACCCCGGGTAGAGCCGCCATACCCGGGGAAGGCTAATACGCCCGGGGGGTCGCCAGGTACCCCGGGGTTGTCCGCTAACGATTGGTGCACCCACCAACCATAGCTGGCGCTTACTCCAGCTACGCCCTCTTCACCGCGCAACACTGCTTGGGGCTAGGGATTTTTTAGAGAGGTTGTCATCCTCGCGGCCCGGCCGGTTAAGGCAAGACCCCCGTTCCTGTAAAACATGACCACAGGTTTACGGTATGTGTCCGACTTTAGTTGGCCCCTCACCTCAAGCCACTCCGGCATGGTAGAACCTGCCAGGGAATAAATTCCCCGCCGGCACAGCCTTGAGGATCATTAGGGCACGAAGCCCCCCCACCACGACAAGGTAGCGGGCACGGGGGGGACCTTGACATAACCTTTTTTTTTTTTTTTTTTTTTTTTTTTTATTTTACGTGGAGGAAATCTGCTCGCCAGACACCCCCGCCCCGCCCGGGGGAGCGGGACGAGGGTAGTGTGGGGTTTGACCCACTAAAACCTCCACGGCGACCTGAGGACGCAGGACCGATCGCTGGCGATTCAACGGGGGAGCCACGGGAACTCTTGAAGAACACTACCGCGGCTCCCCCTCGCCTGGCCGGCCATCAATATGGTAACGATGGCCGGCCGCGTCCCGGGGGGAGATATAATCCTCCCCCCTAAAATCCATTTAAATTCGGCGGCGCGAGGGGTCGCACCCCGCACCGCCCCGACACGGCGACCGCGCGATAGGTGACCAGGGCCCCCGCCCTGATCACAGCGGCCGCCGGGGGGACGACGAGTATATCGGAGGAGGATCACAGTTAACACTCGCCTCCCTCAGACGACTCGTCATCCCCCACTCCCAACAGTGGAGGTCCTCCTCTGTTGGCGGGCGGCGGGCAATGAAACCAGCATGTTCTGGTACACCCGCCGCCCGCCTACTCTCAGCTGCCCGGGGTTTCTCGGCGCGGGCGCGCACGCCGTCCCCGGGCACGTCGGGCGGGATGTGTAAGCTCCCGATCCCGCTCGGCAGCCTCCTTCCGCGACATAACCTCCTCGCAGAAAGAGATTGCTGCCGCCCACTTCCCCGGGCCCTCCAGCATGGCCCCAACTAGGCTGGAGAGTGCGAGGTCGTGGCCGACTTCCCGTTTTAGGACTCGGCGCAGCGCTGAAAAGGCGGGACATTCCTCCAGCGTGTGCTGCGCCGAGTCTTCCTCCGCGCCACAGTGGTGGCACACCGTCGTCGCTTCCCGCCCGATGCGACACAGGTAGACACCGAAGCAGCCATGCCCGGTGAACACCTGCGTCGCTCGGTAGGAGAGCCTGCCATGCCGTCTCTCCCGCCACGAGGTGAAGTGCGGCAGGAGAGCCCCGGGGACGCGCTCGCCGGCGTGGGAGCAAAGCTCGGCACGCCATCTGGCGAGCGCTAGTCTCCGGGCCTGGAGCTCGAAGCCCTCGGCCGTCTCACGCTCCGGCGGGGCCCCTCGAGCACGGCTGGCGATGCTAGTGCGCCTATAAACATAGGCGCGCACCGCCGCTTGAAGCTCGAAGGGAAGTTCTCCCGCCAGAGCAAGCGCCGCCACGGTAGACGTGGTGCGGTAACCTCTTATGAGGCGGATGGCCATCCGCCTCTGCAGCCGGCGCAACAATAGCGTGTTGCGCCGGCTGGTCATCACGTACGGCGCCCATATTGGGGCACCGTATAAGGCCATAGACCGCACCACGCCCAGGTATAGGCGGCGCACCAAATCTCCCGGTCCCCCGAGGTTGGGCAGCAGGCGGCCCAAAGAGACCGCCGCCTTTTCGACTCGGGGGACGAGACGGCCGAGATGCGCATCGAAGCTCCAGCGGCTGTCGAGGATCAGTCCGAGATATTTCAACTCGGACTTCACCTCTACGCAGGCTTCCCCAACCCGGATCCACGATCTGGCCGGTGGCCGAGACCGAGGCCGTCCGTGAAACCAGACAGCCTCGGCCTTCTCCGGGGCTATTTTCAGCCCCAGATCGCGGATCCTCGCGACGACGGCAGCCACCGCAACCTCTGCTCGTCGGATGGTCCTCTCGAAGGTACTCCCGACGGCGACCACCAACGTGTCGTCCGCGTAGCAGACGAGGGTGGCACCGTCGGGCAGGGAGGCCTTCTCCAGGACCGCGTTGTAACCCAGGTCCCACAGGAGCGGCCCTAAAACGGACCCCTGCGGGACCCCGCGGTCCACTTCCCTCCGTATCAACCCGTACCGGCCCGGGTATTCAACCCACCTGTCCCGCAGGTAGGCTCCGATCACCCGCCTCAGATAGGGAGGCACCTGGTGATCGACGAGGGCCTCCCTAATGGCGGACCAGGGCAGGGTGTTGAACGCATTGACGATGTCAATGGACACCGCCAAGCACACCCCGCCCCTTGCCACGGCATTGTCCGAGAGGGACTTGAGACGGTCGATAGCGTCGACCGTCGATCGCCCCTCCCGGAAGCCAAACTGGCAGTCCGCTAGATCGGGGCCGTCGCGGGACAGGTGTCTGGAGAGGCGGGCAACAATGATCTTCTCGAAGATCTTGCCCGCCTCATCCAGGAGACAAATGGGCCGGTACGCGGAGGGAGAATCCCCCGGCCTCCCATCCTTCCTCAAGAGGACCATCCGACTTTCTCTCCATAGGTCGGGGAACGTCCCCGTCCTCAGGAGCCCAGAGTAGAGGCTCCTCAGCCTCTCCCCCAGGACGCTCGCGGCGAGCAACCAGACCCGGCCGGGGATACCGTCCGGCCCCGGGGCGGTATTCTTGCCCCGAAGCCATTTGACGACCCCGGCCATCTCCTCCGGCGCGACCTCAAGATCCGGGGACCACTCATGTTCCTCTGGCTCAGGGACGGGCCGGGACGCCTCCCCACTAACGGGGAATAAAGCGTCCACGACCCTCCCGAGCAGCCCCGGATCCAGGCTCTCCGTCACGGGGGGCGCCCAGGGACGCAATCGTCCCAAAGCCATCTTGTATGGGCGCCCCCACGGATCTCGGTTCAGAGAGCCGAGGAGATCGCGCCAGGCCTGGTCCCTCGCTCGCCTGATGGCCAGCTGCAGGGCGACCACCTTCTCCCGATATCGCCCGTACAGCTGGGCAGCCAGCACGTCGCCCGTGCGTCGTCGTCGACGGGCGCGAGCGTACTGGCGTCGCGCGCGGACGCACTCGGTGCGTAATTCCGCTACCGCGCGCGACCACCAGTACACCGCCTTCCTCGGGAAGACCCTGGCCCGGGGCATGACTACGTCGCAAATGGACGTCATTGCGCCACGGAACCAATGGGCCTCCCCATTCCCGTCGACTGGCCCGGCCGGTGTTGCTGGCCAGGCCACGACGTGGGCCGCCGCCATCAGAGCGTCCTGGTCGAGGCGCTTCAGCGCCCACCGCGGTCGAGGCGAACCTTCATCGGCGGGGCGACGACGGAGTGTCGATGGTGGGGCGGCGGAGAGGTCGAGAACTATGTATCTGTGGTCAGACAACGTCTCGACCCCTTCCGCCACCCTCCACCCCGTAATACGGCGCGCGGCCTGGGGCGTTGCCCACGAAAGGTCAACGATGGACCCCCCGTTATGCCGCACGCACGTATGGTCCGAGCCCGTGTTCAGGAGACGGAGCTCCAGTCCCGCCGCCCAATCCAGCACCTCCCGGCCCCTCGAATCAGTCCCGGGGGAACCCCAAGCCGTGGCCTTGGCATTAAAGTCCCCCAGGACCAGCACCGGACGGGGATGGCAGCGGGAGACGCATCTCCCTACCCCGTCCAGATACTGCTCAAACTCTTCGAGGGACCACCTTGGAGGTGCGTATATCGCCACAACCGCGGTGCCGCCCCAATCGACGGCCACGTATCCCAGGCCGCGCTCGATAAGCGAGCACGGCGGGGACCCCGGCCTCCCAGCCCAAATAATCGCGGCGGAGCCAATCGAGTCCCCCATCCAGTGTGGATGTTTGGGGACCCTGTGCGGCTCCGCCACGACTGCCAACCCGGCACCCCGCTCGGCCAGGCATTGAAACAGGAGATCCTGCGCTCCGGCCGAGCAGTTGAGGTTAACTTGTATTATCGGGCCCGGGGGCCCCATTACACAGCCGTGTCCATCGCCGTCACGGCCGCGGATGCGGTGGCATCTGGGACTATAGTGGCCCCATTCGCCCCCGCGGGTGCGGCGGTAGCATCAGGCGGTGCCGCCTTTTCGTTGCTGGCCACGGTGGTCGCTGCCTTGGCCATCGTGGTTTCCTTCCCTTTTTTATTGAATCTGGCAGACGACCTTTGGCCGCCTACCTTGCCTCGCCTCGCACTGACAGGACACGCCCGGCCGCCGAGGCGGTGACCAGACGGCTTGCCCGCGCCCGCACAAAGCGGACAATTGGGCGTGGCCGTACAGGCTGCCACCTTATGGCCCCGACTGCCGCATCTATAGCAGCAGTCGGACCTATCCTCGGCAGAGGTGCACCGCTGACTGGTGTGGCCAACACCAAGGCAACGGTAACACTGCAGAGGCCGGGTGCTCAGGGCCTCCACGGCTGCTTGGGTCCAGCCGACAGTTATCCGTCCCGCGACAGCAACCTTGCGAGCGGCCGCGGCAGGACATCGGAGCCAGAGGGTGCCCAATCCCGAGGGGGAAGACCGAATTTCGCCGGTATTGATGTCCCCCTCGCTGCACCCGCCCACGCGGGCAACAGCCGCAGCGACCTCCGGCGGCGTGGTCGAATCGACCAGGCCGCGCACCCTAAGGTCAGCTTTTTTGACCGGACGCGCGACCTTTACGCCGGTGCCTGACAGCGCTTCCGCCACTTTTGTGGCGAGGACGGTGGCCTTGGCGGCCCCATCGGTGCCAGGGACCTCCAAAATTAACCCCCCAGTCACCGCCCTTCGCGGCCTCAGCGAGGCGATGCCAATTTCTGCCAGGTCCACCTTGGACCTGGCAGTGGCCATCGCCTGCGCGTAAGTAATGTCCACGCCAGACGGAACCGTTATGGTAACCGCTGCTGTGCGTGGCGGTCGAGGAGGCAGGCGTGTCTTCCTGGGGGCCGCCGGGACCACCCGTCCTTTTTTATTCGCGGCCGCAGTAGCCTTGGCAGCCGCCTTTTTGGCCTTCCGGCCAACCACCTGGGACCACGCCTCCTGGGGTGGTGGCGCGGCAGAGGGTAGCGCCGATTCTGCTCGCGGTCGAGCGGGCTCCGTCTGGGCCGCTATAGCCGCCCCAGATTTCCCACCTTTCTTCTTCTTCTTCGCCCTCCGCCCCACCCTGTCCGAAGACTGTGTGGGGACGGACGGCCCAGGGGCCACCGATCGCAGGGCCGAGTCCGTTCGCGGCGCGAGCTCCCTCCTGAATGACGCCAATTTGGCGTCTATCAGGGCGCCTATTTGCGCCAGAAAGTCTGCGGGCGCAGCCGCAGGTGGTGGCGAGGACTTTTCTTGCCCGGAGCGATGGCAATCCCGGGCGCCGACGATCGGCGGCGATACTGAGCCCTCTCCCGGGCGTGGCGGCGGAGGCATTGCAGCAGCAGCCGTTCTCGCCTCCACCACCTGCCGGAGCCGGGCCGCCTCCGCCTGCAGCTCCGTCATTTGCCCCCTGAGGACGGCATTCTCGGCCTCCAGGACACGCGTGGAGTCGGTTGCTGACCTAACCGCAAGCTCGGACACCCCCACCCTGCCGTTTAAAGCGGCCACCCTCAGGGCGCGGGCCAAGTTGCCCTTCAGCCCCTTCGAAACGCCGGAGATCCTGGCCACCTCATCCAGGCTCTCCAATATAGCGGCCGCGACATCCCGCGTCGGACGGTTGCGGAAATTTTCCGCGATATCCGTCTCGTCCGGGAGCGGGACGCTCGACCGCGATGGTCTCGGCACGGGGGCACCCGGGTCGAATATCGCCGCCACCTCCCTTGCCTCGGCCTCCAGCTGCGAAGCCTCGGCCAGCCTAAGTTTGGCCTCTGCGAGGCCAACATATTCGCCGGTCGTCGGCGGCCGTCCTCTCTTCCTCGCCGACGAAGAGCCCGGGACACTCTGCGATGAGTGGTGGGAGGAGACAGAGAAATCTGACTCCTCCCCGTCATCGCACTCACCAAGGCCCGCTGCGGTCCTCTTTTTGCCGCGTGTTGCAGAATGCCTCCGCGACACCGGCTCTGTACATCTTTGGAGGCGCACGATAGGCCCGCGCACCTCCACCTCACGCTCGTTTCCCCCCTCCCCGGTTGTTTGTGAAAAAGAATCCATAATTGGTCCCACGAGTGTGGTCGGAAAGGAGGTCACCCCGGGTAGAGCCGCCATACCCGGGGAAGGCTAATACGCCCGGGGGGTCGCCAGGTACCCCGGGGTTGTCCGCTAACGATTGGTGCACCCACCAACCATAGCTGGCGCTTACTCCAGCTACGCCCTCTTCACCGCGCAACACTGCTTGGGGCTAGGGATTTTTTAGAGAGGTTGTCATCCTCGCGGCCCGGCCGGTTAAGGCAAGACCCCCGTTCCTGTAAAACATGACCACAGGTTTACGGTATGTGTCCGACTTTAGTTGGCCCCTCACCTCAAGCCACTCCGGCATGGTAGAACCTGCCAGGGAATAAATTCCCCGCCAGCACAGCCTTGAGGATCATTAGGGCACGAAGCCCCCCCACCACGACAAGGTAGCGGACACGGGGGGGAACCTTGACATAACCTTTTTTTTTTTTTTTTATTTTACGTGGAGGAAATCTGCTCGCCAGACACCCCCGCCCCGCCCGGGGGAGCGAGACGAGGGTAGTGTGGGGTTTGACCCACTAAAACCTCCACGGCGACCTGAGGACGCAGGACCGATCGCTGGCGATTCAACGGGGGAGCCACGGGAACTCTTGAAGAACACTACCGCGGCTCCCCCACGCCTGGCCGGCCATCAAGATGGTAACGATGGCCGGCCGCGTCCCGGGGGGAGACAAATCCTCCCCCCTAAAATCCATTTTAATTTAAATTCGGCGGCGCGAGGGGTCGCACCCCGCACCGCCCCGACACGGCGACCGCGCGATAGGTGACCAGGGCCCCCGCCCTGATCACAGCGGCCGCCGGGGAGACGACGAGTATATTGGAGGAGGATCACAGTTAACCCTCGCCTCCTTCAGGCGACTCGTCATCCCCAACTCCCAACAGTGGAGGTCCTCCTCTGTTGGCGGGCGGCGGGCAATGAAACCAGCATGTTCTGGTACACCCGCCGCCCGCCTACTCTCAGCTGCCCGGGGTTTCTCGGCGTGGGCGCGCACGCCGTCCCCGGGCACGTCGGGCGGGATCTGTAAGCTCCCGATCCCGCTCGGCAGCCTCCTTCCGCGACATAACCTCCTCGCAGAAAGAGATTGCTGCCGCCCACTTCCCCGGGCTCTCCAGCATGGCCCCAACTAGGCTGGAGAGTGCGAGGTCGTGACCGACTTCCCGTTTTAGGACTCGGCGCAGCGCTGAAAAGGCGGGACATTCCTCCAGCGTGTGCTGCGCCGAGTCTTCCTCCGCGCCACAATGGTGGCACACCGTCGTCGCTTCCCGCCCGATGCGACACAGGTAGACACCGAAGCAGCCATGCCCGGTGAACACCTGCGTCGCTCGGTAGGAGAGCCTGCCATGCCGTCTCTCCCGCCACGAGGTGAAGTGCGGCAGGAGAGCCCCGGGGACGCGCTCGCCGGCGTGGGAGCAAAGCTCGGCACGCCATCTGACGAGCGCTAGTCTCCGGGCCTGGAGCTCGAAGCCCTCGACCGTCTCTCGCTCCGGCGGGGCCCCTCGAGCACGGCTGGCGATGCTTGAGCGCCCATAAACATAAGCGCGCACCGCCGCCTGAAGCTCGAAGGGAAGTTCTCCCGCCAGAGCAAGCGCCGCCACGGTAGACGTGGTGCGGTAACCTCTTATGAGGCGGATGGCCATCCGCCTCTGCAGCCGGCGCAACAACAGCGTGTTGCGCCGGCTGGTCATCACGTACGGCGCCCATATTGGGGCACCGTATAAGGCCATAGACCGCACCACGCCCAGGTATAGGCGGCGCACCAAATCTCCCGGTCCCCCGAGGTTGGGCAGCAGGCGGCCCAAAGAGGCCGCCGCCTTTTCGACTCGGGGGACGAGACGGTCGAGATGCGCATCGAAGCTCCAGCGGCTGTCGAGGATCAGTCCGAGATATTTCAACTGGGACTTCACCTCGACGCAGGCTTCTCCAACCCGGATCCACGATCTGGCCGGTGGCCGAGACCGAGGCCGTCCGTGGAACCAGACAGCCTCGGCCTTCTCCGGGGCTATTTTCAGCCCCAGATCGCGGATCCTCGCGACGACGGCTGCCACCGCAACCTCTGCTCGTCGGATGGTCCTCTCGAAGGTACTCCCGACGGCGACCACCAACGTGTCGTCCGCGTAGCAGACGAGGGTGGCACCGTCGGGCAGGGAGGCCTTCTCCAGGACCGCGTTGTAACCCAGGTCCCACAGGAGCGGTCCTAAAACGGACCCCTGCGGGATCCCGCGGTCCACTTCCCTCCGTATCATCCCGCACCGGCCCGGGTATTCAACCCACCTGTCCCGCAGGTAGGCCCCGATCACCCGCCTCAGATAAGGAGGCACCTGGTGATCGACGAGGGCCCCCCTAATGGCGGACCAGGGCAGGGTGTTGAACGCATTGACGATGTCAATGGACACCGCCAAGCACACCCCGCCCCTTGCCGCGGCATTGTCCGAGAGGGACTTGAGACGGTCGATAGCGTCGACCGTCGATCGCCCCTCCCGGAAGCCAAACTGGCAGTCCGCCAGATCGGGGCCGTCGCGGGACAGGTGTCTGGAGAGGCGGGCAACAATGATCTTCTCGAAGATCTTGCCCGCCTCATCCAGGAGACAAATGGGCCGGTACGCGGAGGGAGAATCCCCCGGCCTCCCATCCTTCCTCAAGAGGACCATCCGACTTTCTCTCCATAGGTCGGGGAACGTCCCCGACCTCAGGAGCCCAGAGTAGAGGCTCCTCAGCCTCTCCCCCAGGACGCTCGCGGCGAGCAACCAGACCCGGCCGGGGATACCGTCCGGCCCCGGGGCGGTATTCTTGCCCCGAAGCCATTTGACGACCGCGGCCATCTCCTCCGGCGCGACTTCAAGATCCGGGGACCACTCATGTTCCTCTGGCTCAGGGACGGGCCGGGACGCCTCCCCGCTAACGGGGAATAATGAGTCCACGACCCGCCCGAGCAGCCCCGGATCCAGGCTCTCCGTCACGGGGGGCGCCCAGGGACGCAATCGTCCCAAAGCCATCTTGTATGGGCGCCCCCACGGATCTCGGTTCAGAGAGCTGAGGAGATCGCGCCAGGCCTGGTCCTTCGCTCGCCTGATGGCCAGCTGCAGGGCGACCACCTTCTCCCGATATCGCCCGTACAGCTGGGCAGCCAGCACGTCGTCCGTACGTCGTCGTCGACGGGCGCGAGCGTACTGGCGTCGCGCGCGGACGCACTCGGTGCGTAATTCCGCCATCGCGCGCGACCACCAGTACACCGCCTTCCTTGGGAAGACCCTGGCCCGGGGCATGGCGACGTCGCAAACCGACGTCATTGCGCCCCGGAACCAACGGGCCTCCCCATTCCCGTCGACTGGCCCGGCCGGTGTTGCTGGCCAGGCCACGACGTGGGCTGCCGCCATCAGAGCGCCCTGGTCGAGGCGCTTCAGCGCCCGCCGCGGCTGAGGCGAACCTTCATCGGCGGGGCGACGACGGGGTGTCGATGGTGGGGCGGCGGAGAGGTCGAGAACTATGTATCTGTGGTCAGACAACGTCTCGACCCCTTCCGCCACCCTCCACCCCGTAATACGGCGCGCGGCCGGGGGCGTTGCCCACGAAAGGTCAACGATGGACCCCCCGTTATGCCGCACGCACGTATGGACCGAGCCCGTGTTCAGGAGACGGAGCTCCAGTCCCGCCGCCCAATCCAGCACCTCCCGGCCCCTCGAATCAGTCCCGGGTGAACCCCAAGCCGTGGCCTTGGCATTAAAGTCCCCCAGGACCAGCACCGGACGGGGATTGCAGCGGGAGACGCATCTCCCTACCCCGTCCAGATACTGCTCAAACTCTTCGAGGGACCACCTTGGAGGTGCGTATATCGCCACAACCGCGGTTCCTCCCCAATCAACGGCCACGTATCCCAGGCCACGCTCGATAACCGAGCACGGCGGGGACCCCGGCCTCCCAGCCGAAATAATCGCGGCGGAGCCAATCGAGTCCCCCATCCAGTGTGGATGTTTGGGGACCCTGTGCGGCTCCGCCACGACTGCCAACCCGGCACCCCGCTCGGCCAGGCATTGAAACAGGAGATCCTGCGCTCTGGCCGAGCAGTTGAGGTTAACTTGTATTATCGGGCCCGGGGGCCCCATTATAAAGCCGTGTCCATCGCCGTCACGGCCGCGGATGCGGTGGCGTCTGGGACTTTAGTGGCCCCATCCGCCCCCGCGGGCGCGGCGGTAGCATCAGGCGATGCTGCCTTTCCGTTGCTGGCCACGGTGGTCGCTGCCTTGGCCATCGTGGTTACCTTCCCTTTTTTATTAAGTCTGGCAGACGACCTTTGGCCGCCTACCTTGCCTCGCCTCGCACTGGCAGGACACGCCCGGCCGCCGAGGCGGTGACCAGACGGCCTGCCCGCGCCCGCACAAAGCGGACAATTGGGCGTGGCCGTACAGGCTGCCACCTTATGGTCCCGACTGCCGCATCTATAGCAGCAGTCGGACCTATCCTCGGCAGAAGTGCACCGCTGACTGGTGTGGCCAACACCAAGGCAACGGTAACACTGCAGAGGCCGGGCACTCAGGGCCTCCACGGCTGCCTGGGTCCAGCCGACGGTTATCCGGCCGGCGACAGCGACCCTGCGAGCGGCCCCGGCAGGACATCGGACCCAGAGGGTGCCCAATCCCGAGGGGGAAGACCGGATTTCGCCGGTATTGATGTCCCCCTCGCTGCACCCGCCCACGCGGGCAACAGCCGCAGCGACCTCCGCCGGCGTGGTCGAATCGACCAGGCCGCGCACCCTAAGGTCAGCTTTTTTGACCGGACGCGCGACCTTTACGCCGGTGCCTGCCAGCGCTTCTGCCACTTTTGTGGCGAGGACGGAGGCCTTGGCGGCCCCATCGGTGCCAGGGACCTCCAAAATTAACCCCCCAGTCACCGCCCTTCGCGGCCTCAGCGAGGCGATGCCAATTTCTGCCAGGTCCACCTTGGACCTGGCAGTGGCCATCGCCTGCGCGTAAGTAATGTCCACGCCAGACGGAACCGTTATGGTAACCGCTGCTGTGCGTGGCGGTCGAGGAGGCAGGGGTGTCTTCCTGGGGGCCGCCGGGACCACACGTCCTTTTTTATTCGCGGCCGCAGTGGCCTTGGCAGCCGCCTTTTTGGCCTTCCGGCCAACCACCTGGGACCACGCCTCCTGGGGTGGAGGCGCGGCGGAGTGTGGGGCCAATTCTGCTCGAGGTCGAGCGGGCTCCGTCTGGGCCGCTATAGCCGCCCCAGCTTTCCCACCTTTCTTCTTCTTCTTCGTCTTCCGCCCCACCCTGTCCGAAGACTGTGAGGGGACGGACGGCCCAGGTGCCACCGATCGCAGGGCCGAGTCCGTTCGCGGCGCGAGCTCCCTCCTGAATGACGCCAATTTGGCGTCTATCAGGGCGCTTATCTGCGCCAGAAAATCTGCGGGCGCAGTCGCATGTGGGGGCGAGGACTTTTCTTGCCCGGAGCGTTGGCAGTCCCGGGCGGCGACGATCGGCGGCGATACTGAGCCCTCTCCCGGGCGCGGCGGCGGAGGCATTGCGGCAGCAGCCGTACTCGCCTCCACCACCTGCCGGAGCCGAGCCACCTCCGCCCGCAGCTCCGTCCTTTGCCCCCTGAGGACGGCATTCTCTGCCTCCAGGGCACGCGTGGCGTCGGTAGCTGACCTAACCGCAAGCTCGGACACCCCCACCCTGCCGTTTAAGGCGGCCACCCTTAGGGCGCGGGCCAAATTGCCCTTCAGCCCCTTTGACACGCCGGAGATCCTGGCCACTTCATCCAGGCTCACCAATATAGCGGCCGCGACATCCCGCGTTGGACGGTTGCGGAAATTTTCCGCTATATCCGTCTCGTCCGGGAGCGGGACGCTCGACCGCGATGGTCTCGGCACGGGGGCTCCCGGGTCGAATATCGCCGCCACCTCCCTTGCCTCGGCCTCCAACTGCGAAGCCTCGGCCAGCCTAAGTTTGGCCTCTGCGAGGCCAACATATTCGCCGGTCGTCGGCGGCCGTCCTCTTTTCCTCGCTGACGACGAGCCCGGGACACTCTGCGATGAGTGGTGGGAGGAGACAGAGAAATCTGACTCCTCCCCCTCATCGCACTCACCAAGGCCCGCTGCGGTCCTCTTTTTGCCGCGTGTCGCCGAATGCCTCCGCGACACCGGCTCTGTGCATCTTTTGAGGCGCACGATAGGCCCGCGCACCTCCACCTCACGCTCGTTTCCCCCCTCCCCGGTTGTTTGTGAAAAAGTAGACTCCATACTTAATCCCACGAGTGTGGTCGGAAAGGAGGTCACCCCGGGTAGAGCCGCCATACCCGGGGAAGGCTAATACGCCCGGGGGGTCGCCAGGTACCCCGGGGTTGTCCGCTAACGATTGGTGCACCCACCAACCATAGCTGGCGCTTACTCCAGCTACGCCCTCTTCACCGCGCAACACTGCTTGGGGCTAGGGATTTTTTAGAGAGGTTGTCATCCTCGCGGCCCGGCCGGTTAAGGCAAGACCCCCGTTCCTGTAAAACATGACCACAGGTTTACGGTATGTGTCCAACTTTAGTTGGCCCCTCACCTCAAGCCACTCCGGCATGGTAGAACCTGCCAGGGAATAAATTCCCCGCCGGCACAGCCTTGAGGATCATTAGGGCACGAAGCCCCCCCACCACGACAAGGTAGCGGACACGGGGGGGAACCTTGACATAACCTTTTTTTTTTTTTTTTTTATTTTACGTGGAGGAAATCTGCTCGCCAGACACCCCCGCCCCGCCCGGGGGTGCGGGACGAGGGTAGTGTGGGGTTTGACCCACTAAAACCTCCACGGCGACCTGAGGACGCAGGACCGATCGCTGGCGATTCAACGGGGGAGCCACGGGAACTCTTGAAGAACACTACCGCGGCTCCCCCTCGCCTGGCCGGCCATCAACATGGTAACGATGACCGGCCGCGTCCCGGAGGGGAAATAAATACTCCCCCCTAAAATCCATTTAAATTCGGCGGCGCGAGGGGTCGCACCCCGCACCGCCCCGACACGGCGACCGCGCGATAGGTGACTAGGGCCCCCGCCCTGATCACAGCGGCCGCCGGGGGGACGACGAGTATACTGGAGGAGGATCACAATTAGCCCTCGCCTCCCTCAGGCGACTCGTCATCCCCCACTGCCAACAGTGGACGTCATCCTCTGTTGGCGGGCGGCGGGCAATGAAACCAGCATATTCTGGTACACCCGCCGCCCGACTACTCTCAGCTGCCCGGGGTTTCTCGGCGTGGGCGCGCACGCCGTCCCCGGGCACGTCGGGCGGGATCTGCGAGCTCCCGATCCCGCTCGGCAGCCTCCTTCCGCGACATAACCTCCTCGCAGAAAGAGATTGCTGCCGCCCACTTCCCCGGGCCCTCCAGCATGGCCCCGACTAGGCTGGAGAGTGCGAGGTCGTGACCGACTTCCCGTTTTAGGACTCGGCGCAGCGCTGAAAAGGCGGGACATTCCTCCAGCGTGTGCTGCGCCGAGTCTTCCTCCGCGCCACAATGGTGGCACACCGTCGTCGCTTCCCGCCCGATGCGACACAGGTAGACACCGAAGCAGCCATGCCCGGTGAACACCTGCGTCGCTCGGTAGGAGAGCCTGCCATGCCGTCTCTCCCGCCACGAGGTGAAGTGCGGCAGGAGAGCCCCGGGGACGCGCTCGCCGGCGTGGGAGCAAAGCTCGGCACGCCATCTGGCGAGCGCTAGTCTCCGGGCCTGGAGCTCGAAGCCCTCGACCGTCTCTCGCTCCGGCGGGGCCCCTCGAGCACGGCTGGCGATGCTTGTGCGCCCATAAACATAGGCGCGCACTGCCGCCTGAAGCTCGAAGGGAAGTTCTCCCGCCAGAGCAAGCGCCGCCACGGTAGACGTGGTGCGGTAACCTCTTATGAGGCGGATGGCCATCCGCCTCTGCAGCCGGCGCAACAACAGCGTGTTGCGCCGGCTGGTCATCACGTACGGCGCCCATATTGGGGCACCGTATAAGGCCATAGACCGCACCACGCCCAGGTATAGGCAGCGCACCAAATCTCCCGGTCCCCCGAGGTTGGGCAGCAGGCGGCCCAAAGAGGCCGCCGCCTTTTCGACTCGGGGGACGAGACGGTCGAGATGCGCATCGAAGCTCCAGCGGCTGTCGAGGATCAGTCCGAGATGTTTCAACTCGGACTTCACCTCGACGCAGGCTTCTCCAACCCGGATCCACGATCTGGCCGGTGGCCGAGACCGAGGCCGTCCGTGAAACCAGACAGCCTCGGCCTTCTCCGGGGCTATTTTCAGCCCCAGATCGCTGATCCTCGCGACGACGGCTGCCACCGCAACCTCTGCTCGTCGGATGGTCCTCTCGAAGGTACTCCCGACGGCGACCACCAACGTGTCGTCCGCGTAGCAGACGAGGGTGGCACCGTCGGGCAGGGAGGCCTTCTCCAGGACCGCGTTGTAACCCAGGTCCCACAGGAGCGGTCCTAAAACGGACCCCTGCGGGACCCCGCGGTCCACTTCCCTCCGTATCATCCCGTACCGGCCCGGGTAATCGACCCACCTATCCCGCAGGTAGGCCCCGATCACTCGCCTCAGATAGGGAGGCACCTGGTGATCAACGAGGGCCCCCCTAATGGCGGACCAGGGCAGGGTGTTGAACGCATTGACGATGTCAATGGACACCGCCAAGCACACCCCGCCCCTTGCCACGGCATTGTCCGAGAGGGACTTGAGACGGTCGATAGCGTCGACCGTCGATCGCCCCTCCCGGAAGCCAAACTGGCAGTCCGCCAGATCTGGGCCGTCGCGGGACAGGTGTCTGGAGAGGCGGGCAACAATGATCTTCTCGAAGATCTTGCCCGCCTCATCCAGGAGACAAATGGGCCGGTACGCGGAGGGAGAACCCGCCGGCCTTCCATCCTTCCTCAAGAGGACCATCCGACTTTCTCTCCATAGGTCGGGGAACGTACCCGACCTCAGGAGCCCAGAGTAGAGGCTCCTCAGCCTCTCCCCCAGGACGCTCGCGGCGAGCAACCAGACCCGGCCGGGGATACCGTTCGGCCCCGGAGCGGTATTCTTGCCCCGGAGCCATTTGACGACCCCGGCCATCTCCTCCGGCGCGACCTCAAGATCCGGGGACCACTCATGTTCCTCTGGCTCAGGGACAGGCCGGGACGCCTCCCCGCTAACGGGGAATAAAGCGTCCACGACCCGCCCGAGCAGCCCCGGATCCAGGCTCTCCGTCACGGGGGGCGCCCAGGGACGCAATCGTCCCAAAGCCATCTTGTATGGGCGCCCCCACGGATCTCGGTTCAGAGAGCCGAGGAGATCGCGCCAGGCCTGGTCCTTCGCTCGCCTGATGGCCAGCTGCAGGGCGACCACCTTCTCCCGATATCGCCCGTACAGTTGGGCAGCCAGCACGTCGTCCGTACGTCGTCGTCGACGGGCGCGAGCGTACTGGCGTCGCGCGCGGACGCACTCGGTGCGTAATTCCGCTATCTCGCGCGACCACCAGTACACCGCCTTCCTCGGGAAGACCCTGGCCCGTGGCATGGCGACGTCGCAAACCGACGTCATTGCGCCCCGGAACCAACGGGCCTCCCCATTCCCGTCGACTGGCCCGGCCGGTGTTGCTGGCCAGGCCACGACGTGGGCTGCCGCCATCAGAGCGTCCTGGTCGAGGCGCTTCAGCGCCCACCGCGGCTGAGGCGAACCTTCATCGGCGGTGCGACGACGGGGTGTCGATGGTGGGGCGGCGGAGAGGTCGAGAACTATGTATCTGTGGTCAGACAACGTCTCGACTCCTTCCGCCACCCTCCACCCCGTAATACGGCGCGCGGCCTGGGGCGTTGCCCACGAAAGGTCAACGATGGACCCTCCGTTATGCCGCACGCACGTATGGACCGAGCCCGTGTTCAGGAGACGGAGCTCCAGTCCCGCCGCCCAATCCAGCACCTCCCGGCCCCTCGAGTCAGTCCCGGGGGAACCCCAAGCCGTGGCCTTGGCATTGAAGTCCCCCAGGACCAGCACAGGACGGGGATGGCAGCGGGAGACGCATCTCCCTACCCCGCCCAGATACTGCTCAAACTCTTCGAGGGACCACCTTGGAGGTGCGTATATCGCCACAACCGCGGTGCCGCCCCAATCAACGGCCACGTATCCCAGGCCGCGCTCAATAACCGAGCACGGCGGGGACCCCGGCCTCCCAGCCCAAATAATCGCGGCGGTGCCAATCGAGTCCCCCGCCCAGTGTGGATGTTTGGGGACCCTGTGCGGCTCCGCCACGACAACCTTGACATAACCTTGACATAACCTTGACATAACCTTGACATAACCTTTTTTTTTTTTTTTTTTTTTTATTTTACGTGGAGGAAATCTGCTCGCCAGACACCCCCGCCCCGCCCGGGGGAGCGGGACGAGGGTAGTGTGGGGTTTGACCCACTAAAACCTCCACGGCGACCTGAGGACGCAGGACCGATCGCTGGCGATTCAACGGGGGAGCAACGGGAACTCTTGAAGAACACTACCGCGGCTCCCCCTCGCCTGGCCGGCCATCAATATGGTAACGATGGCCGGCCGCGTCCCGGGGGGAGATATAATCCTCCCCCCTAAAATCCATTTAAATTCGGCGGCGCGAGGGGTCGCACCCCGCACCGCCCCGACACGGCGACCGCGCGATAGGTGACCAGGGCCCCCGCCCTGATCACAGCGGCCGCCGGGGGGACGACGAGTATATTGGAGGAGGATTACAGTTAACCCTCGCCTCCCTCAGGCGACTCGTCATCCCCCACTCCCAACAGTGGACGTCCTCCTCTGTTGGCGGGCGGCGGGCAATGAAACCAGCATATTCTGGTACACCCGCCGCCCGCCTACTCTCAGCTGCCCGGGGTTTCTCGGCGTGGGCGCGCACGCCGTCCCCGGGCACGTCGGGCGGGATCTGTAAGCTCCCGATCCCGCTCGGCAGCCTCCTTCCGCGACATAACCTCCTCGCAGAAAGAGATCGCTGCCGCCCACTTCCCCGGGCCCTCCAGCATGGCCCCAACTAGGCTGGAGAGTGCGAGGTCGTGGCCGACTTCCCGTTTTAGGACTCGACGCAGCGCTGAAAAGGCGGGACATTCCTCCAGCGTGTGCTGCGCCGAGTCTTCTTCCGCGCCACAATGGTGGCACACCGTCGTCGCTTCCCGCCCGATGCGACACAGGTAGACACCGAAGCAGCCATGCCCGGTGAACACCTGCGTCGCTCGGTAGGAGAGCCTGCCATGCCGTCTCTCCCGCCACGAGGTGAAGTGCGGCAGGAGAGCCCCGGGGACGCGCTCGCCGGCGTGGGAGCAAAGCTCGGCACGCCATCTGGCGAGCGCTAGTCGCCGGGCCTGGAGCCCGAAGCCCTCGACCGTCTCTCGCTCCGGCGGGGACCCCCGAGCACGGCTGGCGATGCTTGTGCGCCTGTAAACATAGGCGCGCACCGCCGCCTGAAGCTCGAAGGGAAGTTCTCCCGCCAGAGCAAGCGCCGCCACGGTAGACGTGGTGCGGTAACTTCTTATGAGGCGGATGGCCATCCGCCTCTGCAGCCGGCGCAACAACAGCGTGTTGCGCCGGCTGGTCATCACGTACGGCGCCCATATTGGGGCACCGTATAAGGCCATAGACCGCACCACGCCCAGGTATAGGCGGCGCACCAAATCTCCCGGTCCCCCGAGGTTGGGCAGCAGGCGGCCCAAAGAGGCCGCCGCCTTTTCGACTCGGGGGACGAGACGGTCGAGATGCGCATCGAAGCTCCAGCGGCTGTCGAGGATCAGTCCGAGATATTTCAACTCGGACTTCACCTCGACGCAGGCTTCTCCAACCCGGATCCACGATCTGGCCGGTGGCCGAGACCGAGGCCGTCCGTGAAACCAGACAGCCTCGGCCTTCTCCGGGGCTATTTTCAGCCCCAGATCGCGGATCCTCGCGACGACGGCTGCCACCGCAACCTCTGCTCGACGGATGGTCCTCTCGAAGGTACTCCCGACGGCGACCACCAACGTGTCGTCCGCGTAGCAGACGAGGGTGGCACCGTCGGGCAGGGAGGCCTTTTCCAGGACCGCGTTGTAACCTAGGTCCCACAGGAGCGGTCCTAAAACGGACCCCTGCGGGACCCCGCGGTCCACTTCCCTCCGTATCATCCCGCACCGGCCCGGGTATTCAACCCACCTGTCCCGCAGGTAGGCCCCGATCACCCGCCTCAGATAGGGAGGCACCTGGTGATCGACGAGGGCCCCCCTAATGGCGGACCAGGGCAGGGTGTTGAACGCATTGACGATGTCAATGGACACCGCCAAGCACACCCCGCCCCTTGCCACGGCATTGTCCGAGAGGGACTTGAGACGGTCGATTGCGTCGACCGTCGATCGCCCCTCCCGGAAGCCAAACTGGCAGTCCGCCAGATCTGGGCCGTCGCGGGACAGGTGCCTGGAGAGGCGGGCAACAATGATCTTCTCGAAGATCTTGCCCGCCTCATCCAGGAGACAAATGGGCCGGTACGCGGAGGGAGAATCCCCCGGCCTCCCATCCTTCCTCAAGAGGACCATCCGACTTTCCCTCCATAGGTCGGGGAACGTCCCCGACCTCAGGAGCCCAGAGTAGAGGCTCCTCAGCCTCTCGCCCAGGACGCTCGCGGCGAGCAGCCAGACCCGGCCGGGGATACCGTCCGGCCCCGGGGCGGTATTCTTGCCCCGGAGCCATTTGACGACCCCGGCCATCTCCTCCGGCGCGACCTCAAGATCCGGGGACCACTCATGTTCCTCTGGCTCAGGGACAGGCCGGGACGCCTCCCCGCTAACGGGGAATAAAGCGTCCACGACCCGCCCGAGCAGCCCCGGATCCAGGCTCTCCGTCACGGGGGGCGCCCAGGGACGTAATCGTCCCAATGCCATCTTGTATGGGCGCCCCCACGGATCTCGGTTCAGAGAGCCGAGGAGATCGCGCCAGGCCTGGTCCATTGCCCGCCTGATGGCCAGCTGCAGGGCGATCACCTTCTCCCGATATAGCCCGTACAGCTGGGCAGCCAGCACGTCGTCCGTACGTCTTCGTCGACGGGCGCGAGCGTACTGGCGTCGCGCGCGGACGCACTCGGTGCGTAACTCCGCTATCGCGCGCGACCACCAGTACACCGCCTTCCTCGGGAAGACCCTGGCCCGGGGCATGGCTACGTCGCAAATGGACGTCATTGCGCCACGGAACCAATGGGCCTCCCCATTCCCGTCGACTGGCCCGGCCGGTGTTGCTGGCCAGGCCACGACGTGGGCCGCCGCCATCAGAGCGTCCTGGTCGAGGCGCTTCAGCGCCCACCGCGGTCGAGGCGAACCTTCATCGGCGGGGCGACGACGGAGTGTCGATGGTGGGGCGGCGGAGAGGTCGAGAACTATGTATCTGTGGTCAGACAACGTCTCGACCCCTTCCGCCACCCTCCACCCCGTAATACGGCGCGCGGCCGGGGGCGTTGCCCACGAAAGGTCAACGATGGACCCCCCGTTATGCCGCACGCACGTATGGACCGAGCCCGTGTTCAGGAGACGGAGCTCCAGTCCCGCCGCCCAATCCAGAACCTCCCGGCCCCTCGAATCAGTCCCGGGGGAACCCCAAGCCGTGGCCTTGGCATTGAAGTCCCCCAGGACCAGCACCGGACGGGGATGGCAGCGGGAGACGCATCTCCCTACCCCGTGCAGATACTGCTCAAACTCTTCGAGGGACCACCTTGGAGGTGCGTATATCGCCACAACCGCGGTGCCGTCCCAATCAATGGCCACGTATCCCAGGCCGCGCTCGATAAGCGAGCACGGCGGGGACCCCGACCTCCCAGCCCAAATAATCGCGGCGGAGCCAATCGAATCCCCCATCCAGTGTGGATGTTTGGGGACGTTGTGCGGCTCCGCCACGACTGCCAACCCGGCACCCCGCTCGGCCAGGCATTGAAACAGGAGATCCTGCGCTCTGGCCGAGCAGTTGAGGTTCACTTGTATTATCGGGCCCGGGGGCCCCATTACACAGCCGTGTCCATCGCCGTCACGGCCGCGCATGCGGTGGCGTCTGGGACTTTAGTGGCCCCATCCGCCCACGCGGGCGCGGCGGTAGCATCAGGCGATGCTACCTTTTCGTTGCTGGCCACGGTGTTCGCTGCCTTGGCCATCGTGGTTTCCCTCCCCTTTTTATTATACCTGGCAGACGGCCTTTGGCCGCCTCCCCTGCCCCGCCCCGCACTGGCAGGGCAAGCCCGGCTGCCGAGGCGGTGACCAGACGGCTTGCCCGCGCCCGCACAAAGCGGACAATTGGGCGTGGCCGTACAGGCTGCCGCCTTATGGTCCCGACTGCCGCATCTATAGCAGCAGTCGGACCTATCCTCGGCAGAAGTGCACCGCTGACTGGTGTGGCCAACACCAAGGCAACGGTAACACTGCAGAGGCCGGGCACTCAGGGCCTCCACGGCTGCCTGGGTCCAGCCGACGGTTATCCGGCCCGCGACAGCAACCTTGCGAGCGGCCGCGGCAGGACATCGGACCCAGAGGGTGCCCAATCCCGAGGGGGAAGACCGGATTTCACCGGTATTGATGTCCCCCTCGCTGCACCCGCCCACGCGGGCAACAGCCGCCGCGACCTCCGCCGGCGTGGTCGAATCGACCAGGCCGCGCACCCTAAGGTCAGCTTTTTTGACCGGACGCGCGACCTTTACGCCGGTGCCTGCCAGTGCTTCCGCCACTTTTGTGGCGAGGACGGTGGCCTTGGCGGCCCCATCGGTGCCAGGGACCTCCAAAATTAACCCCCCAGTCACCGCCCTTCGCGGTCTCAGCGAGGCGATGCCAATTTCTGCCAGGTCCACCTTGGACCTGGCAGTGGCCATCGCCTGCGCGTAAGTAATGTCCACGCCAGACGGAACCGTTATGGTAACCGCTGCTGTGCGTGGCGGTCGAGGAGGCAGGGGTGTCTTCCTGGGGGCCGCCGGGACCACCCGTCCTTTTTTATTCGCGGCCGCAGTGGCCTTGGCAGCCGCCTTTTTGGCCTTCCGGCCAACCACCTGGGACCACGCCTCCTGGGGTGGAGGCGCGGCAGAGGGTAGCGCCGATTCTGATCGCGGTCGAGCGGGCTCCGTCTGGGCCGCTATAGCCGCCCCAGCTTTCCCACCTTTCTTCTTCTTCTTCGCCCTGCGCCCCACCCTGTCCGAAGACTGTGAGGGGACGGACGGCCCAGGGGCCACCGATCGCAGGGCTGAGTCCGTTCGCGGCGCGAGCTCCCTCCTGAATGACGCCAATTTGGCGTCTATCAGGGCGCCTATTTGCGCCAGAAAATCTGCGGGCGCAGCCGCAGGTGGTGGCGAGGACTTTTCTTGCCCGGAGCGATGCCAATCCCGGGCGCCGACGAACGGCGGCGATACTGAGCCCTCTCCCGGGCGTGGCGGCGGAGGCATTGCGGCAGCAGCCGTTCTCGCCTCCACCACCTGCCGGAGCCGGGCCACCTCCGCCTGCAGCTCCGTCATTTGCCCCCTGAGGACGGCATTCTCGGCCTCCAGGACACGCGTGGCGTCGGTAGCCGACCTCACTGCGAGCTCGGACACCCCCACCCTGCCGTTTAAGGCGGCCACCCTCAGGGCGCGGGCCAAGTTGCCCTTCAGCCCCTTTGACACGCCGGAGATCCTGGCCACCTCATCCAGGCTCTCCAATATAGCGGCCGCGACATCCCGCGTCGGACGGTTGCGGAAATTTTCCGCGATATCCGTCTCGTCCGGGAGCGGGACGCTCGACCGCGATGGTCTCGGCACGGGGGCTCCCGGGTCGAATATCGCCGCCACCTCCCTTGCCTCGGCCTCCAGCTGCGAAGCCTCGGCCAGCCTAAGTTTGGCCTCTGCGAGGCCAACATATTCGCCGGTCGTCGGCGGCCGTCCTCTTTTCCTCGCTGACGACGAGCCCGGGACACTCTGCGATGAGTGGTGGGAGGAGACAGAGAAATCTGACTCCTCCCCCTCATCGCACTCACCAAGGCCCGCTGCGGTCCTCTTTTTGCCGCGTGTCGCCGAATGCCTCCGCGACACCGGCTCTGTGCATCTTTTGAGGCGCACGATAGGCCCGCGCACCTCCACCTCACGCTCGTTTCCCCCCTCCCCGGTTGTTTGTGAAAAAGTAGACTCCATACTTAATCCCACGAGTGTGGTCGGAAAGGAGGTCACCCCGGGTAGAGCCGCCATACCCGGGGAAGGCTAATACGCCCGGGGGGTCGCCAGGTACCCCGGGGTTGTCCGCTAACGATTGGTGCACCCACCAACCATAGCTGGCGCTTACTCCAGCTACGCCCTCTTCACCGCGCAACACTGCTTGGGGCTAGAGATTTTTTAGAGAGGTTGTCATCCTCGCGGCCCGGCCGGTTAAGGCAAGACCCCCGTTCCTGTAAAACATGACCACAGGTTTACGGTATGTGTCCGACTTTAGTTGGCCCCTCAGCTCAAGCAACTCCGGCATGGTAGAACCTGCCAGGGAATAAATTCCCCGCCGGCACAGCCTTGAGGATCATTAGGGCACGAAGCCCCCCCACCACGACAAGGTAGCGGACACGGGGGGGAACCTTGACATAACCTTGACATAACCTTGACATAACCTTTTTTTTTTTTTTTTTTTTTTTTTTACGTGGAGGAAATCTGCTCGCCAGACACCCCCGCCCCGCCCGGGGGAGCGGGACGAGGGTAGTGTGGGGTTTGACCCACTAAAACCTCCACGGCGACCTGAGGACGCAGGACCGATCGCTGGCGATTCAACGGGGGAGCCACGGGAACTCTTGAAGAACACTACCGCGGCTCCCCCTCGCCTGGCCGGCCATCAGGATGGTAACGATGGCCGGCCGCGTCCCGGGGGGAGATAAATCCTCCCCCCTAAAATCCATTTAAATTTAAATTCGGCGGCGCGAGGGGTCGCACCCCGCACCGCCCCGACACGGCGACCGCGCGATAGGTGACCAGGGCCCCCGCCCTGATCACAGCGGCCGCCGGGGGGACGACGAGTATATTGGAGGAGGATCACAGTCAACCCTCGCCTCCTTCAGGCGACTCGTCATCCCCCACTCCCAACAGTGGAGGTCCTCCTCTGTTGGCGGGCGGCGGGCAATGAAACCAGCATGTTCTGGTACACCCGCCGCCCGCCTACTCTCAGCTGCCCGGAGTTTCTCGGCGTGGGCGCGCACGCCGTCCCCGGGCACGTCGGGCGGGATCTGTAAGCTCCCGATCCCGCTCGGCAGCCTCCTTCCGCGACATAACATCCTCGCAGAAAGAGATTGCTGCCGCCCACTTCCCCGGGCTCTCCAGCATGGCCCCAACTAGGCTGGAGAGTGCGAGGTCGTGACCGACTTCCCGTTTTAGGACTCGGCGCAGCGCTGAAAAGGCGGGACATTCCTCCAGCGTGTGCTGCGCCGAGTCTTCCTCCGCGCCACAGTGGTGGCACACCGTCGTCGCTTCCCGCCCGATGCGACACAGGTAGACACCGAAGCAGCCATGCCCGGTGAACACCTGCGTCGCTCGGTAGGAGAGCCTGCCATGCCGTCTCTCCCGCCACGAGGTGAAGTGCGGCAGGAGAGCCCCGGGGACGCGCTCGCCGGCGTGGGAGCAAAGCTCGGCACGCCATCTGGCGAGCGCTAGTCTCCGGGCCTGGAGCTCGAAGCCCTCGACCGTCTCTCGCTCCGGCGGGGCCCCTCGAGCACGGCTGGCGATGCTTGTGCGCCTATAAACATAGGCGCGCACCGCCGCCTGAAGCTCGAAGGGAAGTTCTCCCGCCAGAGCAAGCGCCGCCACGGTAGACGCGGTGCGGTAACCTCTTATGAGGCGGATGGCCATCCGCCTCTGCAGCCGGCGCAACAACAGCGTGTTGCGCCGGCTGGTCATCACGTACGGCGCCCATATCGGGGCACCGTATAAGGCCATAGACCGCACCACGCCCAGGTATAGGCGGCGCACCAAATCTCCCGGTCCCCCGAGGTTGGGCAGCAGGCGGCCCAAAGAGGCCGCCGCCTTTTCGACTCGGGGGACGAGACGGTCGAGATGCGCACCGAAGCTCCAGCGGCTGTCGAGGATCAGTCCGAGATATTTCAACTCGGACTTCACCTCTACGCAGGCTTCTCCAACCCGGATCCACGATCTGGCCGGTGGCCGAGACCGAGGCAGTCCGTGAAACCAGACAGCCTCGGCCTTCTCCGGGGCTATCTTCAGCCCCAGATCGCGGATCCTCGCGACGACGGCTGCCACCGCAACCTCTGCTCGTCGGATGGTCCTCTCGAAGGTACTCCCGACGGCGACCACCAACGTGTCGTCCGCGTAGCAGACGAGGGTGGCACCGTCGGGCAGGGAAGCCTTCTCCAGGACCGCGTTGTAACCCAGGTCCCACAGGAGCGGTCCTAAAACGGACCCCTGCGGGACTCCGCGGTCCACTTCCCTCCGTATCATCCCGCACCGGCCCGGGTATTCAACCCACCTGTCCCGCAGGTAGGCCCCGATCACCCGCCTCAGATAGGGAGGCACCTGGTGATCGACGAGGGCCTCCCTGATGGCGGACCAGGGCAGGGTGTTGAACGCATTGACGATGTCAATGGACACCGCCAAGCACACCCCGCCCCTTGCCACGGCATTGTCCGAGAGGGACTTGAGACGGTCGATAGCGTCGACCGTCGATCGCCCCTCCCGGAAGCCAAACTGGCAGTCCGCCAAATCGGGGCCGTCGCGGGACAGGTGCCTGGAGAGGCGGGCAACAATGATCTTCTCGAAGATCTTGCCCGCCTCATCCAGGAGACAAATGGGCCGGTACGCGGAGGGAGAATCCCCCGGCCTCCCATCCTTCCTCAAGAGGACCATCCGACTTTCTCTCCATAGGTCTGGGAACGTCCCCGACCTCAGGAGCCCAGAGTAGAGGCTCCTCAGCCTCTCCCCCAGGACGCTCGCGGCGAGCAACCAGACCCGGCCGGGGATACCGTCCGGCCCCGGGGCGGTATTCTTGCCCCGGAGCCATTTGACGACCGCGGCCATCTCCTCCGGCGCGACCTCAAGATCCGGGGACCACTCATGTTCCTCTGGCTCAGGGACGGGCCGGGACGCCTCCCCGCTAACGGGGAATAAAGCGTCCACGACCCGCCCGAGCAGCCCCGGATCCAGGCTCTCCGTCACGGGGGGCGCCCAGGGACGCAATCGTCCCAAAGCCATCTTGTATGGGCGCCCCCACGGATCTCGGTTCAGAGAGCCGAGGAGATCGCGCCAGGCCTGGTCCTTCGCTCGCCTGATGGCCAGCTGCAGGGCGACCACCTTCTCCCGATATCGCCCGTACAGCTGGGCAGCCAGCACGTCGTCCGTACGTCGTCGTCGACGGGCGCGAGCGTACTGGCGCCGCGCGCGGACGCACTCGGTGCGTAATTCCGCTATCGCGCGCGACCACCAGTACACCGCCTTCCTCGGGAAGACCCTGGCCCGGGGCATGGCGACGTCGCAAACCGACGTCATTGCGCCCCGGAACCATCGGGCCTCCCCATTCCCGTCGACTGGCCCGGCCGGTGTTGCTGGCCAGGCCACGACGTGGGCTGCCGCCATCAGAGCGTCCTGGTCGAGGCGCTTCAGCGCCCACCGCGGCTGAGGCGAACCTTCATCGGCGGGGCGACGACGGGATGTCGATGGTGGGGCGGCGGAGAGGTCGAGAACTATGTATCTGTGGTCAGACAACGTCTCCACCCCTTCCGCCACCCTCCACCCCGCAATACGGCGCGCGGCCGGGGGCGATGCCCACGAAAGGTCAACGATGGACCCCCCGTTATGCCGCACGCACGTATGGACCGAGCCCCTGTTCAGGAGACGGAGCTCCAGTCCCGCCGCCCAATCAAGCACCTCCCGGCCCCTCGAGTCAGTCCCGGGGGAACCCCAAGCCGAGGCCTTGGCATTGAAGTCCCCCAGGACCAGCACCGGACGGGGATGGCAGCGGGAGACGCATCTCCCTACCCCGTCCAGATACTGCTCAAACTCTTCGAGGGACCACCTTGGAGGTGCGTATACCGCCACAACCGCGGTGCCGCCCCAATCAACGGCCACGTATCCCAGGCCGCGCTCGATAAGCGAGCACGGCGGGGACCCCGACCTCCCAGCCCAAATAATCGCGGCAGAGCCAATCGAGTCCCCCATCCAGTGTGGATGTTTGGGGACCCTGTGCGGCTCCGCCACGACTGCCAACCCGGCACCCCGCTCGGCCAGGCATTGAAACAGGAGATCCTGCGCTCTGGCCGAGCAGTTGAGATTAATTTGTATTATCGGGCCCGGGGGCCCCATTACACAGCCGTGTCCATCGCCGTCACGGCCGCGGAAACCTTGACATAACCTTGACATAACCTTGACATAACCTTGACATAACCTTTTTTTTTTTTTTTTATTTTACGTGGAGGAAATCTGCTTGTCAGACACCCCCGCCCCGCCCGGGGGAGCGGGACGAGGGTAGTGTGGGGTTTGACCCACTAAAACCTCCACGGCGACCTGAGGACGCAGAACCGATCGCTGGCGATTCAACGGGGGAGCCACGGGAACTCTTGAAGAACACTACCGCGGCTCCCCCTCGCCTGGCCGGCCATCAAGATGGTAACGATGGCCGGCCGCGTCCCGGGGGGAAATAAAATAAATCCTCCCCCCTAAAATCCATTTAAATTCGGCGGCGCGAGGGGTCGCACCTCGAACCGCCCCGACACGGCGACCGCGCGATAGGTGACCAGGGCCCCCGCCCTGATCACAGCGGCCGCCGGGGGGACGACGAGTATATCGGAGGAGGATCACAGTTAACACTCGCCTCCCTCAGACGACTCGTCATCCCCCACTCCCAACAGTGGAGGTCCTCCTCTGTTGGCGGGCGGCGGGCAATGAAACCAGCATGTTCTGGTACACCCGCCGCCCGCCTACTCTCCGCTGCCCGGGGTTTCTCGGCGCGGGCGCGCACGCCGTCCCCGGGCACGTCGGGCGGGATCTGTAAGCTCCCGATCCCGCTCGGCAGCCTCCTTCCGCGACATAACCTCCTCGCAGAAAGAGATTGCTGCCGCCCACTTCCCCGGGCCCTCCAGCATGGCCCCAACTAGGCTGGAGAGTGCGAGGTCGTGGCCGACTTCCCGTTTTAGGACTCGGCGCAGCGCTGAAAAGGCGGGACATTCCTCCAGCGTGTGCTGCGCCGAGTCTTCCTCCGCGCCACAATGGTGGCACACCGTCGTCGCTTCCCGCCCGATGCGACACAGGTAGACACCGAAGCAGCCATGCCCGGTGAACACCTGCGTCGCTCGGTAGGAGAGCCTGCCATGCCGTCTCTCCCGCCACGAGGTGAAGTGCGGCAGGAGAGCCCCGGGGACGCGCTCGCCGGCGTGGGAGCAAAGCTCGGCACGCCATCTGGCGAGCGCTAGTCGCCGGGCCTGGAGCTCGAAGCCCTCGACCGTCTCTCGCTCCGGCAGGGCCCCTCGAGCACGGCTGGCGATGCTTGTGCGCCCATAAACATAGGCGCGCACCGCCGCCTGAAGCTCGAAGGGAAGTTCTCCCGCCAGAGCAAGCGCCGCCACGGTAGACGTGGTGCGGTAACCTCTTATGAGGCGGATGGCCATCCGCCTCTGCAGCCGGCGCAACAACAGCGTGTTGCGCCGGCTGGTCATCACGTACGGCGCCCAGATTGGGGCACCGTATAAGGCCATAGACCGCACCACGCCCAGGTATAGGCGGCGCACCAAATCTCCCGGTCCCCCGAGGTTGGGCAGCAGGCGGCCCAAAGAGGCCGCCGCCTTTTCGACTCGGGGGACGAGACGGTCGAGATGCGCATCGAAGCTCCAGCGGCTGTCGAGGATCAGTCCGAGATATTTCAACTGGGACTTCACCTCGACGCAGGCTTCTCCAACCCGGATCCACGATCTGGCCGGTGGCCGAGACCGAGGCCGTCCGTGGAACCAGACAGCCTCGGCCTTCTCCGGGGCTATTTTCAGCCCCAGATCGCGGATCCTCGCGACGACGGCTGCCACCGCAACCTCTGCTCGTCGGATGGTCCTCTCGAAGGTACTTCCGACGGCGACCACCAACGTGTCGTCCGCGTAGCAGACGAGGGTGGCACCGTCGGGCAGGGAGGCCTTTTCCAGGACCGCGTTGTAACCCAGGTCCCACAGGAGCGGTCCTAAAACAGACCCCTGCGGGACCCCGCGGTCCACTTCCCTCCGTATCATCCCGTACCGGCCCGGGTATTCGACCCACCTGTCCCGCAGGTAGGCCCCGATCACCCGCCTCAGATAGGGAGGCACCTGGTGATCGACGAGGGCCCCCCTAATGGCGGACCAGGGCAGGGTGTTGAACGCATTGACGATGTCAATGGACACCGCCAAGCACACCCCGCCCCTTGCCACGGCATTGTCCGAGAGGGACTTGAGACGGACGATAGCGTCGACCGTCGATCGCCCCTCCCGGAAGCCAAACTGGCAGTCCGCCAGATCTGGGCCGTCGCGGGACAGGTGCCTGGAGAGGCGGGCAACAATGATCTTCTCGAAGATCTTGCCCGCCTCATCCAGGAGACAAATGGGCCGGTACGCGGAGGGAGAATCCCCCGGCCTCCCATCCTTCCTCAAGAGGACCATCCGACTTTCTCTCCATAGGTCGGGGAACGTCCCCGACCTCAGGAGCCCAGAGTAGAGGCTCCTCAGCCTCTCCTCCAGGACGCTCGTGGCGAGCAACCAGACCCGGCCGGGGATACCGTCCGGCCCCGGGGCGGTATTCTTGCCCCGGAGCCATTTGACGACCACGGCCATCTCCTCCGGCGCGACCTCAAGATCCGGGGACCACTCATGTTCCTCTGGCTCAGGGACGGGCCGGGACGGCCCCTCGCTAACGTGGAATAAAGCGTCCACGACCCGCCCGAGCAGCCCCGGATCCAGGCTCTCCGTCACGGGGGGCGCCCAGGGACGCAATCGTCCCAATGCCATCTTGTATGGGCGCCCCCACGGATCTCGGTTTAGAGAGCCGAGGAGATCGCGCCAGGCCTGGTCCTTCGCTCGCCTGATGGCCAGCTGCAGGGCGACCACCTTCTCCCGATATCGCCCGTACAGCTGGGCAGCCAGCACGTCGTCCGTACGTCGTCGTCGACGGGCGCGAGCGTACTGGCGTCGCGCGCGGACGCACTCGGTGCGTAATTCAGCTATCGCACGCGACCACCAGTACACAGCCTTCCTCGGGAAGACCCTGTCCCGGGGCATGGCGACGTCGCAAACCGACGTCATTGCGCCCCGGAACCAACGGGCCTCCCCATTCCCGTCGACTGGCCCGGCCGGTGTTGCTGGCCAGGCCACGACGTGGGCTGCCGCCATCAGAGCGTCCTGGTCGAGGCGCTTCAGCGCCCACCGCGGTTGAGGCGATCCTTCATCAGCGGGGCGACGACGGGGTGTCGATGGTGGGGCGGCGGAGAGGTCGAGAATTATGTATCTGTGGTCAGACAACGTCTCGACCCCTTCCGCCACCCTCCACCCCGTAATACGGCGCGCGGCCGGGGGCGTTGCCCACGAAAGGTCAACGATGGACCCCCCGTTATGCCGCACGCACGTATGGACCGAGCCCGTATTCAGGAGACGGAGCTCCAGTCCCGCCGCCCAATCCAGCACCTCCCGGCCCCTCGAGTCAGTCCCGGGGGAACCCCAAGCCGTGGCCTTGGCATTGAAGTCCCCCAGGACCAGCACCGGACGGGGATGGCAGCGGGAGACGCATCTCCCTACCCCGTCCAGATACTGCTCAAACTCTTCGAGGGACCACCTTGGAGGTGCGTATATCGCCACAACCGCGGTTCCGCCCCAATCAACGGCCACGTATCCCAGGCCGCGCGATGACATGACACCTTGTGTGTACCATATGAAATTTTTATGCGAGGTGTACAGTGAAGATTGACGAATGATTTGCAAAGCTGATTTAATAATAAATAAGGGACGTAAAGGATTTGTTTATTAGAGAGATATGAAAAATATTATCAGTAAGAAGACGTTCTAAAATATCACTGTTATGTAGTAAAAAAAATCCGGAGAGTTCTCGCTTCGTGACTTGTTCAATACTTCGAACGCGGCTCGAGTCCGTCCCGACCTTCTGTCAAAGCCTCGTGCTGCGAACTCTCTCGCGGACCCTCTCCCTCGCACCGTCACCTCTCATTGGCCAGTGTTTTTCGGTAATAACTCGTAAACAAAGCCCCAGATTGCATTTTCGCAAAGGAAAAAGTTACTTCAAATGACCTCAGCTACCCCTCATTTTTGGCTGTTAAAATAATCGTCGAACACCCTGTATAGCGGTATCTTTAATATACAGTTTACATCACCGTCGGTGCGTGTTGACGGAACCGGCAGAAACGTAATCTGATATTTTCGAATCTCAGTCCTAAGTAAACTATAAATTAATTTTTGTCCGAGGCTAAAGTTTCTTTTTCGACAATCGGAGACAATAAATTCTATTTCGGCGACGAGGGTGAGGAGATAAACATCCCGGACGGCTCGTACGAACTGGGGGCGATCAACGCTTACTTGAGGCGTGAGATAAGCGCGCGGTATCCTTCTCCAGCCAAAGATAACAACGATGTAGAATATCCGCTGATCCTACGAGCGATCAACAATACTATGAAAAGCGAAATTAAAAGCGCATATAAGATAGATTTTACGAAACCCGACACCGTGGGTCCAATCCTAGGATTCTCTAGGAATCGCATTCTATCACCGAACACGTGGCATGTATCGCACACTTCCGTGAATATCATTAACACGAATATTATTCGAATAGAATGCAACGTAACCACCCGTTCGTACGATAACGGGAAACTGATTCACACGATACACGAATTCGCGCCTAACATGTCGCCGGAGTATAAAATATCGGAAACACCGGCACGAGTCATTTACCTCCTGATCGTTACACGATCAATGGAAGATTTAACGATTCGCATCGTGGACCAGTCTGCACGTTTGATTGATTTTCGAAACGAAGAAATCACGGTTCGGCTGCACGTTCGTCGAATCGTCTCATAACCTTGACATAGCCGTTATGTTAATTCATAATAATAATAATAGGATATCGAATACGTCGAACATAAAAAACGGCGCGCCATTTCGACAATAAGGAGAAGAAGAACGGTGGCTCTAGAGAACAATGCGGTAGCGTTTATGTTCGACGAGATACGTTATGAACTGAACGGAGTGGAAATCGATCGGTCCAGAAATCCCGGTACAACGACGATCTTGAAGAATTACATCAGTCTGAACATTACGAAGAGCAACGCGCTTGTGATGTAAATTTTCACACTTAGATATATAAAAAACTTTATTTCATTCAAGCGGGTTACGCCTGAATATACAATACAATAAATGAACACAGTACAAATTTTAATAGTAACGACGGACAGCAATTTGATGTGTATGGGTCAAAACCCTGATTCCAACTCAATGGTCTGTCTTTGATGTGCGGTGATTTTATACAGGCTCTTATCTCGCTCCACGTGGAGCAGGCTCTTATCTCGCTCCACGTGGATCGTAGTCGGCTGGACCTTAACCGGATGTTGTTATGATGGTGTAACGGGGCGTGTAGGCTGTCACACGCTGTCCAACGCGGGCTGGATATACAGAAACGATGATCAACGGAGGGAAACTCTCACCGTAACGCTTACGAATTTGCTACATTTCAACTTTTGCGTGCATATGAACGCATCGCTAGACTTCTGCGAAGATTACAAACGCGTTGTAATAAATGCTCGGCACGGATTGATTTTGATTCGCGCGCGCAACGACGCTAACGCTTTACGAAGCAGGTCCGATAATGCGAAACCTGTCCTGGATTTGTATCAAATTCAATGGAGAATGTCGCACGTCGCTTTGGATGAAATACACAAGATGTCGATGCTGCGTATTCTTGAGAGCGAAAGAACGATCAGCATGAGTTTCCGTTCGTGGTAACTGTACAAATATCCGATGCTGCAAACAACCACGAAGCACACGTGGGCGATAAAAACAGCTCCGCAAATGAAAAAACCGCGGTACGTGACAATCGCGTTACAAACCGAAAGGAAAAACGATTTAAAGAGAAACCCTACCCAATTCGATTCGTGCTTATTATCCAATATTCGACTTTTTCTGAACTCGGAAATGTATCCCTATTTTCGATTGATGCATATGTTTTTACACAGCAAATTTACAAATTAAAAAATATTTTAAACTTTGTATTACATTTTTTTTATTCATCGTTGACGCCACCACCCTCGTTGTCGTCGTCATCGTTGATGGACAAAACGGACATTGCGCGCTAAACATATACATAACGTTGTTCGAGGATCGTACGGACAATTCCTGGACCAAAAGCAATGCTCCAACATGGGTTTGTCCCCGGCTTCCCACCAATAGAGTCCTATGCCGCACGCGAAGCATTCCACGAAATCATCCTCCCTCAGATAATAAAATCCAGCGATCGCGAGCTCCTCCGGCTTAATAAACGGGATCGGCTAATTTTCAAAGCTGCTAAGCCTGTCCTCTTGGCACTGATAATCCATACGTTCCTACGTTCTCTCTCTCTCTCTCTCTCTCTCTCTCTCTCTACAAAAAGGCGCCATAGAAATAAAAATTAATTCTAACTAAAAAAAAAGAAAAAAAAAAAAAATGTGTTACCTTTCGATTTCATTAGCCACATCTAAAATACACGAACTTCGCTCAAACAACAATGATATTGAATCTTTTCTTTCGAAGTTTGCGTCCAGCAATGAAGCCTGCATGGTACGTGGTATTCTTGATACATCGGTTCCGCGATCAATGAATTGAATTTCGGACAGCCGAGATATTCCAAATTGAAACTGCCAACTCCTATTTTATTTAAAATATCCTTTTCAATATGCCCCCCTTTGTACGCGACGACGGGATCTTTGTAGTCTCGAACGAAATTTTTTATAATAATGCCAATGTCCTCTTGTTGATAATTCTTTTTCCCCTGGAAATTTTTAAATGAAATCCCGTGCACGAAATTCGAGACATGCCATGCAGACTTCTGATCGCTTCTGGATAAATCCATGTAGCGAACGTACAATTCGAATTCAAATAATTCATATTCGGCGGTATGAGCATCTACGATGGCTAATTCTTTACAATTAAATTTGTTGGCTACGAAGAAACCGTCCATATCGACAATAAAATCTATTGCGGGCATCTTAAACGTAAACTTACTTTTTGCAAAATATATGTCTATAGCAACACGCACCTTTCCACTGTACGACAACGATTTAATTTGCTCCGCGTTATGCTTCATCTATTTATTAACATGCACGCACGCGCACTTCACTCTCCACAACGTCGTAAAAATGCAAGCGCAGCCTCTCTAATCTACCCCTCTCTCTCTCGCTCTCACACTCCAAAACATTTCCTACAATGTAAAAATGCAAGCGCGATAAAAAAAACGCCACATGATTAAATTCAATAAGACAAGAAGACCGCTTAGAAATCGTCTCCAGACTCGTTACAAATGCGACGCATTCGTCGTGCGCGACGGTAACCGTTGCGACGCATCTATCCTCCATCTCTCTCTCATTCCTAAAAACCGCGCTTCGTTCATAGCGGACCAAGCGGAAGAGAGAGAGAGAGAGAGAGAGAGAGAGAGAAACCATATCGATGCGTCTATCCCCCTTTCTCACTCCACAAACCGCGCACGTATATTATTTTTCTAACGTTGACGTAGGCTTTAGATTCTGCAATCTCGGTCTTGCAACCTGCTCTTCTGTCCAACCTTTTGTCCCAACACAAATCATCATATTTGGAAATCTTTTTGATTAATTTCTTAAGCTTATTATGCAAAAACTTCATTGTTACAGCAATCAGGTTCGTTTCGTTCTTCTCTTTGAGCATTTGGTAGACTTTCAGATCCAAATCTACTTCAAAGAGATTAAAAAGAATTTCAAAGAAATTTCTCAGTACTCTTTCTCCCTCGCCGTTGGAATAATCTTTATCGTCTCCTTTAGTATGTAGTTCTGCTTCAGATAATATTTGTCTCTGGCAAGCTCCTCTAATCATCGAAAGAGAGAGAGAGAGAGAGAGAGAGAGAGAGAGAGAGAGCAACGGAGGCAGAATAATACAAAAATCTTGATCTAGAAACAGTTCTCACGGTAGTTGTTTTGATTTAAACAAAAGTAACCATATTCTTAATTTAATGATAAAATATATGAAAGTATATACTAATTAAAGTGATATTATCCGACATAAAATAATGTCTTTAATTATAATCTTTAATCATTTTTGCTGCTGGTTAATATAGTAGATTTGAAATGTTTGGATTAAATGGATTACCAGATCTATCATCTGATGCTGCTGCTCTAAAATGATTTGTTATTAAAGAAAAGATTTTCATTTTTAGTTAGATAAAAAATGTAAAGGATAAACAGAAACAAGAGAAGCTTAATCAAC
Source organism: Megalopta genalis (assembly GCF_051020955.1). Lineage (NCBI taxonomy): Eukaryota > Metazoa > Arthropoda > Insecta > Hymenoptera > Halictidae > Megalopta > Megalopta genalis. The sequence continues at coordinate 326,416 of NW_027476133.1, forward strand.
CTTTGGAAACATTAAGAAAGAAATTGCCTGAAGACTTTAGATAGGAGCTGCTGCGGGTAAAGTAGATTGTTTTCTTTATTTCTTTTTTTCTTTTTTTCTTTGAGGATCTGATTACAGGTAGTAGAGGATTCAGTATAAAGTCTTTGCAGGAAAGTTGCAAGCAATATGCGCAACAAGTTAATCAGTCGAAGAAAGGCTCATGTTTGGGTAATGCTGTAAAAGAAGAATATGAAAACTTTGTGAATATATTCCACACATTGAATTTACTGCAGAAGACATTGGAAATATGGGTTCCGGTCCAGAAGTAAGAAATCTAAAGTTGAAAAATGTTCTATGCGGAAGTCCTGAAATTGAAGGAGAAATGGTGGTAATATTATTTATATGATGAATTACAGGAATCACATTTTGTACCACTTCTTAGTAATATTGAAAAAGATATAAAGAGAAGCATGAAAGTTTCTAGAGAGGAAGCTAGTGTTAATCTTATAGAGAACTGGACTGGCAAAGCGAGCTGTTCGCTCCCTGCCGAATTTCGTATCTACAATTTTACGAATTGCTTGCTAGTTGCGTCTTTCCTCTGCAGTTTAGAAAAATGTAACACTGGGGCTCGCGTCGGTGAAGGTGGAAAAAGAGCGTTATTTCTCCCAATATATAAACTTTATTCAAACTCTATCTTAACTTATCGGTGGACGAATTAACAATTAAAATCTATTATTGTAAACAAATATTTCGGTGAGACTACTCAAATAATCTTTAAAAAATTAAAAAAAATAAATTATCCTCTTCTATATAACCAAATTAACATCATATTGTGGGAGAAAGCCCTTCCTTGTAGGTATCGTTAATAGCCTGTTCCATTTGCATCATCAAATCGCTTAGTTAACATCACGTGATTGCAATTCCCGTTATTAACATGATGGATCCTTTCAAACAGTGGAGAAGTCGATGATAAAATGATCGGAATATTTTCAAATTTGGCTAAAATTATCGCCATATCTCGAGCATTGTATGTATATAATTTCCTGTTCTTATTTTTGAAAGACGAATCATGCTCTTCATCGACAATAATTAACTTTATGTTTTTATAAGGTCAAAAAGGCTCAAGGAAGAAATAACTGCTTCCACTATTAAATGATTTCGATGAATTTCAGGTGTTTTCACAAGCAGAAAAATCAAGAGCGAGCTCGTGGATTATAAAATTAATTGCTCCTTTAACCAATTGTTTTGGCAAAGATTGCTACGGCCTGCATGTTTGCTGTGCTTCTTCAATTTCACGTTTTCGAACTATAAAAGTAATTACATTGGTTACTTGTACCACTTCTTCTATGTTCTTGCTATTTCTCGGGCTATCAAGATATTCTCTAGCTGTCACGCTAACTCCTCTTTTATCTAGAAGATCCCAGAGAGCTTGTTGCTATTTTTACTACCTCCTTTGCTCTTACTCTGATTACTAGTACACTTACGGGTTTTTCTCTTAGGATCATTTTGTTGTGAACTATCCCAATCTTGTCTTTGGCCCGTTTCTACTAAGAAAGCAAAGGAGCTTTTTTAATTTTTTTTACTTTTTTATATAGTATATTAAGTATCGAATTCGGCGAGCTATTTTTTATAAGATTATTTAAATAATCTGTATTATTCCCTGCCTTATCAAAGCAAAGATCATGCAACTTTTCAAAAGTATGGCAAGTACCAAGTCCTCCTCCATATAAAATCTTAGATAAATCCTTTGGCATAAAAAGCTCTTTCTCAGCTAAGAAATGATTTAAAAATGATTCTTTATTAAAACAAGATTTATGGAAATTTCTTAAAATGGAAGTAGCATTATCTCCTGTCATGGATAATATGTTAGATAAATTGCATGGCATAAAGCCTGCTTTATGGAAATCATTTAAAAGTTGTGTTTTGTTTCCATTCCCATCAAAACAGATATCATGAAAATCTTTTAAAGCAGAACAAATCTTAGTTGCTGCTCCATGCAATATTTTAGATAAATTTTTTGGTGTAAAACCTTTCTTCTCAATTAAGAAACGATTCAAATACTTTTTTGTTTCGTTTATAAAACAAAAATCATGAAATTCTTTTAAACTATTCGCTGCTGCACTCAATATACCACATAAATCGCACGGCCTAAAACCCACATTGTAAAAATCCTTTAAAAGCTGTGTTTCCTTTCTTTTCTTATTAAACGAAATATTATGCAGTTGTTTCAAAGTAAAAGAAGCATGAGCTCCTGTTCCACATAGTATAGAGGACAAGTTATTTGGTCTAAAACCTGCGTTGTAAAAGTCCTCTAAAAGCTCCGTTCTTTGTCCTTTGCTATTAAAACAAACGCTGTGCAACTCTTGAAAAGCACCTTTAGCCTTGCCTCCTGCTCTACTTAATATGCTAGACAAGTTATGCAACGTAAAGTTACTTCCCTCATCTCCGACCCCTTCAATAAAATGTTTCAAACGCTGTGTTTGATTTCCTCTTGCATCAAACCAAGAGTCATATAAATCTTTAAAAGCTTCTGCAGCGTTAGCTCCTGCACCATTCAAAATACTGGACATATTAGACAGATTTATCTTCTCGTTTTCTAAAGTTTTTATATATAGTCTTTTGTTTACTTCCTTATCAAACCAAAGATCATATAAATTTGTAAAAGTTTCAGGAGCTTTAGCTCTTGCTCCATGTAAAATACTGGAAATATTAGATAGACGTATCCCTTCCTTTTCTAACGTTTTGAAATATTGTGTTTTACCTCCTTCTTCATTAAACCAAAGATCATATAAGCCTTTAAAAGCTTTTGCAGCATTAGCTCCTGCTACATTAAAAATACTGGAAATATTAGTTAGATTTATTCCTTCTTTTTCCAGAGTTTTTAAACATTGTGTTTTACTTCGTTCTTCATCAAACCATAGGTCATATAGGTCTTTAATGGCTTTTGCAGCGTTAGCTCCTGTCACATGCAAAATACTCGACATAGTAGCTAAATTTATTCTTTCCTTCTTTAGTACCTCCAGACATATTTTCCCTTCTCCCTTAATTAAGAAACTTAAAAATTGATAAAATGCAGATATTCCTTCTCTGCCAACTACACTTCTGGCAAATTTGATTTCTTCATCAATATTTTCGACAATTTCCTGATAACTAGACCTATTATATTTTATATCTCCCAACAAATTTTCCATTATTCCCTTAGTAATAGGGCCAAATTCATGAGATTCTAACCAACGTAACGCTATTTCATGTAATTCTTCGCAATTATATGGAACATTACCCTCATCTATCCCATTTCTAATAACACTGTTCAATGCTTCCTTGTCACACTGATTAACTGCAAATATTAGTCTATCTAAAAATTTCTCTTTAATTTCTTTTTCACTCTCGCCAGAAAGTCTTCCTTCTTCTTTTTCTTTCTGCCAAAAAGGTGGCAGCTTTAACAAATTTAAAAGCCTTGTCATTTCTTTTTGCGAAAATTGATAAAGACCATTCTCATTTATACAAAAACAATCGTTTAAAATCTTATATCCTTTTTTTTTAATATTTATGTTAGTAAATTGTAAAGGATAGAAATTTTTAGATCGTTCATATTTGAATTTCTTTTCTTCTGTAAGATTTAGGTCTGCATTAGTATAGATGACAAAATATTTTATATTCTCATCCTTTTCTAATTTTTCAATGAAAAGAGCGAAGCACTTATTCACAGAAAATGTATTCTTTTTCTCCTGCCGTTTAGAAGTAAAAAAATTTTTTTTTTTTTTTTTTTTTTTTTTTGTTTAACGTAGGGGGAAATCTGCTGGTCAGACACCCCCGTCCCGCCCGAAGGGCGGGGCGGGGGTAGTGCGGGGTTCGACCCGCTAAAACCCCCACGGCGGCCTAGGGCGCTGGCGAGTAGCGGGGGAGCCACGGGAACTCTCAAAGAACACAACCGCGGCTCCCCCTCGCCTGGCCGGCCACCAGGATGGAACGGCGGTGGCCGGCCGCGTCCCGGGGGGAGATTAATCCTCCCCCCATAAATCATCTTGATTCGGCGGTGCGGGGGACCGCACCCCACACCGCCTCGTCACGACGGCCGCACCGGCGGCCGTCGGGGGCGACGACAAGTTGTCGTCGCCCCCACTCCTGATAGGACATCCTCGGTTGGCGGGCGGCGGGTAATTAAACCAGCATGATCTGGTACACCCGCCGCCCGCCTATTATCAGCTGCTCGGGGGGGGGGGGGGCTCTAGGCGTGGGCGCACACGCCGCACCCCCCGCTCGCGGCGACCCCGCTCGGCAGCCTCCTTCTGCAACATTACCTGTTCGCAGAAGGCTATGGCTGCCGCCCATTTTGTCGGGCTCTCCAGCATGGCCCCAACTAAGCTGGAGAGAGCGAGGTCGCGACCAACTTCCCTACTTAGGACTCGGCGCAGCACTGAAAAGGCGGGGCACACCTCCAGTGTATGCTGCGCCGAGTCCTCCTCCGCGCCACAGTGGTGGCACACCGTCGTCGCTTCCCGACCGATGCGACACAGGTAGACACCGAAGCAGCCATGCCCGGTGAATACCTGCGTCGCACGGTAGGAGAGCCTGCCAAACCGCCTCTCCCGCCACGAGGTGAAGTGCGGCAGGAGAGCCCCGGGGACGCGCTCGGCGGCATGGGAGCAAAGCTCCGCATGCCATCTGGCGAGCGCTAGTCCCCGGGCCTGGAGCCCGAAGCCCTCGACCGCCTCCTGCTCCGGCGGGTCCCCCCGAGCCCGGCCAGCGATGCATATGCGCCTATAGACATAGGCGCGCATCGCCGCCTGCAGCTCGAAGGGAATTTCTCCCGCCAGAGCAAGCGCCGCCACGGTAGACGTGGTGCGGTAACCCCTTACGAGGCGAAGGGCCATTTGCCTCTGAATCCGGCGCAACAACAATGTGCTGCGCCGGTTTGCCCTCACGGACGGCGCCCAAATCGGGGCGCCGTATAATGCCATGGACCGCACCACGCCTAGGTATAGGCGACGCACCATATCGCCCGGTCCCCCGATATTGGGCAACAGGCGGCCTAACGCGGCCGCCGCCCTCTCAACTCGGGGGACGAGACGGCCGAAATGTGCTCCGAACCTCCAGTGGCTGTCGAGGATCAGTCCGAGATACTTGATCTCGGACTTCACCTCGACGCAGGCTTCTCCAACCCAGATCCACGATCTGGCCCGTGGCCGAGACCAAGGCCGTCCAAACCAGACGGCCTCGGCCTTCTCCGGGGCCACCTTCAGCCCCAGATCGTAGATCCTCGCGACGACGGCTGCCACCGCAACCTCCGCTCGTCGGATGGTCCTCTCGAAGGTGTCCCCGACGGCGACCACTAATGTGTCGTCTGCATAGCAGACGAGAGTGGCACCGTCGGGCAGGGGGGCCTTCAGGACTGCGTTATATCCCAGGTCCCACAGGAGTGGTCCTAACACGGACCCCTGTGGGACCCCGCAGTCCACTTCCCTCCGTATCGTCCCATACCGGCCCGGGTATTCCACCCACCTGCCCCGCAGGTAGGCCCCGATCACCCGCCTCAGATAGGGAGGCACCTGGTGTTCAACCAGGGCCTCCCTAATGGCGGACCAGGGCAGGGTGTTAAATGCATTGACGATGTCGATCGACACCGCCACGCACACCCCGCCCCGTGCCACGGCATTGTCCGAGAGGGACTTTAGACGGTCAATTGCATCGACCGTCGATTGCCCCTCCCGGAAGCCGAACTGGCAGTCCGCCAGATCGGGGCCGACGCGGGACAGGTGCCTGGCGAGGCGGGCAGCAATGATCTTTTCAAAGATCTTGCCCACCTCGTCCAGGAGGCAAATGGGCCGGTACGCGGAGGGAGAATACGCAGGCCTCCCATCCTTCCTTAAGAGGACCATCCGACTTCCCCTCCAGAGGTCCGGGAACACCCCGGACCTCAGGAGCCCGGAGTAGAGGCCTCTCAGCCTCTCGCCCAAGACGCTCATGGCAAGCAGCCAGATCCGGCCTGGGATACCGTCCGGCCCCGGGGCAGTATTCTTGCCCCGAAGCCATTTGACTACCCCGGCCATTTCCTCCGGCGCGACCTCCAGATCCGGGGACCACTCATGTCCCTCTAGCTGAGGGACGGGCCGGGACGCCTCCCCGCTGACGGGGAATAGCGCGTCCACGACCCGTCCGAGCATCCCCGGATCCAGGCTCTCCGTCACAGGGGGCGCCCAGGGACGCAATCGTCCCATCGCCATTTTGTATGGGCGCCCCCATGGGTCTCGGTTAATAGTGCCGAGAAGGTCGCGCCAGGCCTGGCTCTTTGCCTGCCTGATGGCCAGCTGCAGGGCGACCACCCTCTCTCTGTATCGCCCATACAGCTGGATAGCCAGCTCCACGTCGGAACGTCGTCGTCGACGGGCGCGGGCGCACTGGTGTCGCACGCGAACGCACTCTGTGCGCAAATCCGCTATCGCGCGCGACCACCAGTACACCGCCTTCCTCGGGAAAACCCTGGCCCGGGGCATGGCGACGTCGCAAATGGACGTCATTGCGCCCCGGAACCAATGGGCCTCCCTTGTCCCGTCGACTGGCCCGGCCGGTGTTGCCGGCCAGGCCACGACGTGGGCTGCCGCCATCAGAGCGTCCTGGTCGAGGCGCTTTAGCGCCCACCGCGGCTGAGGCGATCCCTCATCAGCGGGGCGACGTCGGGGTGTCGATGGGGCGGCGGAAAGGCCGAGAACAATGTACCTGTGGTCTGATAGTGTCTCGACCTCCTCCGCCACCCTCCACCCCGTAATACGGCGCGCGGCGGGGGGCGTTGCCCATGAAAGGTCAACGATGGACCCCCCATTGTGCCGCACGCACGTATGGACCGAGCCCGTATTTAAAAGACGGAGCTCGAGTCCCGCCGCCCAATCAAGCACCTCCCGGCCCCTCGGGTTTGTCCCGGGGGAACCCCAAGCCGTGGCCTTGGCATTAAAGTCCCCCAGGACCAGCACCGGACGGGGATGGCAGCGGGAGACGCATCTCCCTACCCCGTCCAGATACTGCTCAAACTCTTCGAGGGACCACCTTGGAGGTGCGTATATCGCCACAACCGCGGTTCCGCCCCAAACCTTGACATAACCTTTTTTTTTTTTTTTTTTTTTTTTTTTTTTATTTTACGTGGAGGAAATCTGCTCGCCAGACACCCCCGCCCCGCCCGGGGGAGCGGGACGAGGGTAGTGTGGGGTTTGACCCACTAAAACCTCCACGGCGACCTGAGGACGCAGGACCGATCGCTGGCGATTCAACGGGGGAGCCACGGGAACTCTTGAAGAACACTACCGCGGCTCCCCCTCGCCTGGCCGGCCATCAAGATGGTATCGATGGCCGGCCGCGTCCCGGGGGGAGATAAATCCTCCCCCCTAGAATCCATTTAAATTCGGCGGCGCGAGGGGCCGCACCCCGCACCACCCCGACACGGCGACCGCGCGATAGGTGACCAAGGCCCCCGCCCTGATCACAGCGGCCGCCGGGGGGACGACGAGTATATTGGAGGAGGATCACAGTTAATCCTCGCCTCCTTCAGGCGACTCGTCATCCCCCACTCACAACAGGGGAGGACCTCCTCTGTTGGCGGGCGGCGGGCAATGAAGCCAGCATGTACTGGTACACCCGCCGCCCGCCTACTCTCAGTTGCCCGGGGTTTCTCGGCGTGGGCGCGCAAGCCGTCCCCGGGCACGTCGGGCGGGATCTGTAAGCTCCCGATCCCGCTCGGCAGCCTCCTTCCGCGACATAACCTCCTCGCAGAAAGAGATTGCTGCCGCCCACTTCCCCGGGCCCTCCAGCATGGCCCCAACTAGGCTGGAGAGTGCGAGGTCGTGGCCGACTTCTCGTTTTAGGACTCGGCGCAGCGCTGAAAAGGCGGGACATTCCTCCAGCGTGTGCTGCGCCGAGTCTTCCTCCGCGCCACAATGGTGGCACACCGTCGTCGCTTCCCGCCCGATGCGACACAGGTAGACACCGAAGCAGCCATGTCCGGTGAACACCTGCGTCGCTCGGTAGGAAAGCCTGCCATGCCGTCTCTCCCGCCACGAGGTGAAGTGCGGCAGGAGAGCACCGGGGACGCGCTCGCCGGCGTGGGAGCAAAGCTCGGCACGCCATCTGGCGAGCGCTAGTCGCCGGGCCTGGAGCTCGAAGCCCACGACCGTCTCTCGCTCCGGCGGGGCCCCTCGAGCACGGCTGGCGATGCTAGTGCGCCTATAAACATAGGCGCGCACCGCCGCCTGAAGCTCGAAGGGAAGTTCTCCCGCCAGAGCAAGCGCCGCCACGGTAGACGTGGTGCGGTAACCTCTTATGAGGCGGATGGCCATCCGCCTCTGCAGCCGGCGCAACAACAGCGTGTTGCGCCGGCTGGTCATCACGTACGGCGCCCATATTGGGGCACCGTATAAGGCCATAGACCGCACCACGCCCAGGTATAGGCGGCGCACCAAATCTCCCGGTCCCCCGAGGTTGGGCAGCAGGCGGCCCAAAGAGGCCGCCGCCTTTTCGACTCGGGGGACGAGACGGTCGAGATGCGCATCGAAGCTCCAGCGGCTGTCGAGGATCAGTCCGAGATATTTCAACTCGGACTTCACCTCGACGCAGGCTTCTCCAACCCGGATCCACGATCTGGCCGGTGGCCGAGACCGAGGCCGTCCGTGGAACCAGACAGCCTCGGCCTTCTCCGGGGCTATTTTCAGCCCCAGATCGCGGATCCTCGCGACGACGGCTGCCACCGCAACCTCTGCTCGTCGGATGGTCCTCTCGAAGGTACTCCCGACGGCGACCACCAACGTGTCGTCCGCGTAGCAGACGAGAGTGGCACCGTCGGGCAGGGAGGCCTTTTCCAGGACCGCGTTGTAACCCAGGTCCCACAGGAGCGGTCCTAAAACGGACCCCTGCGGGACCCCGCGGTCCACTTCCCTCCGTATCATCCCGTACCGGCCCGGGTATTCGACCCACCTGTCCCGCAGGTAGGCTCCGATCACCCGCCTCAGATAGGGAGGCACCTGGTGATCGACGAGGGCCTCCCTAATGGCGGACCAGGGCAGGGTGTTGAACGCATTGACGATGTCAATGGACACCGCCAAGCACACCCCGCCCCTTGCCACGGCATTGTCCGAGAGGGACTTCAGACGGACGATAGCGTCGACCGTCGATCGCCGCTCCCGGAACCCAAACTGGCAGTCCGCCAGATCTGGGCCGTCGCGGGACAGGTGTCTGGAGAGGCGGGCAACAATGATCTTCTCGAAGATCTTGCCCGCCTCATCCAGGAGACAAATGGGCCGGTACGCGGAGGGTGAATCCCCCGGCCTCCCATCCTTCCTCAAGAGGACCATCCGACTTTCTCTCCATAGATCGGGGAACGTCCCCGACCTCAGGAGCCCAGAGTAGAGGCTCCTCAGCCTCTCCCCCAGGACACTCGCGGCGAGCAACCAGACCCGGCCAGGGATACCGTCCGGCCCCGGGGCGGTATTTTTGCCCCGGAGCCATTTGACGACCTCGGCCATCTCCTCCGGCGCGACCTCAAGATCCGGGGACCACTCATGTTCCTCTGGCTCAGGGACGGGCCGGGACGCCTCCCCGCTAACGGGGAATAAAGCGTCCACGACCCGCCCGAGCAGCCCCGGATCCAGGCTCTCCGTCACGGGGGGCGCCCAGGGACGCAATCGTCCCAATGCCATCTTGTATGGGCGCCCCCACGGATCTCGGTTCAGAGAGCCGAGGAGATCGCGCCAGGCCTGGTCCTTCGCTCGCCTGATGGCCAGCTGCAGGGCGACCACCTTCTCCCGATATAGCCCGTACAGCTGGGCAGCCAGCACGTCGTCCGTTTGTCGTCGTCGACGGGCGCGAGCGTACTGGCGTCGCGCGCGAACGCACTCGGTGCGTAATTCCGCTATCTCGCACGACCACCAGTACACCGCCTTCCTCGGGAAGACCCAGGCCCGCGGCATGGCGACGTCGCAAACCGACGTCATTGCGCACCGGAACCAATGGGCCTCCCCATTCCCGTCGACTGGCCCGGTCGGTGTTGCTGGCCAGGCCACGACGTGGGCTGCCGCCATCAGAGCGTCCTGGTTGAGGCGCTTCAGCGCCCACCGCGGCTGAGGCGAACCGTCATCGGCGGGGCGACGACGGGGTGGCGATGGTGGGGCGGCGGAGAGGCCGAGAACTATGTATCTGTGGTCAGACAACGTCTCGACCCCTTCCGCCACCCTCCACCCCGTAATAAGGCGCGCGGCCGGGGGCGTTGCCCACGAAAGGTCAACGATGGACCCCCCGTTATGCCGCACGCACGTATGGACCGAGCCCGTGTTCAGGAGACGGAGCTCCAGTCCCGCCGCCCAATCCAGCACCTCCCGGCCCCTCGAGTCAGTCCCGGGGGAACCCCAAGGCGTGGCCTTGGCATTGAAGTCCCCCAGGACCAGCACCGGACGGGGATGGCAGCGGGAGATGCATCTCCCTACCCCGTCCAGATACTGCTCAAACTCTTCGAGGGACCACCTTGGAGGTGCGTATATCGCCACAACCGCGGTGCCGCCCCAATCAACGGCCACGTATCCCAGGCCGCGCTCGATAAGCGAGCACGGCGGGGACCCCGGCCTCCCAGCCCAAATAATCGCGGCGGAGCCAATCGAGTCCCCCATCCAGTGTGGATGTTTGGGCACCCTGTGCGGCTCCGCCACGACTGCCAACCCGGCACCCTGCTCGGCCAGGCATTGAAACAGGAGATCCTGCGCTCTGGCCGAGCAGTTGAGATTAACTTGTATTATCGGGCCCGGGGGCCCCATTACACAGCCGTGTCCATCGCCGTCACGGCCGCGGATGCGGTGGCGTCTGGGACTTTAGTGGCCCCATCCGCCCCCGCGGGCGCGGCGGTAGCATCAGACGATGCTGCCTTTTCGTTGCGGGCCACGGTGGTCGCTGCCTTGGCCATCGTGGTTTCCTTCCTGTTTTTAAGAAATCTGGCAGACGGCCTTTGGCCGCCTCCCCTGCCCCGCCCCGCACTGGCAGGACAAGCCCGGCTGCCGAGGCGGTGACCACATGGCTTGCCCGCGCCCGCACAAAGCGGGCAATTGGGCGTGGCCGTACAGGCTGCCACCTTATGGTCCCGACTGCCGCATCTATAACAGCAGTCGGACCTATTCTCGGCAGCAGTGCACCGCTGACTGGTGTGGCCAACACCAAGGCAACGGTAACACTGCAGAGGCCGGGCACTCAGGGCCTCCACGGCTGCCTGGGTCCAGCCGATGGTTATCCGGCCGGCGACAGCGACCCTGCGAGCGGCCGCGGCAGGACATCGGACCCAGAGGGTGCCCAATCCCGAGGGGGAAGACCGGATTTCGCCGGTATTGATGTCCCCCTCGCTGCACCCGCCCACGCGGGCAACAGCCGCAGCGACCTCCGCCGGCGTGGTCGAATCGACCAGGCCGCGCACCCTAAGGTCAGCTTTTTTGACCGGACGCGCGACCTTTACGCCGGTGCCTGCCAGCGCTTCTGCCACTTTTGTGGCGAGGACGGTGGCCTTGGCGGCCCCATCGGTGCCAGGGACCTCCAAAATTAACCCCCCAGTCACCGCCCTTCGCGGCCTCAGCGAGGCGATGCCAATTTCTGCCAGGTCCACCTTGGACCTGGCAGTGGCCATCGCCTGCGCGTAAGTAATGTCCACGCCAGACGGAACCGTTATGGTAACCGCTGCTGTGCGTGGCGGTCGAGGAGGCAGGGGTGTCTTCCTGGGGGCCGCCGGGACCACCCGTCCTTTTTTATTCGCGGCCGCAGTGGCCTTGGCAGCCGCCTTTTTGGCCTTCCGGCCAACCACCTGGGACCACGCCTCCTGGGGTGGAGGCGCGGCGGAGTGTGGGGCCAATTCCGCTCGCGGTCGAGCGGGCTCCGTCTGGGCCGCTTTAGCCGCCCCAGCTTTCCCACCTTTCTTCTTCTTCTTCGCCCTCCGCCCCACCCTGTCCGAAGACTGTGAGGGGACGGATGGCCCAGGGGCCACCGATCGCAGGGCCGAGTCCGTTCGCGGCGCGAGCTCCTTCCTGAATGACGCCAATTTGGCGTCTATCAGGGCGCCTATTTGCGCCAGAAAATCTGCGGGCGCAGCCGCAGGCGGTGGCGAGGACTTTTCTTGCCAGGAGCGATGGCAATCCCGGGCGCCGACGATCGGCGGCGATACTGAGCCCTCTCCCGGGCGCGGTGGCGGAGGCATTGCGGCAGCAGCCGTTCTCGCCTCCACCACCTGCCGGAGCCGTGCCACCTCCGCCTGCAGCTCCGTCATTTGTCCCCTGAGGACGGCATTTTCGGTCTCCAGGACACGCGTGGCGTCGGTTGCTGACCTCACTGCCAGCTCCGACACCCCTACCCTGCCGTTTAAGGCGGCCACCCTCAGGGCGCGGGCCAAGTTGCCCTTCAGTCCCTTCGAAACACCGGAGATCCTGGCCACCTCATCCAGGCTCTCCAATATAGCGGCCGCGACATCCCGCGTCGGACGGTTGCGGAAATTTTCCGCGATATCCGTCTCGTCCGGGAGCGGGACGCTCGACCGCGATGGTCTCGGCACAGGGGCTCCCGGGTCGAATATCGCCGCCACCTCCCTTGCCTCGGCCTCCAGCTGCGAAGCTTCGGCCAACCTAAGTTTGGCCTCTGCGAGGCCAACATATTCGCCGGTCGTCGGCGGCCGTCCTCTCTTCCTCGCTGACGACGAGCCCGGGACACTCTGCGATGAGTGGTGGGAGGAGACAGAGAAATCTGACTCCTCCCCCTCATCGCACTCACGAAGGCCCGCTGCGGTCCTCTTTTTGCCGCGTGTCGCCGAATGCCTCCGCGACACCGGCTCTGTGCATCTTTTGAGGCGCACGATAGGCCCGCGCACCTCCCCCACACGCTCGTTTCCCCCCTCCCCGGTTGTTTGTGAAAAAGTAGACTCCATACTTAATCCCACGAGTGTGGTTCGAAAGGAGGTCACCCCGGGTAGAGCCGCCATACCCGGGGAAGGCTAATACGCCCGGGGGGTCGCCAGGTACCCCGGGGTTGTCCGCTAACGATTGGTGCACCCACCAACCATAGCTGGCGCTTACTCCAGCTACGCCCTCTTCACCGCGCAACACTGCTTGGGGCTAGGGATTTTTTAGAGAGGTTGTCATCCTCGCGGCCCGGCCGGTTAAGGCAAGACCCCCGTTCCTGTAAAACATGACCACAGGTTTACGGTATGTGTCCGACTTTAGTTGGCCCCTCACCTCAAGCCACTCCGGCATGGTAGAACCTGCCAGGGAATAAATTCCCCGCCGGCACAGCCTTGAGGATCATTAGGGCACGAAGCCCCCCCCACCACGACAAGGTAGCGGACATGGGGGGGGTTATGACATAACCTTTTTTTTTTTTTATTTTTTTTTTTATTTTACGTGGAGGATATCTGCTCGCCAGACACCCCCGCCCCGCCCGGGGGAGCGGGACGAGGGTAGTGTGGGGTTTGACCCACTAAAACCTCCACGGCGACCTGAGGACGCAGGACCGATCGCTGGCGATTCAATGAGGGAGCCACGGGAACTCTTGAAGAACACTACCGCGGCTCCCCCTCGCCTGGCCGGCCATCAAGATGGTAACGATGGCCGGCCGCGTCCCGGGGGGAGATAAATCCTCCCCCCTAGAATCCATTTAAATTCGGCGGCGCGAGGGGTCGCACCCCGCACCGCCCCGACACGGCGACCGCGCGATTGGTGACCAGGGCCCCCGCCCTGATCACAACGGCCGCCGGGGGGACGACGAGTATATTGGAGGAGGATTACAGTTAACCCTCGCCTCCTTCAGGCGACTCGTCATCCCCCACTCCCAACAGTGGAGGTCCTCCTCTGTTGGCGGGCGGCGGGCAATGAAACCAGCATGTTCTGGTACACCCGCCGCCCGCCTACTCTCAGCTGCCCGGGATTTCTCGGCGTGGGCGCGCACGCCGTCCCCGGACACGTCGGGCGGGATCTGTAAGCTCCCGATCCCGCTCGGCAGCCTCCTTCCGCGACATAACCTCCTCGCAGAAAGAGATTGCTGCCGCCCACTTCCCCGGGCTCTCCAGCATGGCCCCAACTAGGCTGGAGAGTGCGAGGTCGTGACCGACTTCCCGTTTTAAGACTCGGCGCAGCGTTGAAAAGGCGGGACATTCCTCCAGCGTGTGCTGCGCCGAGTCTTCCTCCGCGCCACAATGGTGGCACACCGTCGTCGCTTCCCGCCCGATGCGACACAGGTAGACACCGAAGCAGCCATGCCCGGTGAACACCTGCGTCGCTCGGTAGGAGAGCCTGCCATGCCGTCTCTCCCGCCACGAGGTGAAGTGCGGCAGGAGAGCCCCGGGGACGCGCTCGCCGGCGTGGGAGCAAAGCTCGGCACGCCATCTGGCGAGCGCTAGTCGCCAGGCCTGGAGCTCGAAGCCCTCGACCGTCTCTCGCTCCGGCGGGGCCCCTCGAGCACGGCTGGCGATGCTTGTGCGCCTATAAACATAGGCGCGCACCGACGCCTGAAGCTCGAAGGGAAGTTCTCCCGCCAGAGCAAGCGCCGCCACGGTAGACGCGGTGCGGTATCCTCTTATGAGGCGGATGGCCATCCGCCTCTGCAGCCGGCGCAACAACAGCGTGTTGCGCCGGCTGGTCATCACGTACGGCGCCCATATTGGGGCACCGTACAAGGCCATAGACCGCACCACGCCCAGGTATAGGCGGCGCACCAAATCTCCCGGTCCCCCGAGGTTGGGCAGCAGGCGGCCCAAAGAGGCCGCCGCCTTTTCGACTCGGGGGACGAGACGCTCGAGATGCGCATCGAAGCTCCAGCGGCTGTCGAGGATCAGTCCGAGATATTTCAACTCGGACTTCACCTCGACGCAGGCTTCTCCAACCCGGATCCACGATCTGGCCGGTGGCTGAGACCGAGGACGTCCTTGAAACCAGACAGCCTCGGCATTCTCCGGGGCTATTTTCAGCCCCAGATCGCGGATCCTCGCGACGACGGCTGCCACCGCAACCTCTGCTCGTCGGATGGTCCTCTGGAAGGTACTCCCGACGGCGACCACCAACGTGTCGTCCGCGTAGCAGACGAGGGTGGCACCGTCGGGCAGGGAGGCCTTCTCCAGGACCGCGTTGTAACCCAGGTCCCACAGGAGCGGTCCTAAAACGGACCCCTGCGGGACCCCGCGGTCCACTTCCCTCCGTATCATCCCGTACCGGCCCGGGTATTCGACCCACCTGTCCCGCAGGTAGGCTCCGATCACCCGCCTTAGATAGGGAGGCACCTGGTGATCGACGAGGGCCTCCCTAATGGCGAACCAGGGCAGGGTGTTGAACGCATTGACGATGTCAATGGACACCGCCAAGCACACCCCGCCCCTTGCCACGGCATTGTCCGAGAGGGACTTGAGACGGTCGATAGCGTCGACCGTCGATCGCCCCTCCCGGAAGCCAAACTGGCAGTCAGCCAGATCTGGGCCGTCGCGGGACAGGTGTCTGGAGAGGCGGGCAACAATGATCTTCTCGAAGATCTTGCCCGCCTCATCCAGGAGACAAATGGGCCGGTAGGCGGAGGGAGAATCCCCCGGCCTCCCATCCTTCCTCAAGAGGACCATCCGACTTTCCCTCCATAGGTCGGGGAACGTCCCCAACCTCAGGAGCCCAGAGTAGAGGCTCCTCAGCCTCTCCCCCAGGACGCTCGCGGCGAGCAACCAGACCCGGCCGGGGATACCGTCCGGCCCCGGGGCGGTATTCTTGCCCCGGAGCCATTTGACGACCCCGGCCATCTCCTCCGGCGCGACCTCAAGATCCGCGGACCACTCATGTTCCTCTGGCTCAGGGACGGGCCGGGACGCCTCCCCGCTAACGGGGAATAAAGCGCCCACGACCCGCCCGAGCAGCCCCGGATCCAGGCTCTCCGTCACGGGGGGCGCCCAGGGACGTAATCGTCCCAATGCCATCTTGTATGGGCGCCCCCACGGATCTCGGTTCAGAGAGCCGAGGAGATCGCGCCAGGCCCGGTCCTTCGCTCGCCTGATGGCCAGCTGCAGGGCGACCACCTTCTCCCGATATCTCCCATACAGCTGGGCAGCCAGCACGTCGTCCGTACGTCGTCGTCGACGGGCGCGAGCGTACTGGCGTCGCGCGCGGACGCACTCGGTGCGTAATTCCGCTATTTCGCGCGACCACCAGTACACCGCCTTCCTCGGGAAGACCCTGGCCCGGGGCATGGCGACGTCGCAAATCGACGTCATTGCGCCCCGGAACCAATGGGCCTCCCCATTCCCGTCGACTGGCCCGGCCGGTGTTGCTGGCCAGGCCACGACGTGTGCTGCCGCCATCAGAGCATCCTGGTCGAGGCGCTTCAGCGCCCACCGCGGCTGAGGCGAAACTTCATCGGCGGGGCGACGACGGGGTGTCGATGGTGGGGCGGCGGAGAGGTCGAGAACTATGTATCTGTGGTCAGACAACGTCCCGACCCCCTCCGCCACACTCCACCCCGTAATACGGCGCGCGGCCGCGGGCGTTGCCCACGAAAGGTCAACGATGGACCCCCCGTTATGCCGCACGCACGTGTGGACCGAGCCCGTGTTCAGGAGACGGAGCTCCAGTCCCGCCGCCCAATCAAGCACCTCCCGGCCCCTCGAGTCAGTCCCGGGGGAACCCCAAGCCGTGGCCTTGGCATTGAAGTCCCCCAGGACCAGCACCGGACGGGGATGGCAGCGGGAGACGCATCTCCCTACCCCGTCCAGATACTGCTCAAACTCCTCGAGGGACCACCTTGGAGGTGCGTATATCGCCACAACCGCGGTGCCGCCCCAATCGACGGCCACGTATCCCAGGCCGCGCTCGATAAGCGAGCACGGCGGGGACCCCGGCCTCCCAGCCCAAATAATCGCGGCGGAGCCAATCGAGTCCCCCGCCCAGTGTGGATGTTTGGGGACCCTGTGCGGCTCCGCCACGTCTGCCAAACCGGCACCCCGCTCGGCCATGCATTGAAACAGGAGATCCTGCGCTCTGGCCGAGCAGTTGATGTTAACTTGTATGATCGGGCCCGGGGGCCCCATTACACAGCCGTGTCCATCGCCGTCACGGCCGCGGATGCGGTGGCGTCTGGGACTTTCATGGCCCCATCCGCCCCCGCGGGCGCGGCGGTAGCATCAGGCGATGCTGCCTTTCCGTTGCTGGCCACGGTGGTCGCTGCCTTGGCCATCGTGGTTCCCTTCCATTTTTTATTAAATCTGGCAGACGGCCTGTGGCCGCCTCCCTTGCCTCGCCCCGCACTGGCAGGGCAAGCCCGGCTGCCGAGGCGGTGACCAGACGGCTTGCCCGCGCCCGCACAAAGCGGACAATTGGGCGTGGCCGTACAGGCTGCCGCCTTATGGTCCCGACTGCCGCATCTATAGCAGCAGTCGGACCTATCCTCGGCAGAAGTGCACCGCTGACTGGTGTGGCCAACACCAAGGCAACGGTAACACTGCAGAGGCCGGGCACTCAGTGCCTCCACGGCTGCCTGGGTCCAGCCGACGGTTATCCGGCCCGCGACAGCAACCTTGCGAGCGGCCGCGGCAGGACATCGGACCCAGAGGGTGCCCAATCCCGAGGGGGAAGACCGGATTTCGCCGGTATTGATGTTCCCCTCGCTGCACCCGCCCACGCGGGCAACAGCCGCCGCGACCTCCGCCGGCGTGGTCGAATCGACCAGGCCGCGCACCCTAAGGTCAGCTTTTTTGACCGGACGCGCGACCTTTACGCCGGTGCCTGCCAGTGCTTCCGCCACTTTTGTGGCGAGGACGGTGGCCTTGGCGGCCCCATCGGTACCAGGGACCTCCAAAATTAACCCCCCAGTCACCGCCCTTCGCGGCCTCAGCGAGGCGATGCCAATTTCTACCAGGTCCACCTTGGACCTGGCAGTGGCCATCGCCTGCGCGTAAGTAATGTCCACGCCAGACGGAACCGTTATGGTAACCGCTGCTGTGCGTGGCGGTCGAGGAGGCAGGGGTGTCTTCCTGGGGGCCGCCGGGACCACCCGTCCTTTTTTATTCGCGGCCGCAGTGGCCTTGGCAGCCGCCTTTTTGGCCTTCCGGCCAACCACCTGGGACCACGCCTCCTGGGGTGGTGGCGCAGCGGAGGGTGGGGCCAATTCTGCTCGCGGTCGAGCGGGCTCCGTCTGGGCCGCTTTAGCCGCCCCAGCTTTCCCACCTTTCTTCTTCTTCTTCGCTCTGCGCCCCACCCTGTCCGAAGACTGTGAGGGGACGGACGGCCCAGGTGCCACCGATCGCAGGGCCGAGTCCGTTCGCGGCGCGAGCTCCTTCCTGAATGACGCCAATTTGGCGTCTATCAGGGCGCCTATTTGCGCCAGAAAATCTGCGGGCGCAGCCGCAGGCGGTGGCGAGGACTTTTCTTGCCAGGAGCGATGGCAATCCCGGGCGACGACGATCGGCGGCGATACTGTGCCCTCTCCCGGGAGCGGCGGCGGAGGCATTGCGGCAGCAGCCGTTCTCGCCTCCACCACCTGCCGGAGCCGTGCCACCTCCGCCCGCAGCTCCGTCATTTGCCCCCTGAGGACGGCATTCTCGGCCTCCAGGGCACGCGTGGCGTCGGTAGCTGACCTAACCGCAAGCTCGGACACCCCCACCCTGCCGTTTAAAGCGGCCACCCTCAGGGCGCGGGCCAAGTTGCCCTTCAGCCCCTTCGAAACGCCAGAGATCCTGGCCACCTCATCCAGGCTCTCCAATATAGCGGCCGCGACATCCCGCGTCGGACGGTTGCGGAAATTTTCCGCGATATCCGTCTCGTCCGGGAGCGGAACGCTCGACCGCGATGGTCTCGGCACGGGGGCACCCGGGTCGAATATCGCCGCCACCTCCCTTGCCTCGGCCTCCAGCTGCGAAGCCTCGGCCAGCCTAAGTTTGGCCTCTGCGAGGCCAACATATTCGCCGGTCGTCGGCGGCCGTCCTCTTTTCCTCGCTGACGACGAGCCCGGGACACACTGCGATGAGTGGTGGGAGGAGACAGAGAAATCTGACTCCTCCCCCTCATCGCACTCACCAAGGCCCGCTGCGGTCCTCTTTTTGCCGCGTGTCGCCGAATGCCTCCGCGACACCGGCTCTGTGCATCTTTTGAGGCGCACGATAGGCCCGCGCACCTCCACCTCACGCTCGTTTCCCCCCTCCCCGGTTGTTTGTGAAAAAGTAGACTCCATACTTAATCCCACGAGTGTGGTCGGAAAGGAGGTCACCCCGGGTAGAGCCGCCATACCCGGGGAAGGCTAATACGCCCGGGGGGTCGCCAGGTACCCCGGGGTTGTCCGCTAACGATTGGTGCACCCACCAACCATAGCTGGCGCTTACTCCAGCTACGCCCTCTTCACCGCGCAACACTGCTTGGGGCTAGGGATTTTTTAGAGAGGTTGTCATCCTCGCGGCCCGGCCGGTTAAGGCAAGACCCCCGTTCCTGTAAAACATGACCACAGGTTTACGGTATGTGTCCGACTTTAGTTGGCCCCTCACCTCAAGCCACTCCGGCATGGTAGAACCTGCCAGGGAATAAATTCCCCGCCGGCACAGCCTTGAGGATCATTAGGGCACGAAGCCCCCCCACCACGACAAGGTAGCGGGCACGGGGGGGACCTTGACATAACCTTTTTTTTTTTTTTTTTTTTTTTTTTTATTTTACGTGGAGGAAATCTGCTCGCCAGACACCCCCGCCCCGCCCGGGGGAGCGGGACGAGGGTAGTGTGGGGTTTGACCCACTAAAACCTCCACGGCGACCTGAGGACGCAGGACCGATCGCTGGCGATTCAACGGGGGAGCCACGGGAACTCTTGAAGAACACTACCGCGGCTCCCCCTCGCCTGGCCGGCCATCAATATGGTAACGATGGCCGGCCGCGTCCCGGGGGGAGATATAATCCTCCCCCCTAAAATCCATTTAAATTCGGCGGCGCGAGGGGTCGCACCCCGCACCGCCCCGACACGGCGACCGCGCGATAGGTGACCAGGGCCCCCGCCCTGATCACAGCGGCCGCCGGGGGGACGACGAGTATATCGGAGGAGGATCACAGTTAACACTCGCCTCCCTCAGACGACTCGTCATCCCCCACTCCCAACAGTGGAGGTCCTCCTCTGTTGGCGGGCGGCGGGCAATGAAACCAGCATGTTCTGGTACACCCGCCGCCCGCCTACTCTCAGCTGCCCGGGATTTCTCGGCGTGGGCGCGCACGCCGTCCCCGGACACGTCGGGCGGGATCTGTAAGCTCCCGATCCCGCTCGGCAGCCTCCTTCCGCGACATAACCTCCTCGCAGAAAGAGATTGCTGCCGCCCACTTCCCCGGGCTCTCCAGCATGGCCCCAACTAGGCTGGAGAGTGCGAGGTCGTGACCGACTTCCCGTTTTAAGACTCGGCGCAGCGCTGAAAAGGCGGGACATTCCTCCAGCGTGTGCTGCGCCGAGTCTTCCTCCGCGCCACAATGGTGGCACACCGTCGTCGCTTCCCGCCCGATGCGACACAGGTAGACACCGAAGCAGCCATGCCCGGTGAACACCTGCGTCGCTCGGTAGGAGAGCCTGCCATGCCGTCTCTCCCGCCACGAGGTGAAGTGCGGCAGGAGAGCCCCGGGGACGCGCTCGCCGGCGTGGGAGCAAAGCTCGGCACGCCATCTGGCGAGCGCTAGTCGCCAGGCCTGGAGCTCGAAGCCCTCGACCGTCTCTCGCTCCGGCGGGGCCCCTCGAGCACGGCTGGCGATGCTTGTGCGCCTATAAACATAGGCGCGCACCGACGCCTGAAGCTCGAAGGGAAGTTCTCCCGCCAGAGCAAGCGCCGCCACGGTAGACGCGGTGCGGTATCCTCTTATGAGGCGGATGGCCATCCGCCTCTGCAGCCGGCGCAACAACAGCGTGTTGCGCCGGCTGGTCATCACGTACGGCGCCCATATTGGGGCACCGTACAAGGCCATAGACCGCACCACGCCCAGGTATAGGCGGCGCACCAAATCTCCCGGTCCCCCGAGGTTGGGCAGCAGGCGGCCCAAAGAGGCCGCCGCCTTTTCGACTCGGGGGACGAGACGCTCGAGATGCGCATCGAAGCTCCAGCGGCTGTCGAGGATCAGTCCGAGATATTTCAACTCGGACTTCACCTCGACGCAGGCTTCTCCAACCCGGATCCACGATCTGGCCGGTGGCCGAGACCGAGGACGTCCTTGAAACCAGACAGCCTCGGCCTTCTCCGGGGCTATTTTCAGCCCCAGATCGCGGATCCAACCTTGACATAACCTTGACATAACCTTGACATAACCTTGACATAACCTTGACATTTTTTTTTTTTTTTTTTTTTTTTTTTTTTTTTCAGGAGGAGGGGAATGCTTTGCGCACGCCGCCCTATGGTGTTAGTGGGCGGGAGTGTGGGACTCCCTGGCGAAAGGTGCAATACCAAGTATACCCACTAAACCCCTCCTCAGGCGTCAGCCTTTACGCAGAACACCCACCGCGGCGTCCCCTCTCGGGATTCCTGCACGGTGGGTGTCTGGATCATGAGTCAAAACCGTTTAACTAAGGCCACGGTAAGCCTATACTACACCTAGAGTCAAAAAACAGGGTCAAGAATTAAACCTAAAATAAAAATAAGCAATTTAAAATAAAATAAATAAAATATAAACGCCTAGCCTAAAGGCTGAGGCCTGCGTCTCGGTCTGGTGCTTTGCACCCTGCGGTGCCGTCGTTTCTCGGTCCTGTCAAAATCCTCTCTCTGTTTTATGACGTCGTTGACGTAACAGGCGAGAGTCGTCCTGGTATCCTCGTCCTTGAGGAGGGACATAAAGCTGTCGAGACTTAAAACGGCTCCCATCGCCCTTTCGGCGGCGCCCCTCTCGGCGGCGAAACGCCCACACTCCATGAGCGCGTGAACGGGGCCATCAGGCCCCCCCCGCATGCCAGGCAGAGATTACTGTCCGTAAAGCCCATCCTCGACAGGTACTCAGCGAAGCATCCGTGCCCGGAGATAAACTGAGCTAGGCGAAAGCTGAGTACTTTAGGGCCCCACTGGATCCACTCGCTGATATTGGGAATCAAGCGGTGGGTCCAGCGTCCATGCCTTGCAGCATCCCATCTAACTTGCCAACGCTGCAGCGTGACAAGTTTCTCCTCAGCCTTCACCCGCCCAGCCTCCGACACGAAGCGCTCCGAGCCCCTGTCGAGGGTGGACAGCCTGCGGAAAATACGCAGCCTTTCCTCCGCCACCAACACCAGGGGCGGCACGCCTGCCAGAACGCAAACGGCGTCGAGGGACACGGTCCTGTACGTCCTGGCTACTCGAGCCAGGATCGCACGCTGGACCGCGTTAATGGCCTTGTCATTGCCACACCTCGACGCCACGTGCGCCCAGACAGGGGCCGCGTAGAGGACCACCGACTCGACCACCCTATAATAGAGCAGCCGAGCCCAGTAGCCCCCGCCCCGGATGTTGGGGAGGATTCGGGCTAGCAGGCCCGCGTATTTGGCTGCCTTCTCGCAGCTACGCCTGACATGCGCGCGGAAGCACTGATTGCCCTCAATCAGCAGCCCAAGGTAGCGCACGCATCCGCCGCCACGAAGGGACGCCGTGCCGAGGGCAAGTTGGAGGGCCTCCGGCGCCTTCCTACTGGTCAGGTGCAGGACCTCGGTCTTCTCCTCCGCCAGCTCAAGGTGTTGTTCCCGGAACCACGCGTGGATGCGGGCGAGCGTTTGCTCGGCCAACGCAACCACGCGTTCGGCACTACGCGCGCCAACGAGAAGCGCGACGTCGTCGGCAAACCCTAAGACACTACAGTGCCTAGGGAGAGGCATCTCGAGGAGACCATCATATTGAGCGTTCCAGAGCCAGGGGCCGAGAACGGAGCCCTGAGGCACCCCGGCATGCACTGCAAAACGCTCAGGTCCTGTCGGGGTCGTCGCCTCCACCACGCGCCCGCTGAGATAGCTACTCAACACGCGCAGCAGCGGAGCCGAGACCCCTTTCCCCGCCAAAGCGCCCAGAACACCGTCCCACCGTACGGTGTTAAAGGCATTCCTAACGTCCAAGGCCACCATCACGCAATGCAAACCTGTACGCTTGGCAGCGTCCCATGTGTCGATGAGACGACACATGGCATCGACCGTGCTTTTGCGCTTGACAAAGCCAAATTGGTTGCTTGCGAAGGTAACCCCGGACGCGAGGCGCTCCTTAAGACAATATTCGAACGCCTTGGAGAAGTTTGAGAGGAGGCAAAGCGGGCGCCACGACACCACGCCCCCGGGTCCAGGCTTCTTGGGAATCAGCACAAGCCTGCCCACCTTCCATGCCTCCGGGAAATATCCCAGAGAGATACATGTATTAAAAAGGTGGGCAATATGGCTAAGTGCCTCTCCCCCGAGAGCCCAGACCACGCAGGACGCGATACCGTCGACGCCGGCCGCCTTCCTCTTGACCCTTTTGATGGCCGCCTCGACCTCTTCCTCTGTAAAAAACTGCCTAGAAGAGGCAGTTAGTGTCGTCGTTGTGAGTCTTAAGATGGGCTATGCCTGGGTCCTATGTGGACTATACTAGCCGCTCTCTCGACGCGTGCCGATGGTCTGGCTCTACCCTCGTTCGTTATCGTGACAGGGGAAGACAACGTGCTACTCCCGCTGCCACCTCGAGTCCAACCCAATCCAGGCACTCTTGACGGAGTAGTGTTAAAGTCAATTTATCTCCGCAAGAGGGGCTTCAGCCTGGCCCGAGGGGGCGAACCCCGAAGGGTCCGCCCAGCATGCCGTTCGAATGGCGGAGTGGACAAGTCCACGTCTGCCCGTCACTCAAGTCGGACACGGGACGACTCCAAAGCTAGCGCCGCCTGATAGGAAGCGCAAGCTGGGTCCCGCGACTTGTGTGCACTAGCCCACCCTCTGTCCTTGCAATTAGAGCAGACCGGAGGTTCACTCTTCTTGCTACAGAGCGTGAAGGTATGCCCCTTTTGGGAGCAGTGACCGCACACGTCCTCCTTGAATTTACAACGCTTCGAGGTATGCCCGAAGCGTTGGCAACGGTAGCACCGAAGCACCTGGACGAAATCCCGTACACGACAGGAGTTCCATCCAAGGTAAACTCGGCTACCCCTCTGCTTCAGCCGCTGAAGATTCTGCGGACTGACGGCAACGACCCAGTTGGCTGTCTCCGGGGTCTTGCCAGCCATGCGGCTGACCCGAATTCCCGAAGGCACATCCTTCTGGTTCGCATCGCAGAGATTTTGCCTCCAAATACTGGAGGCAATTTCGTCCTTACCCATCCGACGCGGGACGTCGTAAACTAAAACCTCGGGGTCCCGCTTGGTGGGTAAGGAGACGGACAGACCCGCGCTCCGGAGCTTCTTATTGCCAACGAAGGCTTGCAGGTCCTCCTTTCGGTCGGTCTCGACGACGATGCCACCGGAGTGGATGCGTCGGACCGACTTTACTCGGATCGCCTCCTTCGCTGGTTTAACGAGGGACAGAACAGTAACCTTCGTAACTTCGCTGCTCTGTCCTTTTTCCTTCGGCGGGAAGATTTTTACCACATGCTGCGTTTGTGGCCGTCTCCCCGCTTCCGGAGAAGCTCCTTTGCAGTCGACTTTGTTCACATGGGCGTAAGTCGACTGCGCGGCGTTGCAGGCCGTCTTCGGGAGAGTTCCCTTGGACGGCCCAGGTCGCATCGCACTCATTACGGCAGGGCGCGCTTTTAGGTCCGCCCTGACCGCGGCGAGATGCCCTTCGACGAAGCTATTCCGTTGAATAAGCTCCTGGACCAACTCGTTGAGTGCCTCAACCTCGGCGAGTATCTTTGACCCGGACTCCTTATTGACTTTCGACTCAGGTCGAAAGCAAAAGGTCCGTATTTCGGACACTCGCCTAAAGGCTTCGTCTCTTACGAGATCGAGAGGCCGTACCTTCTGCCCGGAGAACGTCCCCTTCGGTCTCCTGGCCCGGTTTACTGCGGCCTTGCCGGTGGGTGCGCCCGGCTTGGCTCGCTTCGACTTTTTGGTGACGGTTTGCCAACCGTCACCAGTAGGGTCCTCGACACGCTCGGGTGCCGACTGCACCTTCACGAGTGACGTGTCTCCGACTCGTTCGATTACTTCCACGTTACCGGTGTCCGGCGTACCTTCTACCGTGGGCTCGGTTTTCACCGAGACCGCTCGCGTGGGAGTCACACATCTTTGCAAGATCACACGAGGATTGGCGATATTAATCACCTTCCCGGATCTTGTCTTTCTCACAGACGCGGGGGGACTGACAGCTGCATTTGCAGTTCCCGCGTCTGCGGCGACGGCTTCACTCCGAGTAGGAGCTGGACCCGTCGTCTTTGGACGCTTAGTTTTTTTGTTCAATTTTATTCAGACCCATAATGTGTCTTGGTCTTTCATTCAGTGCGCTCCCCGGCCACCACCGACCCGCACAATTTGGAACCCGCCAAAGGCTGAGTTAGGGCTACGCACCGAATATAGTCTGCTGGCTGGGTCGGTTTCCTTACCCAGCCCGCGTCCTCGCCCAGCAGAACCCACTTGCCCGAAGCGTGTGGTCGTTCCAAGCCGATTGACTGGACCAGGGCTGCTTTTCTCGTCCAGCCGCCCATCTAGCCGAAGCAGAGGCCAAAGGTACGTGTTGGGGACGTCTCACCCGCAGGAGAGGGCCCCCTCAGATCCCAGGATCCTCTTTTCCGACGACAAGGGTCGCCACGCACGGCAAACACGTGGGAGACAGCAGTCGGAGAGGCTGCCTCTTCCTCTCCACCACACTTCGTTCAGTTCGCTGCGTATTTAAGAACACGAGCTATCCAGCGGTACCTTTTTCGTGGAGGCTCAAGTGTGGCTAGGGCACGTTTGCCCCTTGCGGCCTGGGTTGCCCAGGGGATTGATTGCATCCCATGTATTCCTGAGCCCAGCGGAGTGTTGTCTAGTGGCGTGTTCCGCCCACGAAAAACGGTCTGAAAAACCGTTTAACGTAAACTGGGGAACTGATGCCACGAGTGACAACAGTTCCCCAGTCGGAAGTCATACAGCACATACAGTGCTGTACAAAGAACACGCCACAGCCCGTATGCTAAATCAGGGCCTCGCCATTATGCGAAGTACTACATGTACGACGCACTGACGGTCTCTAATGCCTTCATCGCCGATACACCCATCGACTCGGCCGATCAACCCTCCTACGCGAGGGCTAGTTCGGGGGTTATCTCCCGCCCTGGGTGGCCACAGACCGCCACCGCCCCTAGAAGAGGCAGTTAGTGTCGTCGTTGTGAGTCTTAAGATGGGCTATGCCTGGGTCCTATGTGGACTATACTAGCCGCTCTCTCGACGCGTGCCGATGGTCTGGCTCTACCCTCGTTCGTTATCGTGACAGGGGAAGACAACGTGCTACTCCCGCTGCCACCTCGAGTCCAACCCAATCCAGGCACTCTTGACGGAGTAGTGTTAAAGTCAATTTATCTCCGCAAGAGGGGCTTCAGCCTGGCCCGAGGGGGCGAACCCCGAAGGGTCCGCCCAGCATGCCGTTCGAATGGCGGAGTGGACAAGTCCACGTCTGCCCGTCACTCAAGTCGGACACGGGACGACTCCAAAGCTAGCGCCGCCTGATAGGAAGCGCAAGCTGGGTCCCGCGACTTGTGTGCACTAGCCCACCCTCTGTCCTTGCAATTAGAGCAGACCGGAGGTTCACTCTTCTTGCTACAGAGCGTGAAGGTATGCCCCTTTTGGGAGCAGTGACCGCACACGTCCTCCTTGAATTTACAACGCTTCGAGGTATGCCCGAAGCGTTGGCAACGGTAGCACCGAAGCACCTGGACGAAATCCCGTACACGACAGGAGTTCCATCCAAGGTAAACTCGGCTACCCCTCTGCTTCAGCCGCTGAAGATTCTGCGGACTGACGGCAACGACCCAGTTGGCTGTCTCCGGGGTCTTGCCAGCCATGCGGCTGACCCGAATTCCCGAAGGCACATCCTTCTGGTTCGCATCGCAGAGATTTTGCCTCCAAATACTGGAGGCAATTTCGTCCTTACCCATCCGACGCGGGACGTCGTAAACTAAAACCTCGGGGTCCCGCTTGGTGGGTAAGGAGACGGACAGACCCGCGCTCCGGAGCTTCTTATTGCCAACGAAGGCTTGCAGGTCCTCCTTTCGGTCGGTCTCGACGACGATGCCACCGGAGTGGATGCGTCGGACCGACTTTACTCGGATCGCCTCCTTCGCTGGTTTAATGAGGGACAGAACAGTAACCTTCGTAACTTCGCTGCTCTGTCCTTTTTCCTTCGGCGGGAAGATTTTTACCACATGCTGCGATTGTGGCCGTCTCCCCGCTTCCGGAGAAGCTCCTTTGCAGTCGACTTTGTTCACATGGGCGTAAGTCGACTGCGCGGCGTTGCAGGCCGTCTTCGGGAGAGTTCCCTTGGACGGCCCAGGTCGCATCGCACTCATTACAGCAGGACGCGCTTTTAGGTCCGCCCTGACCGCGGCGAGCTGCCCTTCGACGAAGCTATTCCGTTGAATAAGCTCCTGGACCAGCTCGTTGAGTGCCTCAACCTCGGCGAGTATCTTTGACCCGGACTCCTTATTGACTTTCGACTCAGGTCGAAAGCAAAAGGTCCGTATTTCGGACACTCGCCTAAAGGCTTCGTCTCTTACGAGATCGAGAGGCCGTACCTTCTGCCCGGAGAACGTCCCCTTCGGTCTCCTGGCCCGGTTTACTGCGGCCTTGCCGGTGGGTGCGCCCGGCTTGGCTCGCTTCGACTTTTTGGTGACGGTTTGCCAACCGTCACCAGTAGGGTCCTCGACACGCTCGGGTGCCGACTGCACCTTCACGAGTGACGTGTCTCCGACTCGTTCGATTACTTCCACGTTACCGGTGTCCGGCGTACCTTCTACCGTGGGCTCGGTTTTCACCGAGACCGCTCGCGTGGGAGTCACACATCTTTGCAAGATCACGCGAGGATTGGCGATATTAATCACCTTCCCGGATCTTGTCTTTCTCACAGACGCGGGGGGACTGACAGCTGCATTTGCAGTTCCCGCGCCTGCGGCGACGGCTTCACTCCGAGTAGGAGCTGGACCCGTCGTCTTTGGACGCTTAGTTTTTTGTTCATTATTTTTATTAAGACCCATAATGTGTCTTGGTCTTTCATCCAGTGCGCTCCCCGGCCACCACCGACCCGCACAATTTGGAACCCGCCAAAGGCTGAGTTAGGGCTACGCACCGAATATAGTCTGCTGGCTGGGTCGGTTTCCTTACCCAGCCCGCGTCCTCGCCCAGCAGAACCCACTTGCCCGAAGCGTGTGGTCGTTCCAAGCCGATTGACTGGACCAGGGCTGCTTTTCTCGTCCAGCCGCCCATCTAGCCGAAGCAGAGGCCAAAGGTACGTGTTGGGGACGTCTCACCCGCAGGAGAGGGCCCCCTCAGATCCCAGGATCCTCTTTTCCGACGACAAGGGTCGCCACGCACGGCAAACACGTGGGAGACAGCAGTCGGAGAGGCTGCCTCTTCCTCTCCACCACACTTCGTTCAGTTCGCTGCGTATTTAAGAACACGAGCTATCCAGCGGTACCTTTTTCGTGGAGGCTCAAGTGTGGCTAGGGCACGTTTGCCCCTTGCGGCCTGGGTTGCCCAGGGGATTGATTGCATCCCATGTATTCCTGAGCCCAGCGGAGTGTTGTCTAGTGGCGTGTTCCGCCCACGAAAAACGGTCTGAAAAACCGTTTAACGTAAACTGGGGAACTGATGCCACGAGTGACAACAGTTCCCCAGTCGGAAGTCATACAGCACATACAGTGCTGTACAAAGAACACGCCACAGCCCGTATGCTAAATCAGGGCCTCGCCATTATGCGAAGTACTACATGTACGACGCACTGACGGTCTCTAATGCCTTCATCGCCGATACACCCATCGACTCGGCCGATCAACCCTCCTACGCGAGGGCTAGTTCGGGGGTTATCTCCCGCCCTGGGTGGCCACAGACCGCCACCGCCCCTAGAAGAGGCAGGGCACTCTGAACAAAATTCCTCAATTCGCGGGAACGGAGCCCCACTAGGAGGCTCCGTTACAAAAAGCTTGCGAACGACGCCCGCCACCTCGTCGGCGCTAAGGGATGCTGGCGGAGAGCGTCCCTTGACCCTACCCCTGACCCAGAGGTATGGCCGGCCCCAAACGTCCGCCTCCACACTGTCCGTAAAGGTCTTCCACGAGGAGGACTTGGCCTTCGCAATTATGCGGGCCAGGTCCTTTTTTAATACTTTATAGGCCGCGGCCCTGACCTCCAGGGCACAGGCGTCATGGCCGCGCCTGGCCCTCTGGAGGCTCCGTCTTGCTTTACATAATAATCTTCTGGCCGTCGCAATCTCGCTACTCCACCACCACACGGGGCGCTTATTGCGCAACCCGGGGTGGAGAGTGCGAGACGCGCGTCCGGCCAGATCGACAACCATGTCTATGTACGCGTCGACGTCCTCAACAGTAACAATACTGAGAGGGTTAGCTTCATGCGCAAACTTGTGATACTCTTTTATGAAACGTTTAATATCTACGCTCCGGCGCGGAGGGCCACTGAACGGTCCCCGCCCGGCAGCGCAGTCTACAAACTTGTGTAAAATGTACCGATGATCGGAGGCAGTCTCAACGTCGAGAATTCTGCTCTCCGTCAACCTTGCATAGGCGCCCCCGCCACAAAGCATAAAATCTATAAGGGAGCGTTGGCTCCCCCTCTCAAACGTAAACGCCCCGGCGCTTCTCACCGGGACGAGTCCAATCCTATTAACAAGCTCGAGGACGGCATGCCCCCTTGCATCGGAGCAGACCGATCCCCAGGCCGGGGACTTCGCGTTGAAGTCCCCGCCCACTGCAATCTGGCCCAAAGGAACTTTTCCAATTAGGGCCTCAAGCCCACCGAGAAGGACACCGAATTCGGTGAGCGGGATATTCGGGGAGAAATAGCAGCCAACGAGGGTGAGATCACCCACGCCGACCGCCACCGCCCCCCGAACGGCACCAACATGCCTAGCTCCCGCCCCCGCGGCGCCCCTCCCCGTGACCCAGACAGCCGCCTTTCCGGTTTCGTCCCTGTGCCAGTCACCTGGAACGGTCCAGGGCTCCGACACGAGGACAACGTCGACCTCGAGCTCGTGTACGGCCTGCTGGAGCAGGTCGTGGGCTAGCCGACACCCATGCAAGTTGATCTGGAGAACGTTCAGACCCCCCAGTCGGATTCTCTGCGTATTGGCCGTGCTGACCATCGCAGTACACTGATATAAAAGTAAAATACAATAAAATAAAAATAAAATACACTTAGCTTGGCTAGTAGAAGTACCCCTGGAAAGGCGCCTGTACAGAGCCAATGTACGGATACAGCCGGATAAAATTCCAAAGCAGACGGGCAATCCAATGCAGCCGGATATATTCCGAAGATAACAGTGCGGTACTTAGAATTCGACAGAAAACCAGCACGGCACCCACTGAACGGCGTATCCGTTGCGTACACCAAACTGCACTTTAACTTCCACTTATTCAAATTAAAATTAAAATTAAAATTTCAAGCTTACCGGTTATTGACCGATAAGCTGACAATATTTAAATAAGTCGAAAAAGAACGGAAAAGAAAAAGAAAAGAAACGAAAGAAGGCGAAAAAGACTAGCAAAAAGGCCGACAAGAAACCGCTCCGATAAAAACGAGCAGAAAAAACTGGCCTAGTCGGTCGCGTGTTGCCACGAACGTTGCGTGACGTCAGCCTCGTCTTTTGAAATTTGACGAAGAGGGCCGGCCCCCTCCGCACGTCCCTGTTCCGTATTGCCTGTCGAGCCGTTCGGCTCCAGTCGTGTTCCGCCGCCTCGCTCGGCCGCGCCTGCGCCGCCGCCTGCGCGTCCCGAGTTGCGCGGTCTTAGCGCGACGTCATCCTGACCGTCTAACCCGTCTCCCCCCGCGCGTCCCCGGGCCGGCGCTCGCCGCAGCCTGAGCTTCGGCTCGCCTCGGCCCGCGTCGCGACGGGAGGCCGAGTCTGCGCACCGGTCTGCGCAGACATCGCTGCGCGTCGACGTCGCGCTCGTAGGCGCGGAGGACTCCCTCCCGGCCGATGCACCGCGCGGTGCAGGCCGCGGAGCGCCACCCGCACGAACGATGCCACCCCCAGCACCGCTAATAGCCTGACCCTGTAGGGGAGCTGTCTCCGTGGGTTCCTTACCCCCGGTGGACGAGCGAACCCCCTTCTCGACCGAAGGAGGAGAAGGCCGCGCGCGCGGGGTTACCCTAGGGCGCCGCTCGCTAGAGGGGGGCTTACCCCCTTTATTCTTCGCATCCTCGAGGGCCTTGCGATAGGCAGGGCACCGCAGACCCCCGTCCCGGTGCCCGTCCTGATCACAGACCACACACCTCTCCCGACCCTTACAATCGCCAGCCCGGTGGTCATCGGCACCGCATTTACGGCAGACCTTAGTACGGTCTGGCCCTTCACACTCGGCAGCCCGATGCCCGTAACCCCGGCACCTGAAGCACTGGAGGATTTCCTCGCGCTCAGTTACCAGACAGCAACTCCAGCCCACCCGTAGTGGGCTGAGAGCGATGATACGCGCCGCCACCGATGCGGGAGCCAGAATTGAAGCATTCTGTCTCTCGGCAAATGCCGGCCGGAGTGCGCGTATCCTATAGCTGTCAGTCGGAACATCAGGCAGCCTCCTGTGAATGGCCGCCTTTATATCGTCGGCGGTCGCATCGCCTTCGACACGGCGAAGATGCAGGGTGCGGAGAGGGCCCCTCCCCACACCGACCGACGCCCTAAGCCCCTGAACCTTTTCGTTGACTAGAGTGCTGAGGGCCCTAGCCTTAGCCCCGTCGCCCCTCACTTGAATGAGCATGTGGCCCTCCCTGCTGGTCCTGACGTCGGAGACGAGAATCCCCGCGCCGTCGATGTCCACCTTGTCTTTAACGGCTCGGAGCATCTGAGCGTACGAGAGATTCTCGCCCCTCACCAGGACCGTGTCGGAGGGCGGCTCGGGAGGACGACGAACTAGGCCGGCCGGGATCCCCCAGATCTTAATTAAAATACCGGTACCCGAAAATACCGCCTCAAGCATTTTCCGGAAAGGCTCCGGCGGAATGTTGGGGTGGGAGGCCATGGCTATGCACTTGCATGCCATTTTGACTCCCAACTCCCTAAGATGCACCAGAGCCTTGAATGCATTTTCGACAACAAAAACACCCGTCCCATTAACCCTATCGGCTGCGAAAAATATCTTTTTCTCGCGAATTCTAGGGGGGGCATCGCGGCGCGGAATGGACGTCCTTAAAGTTAGGAATGTGGACTCACCCACCGGTGGAGGGTCCGCCCTCAAATCGGAGATCCCCGGAATGCGGTCCATGAGGAAGTGGGCAGGACCACCTCCCACCTCAAGGTCGGCCGGGGCGAAGCAGGCCACGTCGTCGTCGGGGCAGCTAACAAGTGGGTTGCCCTCCACGATGGTTGTAGCCGTGAAAGCGGTTTCCGCCCACCTTCTGTCCACCAGGGCTCTAAGCGACAGCCAGTCCCTGGACCCGCGCGTCCACTCCACGACGTCGTGATCGTCGACTTCCTGCGGGTCGCAGGTCTGGGTGCCGCAGGATCTAGACTTCGGCGAGACAGAGCCACTAGTATCCATCACCTCGTGCACCTCCGTCTGGGTGCCGATCGAGACCGCACGACCCTCAGGCCTCGCGGCCGGAGCCGGAGAGCTCCGCAGCGACTGCCGGGGAGTCACGGTCGGTATTGTGGAGGCTCGTTCGTGTCTCCTCATCGCCTTGACCGTATGCTGGACATCATTGAGACTTCTGATTAATGAATTCAACAATTTCCTAGTGTCTTCCTCCATTTCCGTGGAGGCGCCTAGCCTCTTGCAGAGCGCTCGTGTGCCCGCGACCGCCTTTTTGACCTGCGTTTCCAGGCCAGGCAGGGGGCTCACGCAGCCGCTCGTCGTGGCAGACTCGTCCGAGGTACCGCCGATCGCTTCCTCGGGAGACGAAACCGCGGTCCTCTTTCTCTTAGACTTACTTTTACTATTACTATTACCACCCACCGAACTCTTGGCGGAGCCGAGGGTAGGTGAAGGGGGAAAGGAAAATAGAGAGGAAGGAGGGAGAGGAGAGAAGAAGGGAGGGGAGGGGGGGTTGGGCACCGGAGAGGAGGCCGTAACGGCCGCCGTCCGGGGATTCTCCTGGTCCTCGGCCTCACGTGCAGGATCGCGAGATCCCGACGGCGGAGACCGTGCCAGACTCTTTCTCGGCAGGAAGGGCGAGCCCTCCTGCACGAGGTCGAAGCGCTGACTTCCAGTAGCCAGCACGTCCAAGTCGGCCTGGTTGCCTACCGACTTGGCGGAATTGCGGGTGCCGGGAAGCACCCTTACCTCGGATAAACCGAGGGACGCAGGCGGCACTGTAAAAACCTGCTTATTTTCAATATCTCTATTCATTTTTAAAAGAAAAAAGAGTTAAACAAAAAGGGACAAAAACAGTGTAAAAGGGTGTAGGTGTGTAATATGGTCAGGAGGATCGCCGGGAGAAGGGGCACCGGCAGCCCGTCCTGGACCCCCCCGATGTCCGAGCGTCCCTACAATCCGGTGGCCTCGTCGGTTCCCCCCCCGCTCCCCGCAGCAGGGTACCCGTCCGGACGCCACTCGGCACTACTACGAGAAGCGGGATTTAGCGTAATCGCCCTACCACTGTGCAGGGCTGCCTCCCAACTGGCTGGGCTGGGTTCGGGCCCCCCTACTAATGGCGGCCCGGCAGTGCCCACCGGTGTTAACCGCTGTACCCTCCAGATAGGGGGCGCACACGGACACGAGGAAGTCCCCTCAGGACCCCCGATCATTCCCTCCCCCGACGATCACTGCACCGTACTCCCAGACAGCGACCCCTCGAACTCGGAGACTCATTCATATTCCGGTGTACCTATTGACCAGATACCCGGACCATTCATAACCCGCCAGGGCATTCCCGTTTATAGGTAGGCCCCCTTCATTCACGAGTGAACCCGTTTATAGGGTTACTCAATTCATCCACTGGCTCCCCGGAAAAAGGGGAAGGCCTCTCTTACACTCTCCCCGAGACAAAGGGTGCCCGGAAGCACGCGTAGAACGTGTGTGTATATGAAAGTGAGTGGTTGTGCCCGTCGACAGCTACCACTGTTGCTGCGTCATTCGAGAGCCTGAACCCCTTCGGCGAGAACAGCCGGTACCACGTGAAGGTGGGGAAGACTTGGACTGCAGAGGCTATGGCCAAAAGACCTTAGTTACGCATGACAGTCCCTTATCCGACCGACATAACCTTGACATAACCTTGACATAACCTTGACATAACCTTTTTTTTTTTTTTTATTTTACGTGGAGGAAATCTGCTCGCCAGACACCCCCGCCCCGCCCGGGGGAGCGGGACGAGGGTAGTGTGGGGTTTGACCCACCAAAACCTCCACGGCGACCTGAAGACGTAGGACCGATCGCTGGCGATTCAACGGGGGAGCCACGGGAACTCTTGAAGAACACTACCGCGGCTCCCCCTCGCCTGGCCGGCCATCAATATGGTAACGATGGCCGGCCGCGTCCCGGGGGGAGATATAATCCTCCCCCCTAAAATCCATTTAAATTCGGCGGCGCGAGGGGTCGCACACAGCACCGCCCCGACACGGCGACCGCGCGATAGGTGACAGGGCCCCCGCCCTGATCACAGCGGCCGCCGGGGGGACGACGAGTATATTGGAGGAGGATCACAGTTAACTCTCGCCTCCTCCAGACGACTCGTCATCCCCCAATCCCAACAGTGGACGTCCTCCTCTGTTGGCGGGCGGCGGGCAATGAAACCAGCATATTCTGGTACACCCGCCGCCCGCCTACTCTCAGCTGCCCGGGTTTTCTCGGCGTGGGCGCGCTCGCCGTCCCCGGCCACGTCGGGCGGGATCTGTAAGCTCCCGATCCCGCTCGGCAGCCTCCTTCCGCGACATAACCTCCTCGCAGAAAGAGATTGCTGCCGCCCACTTCCCCGGGCCCTCCAGCATGGCCTCAACTAGGCTGGAGAGTGCGAGGTCGTGGCCGACTTCTCGTTTTAGGACTCGGCGCAGCGCTGAAAAGGCGGGACATTCCTCCAGCGTGTGCTGCGCCGAGTCTTCCTCCGCGCCACAATGGTGGCACACCGTCGTCGCTTCCCGCCCGATGCGACACAGGTAGACACCGAAGCAGCCATGCCCGGTGAACACCTGCGTCGCTCGGTAGGAGAGCCTGCCATGCCGTCTCTCCCGCCACGAGGTGAAGTGCGGCAGGAGAGCCCCGGGGACGCGCTCGCCGGCGTGGGAGCAAAGCTCGGCACGCCATCTGGCCAGCGTTAGTCGCCGGGCCTGGAGCTCGAAGCCCTCGACCGTCTCTCGCTCCGGCGGGGCCCCTCGAGCACGGCTGGCGATACTAGTGCGCCTATAAACATAGGCGCGCATCGCCGCCTGAAGCTCGAAGGGAAGTTCTCCCGCCAGAGCAAGCGCCGCCACGGTAGACGTGGTGCGGTAACCTCTTATGAGGCGGATGGCCATCCGCCTCTGCAGCCGGCGCAACAACAGCGTGTTGCGACGGCTGGTCATCACGTACGGCGCCCATATTGGGGCACCGTATAAGGCCATAGACCGCACCACGCCCAGGTATAGGCGGCGCACCAAATCTCCCGGTCCCCCGAGGTTGGGCAGCAGGCGGCCCAAAGAGGCCGCCGCCTTTTCGACTCGGGGGACGAGACGGTCGAGATGCGCATCGAAGCTCCAGCGGCTGTCGAGGATCAGTCCGAGATATTTCAACTCGGACTTCACCTCTACGCAGGCTTCTCCAACCCGGAACCACGATCTGGCCGGTGGCCGAGACCGAGGCCGTCCGTGAAACCAGACAGCCTCGGCCTTCTCCGGGGCTATTTTCAGCCCCAGATCGCGGATCCTCGCGACGACGGCTGCCACCGCAACCTCTGCTCGTCGGATGGTCCTCTCGAAGGTACTCCCGACGGCGACCACCAACGTGTCGTCCGCGTAGCAGACGAGAGTGGCACCGTCGGGCAGGGAGGCCTTCTCCAGGACCGCGTTGTAACCCAGGTCCCACAGGAGCGGTCCTAAAACGGACCCCTGCGGGACCCCGCGGTCCACTTCCCTCCGTATCATCCCGTACCGGCCCGGGTATTCAACCCACCTGTCCCGCAGGTAGGCCACGATCACCCGACTCAGATAGGGAGGCACCTGGTGATCAACGAGGGCCTCCCTAATGGCGGACCAGGGCAGGGTGTTGAACGCATTGACGATGTCAATGGACACCGCCAAGCACACCCCGCCCCTTGCCACGGCATTGTCCGAGAGGGACTTGAGACGGTCGATAGCGTCGACCGTCGATCGCCCCTCCCGGAAGCCAAACTGGTAGTCCGCCAGATCGGGGCCGTCGCGGGACAGGTGCCTGGAGAGGCGGGCAACAATGATCTTCTCGAAGATCTTGCCTGCCTCATCCAGGAGACAAATGGGCCGGTACGCGGAGGGAGAATCCTCCGGCCTCCCATCCTTCCTCAAGAGGACCATCCGACTTTCTCTCCATAGGTCGGGGAACGTCCCCGACCTCAGGAGCCCAGAGTAGAGGCTCCTCAGCCTCTCCCCCAGGACGCTCGCGGCGAGCAACCAGACCCGGCCGGGGATACCGTCCGGCCCCGGGGCGGTATTCTTGCCCCGGAGCCATTTGACGACCCCGGCCATCTCCTCCGGCGCGACCTCAAGATCCGGGGACCACTCATGTTCCTCTGGCTCAGGGACGGGCCGGGACGCCTCCCCGCTAACGGGGAATAAAGCGTCCACGACCCGCCCGAGCAGCCCCGGATCCAGGCTCTCCGTCACGGGGGGCGCCCA
This sequence comes from Megalopta genalis, assembly GCF_051020955.1. Lineage (NCBI taxonomy): Eukaryota > Metazoa > Arthropoda > Insecta > Hymenoptera > Halictidae > Megalopta > Megalopta genalis. The sequence goes on from NW_027476133.1 coordinate 363,253, forward strand.
GGGACGTAGTCGTCCCAAAGCCATCTTGTATGGGCGCCCCCACGGATCTCGGTTCAGAGAGCCGAGGAGATCGCGCCAGGCCTGGTCCTTCGCTCGCCTGATGGCCAGCTGCAGGGCGACCACCTTCTCCCGATATCTCCCATACAGCTGGACAGCCAGCACGTCGTCCGTACGTCGTCGTCGACGGGCGCGAGCGTACTGGCGTCGCGCGCGGACGCACGCGGTGCGTAATTCCGCTATTTCGCACGACCACCAGTACACCGCCTTCCTCGGGAAGACCCTGGCCCGGGGCATGGCGACGTCGCAAACCGACGTCATTGCGCCCCGGAACCAACGGGCCTCCCCATTCCCGTCGACTCGCCCGGCCGGTGTTGCTGGCCAGGCCACGACGTGGGCTGCCGCCATCAGAGCGTCCTGGTCGAGGCGCTTCAGCGCCCACCGCGGTTGAGGCGAACCCTCATCGGCGGGACGACGACGGGGTGTCGATGGTGGGGCGGCGGAGAGGCCGAGAACTATGTATCTGTGGTCAGACAACGTCTCCACCCCTTCCGCCACCCTCCACCCCGTAATACGGCGCGCGGCCGGGGGCGTTGCCCACGAAAGGTCAACGATGGATCCCCCGTTATGCCGCACGCACGTATGGACCGAGCCCGTGTTCAGGAGACGGAGCTCCAGTCCCGCCGCCAAATCCAGCACCTCCCGGCCCCTCGAGTCAGTCCCGGGGGAACCCCAAGCCGCGGCCTTGGCATTGAAGTCCCCCAGGACCAGCACCGGACGGGGATGGCAGCGGGAGACGCATCTCCCTACCCCGTCCAGATACTGCTCAAACTCTTCGAGGGACCACCTCGGAGGTGCGTATATCGCCACAACCGCGGTGCCGCCCCAATCAACGGCCACGTATCCCAGGCCGCGCTCGATAAGCGAGCACGGCGGGGACCCCGGCCTCCCAGCCCAAATAATCGCGGCGGAGCCAATCGAGTCCCCCATCCAGTGTGGATGTTTGGGGACCCTGTGCGGCTCCGCCACGACTGCCAACCCGGCACCCCGCTCGGCCAGGCATTGAAACAGTAGATCCTGCGCTCTGGCCGAGCAGTTGAGGTTAATTTGTATTATCGGGCCCGGGGGCCCCATTACACAGCCGTGTCCATCGCCGTCACGGCCGCGGATGCGGTGGCGTCAGGGACTTTAGTGGCCCCATCCGCCCCCGCGGGCGCGGCGGTAGCATCAGGCGGTGCCGCCATTTCGTTGCTGGCCACGGTGGTCGCTGCCTTGGCCATCGTGGTTTCCTTCCCTTTTTTATTAAATCTGGCAGACGACCTTTGGCCGCCTACCTTGCCTCGCCTCGCACTGGCAGGACATGCCCGGCTGCCGAGGCGGTGACCAGACGGCTTGCCCGCGCCCGCACAAAGCGGACAATTGGGCGTGGCCGTACAGGCTGCCACCTTATGGCCCCGACTGCCGCATCTATAGCAGCAGTCGGACCTATCCTCGGCAGAGGTGCACCGCTGACTGGTGTGGCCAACACCAAGGCAACGGTAACACTGCAGAGGCCGGGTGCTCAGGGCCTCCACGGCTGCTTGGGTCCAGCCGACAGTTATCCGACCCGCGACAGCAACCTTGCGAGCGGCCGCGGCAGGACATCGGAGCCAGAGGGTGCCCAATCCCGAGGGGGAAGACCGAATTTCGCCGGTATTGATGTCCCCCTCGCTGCACCCGCCCACGCGGGCAACAGCCGCAGCGACCTCCGGCGGCGTGGTCGAATCGACCAGGCCGCGCACCCTAAGGTCAGCTTTTTTGACCGGACGCGCGACCTTTACGCCGGTGCCTGACAGCGCTTCCGCCACTTTTGTGGCGAGGACGGTGGCCTTGGCGGCCCCATCGGTGCCAGGGACCTCCAAAACTAACCCCCCAGTCACCGCCCTTCGCGGCCTCAGCGAGGCGATGCCAATTTCTGCCAGGTCCACCTTGGACCTGGCAGTGGCCATCGCCTGCGCGTAAGTAATGTCCACGCCAGACGGAACCGTTATGGTAACCGCTGCTGTGCGTGGCGGTCGAGGAGGCAGGGGTGTCTTCCTGGGGGCCGCCGGGACCACCCGTCCTTTTTTATTCGCGGCCGCAGTGGCCTTGGCAGCCGCCTTTTTGGCCTTCCGGCCAACCACCTGGGACCACGCCTCCTGGGGTGGAGGCGCGGCAGAGGGTAGCGCCGATTCTGATCGCGGTCGAGCGGGCTCTCTCTGGGCCGCTATAGCCGCCCCAGCTTTCCCACCTTTCTTCTTCTTCTTCGCCCTGCGCCCCACCCTGTCCGAAGACTGTGAGGGGACGGACGGCCCAGGTGCCACCGATCGCAGGGCCGAGTCCGCTCGCGGCGCGAGCTCCCTCCTGAATGACGCCAATTTGGCGTCTATCAGGGCGCTTATCTGCGCCAGAAAATCTGCGGGCGCAGTCGCATGTGGGGGCGAGGACTTTTCTTGCCCGGAGCGTTGGCAGTCCCGGGCGGCGACGATCGGCGGCGATACTGAGCCCTCTCCCGGGCGCGGCGGCGGAGGCATTGCGGCAGCAGCCGTACTCGCCTCCACCACCTGCCGGAGCCGAGCCACCTCCGCCCGCAGCCCCGTCATTTGCCCCCTGAGGACGGCATTCTCTGCCTCCAGGGCACGCGTGGCGTCGGTAGCCGACCTAACCGCAAGCTCGGACACCCCCACCCTGCCGTTTAAGGCGGCCACCCTTAGGGCGCGGGCCAAGTTGCCCTTCAGCCCCTTTGACACGCCGGAGATCCTGGCCACTTCATCCAGGCTCTCCAATATAGCGGCCGCGACATCCCGCGTTGGACGGTTGCGGAAATTTTCCGCTATATCCGTCTCGTCCGGGAGCGGGACGCTCGACCGCGATGGTCTCGGCACGGGGGCACCCGGGTCGAATATCGCCGCCACCTCCCTTGCCTCGGCCTCCAGCTGCGAAGCCTCGGCCAGCCTAAGTTTGGCCTCTGCGAGGCCAACATATTCGCCGGTCGTCGGCGGCCGTCCTCTCTTCCTCGCCGACGAAGAGCCCGGGACACTCTGCGATGAGTGGTGGGAGGAGACAGAGAAATCTGACTCCTCCCCGTCATCGCACTCACCAAGGCCCGCTGCGGTCCTCTTTTTGCCGCGTGTTGCAGAATGCCTCCGCGACACCGGCTCTGTACATCTTTGGAGGCGCACGATAGGCCCGCGCACCTCCACCTCACGCTCGTTTCCCCCCTCCCCGGTTGTTTGTGAAAAAGAATCCATAATTGGTCCCACGAGTGTGGTCGGAAAGGAGGTCACCCCGGGTAGAGCCGCCATACCCGGGGAAGGCTAATACGCCCGGGGGGTCGCCAGGTACCCCGGGGTTGTCCGCTAACGATTGGTGCACCCACCAACCATAGCTGGCGCTTACTCCAGCTACGCCCTCTTCACCGCGCAACACTGCTTGGGGCTAGGGATTTTTTAGAGAGGTTGTCATCCTCGCGGCCCGGCCGGTTAAGGCAAGACCCCCGTTCCTGTAAAACATGACCACAGGTTTACGGTATGTGTCCGACTTTAGTTGGCCCCTCACCTCAAGCCACTCCGGCATGGTAGAACCTGCCAGGGAATAAATTCCCCGCCAGCACAGCCTTGAGGATCATTAGGGCACGAAGCCCCCCCACCACGACAAGGTAGCGGACACGGGGGGGGCCTTGACATAACCTTGACATAACCTTTTTTTTTTTTTTTTTATTTTACGTGGAGGAAATCTGCTCGCCAGACACCCCCGCCCCGCCCGGGGGAGCGGGAAGAGGGTAGTGTGGGGATCGACCCACTAATACCTCCACGGCGACCTGCGGACGCAGGACCGATCGCTGGCGATTTAACGGGGGAGCCACGGGAACTCTTGAAGAACACTACCGCGGCTCCCCCTCGCCTGGCCGGCCATCAGGATGGTAACGATGGCGGGCCGCGTCCCGGGGGGAAATAAAATAAATCCTCCCCCCTAAAATCCATTTAAATTCGGCGGCGCGAGGGGTCGCACCCCGCACCGCCCCGACACGGCGACCGCGCGATAGGTGACCAGGGCCCCCGCCATGATCACAGCGGCCGCCGGGGGGACGACGAGTATATTGGAGGAGGATCACAGTCAACCCTCGCCTCCTTCAGGCGACTCGTCATCCCCCACTCCCAACAGTGGAGGTCCTCCTCTGTTGGCGGGCGGCGGGCAATGAAACCAGCATATTCTGGTACACCCGCCGCCCGCCTACTCTCAGCTGCCCGGGTTTTCTCGGCGTAGGCGCGCACGCCGTCCCCGGGCACGTCGGGCGGGATCTGTAAGCTCCCGATCCCGCTCGGCAGCCTCCTTCCGCGACATAACCTCCTCGCAGAAAGAGATTGCTGCCGCCCACTTCCCCGGGCCCTCCAGCATGGCCCCAACTAGGCTGGAGAGTGCGAGGTCGTGGCCGACTTCTCGTCTTAGGACTCGGCGCAGCGCTGAAAAGGCGGGACATTCCTCCAGCGTGTGCTGCGCCGAGTCTTCCTCCGCGCCACAATGGTGGCACACCGTCGTCGCTTCCCGCCCGATGCGACACAGGTAGACACCGAAGCAGCCATGCCCGGTGAACACCTGCGTCGCTCGGTAGGAGAGCCTGCCATGCCGTCTCTCCCGCCACGAGGTGAAGTGCGGCAGGAGAGCCCCGGGGACGCGCTCGCCGGCGTGGGAGCAAAGCTCGGCACGCCATCTGGCGAGCGCTAGTCTCCGGGCCTGGAGCTCGAAGCCCTCGACCGTCTCTCGCTCCGGCGGGGCCCCTCGAGCACGGCTGGAGATGCTTGTGCGCCTATAAACATAGGCGCGCACCGCCGCCTGAAGCTCGAAGGGAAGTTCTCCCGCCAGAGCAAGCGCCGCCACGGTAGACGCGGTGCGGTAACCTCTTATGAGGCGGATGGCCATCCGCCTCTGCAGCCGGCGCAACAACAGCGTGTTGCGCCGGCTGGTCATCACGTTCGGCGCCCATATTGGGGCACCGTATAAGGCCATAGACCGCACCACGCCCAGGTATAGGCGGCGCACCAAATCTCCCGGTCCCTCGAGGTTGGGCAGCAGGCGGCCCAAAGAGGCCGCCGCATTTTCGACTCGGGGGACGAGACGGTCGAGATGCGCATCGAAGCTCCAGCGGCTGTCGAGGATCAGTCCGAGATATTTCAACTGGGACTTCACCTCGACGCAGGCTTCTCCAACCCGGATCCACGATCTGGCCGGTGGCCGAAACCGAGGCCGTCCGTGAAACCAGACAGCCTCGGCCTTCTCCGGGGCTATTTTCAGCCCCAGGTCGCGGATCCTCGCGACGACGGCTGCCACCGCAACCTCTGCTCGTCGGAAGGTCCTCTCGAAGGTACTCCCGACGGCGACCACCAACGTGTCGTCCGCGTAGCAGACGAGGGTGGCACCGTCGGGCAGGGAGGCCTTTTCCAGGACCGCGTTGTAACCAAGGTCCCACAGGAGCGGTCCTAAAACGGACCCCTGCGGGACCCCGCGGTCCACTTCCCTCCGTATCATTCCGCACCGGCCCGGGTATTCAACCCACCTGTCCCGCAGGTAGGCCCCGATCACCCGCCTCAGATAGGGAGGCACCTGGTGATCAACGAGGGCCTCCCTAATGGCGGACCAGGGCAGAGTGTTGAACGCATTGACGATGTCAATGGACACCGCCAAGCACACCCCGCCCCTTGCCACGGCATTGTCCGAGAGGGACTTGAGACGGTCGATAGCGTCGACCGTCGATCGCCCCTCCCGGAAGCCAAACTGGCAGTCCGCCAGATCGGGGCCGTCGCGGGACAGGTGCCTGGAGAGGCGAGCAACAATGATCTTCTCGAAGATCTTGCCCGCCTCATCCAGGAGACAGATGGGCCGGTACGCGGAGGGAGAATCCCCCGGCCTCCCATCCTTCCTCAAGAGGACCATCCGACTTTCTCTCCATAGGTCGGGGAACGTCCCCGACCTCAGGAGCCCAGAGTAGAGGCTCCTCAGCTTCTCCCCCAGGACGCTCGCGGCGAGCAACCAGACCCGGCCGGGGATACCGTCCGGCCCCGGGGCGGTATTCTTGCCCCGGAGCCATTTGACGACCCCGGCCATCTCCTCCGGCGCGACCTCAAGATCCGGGGACCACTCATGTTCCTCTGGCTCAGGGACGAGCCGGGACGCCTCCCCGCTAACGGGGAATAAAGCGTCCACGACCCGCCCGAGCAGCCCCGGATCCAGGCTCTCCGTCACGGGGGGCGCCCAGGGACGAATTCGTCCCAATGCCATCTTGTATGGGCGCCCCCACGGATCTCGGTTCAGAGAGCCGAGGAGATCGCGCCAGGCCTGGTCCTTCGCTCGCCTGATGGCCAGCTGCAGGGCGACCACCTTCTCCCGATATCGCCCATACAGCTGGGCAGCCAGCACGTCGTCCGTACGTCGTCGTCGACGAGCGCGAGCGTACTGGCGTCGCGCGCGGACGCACTCGGTGCGTAATTCCGCTATTTCGCGCGACCACCAGTACACCGCCTTCCTCGGGAAGACCCTGGCCCGGGGCATGGCGACGTCGCAAATCAACGTCATTGCGCCCCGGAACCAATGGGCCTCCCCATTCCCGTCGACTGGCCCGGCCGGTGTTGCTGGCCAGGCCACGACGTGTGCTGCCGCCATCAGAGCGTCCTGGTCGAGGCGCTTCAGCGCCCACCGCGGCTGAGGCGAACCTTCATCGGCGGGGCGACGACGGGGTGTCGATGGTGGGGCGGCGGAGAGGTCGAGAACTATGTATCTATGGTCAGACAACGTCTCGACCCCTTCCACCACCCTCCACCCCGTAATACGGCGCGCGGCCGGGGGCGTTGCCCACGAAAGGTCAACGATGGACCCCCCGTTATGCCTCACGCACGTCTGGACCGAGCCCGTGTTCAGGAGACGGAGCTCCAGTCCCGCCGCCCAATCCAGCACCTCCCGGCCCCTCGAGTCAGTCCCGGGGGAACCCCAAGCCGTGGCCTTGGCATTGAAGTCCCCCAGGACCAGCACCGGACGGGGATGGCAGCGGGAGACGCATCTCCCTACACCGTCCAGATACTGCTCAAACTCTTCGAGGGACCACCTTGGAGGTGCGTATATCGCCACAACCGCGGTGCCGCCCCAATCAACGGCCACGTATCCCAGGCCGCGCTCGATAAGCGAGCACGGCGGGGACGCCGGCCTCCCAGCCCAAATAACCGCGGCGGAGCCAATCGAGTCGCCCATCCAGTGTGGATGTTTGGGGACCCTGTGCGGCTCCGCCACGACTGCCAACCCGGCACCCCGCTCGGCCATGCATTGAAACAGGAGATCCTGCGCTCTGGCCGAGCAGTTGAGGATAACTTGTATTATCGGGCCCGGGGGCCCCATTACACTGCCGTGTCCATCGCCGTCACGGCCGCGGATGCGGTAGCGTCTGGGACTTTAATGGCCCCATTCGCCCCCGCGGGCGCGGCGGTAGCATCAGGCGATGCTGCCTTTCCGTTGCTGACCACGGTGGTCGCTGCCTTGGCCATCGTGGTTTCCCTCCTTTTTTTATTCAATCTGGCAGACGGCCTTTGGCCGCCTCCCTTGCCTCGCCCCGCACTGGCAGGACATGCCCGGCTGCCGAGGCGGTGACCAGACGGCTTGCCCGCTCCCGCACAAAGCGGACAATTGGGCGTGCCCGTACAGGCTGCCACCTTATGGTCCCGACTGCCGCATATATAGCAGCAGTCGGACCTATCCTCGGCAGAAGTGCACCGCTGACTGGTGTGGCCAACACCAAGGCAACGGTAACACTGCAGAGGCCGGGCACTCAGGGCCTCCACGGCTGCCTGGGTCCAGCCGACGGTTATCCGGCCCGCGACAGCATCCTTGCGAGCGGCCACGGCAGGACATCGGACCCAGAGGGTGCCCAATCCCGAGGGGGAAGACCGGATTTCGCCGGTATTGATGTCCCCCTCGCTGCACCCGCCCTCGCGGGCAACAGCCGCAGCGACCTCCGCCGGCGTGGTCGAATCGACCAGGCCGCGCACCCTAAGGTCAGCTTTTTTGACCGGACGCGCGACCTTTACGCCGGTGCCTGCCAGCGCTTCCGCCACTTTTGTGGCGAGGACGGTGGCCTTGGCGGCCCCATCGGTGCCAGGGACCTCCAAAATTAACCCCCCAGTCACCGCCCTTCGCGGCCTCAGCGAGGCGATGCCAATTTCTGCCAGGTCCACCTTGGACCTGGCAGTGGCCATCGCCTGCGCGTAAGTAATGTCCACGCCAGACGGAACCGTTATGGTAACCGCTGCTGTGCGTGGTGGTCGAGGAGGCAGGGGTGTCTTCCTGGGGGCCGCCGGGACCACCCGTCCTTTTTTATTCGCGGCCGCTGTGGCCTTGGCAGCCGCCTTTTTGGCCTTCCGGCCAACCACCTGGGACCACGCCTCCTGGGGTGGAGGCGCAGCAGAGGGTAGCGCCGATTCTGCTCGCGGTCGAGCGGGCTCCGTCTGGGCCGCTATAGCCGTCCCAGCTTTCCCACCTTTCTTCTTCTTCTTCGTCTTCCGCCGCACCCTGTCCGAAGACTGTGTGGGGACGGACGGCCCAGGGGCCACCGATCGCAGGGCCGAGTCCGTTCGCGGCGCGAGCTCCCTCCTGAATGACGCCAATTTGGCGTCTATCAGGGCGCCTATTTGCGCCAGAAAATCTGCGGGCGCGGCCGCAGGTGGTGGCGAGGACTTTTCTTGCCCGGAGCGATGGCAATCCCGGGCGCCGACGATCGGCGGCGATACTGAGCCCTCTCCCGGGCGTGGCGGCGGAGGCATTGCGGCAGCAGCCGTTCTCGCCTCCACCACCTGCCGGAGCCGGGCCACCTCCGCCTGCAGTTCCGTCATTTGCCCCCTGAGGACGGCATTCTCGGCATCCAGGACACGCGTGGCGTCGGTAGCCGACCTCACTGCCAGCTCGGACACCCCCACCCTGCCGTTTAAGGCGGCCACCCTCAGGGCGCGGGCCAAGTTGCCCTTCAGCCCCTTTGACACGCCGGAGATCCTGGCCACCTCATCCAGGCTCTCCAATATAGCGGCCGCGACATCCCGCGTCGGACGGTTGCGGAAATTTTCCGCGATATCCGTCTCGTCCGGGAGCTGGACGCTCGACCGCGATGGTCTCGGCACGGGGGCACCCGGGTCGAATATCGCCGCCACCTCCCTTGCCTCGGCCTCCAACTGCGAGGCCTCGGCCAGCCTAAGTTTGGCCTCTGCGAGGCCAACATATTCGCCGGTCGTCGGCGGCCGTCCTCTCTTCCTCGCCGACGAAGAGCCCGGGACACTCTGCGATGAGTGGTGGGAGGAGACAGAGAAATCTGACTCCTCCCCCTCATCGCACTCACCAAGGCCCGCTGCGGTCCTCTTTTTGCCGCGTGTTGCAGAGTGCCTCCGCGACACCGGCGCTGTACATCTTTTGAGGCGCACGATAGGACCGCGCACCTCCACCTCACGCTCGTTTCCCCCCTCCCCGGTTATTTGTTTAAAAGAATCCATAATTGGTCCCACGAGTGTGGTCGGAAAGAAGGTCACCCCGGGCAGAGCCGCCATACCCGGGGAAGGCTAATACACCCGGGGGTCGCCAGGTACCCCGGGGTTGTCCGCTAAAGATTGGTGCACCCACCAACCATAGCTGGCGCTTACTCCAGCTACGCCCTCATCACCGCGCAACACTGCTTGGGGCTAGGGATTTTTTAGAGAGGTTGTCATCCTCGCGGCCCGGCCGGTTAAGGCAAGACCCCTGTTCCTGTAAAACATGACCACAGGTTTACGGTATGTGTCCGACTTTAGTTGGCCCCTCACCTCAAGCCACTCCGGCATGGTAGAACCTGCCAGGGAATAAATTCCCCGCCGGCACAGCCTTGAGGATCATTAGGGCACGAAGCCCCCCCACCACAACAAGGTAGCGGACTCGGGGGGGCCTAAAACGGACCTTGACATAACCTTTTTTTTTTTTTTTATATTACGTGGAGGAAATCTGCTCGCCAGACACCCCCGCCCCGCCCGGGGGAGCGGGACGAGGGTAGTGTGGGGTTTGACCCACTAAAACCTCCACGGCGACCTGAGGACGCAGGACCGATCGCTGGCGATTCAACGGGGGAGCCACGGGAACTCTTGAAGAACACTACCGCGGCTCCCCCTCGCCTGGCCGGCCATCAATAAGGTAACGATGGCCGGCCGCGTCCCGGGGGGAAATAAAATAAATCCTCCCCCCTAAAACCCATTTAAATTCGGCGGCGCGAGGGGTCGCACCCCGCACCGCCCCGACACGGCGACCGCGCGATAGGTGACCAGGGCCCCCGCCCTGATCACAGCGGCCGCCGGGGGGACGACGAGTATACTGGAGGAGGACCACAGTTAACCCTCGCCTCCTACAGGCGACTCGTCATCCCCCACTCAAAACAGGGGAGGTCCTCCTCTGTTGGCGGGCGGCGGGCAATGAAACCAGCATGTACTGGTACCCCCGCCGCCCGCCTACTCTCAGCTGCCCGGGGTTTCTCGGCGTGGGCGCGCACGCCGACCCGGGGCACGTCGGGCGGGATCTGTTAACCCCCGATCCCGCTCGGCAGCCTCCTTCCGCGACATAACCTCCTCGCAGAAAGAGATTGCTGCCGCCCACTTCCCCGGGCCCTCCAGCATGGCCCCAACTAGGCTGGAGAGTGCGAGGTCGTTGCCGACTTCTCGTTTTAGGACTCGGCGCAGCGCTGAAAAGGCGGTTCATTCCTCCAGCGTGTGCTGCGCCGAGTCTTCCTCCGCGCCACAATGGTGGCACACCGTCGTCGCTTCCCGCCCGATGCGACACAGGTAGACACCGAAGCAGCCATGCCCGGTGAACACCTGCGTCGCTCGGTAGGAGAGCCTGCCATGCCGTCTCTCCCGCCACGAGGTGAAGTGCGGCAGGAGAGCCCCGGGGACGCGCTCGCCGGCGTGGGAGCAAAACTCGGCACGCCATCTGGCGAGCGCTAGTCGCCGGGCCTGGAGCTCGAAGCCCTCGACCGTCTCACGCTCCGGCGGGGCCCCTCGAGCACGACTGGCGATGCTAGTGCGCCTGTAAACATAGGCGCGCACCGCCGCCTGAAGCTCGAAGGGAAGTTCACCCGCCAGAGCAAGCGTCGCCACTTTAGACGCGGTGCGGTAACCTCTTATGAGGCGGATGGCCATCCGCCTCTGCAGCCGGCGCAACAACAGCGTGTTGCGCCGGTTGGTCATCACGTACGGCGCCCATATTGGGGCACCGTATAAGGCCATAGACAGCACCACGCCCAGGTATAGGCGGCGCACCAAATCTCCCGGTCCCCCGAGGTTGGGCAGCAGGCGGCCCAAAGAGGCCGCCGCCTTTTCGACTCGGGGGACGAGACGGTCGAGATGCGCATCGAAGCTCCAGCGGCTGTCGAGGATCAGTCCGAGATATTTCAACTCGGACTTCACCTCGACGCAGGCTTCTCCAACCCGGATCCACGATCTGGACGGTGGCCGAGACCGAGGCCGTCCGTGAAACCAGACAGCCTCGGCCCTCCCGGGGGCTATTTTCAGCCCCAGATCGCGGATCCTCGCGACGACGGCTGCCACCGCAACCTCTGCTCGTCGGATGGTCCTCTCGAAGGTACTCCCGACGGCGACCACCAACGTGTCGTCCGCGTAGCAGACGAGGGTGGCACCGTCGGGCAGGGAGGCCTTCTCCAGGACCGCGTTGTAACCCAGGTCCCACAGGAGCGGTCCTAAAACGGACCCCTGCGGGACCCCGCGGTCCACTTCCCTCCGTATCATCCCGCACCGGCCCGGGTATTCAACCCACCTGTCCCGCAGGTAGGCCCCGATCACCCGCCTCAGATAGGGAGGCACCTGGTGATCAACGAGGGCCTCCCTAATGGCGGACCAGGGCAGGGTGTTGAACGCATTGACGATGTCAATGGACACCGCCAAGCACACCCCGCCCCTTGCCACGGCATTGTCCGAGAGGGACTTGAGACGGTCGATAGCGTCGACCGTCGATCGCCCCTCCCGGAAGCCAAATTGGCAGTCCGCCAGATCTGGGCCGTCGCGGGACAGGTGTCTGGAGAGGCGGGCAACAATGATCTTCTCGAAGATCTTGCCCGCCTCATCCAGGAGACAAATGGGCCGGTAGGCGGAGGGAGAATCCCCCGTCCTCCCATCCTTCCTCAAGAGGACCATCCGACTTTCTCTCCATAGGTCGGGGAACGTCCCCGACCTCAGGAGCCCAGAGTAGAGGCTCCTCAGCCTCTCCCCCAGGACGCTCGCGGCGAGCAACCAGACCCGGCCGGGGATACCGTCCGGCCCCGGGGCGGTATTCTTGCCCCGGAGCCATTTGAAGACCCCGGCCATCTCCTCCGGCGCGACCTCAAGATCCGGGGACCACTCATGTTCCTCTGGCTCAGGGTCGGGCCGGGACGCCTCGCCGCTAACGGGGAATAAAGCGTCCACGACCCGCCCGAGCAGCCCCGGATCCAGGCTCTCCGTCACGGGGGGCGCCCAGGGACGCAATCGTCCCAATGCCATCTTGTATGGGCGCCCCCACGGATCTCGGTTCAGAGAGCCGAGGAGATCGCGCCAGGCGTGGTCCTTTGCCCGCCTGATGGCCAGCTGCAGGGCGACCACCTTCTCCCGATATAGCCCGTACAGCTGGGCAGCCAGCACGTCGTCCGTTCGTCGTCGTCGACGGGCGCGAGCGTACTGGCGTCGCGCGCGAACGCACTCGGTGCGTAATTCCGCTATCTCGCGCGACCACCAGTACACCGCCTTCCTCGGGAAGACCCTGGCCCGTGGCATGGCGACGTCGCAAATGGACGTCATTGCGCCTCCACCGTCGCCTGAGTCTAGCCCACCGTGATTTTGCCCGCGACCGCAACTTTGCGTGCGACCGCAGCAGGGCATTGGATCCAGAGGGTGCCCAAACCAGAGGGGGAAGGCCGGATTTCGCCGGTCCTCACATCCCCCAGATCGCACCCTCCCACACGGGCGACAGCTGTGGCAACCTCCGCCGGCGTGGTCGAGTCGACCAGGCCGCGCACCCTAAGGTCGGCCTTCTTTATTGGGCGCGCGACCTTCACGCCGGTTCCCGTCAGCGCGTCCGCCATCTTTGCGGCAAGGACAGTGGCCTTGGCAGCCCCATCTGCTCCGGGGACCTCCAAAATAATCCCCTCCGTCACCGCCCTCCTGGGCTTCAATGAGGCGATGCCAATTTCTGCCAGGTTTACTTTGGACCTGGCAGTGGTCATCGCCTCGGCTTAACTCATCGCCCCGCCCGCCGGTACCGTTATTGTAACGGCAGCCGTGCGGGGCGGACGCGGCGGCAGAGGAGCCCTCCTGGGGGCAGCCGGTGCCACCCGTTTGGCCGCCCTCCCGTTCGGAGCGGCCTTGGCAGCTGCCGCAGATTTATCTTTAGCCGCCTTTTTGGCCTTCTGGCCAACTACTTGGGACCACACCTCAGTTGGAGGTGTGGTGGAAGGCAGCGCAACGGCAGGGGCGGCCCGCGGCTGAGTGGGCTGACTCTGGGTTGCCTTAGCGGCCACAGCCCCCCCTTACCGCCACCCTCCCCCCCTCCTGTTCGTCGGCAGAGGGGGGGCAGATGGCCCGGGTGCCACCGCACCCGCGGAACCTGCTCCCTCCTGAATGATGCCAGTTTGGCATCAATCAGGGAACCGATCTGCGCCAGCAAGTTTGCTGGCGCAGCCGCGGATCTTTACTTACCTAATATCATTATAGTTTCATTAAATTAAATGAAATTTATTATTAATCATAAATAAATATCTTTAACTAACAAACCCAATAAATTTCAGTTAATACATCACATTTTCTAATCCATCTTATAATTATCCATAAAATATTTAACTCAATTAATTTGCTAATAAAACTAATAATTTCATTAAAATTTATAATAAAATCAAAATACATCAGATTTCAATCTGCAACCATTTTTTTTATTCATTTACTATTTCTCTCCCTATGATAAAATCATTATTATAAAACTCAATTTAAATCGGTCAAAAATCTAAAACTATTATTAATTACAACCACAGATTTAATAAATCAATTAATTTCTTATCTCTGATAGCCCATTTTATAATTACCCACAATCCATTATCCTAATTAATTAATTAAGAAAACTAATAATTTAATTTAAATTTATAATGTAATTAAAATACATCAAATTTCAAATTTTCAATTTTTTACTCATTTATAATTGATTTCTCCGTGATAAAATTATTATTATATCACCTAAATTAAATTAACCAAAAATATAAATTACAAATAATTTCAATTACAAATTCAATAAATTTCAATTAATTTATTAAATTTACTGAAATATCTTATAATCATTAATAACCCCCAATTTAATTAATTTACTAATAAAATTAACAACTTCATTAAATTTTATAACAAAACTAAAAACATAAAATTTTTAGTAAATATAAAATCGTGTTGGACAGTGTAATCGTTTATTCGACGTGTTCGCGGAAATGACACTCGATACCATTTTTTCGAACGGCCACGTTCTACGAGTGCAGGGTACCATCGGTGACAGCGGGTCGGCCGCAGTTTACTTCTCGGCATATCTTGTATATTTCATATGGCGGTACCCTGCGCTTCGAAGAAAATGGTATCGGATGTGTCATTTCCTCGGATAACCTAACGACGAACGATAAGGGCCCACGGTCGAGGCCTGGATTTTTAGGCAGTGAAAAATCGACTTCCGAACGAACGCGTCGAATAAACGATTATCTGCGAACGCGTCGTGTATACGATCATCCGCGAATGCGTCTCAGTCATTTTCGTAATATCCACAAGTGTTTCGGATTATCAGTGATTAATTCACCCATTTGCATCATCACTCTACTTAAGCTTTCGCATCGAAACATCAGCGACGTTCAACTGACGAGTGAATCTTATCACCACGCGCGGTCGATCGTATGTGCAGAAACGCGCATCGAAATTATTCATCGACTTTATTAAGAATGTACTTTTTAAACGATGATATACAGTGTTATATCGCATTTTACATTTTTTTATACAAAAGGAAAAACAAATATTTTTTATAATAAAATAAATTTATTTAAGTTAAATGAGTATATTAATAAATTAACGTTCGTGAAATTCTTTAAAGTGGTCAATACATAATGCTTTATCACAAACATGGGATTTAAAGACTGTCTCCCGTCGAATTGACTTACTTAAGCATAGAACGCATCGTTCTGAATTTCTATTCCCCTTTGCTGGAGTTGCAGGTATCCGTACAGGAAAATGTCTGCCAGTAAATCACATAATGGAATCATTGACAGGTGCCTTATTTACATTTATGTTTTGTGGGTAAATGTTTATCAATAATTTCTTCAGATAATAACTGTTTAAACACATGAAACGCTCGATCTTTCTTATTATTTTTAAAAATTATATAACTGTTCAGCAACATCATGTCAATACAATAAAAAAATATTTTTTTATAGACTTTTTTACATCGTCTAATAGTATGAAATTTGCTTAACATCTGGTTACCAACATCAACTCCACCCATATATTTATTGTAATCTGCTACTGCGGTTGGTTTCAAACTCTTTCCTGCAGTATATCGACTTTGTTTCCCTGTTTCAGCAAAATTTAAATCATGCATAGTAGTTAGCATAACGACATCTTTTTTGTCCTTCCACTTTATCGCCGCTATCTCTTTTGTACTAAGTATAACAGCTTCCCCCTTTTGTAGTAGGTGTGATTTTAATTCTGGTGGCATCCCTTTCCTATTTATTCTCGCTGTTCCACATACATTTGTTTTCATGTTAAATAATTCTCGATACAATGTTGGTGAACTGTACCAGTTATCAAGGAATAAGCAATACCCCTTGTGCAATAATTAACTCTCTTTTAACAAATTGATTACAACATTTCTGGTAGCAGATCCTGTATCAGTTTTATCTTTTCCTGTATATATATTGAAATTATGTTTGTATCGCGATTGTGAATCACAGAGTTTATAAGACTTGACACTGAATCTCGCACGTCCTGTTCGAATAAATTGTATGTAATGTAAACGTCTTCTAGATGCCATTAGTGATTCATCAATGGAAATGTTTTTATTTGGGATATACATGCGAATGAAAGTCTTCTTTACAATTTCAGTAACTTCTCGAATTTTAGTCAGTGCGTCATTAGGATTATCTGTACTGGAAAAGTGTAAATTTTGGGAGATTGAAATAAATCCCCCCCCGTGTCCGCTACCTTGTCGTGGTGGGGGGGCTTCGTGCCCTAATGATCCTCAAGGCTGTGCCGGCGGGGATTTTATTCCCTGGCAGGTTCTACCTAGCCGGAGTGGCTTGAGGTGAGGGGCCAACTAAAGTCGGACACATACCGTAAACCTGTGGTCATGTTTTACAGGAACGGGGGTCTTGCCTTAACCGGCCGGACCGCGAGGATGACAACCTCTCTAAAAAATCCCTAGCCCCAAGCAGTGTTGCGCGGTGAAGAGGGCGTAGCTGGAGTAAGCGCCAGCTATGGTTGGTGGGTGCACCAATCGTTAGCGGACAACCCCGGGGTACCTGGCGACTCCCCGGGCGTAGTAGCCTTCCCCGGGTATGGCGGCTCTACCCGGGGTGACCTCTTTTCCGACCATTCTCGTGGGATCAACTATGGATTGTTCACAAATTAAAAAAACCGGGGAGGGGGGAAACGAGAGGGAGAAGGAGGCGCGCGTGGATAGCGTGCGCCTCGAGCGCATGGATGGGTCGGTGTTGCGGGAACTTCCCGCAACACGCGGCAGAGAGAGGTCCGCTGTGGACCTTGGCGAGTGCGATGGGGGAGAGGAGTCCGACCACTCGGTCTCCTCTCACCGCTCTTCGCAGAGCGCCCCTGGCTCCTCAACAGGGAGGAAGAGGGGAAGACCGCCGACTACTGGTCAGTACGTTGGCCTCTATGAGGCGTAACGTAAGCTGACGGAGGCCAACAGGGGCCTCATCGCGGCAATTTTTGACCCGGTGGCCCCGGGGCCGCAGCCCGGGAGATCGTTCGACCCGCTTCCGGACGAGGTGGAAATCGCTGCGAATCTTCGCAGCCGTCCGACGCGGGAGATAGCGGCGTCGATAATGGAGAGCCTGGCCGAAGTGGCCAAGATCACTAATGCGACAAGGGAGTTGCGGCCAGTCACGGTGCGGATCCTGCAAGCGGCGGCCCTGAACAGCCGGGAGGGCGTTGCGGAGCTGACAATGAGGTCAGCTTCCGACGCCACCCGGCTGTTAGAAGCGGAAAACGCTCTCCTTAGGGAGCAGATGGCGGAGTTGCGGACCGAGGTGGCCCGACTCCGTCAGGCGGTGGAAACGAGGCCGGCAGCAGTCGAGATGCCTCCGCCGCCGGCCCCTGAGGGGGGCACAGGGCCGCTGCTGAGCGCCGGCGCCCGAGGGCCCCAACGCCCTGGGCGAGGGAAGCCCTTGCCGGCGTCCGCAGCGGTTCCAGCAAATTTGCTGGCACAGATCGGCTCCCTGATCGATGCCAAGCTGGCATCGTTCAGGAGGGAGCTGATCCCGCGGGTGCAGGATCCGCGGTCGGTGCCACCCGTGCCATCCACCCCCAGCCTGTCGATAGACAGGAAAGGGGGGAAAAAGGGTGGCAATAGAGGAGGGGCTGCGGCCGCTAAGACGGCACAGATGCAGCCCCCACAGCAGAGGGCTGCCTCTGCTGTTGCGCCGCCCTCCACCGCACCTCCAACTGAGGTGTGGTCGAAAGTTGTTGGCCGAAAGGCCAAAAAGGAGGCTGCCGCAGTTAAACCTGCGGCGGCTGCCAAGGCCTCTTCGACCGGGAGGGCGGCGAAACGGGTGGCACCGGCTGCCCCCAAGAGGGCTCCCCTGCCGCCGCGTCCGCCCCGCACGGCTGCCGTCACGATAACGGTACCGGCCGGCGGGGCTATGACGTATGCCGAGGTAATGGCCACTGCCAGGTCAAAAGTTGACCTGGCAGAGATTGGCATTGTCTCGATGAAGCCGAGGAGGGCGGTGACGGGGGCTCTAATTTTGGAGATCCCCGGCGCCGACGGGGCTGCCAAATCCACCGCCCTTGCCACGAAAGTGGCCGAAGCGCTGGCAAGCACCGGCGTGAAGGTCGCGCGCCCGGTAAAGAAGACCGACCTTAGGGTGCGCGGCCTGGTCGATTCGACCACGCCGGCTGAGGTTGCCGCGGCAGTTGCCCGTGTGGGAGGGTGCGACGAGGGGGAGGTGAGGACCGGCGAAATCCGGTCTTCCCCCTCGGGACTTAGCACCCTTTGGGTCCAGTGCCCTACTGCGGCTGCACGCAAAGTTGCGGTTGCGGGAAGGCTTACTGTGGGCTGGACCCAGGCGACGGTCGAGGCACTCAGCGCCCGGCCCCTGCAGTGCTATCGCTGCCTTGGCCTAGGCCACACTAGGCAGCGATGCACTGCGGCCGAGGACCGTTCCGAATGCTGCTTCGGATGCGGCAGTCTGGACCACAAGGTGGCTGGCTGCACGGCGAAGCCTAACTGCCCGCTCTGTGCGGGAGCAGGCAAGCCGGCCGGCCACCGCCTCGGTAGCCGGGCGTGCCCTGCCAGCGCGAAACGCGGCAGGGGAAGCAAGGGGAGGAAAACCGCGGTGGCCAAGGCGGCGGCCATCGTGGCAACTAAGCCGAAGGTGGCACCAAAAGGTGTCACCATCGCGCCCGCGGCGGCGATGGATGTAGAGACCTGCCCATAATGGGGCCCAAGGGCCCTATAATACAGGCCAACCTGAACCGCTCGGCCAGGGCACAGGACCTTCTGGTGCAATTCCTGGCCGAGCGGGGTGCCGGGTTGGCCGTAGCGGCGGAGCCGTACAGGATTCCCGACCATCCACATTGGATGGGGGACCTGAGCGGCTCCGCCGTTATAATATGGGCAGGCCGGCCGGGGTCCCCGGCGTGCTCCGTTATCGAGCGCTGCCGGGGATACCTGGCCGTTGACTGGGGCGGCACCGCGGTTGTGGCGATCTACGCACCTCCAAGGTGGTCCCTCGAGGAGTTCGAGCAGTATCTGGACGGGGTGGGGAGATGCGTCTCCCGCTGCCAGCCCCGTCCGGTGCTGGTCCTGGGGGACTTCAATGCCAAGGCCACGGCTTGGGGTTCCCCCGGGACTGACTCGAGGGGGCGGGAGGTGCTTGGTGGGGCGGCGGGACTCGAGCTCCGTCTTTTAAACACGGGCTCGGTCCATACGTGCGTGCGGCACAATGGGGGGTCCATCGTTGACCTTTCATGGGCAACGCCCCCCGCCGCGCGCCGTATTACGGGGTGGAGGGTGGCGGAGGAGGTCGAGACACTATCAGACCACAGGTACATTGTTCTCGGCCTTTCCGCCGCCCCATCGACACCCCGACTTCGCCCCGCTGATGAGGGATCACCTCAGCCGCGGTGGGCGCTAAAGCGCCTCGACCAGGACGCTCTGATGGCGGCAGCCCACGTCGTGGCCTGGCCGGCAACACCGGCCTGGCCAGTTGACGGGACAAGGGAGGCCCATTGGTTCCGAGGCGCAATGACGTCCATTTGCGACGTCGCCATGCCCCGGGCCAGGGTTTTCCCGAGGAAGGCGGTGTACTGGTGGTCGCGCGCGATAGCGGATTTGCGCACAGAGTGCGTTCGCGCGCGACGCCAGAGCGCCCGCGCCCGTCGACGACGACGTTCCGACGTGGAGCTGGCTATCCAGCTGTATGGGCGATACAGAGAGAAGGTGGTCGCCCTGCAGCTGGCCATCAGGCAGGCAAAGAGCCAGGCCTGGCGCGACCTTCTCGGCACTATTAACCGAGACCCATGGGGGCGCCCATACAAAATCGCGATGGGACGATTGCGTCCCTGGGCGCCCCCTGTGACGGAGAGCCTGGATCCGGGGATGCTCGGACGGGTCGTGGACGCGCTATTCCCCGTCAGCGGGGAGGCGTCCCGGCCCGTCCCTCAGCTAGAGGGACATGAGTGGTCCCCGGATCTGGAGGTCGCGCCGGAGGAAATGGCCGGGGTAGTCAAATGGCTTCGGGGCAAGAATACTGCCCCGGGGCCGGACGGTATCCCCGGCCGGGTCTGGCTGCTTGCCATGAGCGTCCTGGGCGAGAGGCTGAGAGGCCTCTACTCCGGGCTCCTGAGGTCCGGGGTGTTCCCGGACCTCTGGAGGGGAAGTCGGATGGTCCTCTTAAGGAAGGATGGGAGGCCTGCGGATTCTCCCTCCGCGTACCGGCCCATTTGCCTCCTGGACGAGGTGGGCAAGATCTTTGAAAAGATCATTGCTGCCCGCCTCGCCAGGCACCTGTCCCGCGTCGGCCCCGATCTGGCGGACTGCCAGTTCGGCTTCCGGGAGGGGCAATCGACGGTCGATGCAATTGACCGTCTAAAGTCCCTCTCGGACAATGCCGTGGCACGGGGCGGGGTGTGCGTGGCGGTGTCGATCGACATCGTCAATGCATTTAACACCCTGCCCTGGTCCGCCATTAGGGAGGCCCTGGTTGAACACCAGGTGCCTCCCTATCTGAGGCGGGTGATCGGGGCCTACCTGCGGGGCAGGTGGGTGGAATACCCGGGCCGGTATGGGACGATACGGAGGGAAGTGGACTGCGGGGTCCCACAGGGGTCCGTGTTAGGACCACTCCTGTGGGACCTGGGATATAACGCAGTCCTGAAGGCCCCCCTGCCCGACGGTGCCACTCTCGTCTGCTATGCAGACGACACATTAGTGGTCGCCGTCGGGGACATCTTCGAGAGGACCATCCGACGAGCGGAGGTTGCGGTGGCAGCCGTCGTCGCGAGGATCTGCGATGTGGGGCTGAAGGTGGCCCTGGAGAAGGCCGAGGCCGTCTGGTTTGGACGGCCTTGGTCTCGGCCACGGGCCAGATCGTGGATCTGGGTTGGAGAAGCCTGCGTCGAGGTGAAGTCCGAGATCAAGTATCTCGGACTGATCCTCGACAGCCACTGGAGGTTCGGAGCACATTTCGGCCGTCTCGTCCCCCGAGTTGAGAGGGCGGCGGCCGCGTTAGGCCGCCTGTTGTCCAATATCGGGGGACCGGGCGATATGGTGCGTCGCCTATACCTAGGCGTGGTGCGGTCCATGGCATTATACGGCGCCCCGATTTGGGCGCCGTCCGTGAGGGCAAACCGGCGCAACACATTGTTGTTGCGCCGGATTCAGAGGCAAATGGCCCTTCGCCTCGTAAGGGGTTACCGCACCACGTCTACCGTGGCGGCGCTTGCTCTGGCGGGAGAAATTCCCTTCGAGCTGCAGGCGGCGATGCGCGCCTATGTTTATAGGCGCATATGCATCGCTGGCCGGGCTCGGGGGGACCCGCCGGAGCAGGAGGCGGTCGAGGGCTTCGAGCTCCAGGCCCGGGGACTAGCGCTCGCCAGATGGCATGCGGAGCTTTGCTCCCATGCCGCCGAGCGCGTCCCCGGGGCTCTCTTGCCGCACTTCACCTCGTGGCGGGAGAGACGGTATGGCAGGCTCTCCTACCGAGCGACGCAGGTGTTCACCGGGCATGGCTGCTTCGGTGTCTACCTATGTCGCATCGGTCGGGAAGCGACGACGGTGTGCCACCACTGTGGCGCGTAGGAGGACTCGGCGCAGCATACACTGGAGGTGTGCCCCGCCTTTTCAGTGCTGCGCCGAGTCCTAAGTAGGGAAGTTGGTCGCGACCTCGCTCTCTCCAGCTTAGTTGGGGCCATGCTGGAGAGCCCGACAAAATGGGCGGCAGCCATAGCCTTCTGCGAACAGGTAATATTGCAGAAGGAGGCTGCCGAGCGGGGTCGCTGCGAGCGGGGGGTGCGGCGTGTGCGCCAACGCCTAGAGCCCCCCCCCCCCCGAGCAGCTGATAATAGGCGGGCGGCGGGTGTACCAGATCATGCTGGTTTAATTACCCGCCGCCCGCCAACCGAGGATGTCCTATCAGGAGTGGGGGCGACGACAACTTGTCGTTGCCCCCGACGGCCGCCGGTGCGGCCGTCGTGACGTGGCGGTGTGGGGTGCGGTCCCCCGCACCGCCGAATCAAGATGATTTATGGGGGGAGGATTAATCTCCCCCCGGGACCCGGCCGGCCACCGCTCCATCCAGCCGGCCAGGCGAGGGGGAGCCGCGGTCGTGTTCTTAAGAGTTCCCGTGGCTCCCCCGTTAATCGCCAGCGCCCTAGGCCGCCGTGGGGGTTTTAGCGGGTCGAACCCCGCACTACCCCCGCCCCGCCATCCGGGCGGGACGGGGGTGTCTGACCAGCAGAATTCCCCCACGATAATAAAAAAAAAAAAAAAAAAAGATTGAAATAAATCCGTTACGGCTCATGATATTCTTAAAATACGGAGTTTCTATACTTTTATCTGCCGACCAATAGCTTTGAATCGTGGGCTTGGAAATTAGGCTCATTAAAATATTTAAGGCAATAAATATTTTTAATTCGTTCTCTTCAAGAGGTATAAAGACTGCCTCAGTTGCTCCATATTTATTTGTTTCGGTAATTATTTTTGTAATCAACTCCTTGTTAAAAAATAGTTCAAAAACCTCCCTTCTACACAGACCTCGTGTATTTGCGGTTGCACCACCCGCACTTGAAAAAGAGTGTATAATGGGTGTATGATTTTCGGCTTTCCACACGTACTCATCATTTATAAAACTATTGCACTGTTCATTTTCCTTATCAGAACTTGACGAAATCCTCCGGCAACGTTTTCTAGGACGTCGTACCTCAATACTTGAATCCGAATCAGGATACTCAAAATCCATTGGGGCAACTAAATTTTAAATTATATTATAAACTAAGATAATTTTCGAAACTCGGATTTCTTGAATTTAAATATAGATTGAAAGCACTTACTCATAGTGACAGTTTGAAAGATTTTCACAGAAAAAGTAAACTTTTTTAGAATACACTGATGTATATTAAACTGAATGAACTGAAACGCTCTCACAAATGATTAAACGTGATCTGTCCTAACTAAAAGATATTTTCCGACTAAATACAAAAAAAAACAACGTAAGCTAGCGGAATATTCCGCACTTGGTGATAGTCGACTGTCGAGCTTCGCGAAATATTCCGCGCTTGGTGATAGCTGACAGTCGCGGCTCGCGGAATATTCCGTGCTTGGTGATAGTCGACTGTCGCGGTTCGCGGAATATTCCGCGCAATGATGCAAATGGGTTAAGTGATCAGTGTTTGGTGACAGTGCAGTGAATGATCAGCTGTACGTTGTATGAGGTCAGTGCCCTTCGACATCGTGAGCCATAATTTCAGCCAGCAAATGCATCCTCAACTAAATGGGTGAGTTTCTTACTGATAATATTTTTCATATTTCTCTAATAAACAAATCCTTTACGTCCCTTAACGCGATTATTTATTATTAAATCAGCTTTGCGAATTATTCGTTGAATTCTGTTCGGACACGGAATTATTTAAATTAAAATATCATTTACGAACTTTGCTAATCCTCACTTTACATGCCCTTTGAATATGTCAGAATCCTGAGTCTGATAGCAAACACAAAGATTCTTATTAAATTTAAATTAATCAAATCGAAAGAGAGAGAGATAGAGTAGAAAGTTAGAATTTACTGGAACAACATTCTAAAAAAAGGCTAGAAATCCTAACAACATTCACTTCATTCGATTGTATTGCAATGAAAATGAATTTCAAAATCCAGCTAATAATTAGTGTAATTGATTTGTATTCAAACGGTCGTAATTGACGGTCTGTAACGTCGGCAGATAACCAACCGAGGATACCGAAAATAGGTATTTACGATACCCTATTCTCGTCTGAACGCTCCCATTTATTTACAGGTCATTTCACGTCAAACGGATCACTTTTGTTGCGCACGGCACAAAATTAAAACGCCGGAATTCGGGAGGAGACGACACGCGATTTATTGTTTTGGACTCCACCGTCCTTTGATTTACAAGCTTTTTGGAGCACGGCTCCGTTCGGCGTATGCAGTGTAGCACGGCTACGACTGGACTATAAAAACTGAAGCACGGCTTCGTATCGGCGCAAGGGGCGCTAAATTAAACTGTCTGTTCGCTATATCGATATCTTGGAGAATCTCGCCGTTATCACATTTGCGGCAGTATATATAGACACCTGGCCGATGCTCAAGGTGACGCATCGTCAGGTGTCGAAAGCCGGTCATTGCCTCCTAAGGCAAAAACGCTGCATGTATACATTCGGCCGAGGCGAGCGTTTGACGGTCGGGCCAACGCACGTCGATCGTGTTATTGTCTTGCCGCCTCGCCGTTTATTCGACAAAAACGGCGAGACGGCGTACATCGAAAGTCGAGCGTGCGTTGACCCGCGGTCCGCGATTCGGCCGAAACAACTTTTGTAGCTCGATGTCAGTGATTTTGATGATATAGAAATGTAGGTGTAATATAAATAAAGTATAAATGACACTATTCAGGTACTTCGATCCGTCGATTTTGTTTTACAACTTCCTTCGAATGATTGTATATGGACTATAGCATATTTCAATATCATAAAAATCCAAGAAATGGAAGTACAAAAGCGAGAAAGCGAAAAAATGTATTTCCAGCAGTAATCAGAACTTTTGCTCTTACCATTTCAATTACATCGAAGGATATTACTGAAACCAGTGTTGTCAACCTTTCATAAAATAAATCAAGCAAACAACCAGTTGATACTAATGAAACAAAATGTTCACTTACCTCTCCTTCATGATTTTTCTTTTGCTGTATCTTGCTCTGTTCAAGGTTAGTCTTTTCGATGCGCCCCCCTTCGTATATCTGAACGATGTCGAAGAAACCACATCTTTCCAATTCACTGAATTCATAACTTTTGGCATCGTTTCGTTATACTTATGAAATTGTTAAATTTATCTATTTCTATTGTTTACAATAGAATATAGTAGAATAATGTCAAATAGAGTAGAATATAATAGTAGAATTAAAAAGAATAGAATTAAATAGAATAAAATAGAATGAAATATAAAAATAATGTAAAATTGTAAGAAATAAAAATCGCACTTTGCACTTTTAGACCGTATGATTCAGAGAACAACACACGACTGAACGTGACGTAAAAACGCAGGTAACAGCTGAATGCGAGTCACGTCACGCTACACCTAATATATTGTTACGGCGACTTGTTCAAATCAAGTCGCTGTAATGTGAAACTGCCCTGTTGTGAATAACTCCTTAAAGAATAATAGAAGAGAGGGGTTGCCACGGAGGTGTGTTATCAACGGACAATCGAAGAGTCGAGATCGGACCGTCGAACGATCAACATCCTACTTCTGAAAGATCTGAATTGTTATTGTATCGAATTGTGTTATAGTTAATATTCTTTATTGTCAAGAAAATGCCGCAACGCGAGAGAAATGGTGTAATTCGCAACAATATTTTGCTTCATGGCCTACGAAGGTGTAAGCAAATCATTTTCGCAACCAGCCGTGTCGGAAAATTCGAAACAGGGAAAGCAACCGTTGCGTGGAATAATGATTCGGACCAGGAACCAGGGTGTGCTTGCGATTTGGACATTGCCATTGGCAGACAACCAATGATGCTATTTGAACTATTGGCAGACAACCAATGATGATGCTATTTGAACCATTGGCAGACAACCAATGATGCTATTTGAACCATTGGCAGACAACCAATGATAATATTTAAACCATTGGCATCATGCAGTCCCATTTGGGAAATCCATCCCCTACACATATACGGCTCCGAGACCGACATTGGGCCAGAACTTCGAGCTGCGAACGCATTCAACGTTCAACAGCTGAAAAAGGCGATTCAAGAAACATACTATTATAGTAACTATGATTTTATCTCGAATTTATAACGCGATAAAATTTAGTATTGTAGCAATTTATTCTAGTAATTTTAGCAATTTATTTTAATAATATTTTCTTTTTTTATAGAAAAATGGAAAAAGAAATACGCACGAAGCTGGAAGAAATACAAATAAGGGAGGACGCCAACACCTCCGTTTCAGCAGCGGCGACCGAGAGCAACGGCGACCGAAAGCAACGGCGTTGCTGCAAAAATATAAATATACATTTTATTGTAGACACCATGGTCCCAATCATGATTCCACGCAACGGCTGCTTTCCCTGTTTCGAAATTCCCATCACCACTGGTTGCGGTTCGAAAACGATTTGCTTACACCTTCGTAGGCGATGAAACAAAATATATTAGGAGTATCGTGACGTGACTCGCATTCAGCTGTTACCTGCGTTTTAACGTCGCGTTCAGTCGTGCGTTGTTCTCCGAAGCGTACGGTCTAAAAGGGCAAAGTACGATTTTTATTTCTTACAATTTTACATTATTTCTATATATATATATATTTCATTCTATTTTATTCTATTTAATTCTCTTCTTTTTAATCCTACTATTATATTCTACTCTATTTGAAAGAGGAGGTTCTAGAAATTGAATTTTTATTTTTTTCTTATAGAAATATGGAAAAAGAAATAAGTGAGAAGCTACAGGAGGTGCGCATAACGGAGGAAGGCAACACCTCCGGCGTTGCAACAAACGCCGTTTCCGATAACGCCGTTGCTGCAAACACCGTTGGTGCCGGAAGCAGCAGCGGCAATGCGGAGGGGACGATCGATGATGCTGTGGCCAGAGCAAGGGAAATCGCTCTGGCCTACAATTGTGGCAAAGCTGTAAGTATATGCAATATATGTGTACAATAAAAAAATGTATATTTATAATATATATACTTCTAATTCTGCTTTTATGTTACAGTCGCAGTGGAAGATTATTCTAGGCAAATTAGCTCGGGGGACCGCAAAGTCCTCGACAGTTAATATGGTGGCTGCCAATGTATAAGTAAATGTAAAATAATAAATGAAAAATACTTATATATATATATAATATAATACAATAATATGTATAATAATAAATTGTAATAATAATATATACTTTTATGTTACAGGGACAACTAAAAAAGTTAATAAAGGAAAATAAATATAACATATATGGCCCCCGAAAAAGAGGGCTTCGAAAAAAGATGGAGGAGGTCGAGGGGGATGAGGAGGGAGAGGAGAAGTTAAAAATACTAAATACGTTTTAAGTTTTTATTAATTTCCTTAAAAATTTGAATAAATACATCATTTTTATCATTTCTGCTATTTATTTCCTGATATGATGCAGGAGTTTCATAAACTACCGATTGTGCACGCATCATATAATCAATCGGCATGTCCTCTCCATCATATGAAATGTGCGGTTTCCTTTTAATCATATCACTCCTTCTTCGTTCTGATAACATTCTTTTACTGCTATTTTTATTATCTGTATTTGTACTGTTCTGAGAAGAAGATTTATCTACTGTTATTTCCATATTATCATTATGGAATTTTTCATTCTTTGTTCGCACTTATACTCTCTAGTTTATCTGTTTTTCCATCAACAGACTTACTAGATTCACCCTCTGATTTTGACTTTACGTCCTGCGACTCCTGTGTCACTGATTACGTTCAGTGTGCTCCTTTTTGTTGCCACGATGTATTCTCCAGATTTTGCCATTGATATCCTGCTCGGTGTCTTCAGCTCCTCGAAACGTGTTGCTAAGTCCTCCCTATTGATAATGTGGTCGGATGCTCCTGAATCAAATAAAAATTGAATCCGTTCTCTTCTATCTTTACTGCATTCCACATGTCCTGCCATGAATGCAAATTCATCTGTATTTGCAGTATTTATATTTTGCTGCACACACTGCATTGTTTGTAGTATTCTCCTTTTATGTCGTCATTGTCATTCATCGCGTCTTACATTGTATACGCGGTACTGGGATCACTAACAGTCAGATCGCGGTGTTTTCTAACGACACGGCGGTGGTATATTGCGGTATCTTTGATATACAATTTACATCACCGTCGGTGCGCGCTGACGGAACCGGCGGAAAGTAATCTGATATTTTCGAATCTCAGTCCAAAGTAAACTATAGATTAATTTTTGTCCGAGGCCAAAGTTTCTTTTTCAACAATGAATAAATACATGGGTTGAAAATTTCTAATTGTTATTACTAACTCACAAGATGATATTTACTAAAAAAAACTTTTATCAAACAATTTATTTACCAACAGAAGAATCACTTTTCCTATTTTCTCACTCGTTAGATCTATCTACACCGCTCGACGTTTCAAACCAGACTGAGTTCAGCTTTGAAAATCTTTTCCTCCAGATTTAGACTTGCTTATTTATGATTATAAATCTCACTGTACAGTGCGTGCTATGTTCGCATACCGACCTTTCTTCTACAAATTTGCCTTAACGCTTTATTTCAAGTGGCGCCTTTGAAAGGCTCGGACCGTCATGAACACGCCTCTCACGTTCTCGTCTGCCCCGCATGCCACCTTCCCCTGGTTAAGAAACCTAGCGCGTGGCAAAATATCTTCGTGACAACTGTTCATGTCAACTAAGATGGACGTGCCAATATTCAAGTGAGCAGTTCGGGAGTTGGATATTTCGATTCCGAGAAGTTTAAGCTGAGGCGCTTCGGTTGTTGAAGTGACCATTTTTTTTATTATACTTGAGATATTTACAATATTCGACGAGCGTTCTTGCTGTAACTGCCGCGCCGCTCACGAGCATGGGGACTGCCCCGCATGTCACCTTCCCCTGGTCCGAAACATTTTGGATGGAAGTATAAAACTATGTAACTTGTCGATTTGTATTATCGACTGTAACTAACTATGGTTATCGACAAGCTAGTCTGTGGTGCATCTTTTTGGTTGCAAGAGAACTGTGGCGCCAGTAGTGAAAAAGGTCGGAACCTCGAGGTGGTGTTTTAGATCCACTAGCCGTATGTCTTAATTATGTAAGTAAACAACTGAAAATACACTCCACTGTCTTTGTACATGCCTTATCTCGGTTGCTTCGGTTGTGAATTTTCGATTCGAGCTCTAAATCTCTCGATGTTTACGAGAAACTGTTAGCGGCGGTCATCTTGTGACGTCATGCTCGTGAGATTGACACCACTCTGGCCGAATATTGCAAATATCTCCTCAATAATTGCAAAACGGATGTTTCTATAACCGAAGACCTCGAGTTTAGTCTTTGGGAATCTAAATTTTCCACTTGTGAACTGCACTATTCGATTTTAAAGCATCAGTTTTAGTGGATGTAAACCTCTGCAAACTAATATACGTATACGGTTTTCTTCTATGCGTGGGTCGTCATAGTGTGCGGCGACCGCTGAACCTTAATTTGCTGGGATACGGTTTTTTCTGGGGCATCGAGATTCTGGTTGACATTTTCTAGTTTAGGTGCGTCGTATAGAGTAACTCCGGGGTTTTTCTTGCGGGGAGCACCAACGATGAGGCCGGCAGCTTTCAGCTGCGCGTTGCCTTGGAGGGTTGCAAGGTCGGAATTTTCAGAAGACTCAACCAGGCTGCCGTTACCCTGGATCCTCCTGATACTTTTGATCTGGAGCTTGTTCTCAGATGGGGATATCAGTTTAAGGACTGCTTCCTTGGTCTTCTCACTTGATTCAAAAATTTGGGGGTCCTGCGGGTAGATCGTAATCGCGCTGGGGGGGGGGGAGTGTTCTGTTTGAGGTTGTAAAGGACTGCAGTTTTTGATCTGACCCCGACTCTCTTGGCGTAAATGGTTGGCCGGGAGGATTCTTTCGGGGTTTGGCATTTTTCGGTAACTGTTTCGAGGGTTCTGCGTTGCATCTTGTTTTCGGATCTGATAGCTTTGATCTGACCCTCTAAGTTGCTGCAGCGAAGCAGTGACTCGCCGTTTGTATAGACCATTATCCTGATCCATAAGTAAATTCATAAGGGCCATTGTGACCTTCTTGGATTTTAGCCGGAGGTCGTTGGCAGTGGGTTCGGTTGGGGGAGCGTCCACGACCGTCTTGCTGCTGCTTTGGAAGTTACTTGGGGCGGGTGTGACCGGGGGTGGGGAGGGGGCTTCGGATTTCTTTCTGTTTTTAGGGGGCTTTTGGGAGGACGCGATAATAAGGGGGGTGTCCGAATCGTTGTCGGAAAGGTTTTACGATTTGGTTTTACGATGGCGTCTGTTTACCTGTATGTATCTTTCTGAGTCCGATGCGTGCGCGTCCATCCTGTCCAGGGTCGGTGGCAGGCGAGGTGGTGCGTGTGTGGGCGGGAGGGTAGCTCCTGGGGTGGCCTCCAGTTTGAGCGGAGGTTCCCTTGGCAGCGTCGGAGATAGCTTCGATAATGGCGTCAAGGATAGCGTCGAAAATGGCGTCGGAGGCGACGTCAGTGGTGGCGACAATATGAACGCCAATATGGCTGCCGAGATAGCTTCCTTTTTGGCGTCACTATTCACTGAACTTTTCCACACAAAGTATTGAGAGTTTCGTTGAACTTTATACACCAAAACACTCAGTTTTACTCCTGTAACACAGGAAAACACTTTCTATAATTCTCTGAAGCGAATAAACCACTAAAATTGCACTCGGACTGTGGAGCGACGTGACGGCGCGTCTGCACTGTGCGACACCTAGCGGCCGAATTCAGTAGATGGGGACAGAGGGAGTCTCATTAATCCATTCATGCGCATCACTAATTAGATGACGAGGCATTTGGCTATTTTTTTTTATAGAGTATCTCTCGTCGTGGTATTGTGGGATGCCTGATACCCACTAAAAACCTCTCCTCACACCTAGATGTTATGGTGGAGGACGGCTTTATTTCCTGCTGCCGAATTATGATGTTAGGGTGCAGGTTGCCCTATTATATAGGTGGGATGGCCCGCGAATCACCCCACACCCTCACGCGCCGCCGGAACCACAGATATCATCTGGTTCCAACGGGTCCAGTTGGTATGGGACCTCTGAATCACCCTGGTCGCAATGCCTGCCAATAGTCCCACAGGGACAGAGAGGTCGCCCTGCAGTGCCTGAGCGGATGCGCCACTCCATACACCACGCCAAGAAATGGTGCAGGATAGAACCGTCACGGAAGAAGGCGGAATGCCTAATAATTCGGCTGCTACCTCCTTAACGGGGGTGGTGTTGTATTTCTCCAGCTTTCTCCCATGACTATCATCGAGTGGCACAGCCCCGCTGACGATCTGAGCGTCCACAAATAACCCTGCCCCTCCCTGGCGACCGCAGATGGTCAGCCAGCGTCCTGCAAACAGCATCATGCCGCATTACCCGGCCTCCGTGGGTACGGAAGCAGAATTGGATGATATGTGCGGCTGTCTACGTGCAGTCGCAACCAGCTCAGCACTTGATATTGGCGTGCACGAGTCGCTGACCTCTCGACGTGCGAACTCGGATCGGGAGACTGTTAGTGCGAATATGTTGATATTGGATGTAGTCCCTACCGGGTCCGTCCACCGACTCATATAGTCTCCTGGCCCAATGCTTAGCTCGCTGTTCAGAGCTGTAGAGTCTCTCGCCGTTGACGTTTAAGACTCTATCAGTCCAGCGGATCTTGTTCTGGACCCAGAGCGACGCATGCACCACCCTAGCGGATGAGAAGGATGAGTTCTTCATGTACATGAATCGCTCTCGCATCAAGCCCGGTATAGTGGATACAAAGGAGGGTATCCGAAGCCCTCCATGTCTGCATGCCGCATGAATGTAGGCGACCGGAACATCTTCTGGCAGCCGGAGCCACCTCCGGACCGCCGCTCTAACTTGAAGGTCTAGGTGACGGAGGACTCTCAGGGTGCAGCCAGACAAAATCAGAAGATGGTAGTACCTGGTAATTAAGAAGCAATGCAAAATTTTGAGGCGCTGATGTGGCTTCAAGGGCACTCGCGAAACGCGCTCAAGCTCCACCTCCAACGACAGGCTCGCCTTCCTCAAGCCTACCGGACTTAGGTTTACCCCAAGGAACCGCCACTCATCAAGCGGACCAAGTTGACGAATTGGGGCACTATCCAGCAAGGCGAATTGGGCCGTGGTGAGAACCATCACCTTTTTAACCGTCCAGATGGTATTATGGAGGTGGCAACGCACTTAGATGGATTAAATGCGAGCCCCTGTTGTCTGGCCATGTCTTCAGCCGCGGTCAACGCTGCCCTCATACTGGTGCAGGACGATGCAATCAAACATATGTCGTCCGCGTATGCGACAGCATTAATTAAGTGGCCCTGATCAAGCGCGTATCCAATCCTATTTGGGATAGCGCACAGAACCCCGTCGGTGACCAATGAGAAGATGATGGTACTCATCGGATCACCTAGTCAGACCCCTCTATTCACTGCAATGCTCCCAGACCTTCTCCCACGCACCTCCCAGCATCGTGCTGGATTTCTGATAGGCGGTTTTCACGTAGTCCACAAGGACCTCAGGCACACCAGCCTCGGTGAGGGCCGATGTTATGGCCTGATGGCTGATGGAGTCAAAGGCCTTAGCTACGTCAAGAGACACCACGTGGAGTTCACGAAGGTGACTCCTGGCATGAGCGATGGTAGCGGACAGGACGGTTACATTTTCGGTACAACCGTCTTCGAGGCATCTCTGCCTCCCGTTAATCAGACCCACAGCCATTATACGCCTAGCCAAGATTTTGTGCAGCTAGCGTACAACGACCTAATAGGCCTGAAGTCAGAAGGCAAGGTGACGTTAGCCTTCTTAGGGACGAAAACCGTCCTACTTGCGAGGGAAACGGCTGGGAATGATCCTATGTACATGATCATATTATAGAGTAGGGTCCGAACGATGACAGGGCACCGTCTCCATGCGGCAGGTGTTATGCCATCGAAGCCCGGTGCCGAGTTTGTGGGAACATTTATCGAGTCCACCTCTGGTATCTGAATGGGCTCGGCCAGCTGAAGTTTCCGCCGATGTTCTGGCAGTGTCGGATATTGCTCGATGGGGGCTGAGGGATAGACTAACACCGGTTCCCAGTGTCCGACCATCTCCTCGAGGCTAGATGGTGTGGCCTCAACATCCCCATTCAAAACTCTTTGTGCAGCCCTGCTCATGTTCTTGAACAGGGTCTGCATAGCGGCATATTCTCTACGCCTAATCTTCCGGCGACTCGGCCGGATGTCGGCGTTGACCACGCGGTGCCGTGTGCGTCGTGTCCCGCGTACTACTGGTTGCACCCCTACTGTGCGCAACCATGTCGCGATATCGTCCGAGACGTCGCCCCCTCCAAAAACTGTTCCCCAAAGAGCAACATCAAGTGACCAGAGACATTGCCATCCTCGTTGATCTTGGTGATGAGAAGCCGGATGGCATCTGCGTACTTATCTCTTGAGTTCGGAGGGAGGTAAGGGGCGCCGGCGATGCTGTAGCCAGAGGAGCTGTAGAAGACCCAGACGGTGCCGGTTGCGCCGCCTGGGCAGAGATAGGACAGAGATCAGTGTCATCAAGGGCCTGGATGGCCTGGTCAAGCAACTGGCGATATTTTGCAGTTTTTCGGACGTACTTTATCCCGTCGGTATTTCTACCGGGGAAGTACTGCGGTGCACTTCCAGGCTGCAGGGCCTAAAGAGCAGGAGGTGTTGAGCGACTTTCCACGCTCTACCGTCTCTGCAGGACGGTACCCGAGCTGAACGATGCGCAGCTCACCCGCCGAGACCCTGGAAAAAGGGGTCTCTGACCAGTATTTGGTCCTATCATTGCCCCCGCGATGGTCCTACCCATGACCGGGCCGAGGCACTCCACGGAGGCTCCCGGTCCCCGCAGTACCAGTCAAGATCACTGGTTGTATCTCTCGTAGCGTTAGCTACTACCAGTTTGGAAGCCTACACTTCCGGTACTGGTGAACCAGCGCTTCGAGTGCGTGGAGTCGCTACGCTCCAAAAGCCCTTACAGGAATTGGCTGACTAGACCCGGCAAGCCGTATTCAGCCAACCTTTCAACCTGCGCCTCTGGATACCAGGCTTACACGATATTCGCTCTTTCACTCACTCTCATTCTTCTTCTCTCAAACACATTCTTCGCCCATACACTTAACCAATCATATGTCGCCTGATTCGCCAGCACGCTCTTCACATCCACACTTTCATCATCACACACTTTCACACCACAATCATTTAAATTACGTATATCATTATACCATTCACACTCAACTAGAAAATGCTTCCAATCTTCATGTGCTCTGCCACATCCACACATCCCAGTTTCACATAACCCACGCTTCCATAAAAAGTCATTCATACTTCCATGCCCAGTCATCAGAAAACATACATACAAACTAGGCTCGAATTTAATCGCTTTCCATGCAAAACAAACATTTGTAATATACTCATATGTCACTCGCCCTTTTTCATTCACATGCCATCTACGCTACCATACCTCTATCATTCTCTCATTTATAAATCTCAGTCCCTCTTGTTCCTCCATGCCAGCCATTTCCCCATCGTTCACAATCTCATTTTCACCGACACTCACACCATGCTTCCATCGTCAAATCATACCTCTCCTTCTACATCCCAGGTCCCAGGGGGGGGGGGGGTGTGTATCCATTAGGACCTGCATTGCATCCGTCGACACGGTTCTGCACACATTGAGGCAAGCATACAAGACTACTCGCTGACATCTATTCATAATATCTCTAGCATACTGAAATTTCATACTATAAATCACACGCATACCCTTCTTTCTCATTCCCCATTCTCGCCTCATCACTCTACTCATTTGTCCAACCACTCCAGTTATTTTATCTTTCAATCATTTCAAATGTACTTTAAATTGCATTCTCTCGCTCATCCAAATACCTAAATATTTCACACACTCAATTCTTTTCATACCTTTATCTTTCATACGTACATTCTGGCTTCTGGTCATTGCCAAATTTCCTTTCATCATCAACATCACACTCTTAGATCAGAAACACTCACTCCTACTTTATCTCCCCACTGACACACAATTCCCATCCATTCAGTTCCCTTTCTCCCCAGTTCCACTCGGTTTTGCCCTTCAATCATTAAAAACAGATCATCCGCATATGCAACACATTTACATCCCGTCGCACTCAGATCCAAAAGCAAGTCGTACATCATCAAGTTCCAAACAAACGGCCCAGCTATAGATCCTTGCAGACAACCTCGTACTACACGCTTCCATACTATATCATTTATTCCAGTCATACAAACCATTCGGTCCCTCAAATAATCTTTCCACAAACCAGTCTCATTACATTCAATCTCACTCAATTTCTCAATCCCTCTACACCATTCCAAATTATCAAACGCTCCTTTAAAGTCAACATATATCCCTAATACATACTTACATTCACTCTGAGAAACATACTCCTTAACTTTCAGCCATGCAGTCTCCGTAGATTTACCTTCCATAAATCCCTGTTGCGCGTCACACGTTCTTCCATCCATCTTCCGTTCTAGCCTCCTGACTATCATTTCCTCTAGGATTTTCCTTAGGACTGACAATAAACAAATCGGCCTATAAGACCCTGGGTCTGATTTAACTTTATTAGGAGACTTTAACAAGATGATCACCGTGCTTTCTTCCATTCACTCGGAAAGGTATTCGTCCTCAAACACTCATCATACATACTCTTCAAGTATTCCGGTATCGCTCGTCCTACATTTCTCATCATTTCAGCACTCACACCATCCATTCCTGGCGCCTTACCAACCTTATTTCACTAATTGCTTCCTTTAATTCATGCCATTCAAAGCTTTGATCATTTACTTCATTTATATTACCATTCACTTCCTCATTTATTACTTCATTTCCATCATTTAATCCATAATTCACATCATTCATCTCCGAAGCCGGAAATAAGCGATCCAATATCACATTCGCACTTTCATTCCATGTTTTCGTCATTCTTCCATTCACATTCATCGTGTTTAAACATTCACTCCGACATTTTCCTCTACATACTCTATAAGTAGGACCCCATGGGTCCTCATTACTCCATTTATATTTACTCAAACTTCTATTATACTCTAGTGCTCTTTCACACACATTTTCTCCTCGCCGCCTAGCATTCTGCATTTTCTTCCGTTTGTTCAGTACTTTCTTCTTCATTTTCTCTAACTCTCTTGTCTCTTGTTACATACTTTCAAACATTTCAGCCGCTTATTCATCCGCACTTTTATCATTTCGCACATCAAGCTCATCCATTACCGCACTATATCTTAATTCATCCAAATATTCATCCCAATCAACATTCACAGGAATCACTCGCAATAATTATATCAATATCACTCTGTCCATTCAGACCAGAGAACGTATACCATTCACTCGGCTCATTTAACACCTACATACCATTCACAATAATCCAATCTTCCAATTCACGTCCACGCATTTCATTTTCTCTTGACCTCTATTCACATTCACACACTCTATCCATGTATCTAAGATAATCCTCAATATCTCGACCAAATCTGAAATACATGGACACAACATACAGCTCACGAAAATCTCCCTTCAACCACATACACACGCCATACTCATTTGTACACCCACTCACACGTACCCCCTCTATACACACATCATTCACCACAACAACCGCTCCCATTCGCTCATCTTCATGCGCAAATACTTTCATACAGCCTGGTAATCCTTTTATACTTCCATCTACAGCCAC
This sequence comes from Megalopta genalis, assembly GCF_051020955.1. Classification (NCBI taxonomy): domain Eukaryota; kingdom Metazoa; phylum Arthropoda; class Insecta; order Hymenoptera; family Halictidae; genus Megalopta; species Megalopta genalis. Next base: position 399,754 of record NW_027476133.1, read on the forward strand.
GTACGGCTCCTGCAACATCGCTACACTTATTCTCTTCTGATTCATAACCACTCCCAGATCACACGTAACCGTATACGCCCGCTGACAATTACACAGAATCATATTCAACATACACTTAGTCATTACTAATTCTCATTCGCTCTCTTTCAACAATCGTTTATATTCCGGGCATTCTTCAGACATAACCGCATGATCACATTTATAATCTTTCATTCTACAATTTCTACATACAAATCCATCTCTCACACAATTAATTTTTACATGTCCTTTCTCGCAACACTTTTGACACAGATTCTCTTTCTCTTTACATTCCTTCGCAACATGGCCAAAGCCACTATATTTAAAACATCTCAGTACACTCACATATTCTTTAAATTTACAGGATTTATACCTTATATAAATTCTCTCTTCACTAATTAACATACCCAACATTCTTACATTCATTTCAACAATTACATTCCCAACACTCGCATCCTTTCTACTTTTCCTACTCACTATTCGCACTCGTTCATTAAACTCATTTTCGCTCACACATTCCTTTAAATTCTTTTCATACAGTTCATTCAAAAATTCTTTCTCATTCATTTCATTTGGTACATCAAAAACAATTATTTTTGGTCCTATTTTTCTAGGTATTTCTACTTTAAGACCAATCTCATTAAATTTTTCACACTCTTTAATTTTGTTCAACTCATTGAAACTAGCTGTTTCGATCGCTAGTCCACCACTTCTTATCTTTCTCACAGCTCTCACTCGCACATTCAAATCTTCACTCACTTCATTCATCACTTTCTCTTTTACTTGTTCACTAGTCATTGTCACCTTATCATCTTTTGGTTTAACAATGACAGCATATTTCCTATCTTTCTTTTCATCCATTCTACTTACTTTCTCACTTCGCATTCTACCAGCATCCACACCCGTTCCAACACCTATACCCATTCCAACACCCACACCCATTCTAGCCCACCTCCAAACTTCTTCTGACGCATTCGAATTATCAATCTTCCTTCGTTTCAAACTACTGCTTCTACTGCTCTGCCTAACCGAACTTCTACTTCGTTCTCTACTACTTTCGGCGATCGAGCCGTGCCTCTTCGACTCGTCGTCCCCCCTTCCCTAATAATATCCTTTAAAGATATCAATCTCTCGCGTTTAGAATCCATAATTAGTCCACCTGGGCGGAGCCCCTGCACCCAGGTAAGGCTAAATACAACTGGTTTCGCTAGGCATTCAGAGGTTGGCCACTAGCGACCAGCGCACCTGTTGACCACACACTGATGCCATCGACCAGTGCGTACCACATCACCGCGCACCTCTGCTTAGCGTTAGGGATTTTTAGAGAGGATATCATCCTCGCGGCCCAGCTGGTTAAGACAAGACCCCCAGGCCTGTAAAACTTGACCACAGGCTTACGGTATGCTAGAGTTCGGTCACCTTGGGTTCGATGAGGGGTGTATTCTTATTATTTGTAGCCGCACTTGCTACCTCCAACAGACTTGCGCGCTGTAGCCCCTGCCAAGGGGTTTATCTTAACCCCTAAATAATCAATCATGTCGTCAGGCTCAGAACACGGCAGCTTTTATTGTCGATTCTTAGCCTTGGATCTTCTATATGCCACATTTTATTTTTACGGACGATCTGCAACGTGGTTCATTTGGCGGCCTGCACCTTCATTCCCAGTTTGTTGAGGTAGCTGTGTAGCAACTTGGTTTGTTTTTTTAGTTACCTCCTTTTCTTCGGCCAACAATAGCTAGGACGTCGTTTGATGCGGCGCGGTAGGCTCGGGTGGTACGGATCAGGGCGTGCCGCTGAGACTGTCTAAGTTTTCTAATGTGCCATTTGTAAAGCCTGTTGGCCTAACTGGCGGCTGCGTATGTAATAGTGGGGACGTAGAGGCCTTTGTATATCACACCCATATTGCTGTGATTTAGGCTGCAGTGGGTCTTGGTGATGCGAGATAGTTGGCTGAAGATAGTTTTGCTTTTACTAGTGATGTAGTTTGCATGCGGGGTTATATTGAAGCGGGGGCCGTAGTGTTCTCCAAAGTACCAGATGGATGCCGGCATCTTGAACGTGCGGTTTCCAACTCTGATTGTGGATGGCTTGTGGATATCTAGAAACCCTTTTTCGAGGAGGATTTCTGACTTGGTCATTGAAACCTCTCGTTTGTTCCTACCGCACCATGCTGTGGTAATATCGGATATGATGCAAGATCTGAGTTCAATTTCCCTCCTACTAATGCCGGAGACAGTGACGACGAGGTCGTCTGCATATGCCGTCACGTCGTAGCCACAGCGGTGTATTATTCCTAGGAGATCGTTGAATGCGATGTTCCATAGGTAGGGGCCTAAAACTGAGCCTTGGGGTCAGCCTTTGGTGATTGCCTTGGAGGTTATGGAGCTATTGCTGACAATTCGGACTGATGTGTTTGACAGGTAGTCTTGAGCCTGTATATGTTCCTGGGACCGATTCTAGTTTTTAGTTACTGGAGGATAGCGGGCCGCCAGACGTTGTCAAAGGCGCCGCTGATGTCGCAGAGAAGAGCAATGGCATATTTTTCGCCCTTATTTTGAGCAGATTCGCGTAACTAGAGGATGGCATGGATAGGGGGTGTCTATTGAAAACATCGGAGAGTCTGTCGGTGACGAGTCTTTCGAGAGTTTTACTGATGACAGGCAGGAGGTAGATTGGACTATTGATCCATTGTGATCTTCTCAGATTTCTGTCGGCGGTCGTTGACGGAGGGGTCGGTTGGGGGAGCGTACGTGACTGTCTTGCTGCTGCTTGAGTGGTTACTGTGGGCGGGGGCGACCGGGGATGGAGAATGGGTTTTAGATCTTTTCCTGTTTTTGGTTTTTGGTCCTCTGGGAGGACACGATTGCATGGGAGGTGTCCGATTCGTTGTCGGAGTGGATTCTGCACTTGGAATTTCGGTAGAGCCTATTTACCTGAATATATTCGTCCGTGTCTGAGGTGTCCGCGTCCATCTTGTCCAGGGACGGTAGTGAAATGTTACATGCATCTATTGTGGATGAGCTTTAATGAGCGCGACGCGCTAGCTCGTCGTACCAGGCTTTTTTTCCAGTGGAGGGGGAAATGCTTTGCGCACACCAATATCTGGTAGTGTGGGACTCCCGGTAATGTGTGCTATCCGGTTTACCCACTAAAACCTAACCTCCCTTCAGCCAAGTTGTAGGAGCCCCCCTCAATGGTATCCGCTATGCAGCATTGCTTCGTGAGGGGGGCGGCTGGAATTACGGCTGTTAACCGACCTACTTTCGGCGGCTCACAACCATCGTCTGGGTCTTATCTTGTGTCTTCTTCTTCTTTTGTATTTCGTTGAGGACTGTCTCCCTCCTTTTGAGGCACTCCTTGACGTACCCTTTGAAGAGGGTCCTCTTCTCTGTGTCCTTGAGTATGGGTAGAATCTGGTCTATTGTCAACGCTCCGATCTCGCCGACTAAATTGGAGCGTTCACCATCGAGGGCCGGGCATGCGATTATCGCATGCTCGACCGTGTCCTCGGCCCCTTGACACAGCAAGCATGTCGGGTCGTCATGCTTGCCAATTCGTGTGAGAAAACCCGCGAAGCACCCGTGTCCCGTCAGTACCTGCGTCAGATAGTAATCAAGTATCGGGGGCCCCCAGTCGGCCCACTCTGCAATCCTCGGTATAATCCTGTAAGTCCAGCGGCCGCTGGTGGCGGTGTCCCACCTCTTCTGTCACTCAGCCCGCGTTCTCTCTCGTTCCTCCCGTTTGGCCAGCAGTGTTTGGCGCCTAAAATCGGGCGCGCTCCTCTCCAGTCCCGCCACTCGGAGGTACGTACGCCTCCTCTCGGTCGCCACCAGTTCGATTGGCGGGAAACCAGCCAGGATGCACAGCACATTCAGCGCGGTAGTGCGGTACGCCCTGGCCACCCGGGTCAGGATCGCTCTTTGTGCCGCATTGAGCGGCTTCCTGTTACTTCCCATCTTGACCGCCGGAGCCCAAATCGGTGCCGCATACATAATTACCGACTCCACCACTCGGTAGTACAGGGATCGGGCCCAGTAGCCGCCGCCACCCAGGTTAGGGAGTATCCTGCTCAACATACCTGCGTATCTCGTGGCCTTCTCGCTGGCGCCGCGGATGTGAGCCCTGTAGCACTGGTTGCCCTCCATCGCAACCCCCAGGTAGCGCGTTGTCCCGCACATTCTGAGGGGGCTGCCGCAGATCCGAACGTCGATGTTTCCCTTCGCCTTCCTGCTCGTGAGGTGGACGATCTCACATTTGTCCTCAGCGAGCTCCAGATGATTCCGGTCGAACCACCCCTTTATACTCTCGAGCGCGGTGTCGGCCCTGTTTTTGGCCGCTCGCATGTCGCAAGCGGTCACGACCAATGCAGCGTCGTCTGCATAGCCCAGGAGGGTGCAGTCCCGCGGCAATTCCGTTTCCAGGAGCTCGTCGTACTGGACGTTCCAGAGCAGTGGTCCCAGTACCGATCCCTGGGGCACCCCCGCATACACGGGTGTCCGCTCCGCGCAGCCGTCCCTCAGTGTCACTATGCAGCGCCTGTGCAGGTAGCTGTGGAGTATGTTCGTCAGGTGGGGAGGGATGTTCCTCTGTTGGAGGGCCCTCAGGATGTTCTGCCACTTGACCGCGTTGAATGCGTTCCTGACGTCCAGCGTTATGAGGAAGCAGTGTTTCTTCCTCCTTTTGGCCGAGTCCCACATCTCCACCACACGGCTGACCGCATCCACCGTGCTTCTTCCCTTTGTAAAGCCGTACTGCTTGTCCGAGAACGAGATCACGGGTGCAATCCTCCCCTTAATGCAGTGCTCAAAAGCCTTCGCAAGATTGGACAGGATGCACAGCGGGCGCCACGCAGGCCGGTTGTCCGGGCCAGCTTTTTTGGGGATTAACATCAACCTCCCCACCTTCCACTCGCGAGGGAAATACCCCACGACCAGGCATCTGGTGAACAAGTGCGCGATGTGGCCCACCGCACACCCCGCCAGCGCACGTATGACCGTCAGAGGCATGTCGTCCGGCCCCATTGCTCGCTTCCTGAGTCTCCCCAGCGCCACCCGCACCTCGTCCTCCGTGAACGGTGAGCACGGGTCGTCATCCGAGGATCCGTACGGGGTAGGTTGTCGGTGTGTGGCCTCGACGTCCTCCTGGTCGAGCGTCGGAGGAGTGACGGTGAACAGTCTTCCCACCACCGCTTGTTGTTCTTCGCGGCTCAAGGCGTATGGGGGGGGGTCGACCCTTAATGTTTCTCACAACCCATGTGTACGGCTTTCCCCAGGTATCGTAGTCGATATCCTTGATGAACCTCTTCCAGGATGCGTTCTTTGAGTCCTGGATGGTCCATTTCAGGTCTTTTTTGAGGGTCTGGTAAATGGCTCCTGAGAGCTCGATCTCGGGAGCAAAACCCCTTTTCCTGGCCCTCTGGTGTCTTCTTCTGCTCTTTATTACGGCTCGTCTTGCTGCCTCGACCTCGGGCGTCCACCACCACTTAGGGCGTCCGCGTGTCGCCCGATACTGGGGCCGAGTAGACTTCTCGACGAGCTCGCTTAGTAGTTTAATGTAGGCGTCGATGTCCGTCGCTGTTTCTATGCGAAAAGGGGAGGTCAGCGTCACAGTCGTGTTGTAGAGCGTGAGAAAACGGTCCACGACGACCACTCCCGACCGAGGCCCCTCCTCGCAGCCTGTGACCCTCGTTACCGGTGAATATGTGTTTTATGTATCGGTGGTCTGAGGCAGTTTCCGTGTCTAGGATGGTACTTGAGGTAAGTCTCCGGAGCACGGACCCGCCACAGAACATGATGTCAATCAATGAGTGTCGTCCGTTTCTATCGTAGGTGTATCTTCCCTTGCTGACAACCGGGCAGATCCGGATGCGATTGGCCATTTCGAGGGTAGCTGTGCCCCGTGGGTTCGTTTCAGCGGAGCCCCATGCTGGTGATTTCGCGTTGAAGTCCCCGGCCACGATCGTGTGGTCGAGGTCTAGTACGGCCATCAGGTCCTCCAGGTGCTGTAGGTGGGTTTCGAAAGCGTCCAGGCGTATGTTCGGCGAATAGTAACAGCTCACTACAGTGATATCACTGATCCGAACTGCCACGTATCCATCCGCACTGGCCAGGAGTTGTACGGGGTTCAACCTCCTGGCGGCTCTTTCGGTTATCCAGATAGCCGCCCTACCATCGCCGGCCCCGAACCAGTCACTCAGGATCCTCCATGGTTCTGAAATTATTACTACGTCAATTTTCCAGTCGACCGCGTTCTGCTGAAGTAGGTCGTGGGCAAGTCTGCAGTGGTTTAGATTAATCTGGAGCACGTTTAACTGTGTGTCCTCTTTTCTCTTTCTGTCCTTTTGGTTTGTGCAGTTGTGGGTGTTTGTCATAGCTGCGGGTATTATCAGTTGAGAGCGTGTTGTGTTAGATTAGTTGTTGTTGTTGTGTTCGTTCGCCTGTGGTGTCCGGTTTGTTCTTTGTTACAGTTGTTGCTACTCTCATGATTTTTGAGTCGAGCTCCCGAACCAGGGGTTGGGAGCTTCTCGGGGAGTCTTCTCTGTAGATTTCCGCGGCACTTCTGTCGACCAGCGTCACCCTTGTCTCGGGCGTTTTCACCCTTGTCTCAGGCGATTTCCCTGTTCCCTGAGTCGGGTCGGCCGGAGTTGGTGCCTGGTCCTGCTCAATTTCCATGGGGGACGGGAGTGGGTCGCTGGCGTCGGTCTTCGTTGTCTTCGCTCGGGTGGAATTTATGTTCCTCGTGTCTTCTGGGTTCGGGGCTTTGTCCCGGCTGCTTGTCCTTGAAGGCTCTTGTAACCTGGTGGATCTCCTGATGCCCTCGGTGAGCTGCTTCTCCTTGGGTCCCCTCTCTCTCTTGCTTTGCTTTCCACCTTTCTCCCGCACCTCCGCGAGTGCCTTGCTGAATGCCGGGCAGTTGCGCCCCCCCGCTCTGTGGCCTTGGGTGTTGCAGACCAGGCACTTTTCCTCCTTCGTGCAGGTCCTTTCCACGTGGTCGGGGTCACCGCACTTATGGCAGCATTTCGACCGGTCCGCGTTTCTGCACGTAGTGCTGCGGTGGCCGAACTCCCGGCATCTGAAGCACTGGACGACCTCAGTGCGCTCCACCACCCGGCAGAATCCCCACCCCACTCTAAAGCGTTTTGCCTTCAGGAGTTTGGCGGCGTCCTCCGCCGTGGCGATAACGGTGGCGTCCTGGCTGCCCGCATAGCCCGGTCGCAGGGCTTTAACCTGAAGCTCCTGCGTATCCACGATGGGGCCGAGAATTCCACAGAGGGCCTCTCGGATGTCATCGCAGGTGGCAGTTCCGGGTTGACACCTTCGCCCTGACACCTGCGATCTTTTGGTTTATTATAGAGGAGAACCCGGCTGCCTTACCTCTATTGCCCTTGACTGAGATTACCAGATCTCCTCTCTGATTGGACTTGACGGCGGCGATGTTAACCTCCTCTCTGCTTATGTCCACATTTTTCTTGACGGAGCGCAGGATGTCCGCGTATGACTGTCCGTTGCCAGATATGGTCACCGTCTCCATCGGGGCTCTGTCAGAGTCTCTTGTCTTCCTGTCCGCCTCCCTTCTCTTGCTTGGGTAGAGACAGAGCGTTGTCTTACTCTGCCAGTTCTTAAGATGCCAGTTCCGCAATCTTCCTGACGTTGTCCAGGCTGACTCCTTCGGGGCAGATGAGCGCAATGTCTCTCGCCGTCGGGGAGCCCGCAGTTAGCCGCGTCAGGTTTTTGAGGCATTCGTATATTGTGTGAACGCTCACATCATCACCGTCGCTGTCCTTGTGGATGAGGAAGAAATTGGTTTTGGTTCTTGTTGTTGTTGTTTTTGTTTTTGTATCAGCGTTGCCTCTACTCCTGCCCGGGATTAATGTAGAGGTTTGGAGATATGCCACCTCTCCCTTGCGAGCCTCCTGGATCAGTATATCATCCAGGCAAGTCATCCTATTTAGAATTCCGCGTGTCCTCCCATCGGCGGGGCGCAAGTCTGCCGGAGCAAAGCACGCAACATCGTTTGCGTCCTTCAGGGGGGTGTCGTTTGCAGCAGTTCTTGTGTGAGCGTAGGCGTCGGCGGCCCATTTACGGCTCGTGATTTCTCTGAGATCGTCCGCGCTGAGTTCCGCTCGGTCCGAGTGGAACTTTCCGATCGGTCCGCGTGGCAGAAAGCGGGGCAGTCCTTGGTTCTGGATGAGTGGTTGTGTGGCTTGTTGAATCTCTTGCAGTTTACACATGACGGGCTATTGTTCTTGTTTGGGCAGTTGGAAAAGGAGTGTCCATCTTCAGCGCAGTGGCCACAAGTTTCAATTGTGGCCCTGCAATATTTGGCAATGTGTCCGAAGGCCTGGCACTTATAACACCTACTAACAACGTTATAGTCTCTAAGAGAGCACGAGTGCCAACCTAGAAAAACACGTCCTGTTGCTGCGAGTTGTTCCCTAATTTCTGGTGCTGTTTCAATTATCCAGTTTGTGGTGTCCTTGGTTCTGTCTCCTGATTTAAATACGATTTTTACTTTTTCCACGAATTCTGTTTCGGTTAGGTGTTCTAAGTTTTGGCTTCTCAGGGCTGTGAGGAGTTCTTTTTCGTTAGTGGAGTTAGGAACTGAGTAGATTATTATTCGCGGTCTCTTTTTAGCGGGTGATTCTGTTTTTAGTCCGGCGTTTTCTAGGTTTTTATTTCGTATTATTTTATCTAAGTCTTCTTTAGTGTCGGTCTCTATAAGCACTCCGTTGTTTTTTATTTTTCTTACGTTTCTTATTTTAATATTGTCCTTTGTTGGTGTTATGTTTTTCATTATAGTTTGTTTAGTGTTTTCGCTGCTGCAGGTGTCGTTGTTTAGTCTCGGGTAAACTGTGGTCACAAAGCGGGGTGTAGATTTGATGGAGGTGATTGTCGTGGTTCAGGTGTTGGTTCGTGCTGCGTCCGCGTAGGAGGTCGGTGCTGTTGTTTGTTGTTGTTGCGGGGCCTTGCTGATGTTGTTCACGGTGTGAACTACATTGCTGACGATTTGGCTGAGCTTCCCTATTTTTCCGTGTAGTGAGTCTTGTTCCTGTGTCTTGTTTTTTAGTGTCTTGTTTTCTCGTTCTATTTTTTCGGCATAGTCGTAGGCGTCCTTAATTATGTTTTTGAAGTGCCTTGCATCTTCCGATGGAAGGCTGTCCGCAAGCTCACGGCTGAAGGTGAGAAGAATCAGGAGCGGCGAGGGTTCACTGGACTCTTCCTCTTCGTTGTTGTGGCGTCTTTTGTATTCTTGCTCCGTGTCAGAGCCGGCCTTCCTCTTGAGCTTCTTTTTCTGCTCGATGGATTCTCCTAATTTTCGGGCTGCGCGGGACTGGACAATTTTCCAGTCATTGTCCAGATCCATCTCCATGGTAATTTATCCGCGTGTCCGAGTCACGCGGCCCGGAATTTAAGTGCAGGTTTTTAGTTTTAATTTTTACGCAACAGCTGCGTGCATTCTGATTACTATCTCATCGATGCTGTTTAATGCTTCCTTGTATACCGCATCCCGCATCCTGGAAGTAGACAAAATTAATCTAAAAAAACAGTAAAAAAATGCAATAATAATTTGAAAATGTTCATTGCTAAAATTACCTCCAAAAATAAAAATCCAACGGATTCAAATCGGGTGACCGTGGTGGCCACGGCACTGGTCCGCCATAGCAGATCCCTCTGTCTTGAAAAGTTTCGTCTGTATACTAGATTTCGTCTAATTCTCCTTGGCTTTTCGGACAAGTATGTTATTAGATAAATTTCTTCGTTCAACTTCCAAACCAATAACTTCTTTTCTCAGTTCCTTTAGCATTGTGTGACAGTTGTCCTTCCCACATTGAAAATTTGTCACTGAATTTGCATATTGTTTAATCGCATTTTCAGAATTTTTTAAAGCTTCTTTCCTATTTCTTTTACCTTTGATGGCAGGCCTGATCCGTCTGCCAATATGTTGCTATCAATCATCTTCTCTGTCTCCGAATTTTCTTTCCTCCTTCTATCGTATTTTTCGATAGCTTCGGTTAAATTTCTTTTGGCTTCTTCCGATTTTTGGATCAGATCGTCCAGCGAGATTCCTAAAAAAAACTTCCTCTGAGAACAAGTTTTCTTGTTCTTCCTGCAGTGCCCTTATACGTTTACCACCTAAATCTGCTATCTGCAATTCGATTTTCTTGGTCTCATCTCTTGATATATATCTCTCTACGCGATATATCCATCACTTCTTTTCCCAATTCCATTTCAGCAATTACTTTAATCCTTGTCTCTAACTTAACATGCACAGATAAATGCAAACTCAAAGATTTAAGATATTTATTAACTGGAAACAAGTATGGTAAATTCTCTCCAATTGTTCTTCATCTTGTGAATAGAAATGTACAGTTTTGGAAGAGGGGGGATGGATACGATTATTCGAGCCTTGCGCCTCGTTTTCATAGTTGTTCACATAACCAGCTTTATTTACGAGATAAAGGACAATTCGGGAGAATTTACTGTACTATACTGTACCTTTTTTATCGTATCAACTTTTTTCTTCAGTTTATCATCATTTCTTTCTATTTCCGACAATAATACTTCTATTGAACCATCAAGCTCTACTTTTATTTTCTTTGTTAATATTTCGATTTGCCGTTTGCATAAGTTACATTCGGCTATCTTGCTTTCTGAAAAGAGATTGTGATTATAAACATATAAGCTTTCGTTGTAAGATAAAGTTTCATTATTGTATTAAAGGAATCACTTTCTCGCATCTTTTAATCTTCCAAATTTCTAATGCTCTGCGCTAGAGGTTCCAATTCGTTATCGAATGTTTTCGAAGGGGGCGGGGATTTCTTTCTTGTATGCGGAGACATCATAGACGCAGTCACGCGGGACTAGCGAACGAAAGAGTGTCAGTCGTGGAAAAACCGTCGTCGCTCTGGCTGCTCGCGTTTCGTCCGCGAATTAGCAGACTCAACATTCCGAGTAAAATCGGAATGCGTTGTTTGACTGCGCAAATAAACGACAACCTTGCGTGTCTAGGTTAATACTGAGCTCCAAAATCGATGTAGTTTCCATCACTGTACGTCTTTCGTCAATTTGGATATATAACGGTCTTATTTCACAAGGGTATTTCATTTTAAGGGAGACCCCATAATCGAAAAATAAGTCATGATTCCGTCTCCGTATTCGCACTCGTTTCGCTCGCTTCCATCTTGCGTGAGGCTTCTAATCGGCCGACACTTTTGGCAAACTACAACCTAATTGTACCACGCAGTCTCCTTCTATTCAGTATGTCCCGTGTCAGATTTGCACATTTTTTTATCTCACTCGCGCAGGAGGTGAGATCTTTCATTCGTTGTTCCGACATTTCTTCGTATTTGTGTACCTCGAGTCAATGTGTGTTCTCTTTTCGTTACACCTACGCGCTTCGCCACGAACGACGTATTTCGACGATTTTATGGTAAATTTTGTTTGCACAAAAAAATATGTGCTTTATAAGCACATTTCAATCGGCGCATTCTGAATAAGTATTTTGAGAACATATTTATTCCGACATGCGGCACAACTCTTTTTATTTCGACCGTCAAATCTTTTTTTGTTCGTCCATTCGTTGGAGTGAACATTGGTCGACAAATTGTTCTTATTTTCGTTTGGTCATAAGAGCGAGGAATATTTCAATCGACATCTTCCGGCAAATTTATTCGTGTCGTCTTTTTTTTCGATCTACGACGAGTTAACCGTCCTTTTCCCGCGTTCTCGCTCTCGTTCGCTCGCGGCAAGGTTTTGCCGAATGAATGAATACGATCTCGTTTGTCCGCACGAATTTAAACAAGGAAATTATAGGACATAGCGGTCTCTGCTGTTACTCAGGATTTGAATGGATTTACTTTTCAAAGGAGCTGGAAAGCTATAGCTCTCCAGCGTGTCTTTATTTCACTCTAATCACACAATTATTATACGAGAGTGGGAACTTGTCCACTTCGGTTCATGCTCCTTCCTGATCAGTCGTAAAAATGGGACTGCCGCGCGCTTAACGAATGGCCCACTTATACTCCTGTCTTATCTCTTTCGGGAACTGAAAGTGGGGTGGTAAGGATCAGCGTTGCAACGGCCGTGGAAGCGGTGGCGTCTGGGGATTTAGTGGCCCAATCTGCCCTCGCGGGCACGACGGTGGCATCAAGCGACACCACCTGCGGTCTTGTTGCCATGGTGGTCACCGCCTTATCCACCGTGGCATTCTTCCTCCGTTTGGGTTTTGCTCGTTTGGAGATGCCTTCACTCGCTTGCCCTGCACTGGCGGGGCACGTACGGCTGTCGTGGCGGTGTCTGGCCGGCCTGTCCGCGCCCGCACAGAGCAGGCAATTGGGCTGGTCCGAACACCCACTAACCTTCTGCTCCTGACTGCCGCACCAATAGCAGTAATCGGACCGATCCTCGGCTGCAGTGCACCCCGGCTTCGTATGGCCCATACCGAAGCAGCGATAACACTGCAGTGGCCGGGCGCCAAGGGTCTCCACGGTAGCCTGGGTCCAGCCCATTGTGATCCTGCCTGCAGCCGCAACTTCACGTGCGGCCGTTGCAGGACACTGGACCCAGAGGGTGACAAGACCCGAGGGGGAGGACCGTGTCTCACTGGTTCTGACCTCCCCCTTGGTGCACCCACCAATACGAGCGATCACCGTGGCGATCTCTCGGGGGATGGTTGAGTTAAGGAGGTCGCGGATCCTGTAGATCCGCTTTCTTCGTTGGCCTTGGAAGAGCGCGATGCTTAATCTGTGCCAGATCTACTTTGGACCTGGCAGTGGACATCGTCGCAGCGGCACTACAGCAGGCGCGGCCTCCGGTCTTACGGGATTCGGCAGAGTCGACCCCCGGCACCTCCCAGCAGACCAGGCGAACTCAGTCGCCGACTTCCCGGGACCCCTCCCCACGGCGCTAGCTCCCTCCTGAACGATGGCAATATGGCATCGATGAGGGAGCCGATCTACGCCAGCAGGTTTCCCGGCTCAGCCGCGGGTGCAGTCGCGACCCTCGCTGCTTCCGCCTCGGGTCTGATAGCATCCAGGTGCCGACGGGCAGTGGCGGCACCGGTGGTGGCACCGGTGACGGATCCGTCCTCGAAGGCGGCATCGCCGAAGCCGACGCCCGCCCCTCCACCAACTGACGGAACCGCGACATCTCTGCCCGCAGCTGCGCCAGCTGACCATTCAAGAGGGCATTCTCCGCTTCCAGCGCCCTTGTGGAGTCTGACGATGACCGGAGTGCTAGTTCTCCGACCGTAACCCGTGTGTTGTGTGCGGTCACCCTCAACGCCCAAGCCAGGCTGCCCTTGAGGCCCTTAGATATCGAGGCCACCTTTGCGACCTCGTCCTGGGTTTGTAGCACCTTTGCAGCAATGTCCCCAGTCAGACGGCGGCGGCACTCGCTCGCGAACGTATTGGACGTGATCGACGAGTCAGAGTCGTCGCCGTCGATGTCCGATCGCCCCAACGCAGAGCGCTTCACACCGCAACCTGCCGCGGATCGGGTCTGTAGCCTAGACTCCGCCAGGCACTCAAGGCGCATGATTAGTTGGCCTACGTCTCCTTCCCCACCCTGACATTTATTGTCAATGACAGTAAATCTCCTTATCACATTATCCATCGGGGGGGGGGGGGCTAGGGGATCTTCCCCACCCGAAGGGCAGTCGTGGGATAATCGTCGCAAGAGAGCCTGCTCGCCCACACCCGAATACGACAGGCTCTGGCGGTTCCGAAGCCCTCTGAGCAGTAAACTCTATATTGTTATGCGACATATGTCCATAAACTCTTCGTTGGTCGCTCTTAGTTTTAGTATCCTTCCATTTTCGCAGCTGGGATGATCGAAATACGTGAGACTTTGCTATTTGTTGGGCAGCATAGCGATTGGATTTTTACATAATTTTTATGAACCCAGGATTTCCCCTAAATTCGAACTATGGCGGATCGCTTTTATCGCTTGTCCATGTATCCACATGATCATCAGGACTATGAAGCTGCTCAATCAATGAAGTTTATAGAATCCTTCGAAGTCATTTTACAGGGAAAGGTCGTATTTTGTCTTCACTTTCAGATGTAAACTAGGTTTCGCACGTATCACTTCCTCCCGAAATTATGTCGCTATCGTCCTCAGAGAATTCTACCTCGTTGGTAGAAAATTCTTCTTAAAAAAATACTGATTCTTCTTCACGATCCATTGTTCTGGGTTGAGGAAATAAGTTATTTATTTTTATTCTAATATTAGAATTTATATAGCTATGTATATGATGTACTTTCGTTAATGCACCACCTTCTAAATATCACCATTTATATAATTCAACACTATGTTTTTTGATAATACGAGTAGATACGGTCCTTTGCTTTCAAAAAATCTATCTGATAGAAATATCATTTATATAGGAAAAGCACCGTCAGTCTCTAAGTTTCTAGGGTAAGTACTGTGCTCTTCGGCACAGTCCTCTTCCCAGAGAGCATCCGGTTCCCCTACTTTTTAGTCAGTTCTTTGTACAATTGTTTATTACTTTGTAACGTGTAACGTTGAGTCGATGACGTGGGGCCATCGGCCACGTGCACGCACTACAGAAAATATCTTTCAATATGAAGATTTTTATTTAAAAAAACAACACTACGAGATAATTCATACGTGGCACTCAGCACAAGAGTATTATTTTGTGACGCCAGCTACGAGTTATCTCGTACTGTTTTTTTTTCAATAAAAATACTGTAAATGCCATTGCAATATTATATCAGTAACTTAATATTATTATATTTTGTAAAACTTCATGTTTTCTTTCAAATAAAACCGTGGCACCCAGGGCAAGACGCAGTAAATTTGCGTGGCAGTCAATGGGTTAAAGACTTGAATGATCTTTCGTTTGAAGAAGAGGAAAGTAAAACACAATATCTAAAAACTCTAGACAAAGAAGAGATAAATCTAACTATTCTTTCCAGTATTTTAAGTGGAGCAGGAGCTAACGCTGCAAAAACCTTTAAAGACTTATATGACCTTTGGTTTGATGAAGAAAGAAGTAAAACAGAATGTTTAAAAATTCTGGAAAAACGAATAAATCTAACTAATATTTCCAGTATTTTTAACCCCTTGCACTACGCGGAAACTCTGGAAAAGCCGTGCCAAACTTGCCCGGCGGAATGTTCGCGGGAGGAATGCAGCAGCGGAGCTCGAGTGGCGTAATTTGAAACACGACACTTTACGACCGAATTACATAGTTCCGCTCGTATTTACTTCCCGCAATGGAGCTCTTTGGAAATTCAAATGAATTTGAATAAAAAACTAGCAAAAAATAGTTTAATTATTACATATTATAAGAAATAAATTTTGCATAAGTAATAATAATATGATTAAGCAATAGCGGGTAAATATAAATGAAAGCAAATCCACGATAGTAACATTTTAAGTGAAATCAATGTCGTTATCACCAGATCTAAAAATGAGAAACAAAATATAAATAAGCAATTAAATATTAACAAACTATTAAGTTAAAAAATAATTACGAATCAAAAATTAGTAATCTTGCTTAGTATGATAGGTTATAAAACAATTCGGTACATGTAAGGCCACCTTACATTTTGAGCATTCCCACGTCGTTTCATTTCGTACATTGTGTTTGTGACACACGTTGCATATTCTAGTTGAATGTTGCTTTGCGGGAGTTGGATCAATATGTTTTGCAAAATGAGCCCAATATTGTGCCTGTAAGCATATTGGTGTTTCATATCCTGCAGATGTCGAGCGTCTTGTGTAGTCAGGTAGCTGAACATATTTTAAAATTGCCTCGGCTATATCTATTCTGTAATTCATATATGATTGTCTTCCTGAATCTTGTAATTGTTTTTTTATAATATACGTATTAAATAGGGCCACTTCGGACATGTGAAAATAGAGTTCTTTATAACCCTTCAGATATTTCCTCATGATGGGGAAACATGCCAACATTTGGTCATTGAGGTCAATCCCACCCATTTCACTGTTGTATTCAATCACGTAATTGGGTTTCAATTTGGTTCTAGCGTGTCTATCCCTCACCTCGGTCAATTCCACAGATGCGTGTTTGGTTGTCAACATATAAACATCACGTTTATCGTTCCATTGTTACGAGCCGAGGGCCAGGCAGGTTGGGTGGCCGGAGGTTGCACGCAATTGGGATTTTTGATAGGGGTGCGTAGATCGGCCGATGCTTATTTCGGCATGGGTGGCTACGTTTAAGGTTAGGATAGGGTGCGTAGACCAGCCGATGCTTATTTCGGCACGGGTGGCTACCGTTAAGGTAAGGATAGTATTGGGAGGAATTGGTATTAGACTGCAACGTAACTTTGTAAGAAAAAGAAATAAAGATATACCTCGAGCGGTAAAGACATATCTTTGTGGGTTATACCAACTACTGCTTCGAAATAGGAAATGGAAATAATTGAACTTGTAACCAAAGAAAACTGGTAAAAGCTAATTTATTACGCGTTTCCGGTTTTTACAAATGTATGTAGGTGTTCGCGGACTATCGCGCTCTCAGCTTTTCGCACTGAATCGGCGGGGGCTTCTGATTTGATGTCTACTACCCACTAGATTGTTCGAAGGAGAATTAAGACTCGATCTCACTAGCGTTTCCACGTCGACGAATGACTCGAAACTAGCCCGATTCCCGGTCGCGTTTAGGCCTTTATATAGCCAGATTTTCTCTGTAAAAATGGTAGTAGGGGTGTTCCTATGTGATCCGATTCCAGAAACGTTCGTCGTCGAACCCCTTTGGCGCCAGCCTGGCGTATGCCTTCAGAAAGGAATATAAAAGATTCGTGGGAAGATTCTCCGTACGTTACACCATCTTATAGCTAACAACCCGTTGCACGTTCTGTGTAGATATTCTCCTGGTTTTAATTTCTTTTTTAGAAGATCTTTCGGCATAGTTTTCCTGGTATTACGCACGGTACAAATAACATTTATCTTTTGATTGTGCAATTTCAGAATTAGAGCGGGTGAGGAATACCATTTGTCCATGTACAGAAGTCTCGAGTGATTTAACGTGCAGCACCTGCCCAAAGGCTTATCCACACGGCCCCCATGGGCGCGGAATTGAGATACGCTCAATAAGCGCGCTCCCACATGCCAAGCCATGCAGGAGCTACCAGTTACTACGAGAACGCGGACTCTCGTCAGCAGACAACTGGTGGTGCCGAGCCCTTTCTATGCTCTACCGGCTCAGCAGGTCGGTTCCCGAGCTGAATGCCGCAGCTCACCCGTCGAGGCCCCTAACAAATTGAGAGGGGGGCAGAACAAGGAGGGAGGGAAGAGGTAAGGAAAGGAAAGGAAGGAGCCTCTGGCCAGCTTTAGCCATTTACCACTGCCCCCTCGATGGACCTACCCTCTGCCGGCCCGAGGTATCCCGAGCCAGATGGACGGAACCTCGTGGGCACGCCGACACCCGAGGTACCAGTATTTAGAAGGCCGACTGGTAGGACCTGTCGTAGCTACGCTACTACCATGTTCGGAGACACCGCATATCCAGCACTGGTCGGCTAGCGCTTCGGGATCGTGTAGTCGCTACTCTACAACGCCTAGCACTTAAGGAATCAGCAGAATAGGATCCAGCAAGCCGTATCCTACCCGCCTTTCTGCCTGTGTTCAGCGCCCTGCGCCATTTGTCCATGTACAATGTGTATCCTTTATTTAGTACCGATTTTGCCACTTCCATCACAACATTTTCCGATGCACTGTCATTTAGGTCAATTTTTTCTTGGCCAATATATATTTTTAATTTGTTGCAGAATCCAGTTTTTGCTTCATATAATTTATATATTTTTATTCCAAACCTGGCTCGTTTGGATGGGTTACATTGTTTGTATGCCAAGCAGCCCTTATATTGCATTAATGACTCATCAATACTTATATATTGATCTGGTGTGTAAGTCTTATTGAATTTGTCATTCCAATAATTAATAATTGGTCTTATCTTGTGAAGGCAGTCGTTGCTTTGGACCGTTACATTATTTGCGAAATGATGTGATATTTGAGTGAATCTTTTCAACGGCATTACTGTACCAAATGTAGGAGTTTCTATCACTTTCCGCTCAATATTAGGTTTTTTGACTTGCGTCATCAAAATACACAACGCATAATAAGCGAACATCTCATTCTTGGTGACTGGAAACCAACGATCATCCATTTTCCTTCTTCTCCTATTTCTCATTATTTGTTGGGCATAAAAATTTGTTTGCGTAACTACAAGGACCAGAAAGTTTCGTCGAACTCAGTAAAAAATATATCTAATGATCTGTCATGTGTATCTAACTGATCTAAAACATAGTCTTTTACACCATGAGACTCGGAATATACCCAAATTTTTATTATGGTTTCAGTTTCCTTCCAATTCCAGTCAATACTCGAATAAGATCTAGGATTTTCCTCTTCATCAGTATTATATATAATTAATCTTCGTGCAGGATTCACCACTGGCACAATGACGCTGCTGACATCAGAATTTTCATCACTCTTTGTAACTATTTCTTCTTCTCTTTCATTACTCTCACTTCTCCGCGAGGTAAGTGCTTTATTACCAATTTTGCTTCTTTTCTTATGCATAGTCGTGAGCTTAGTAAAATTATAAATAATGAAGAATATTACTTTCTGTAAAGGAGGCTGTTCTAAACGTATGCGCCTTGTACAACGGAATGGTACAAGCTGAAGAACGACTGAAACTTTCTTGGTCTCGCCAAGTGCCCATGTTTATTTAACTTAGAGATGTTATCTGTACCGCGGACCTGTAATACTATCCCCTAAGTAACATTTGGCCTATATGGGGACACAGAATGCCATTCGAGATAATCATACTTGGCCCGAGATTAGGACCACGATTCAGACTCGTGATATCTATGTTTGGCATGGAATTGTAGCACGAGTCAGACTCGTGATATTCAATTTTGGCACAAAATTTTCATCACGAGTCAGACTGGTGAAAGTAGTGTAAGGGGTTAATGTAGTAGGAGCTAATGCTGAAAAAGCTTTTAAAAATTTATATGGCTCTTGGTTTGATGCAAAAGGAAATAAAATACAGAGTTTACAACATTTTATTGCAGTCAAAAATAAGGCGAAGAGCTTTACGCTGCATGACTTATCTAGCAGGTCAAGAGGACGGAAAAACGCACACTATGACGACCCACACATAGAAGAAAAACCATATACGTGTATTGGTTTTGGAGTATTACATTCACTAAACTGACGCTTTAATATCGAAGTGTGCAGTTCGCAAGTGGAAAATTTAGATTCCCAAACGACTAAACTTGAGATCTTCGGTTGTAGAAATATCCGTTTTGCAGTTATTGAGGTGATATTTGCAATATTCGGCCAGAGTGGTGTCAATCTCACGAGCATGACATCACAAGGTGACCGCCGCTAACAGTTTTTCGTAAACATCGAGAGATTTAGAGCTCGAATCGAAAATTCACAACCGAAGCAACCGAGATAAGGCATGTACAAAGGCAGTGGAGTGTATTACATAATTAAGACATACGGCTAGTGGATCTAAAACACTACCTCGAGGTTCCGACATTTTTCACTACTAGCGCCACAGTTCTCTTCCAACCAAAAAGATGCACCAAAGACGAGCTTGTCGATGACTATAGTCAGTTACAGTCGATAATACAGATCGACAAGTTACATAGTTTTATACTTCCATCTAAAATATTTAGGACTAGGAAAAGGTGGCATGCGGGGCAGTCCCCATACTCGAGCGGCACGGTAGTTACAGCAGCTACGCTCGTCGAATATTGTAAATATCTCAAGTATAATAAAAAAAGTGGTCATTTCTGCAACCTTGAGCTTAGACTTTTCGAAATCGAAATATCCAACTCCCGAACTGCTCACTTGAATATTGGCACGTCCATCTTAGTTGATGTGAACAGTTGTCACAAAGATATTCTCCGACGCCCTAGGTTTCTTGACCAGGGGAAGGTAGCATGCGGGACATTTTGCAACATAATCTTTGAAAACATTAAAAAGTTCTGATTTGTGTTCCATTAAATATGTAACACAATAATGAGTGTACTCATCTATGAATGTTACAAAATAATTTTTGTTATTTATTTTGGAAGGATTAATTGGACCGCACACGTCCGAATGTACTATAAACAAAGGTCCTTTTACATGATCTTTATCTTTATTCTTTTTAAATGGCAATCGTGCTTGTTTTCCTTTAATGCAAGCTTCGCATAAGTTATTATTTAGTATTATTTTATTTACCAATTCAATATCGCTAATCATACCTTTATTTCTTAACTCTAAGAATTTACCTTTTCCAATATGTCCCAAACGTTCATGCCGTAGTTCAAAATTAGCTTTGATAGTGTTGTACATTTGGACTGAGTTTACTTGTTCATGCTTTATTTTCATGCTCCCATCATAACATGATGGAAGTGGTAATAATAAATGAGAAATTACATCTATCTCTTCTAATTTTCCTCCAGCTGCTTTCAATTCAGTGATTAGGCCATCAAATGTCGTGAAGTGTCTCATCAATGGGGTATCACTTTGCAATTTTGTAGTCAGTAATTTCTTTCGCAGAGCCAGTTGAGTGGCGAGACTTTTTCGCTTGTACAATGCCTTCTGCTTTATCCCACTTCTCCGTTTTATTCAGTGGTGGTTCTTCGTCGATTATTTTAGTTCTGTCAGCACAGCACGTACACGGAATTTCGAAACACTGTATCGTTCACCATCGAACACTTTAATGTTTCGTTTTGTACCCGCACTTTCCATTCCATTGTTCTATAAGTATTTACAGTTTCTGTTTATGACACTAGAACGTTACACGTTAAAATAATAGCGTTCTCTTTGCACAGTCCTTTTACACTTCCTTTGAATGTAAACTCGCTCGTACCAGACGAAGAAGTGTAGCGACCAGTCGTGCGCACAATAGGAACTTCAGTCCTCGTGCAAACGGCCAGCGTAATTTATGACTCTCCTTCGAAGAAGCTATTTTTGAGATGACAAGTCCCAAACCTTGACAGCACATGTTTGCAATAGAGTTTTTTAAGAAATTCCTCAATAGCTACAGAGACCGTCATTAATTAGGAGAGTTTCCGAAGGGTACTCGAAGCGGATCCAGCGACTTAAGGGCCATGTGGTCCGACGCGGGTGATCCGGAGGAAAAGTTTCACACGTTGTCACGTACAACTCATTATCCCCTCTGATTACTACGCCGTCCCGAAAATACGCAAAGAGCGTAAGGGGCAGGCGGTAAAAAGGACAAAATGAGCAACGCTGATTGGAAAGGCCCAACGCGTGGGGTTGACCAATCAGGGTTGTTCAAGAGTTTTACCAGGGAAAACGGCGAAGGGAAAAAGCAGACTCATTCACTGCATCGCGACTCGTCCTAAGACACAGTCCGCGGAAATAAAGTTTTTCCACCGCACACGAATGTACTAGTAATTCCGAACCATCCTACCCAAAGAAGAAAATTTTATATATTTTATATTTTATAACATCTATTGGGATTATGACTTGGATTATTTCTTAAATGAATATGATCTTAATTCTTTTTCTTAAAAGTTTTATTATTACTTTTATTTGAGAGAAGGTATATGTACGAAATGACTGAGAAACCAAATTCAACTAAGAGACGGGCGACTGAATATCGCTTGCCTATATACCCTTTTCGGTGTTAGGAATATTATCTTGAATCTGACAAGTTCGGAGATGACTGCATTTTCGCAAAGAAAAGAGTTACTTCAAATGACGCTCACAAATTCAAGTCTGCCCCGCATGCCACCTTCCCCTGGTCAAAAAACCTAGAGCCTGGTAGAATATCTTCGTGACAACTGTTCATATCAACTAAGATAGATGTACCAATATTCAAGTGATCAGTTCGGGAGTTGGGTATTTCGATTCCGAAAAGTCTAAGCTGAGTTGCTTCGGTTGTAGAAATGACCATTTTTTATTATACTTGAGATATTTACAATATTCGACGAGCGTTGCTGCTATAACTGCCACGCCGCTCACGAGTATGGGGACTGCCCTGCATGCCACCTTCCCCTGGTCAAGAAACATAGAGCGTGACATAACGGGCTCATGAAGCAGGAATCAGTTTCATGAAACTCAGTTTGTTTTAACTACAACGGTTTGAAACGGTTTTAACGACATGGCAACATTGCAGCGAGGAATGAAATGTGGCAACCATGTTTAGTCGCTATCCTTCTGTTTCAGCTTTTTTTCTCTCTTCCGCTACTGTTCAATTTTCTTACATTCCTGAGTCGGTATTTCATACATTCTTTTTTACCGATACATCGTGTTCGATACCTGTGCGTGTGCCACCTGGCGGTCGAAAATATTTCTAATTTGCTTTGTTTAATGTCCGTTCGCACAACTGCAGCGCGTCGATCAACTCCGTCAAGGTTGAATTCTTACCCGCCCCGTTATGACCCTTCAGTCCCGAGGTTATCGGTCCTGCCTGGCACTATGCTTACACGCCTAATGTGAACATTATCAGTCGAGCACGCTACTGGCACGACTCGAGCCTGTCACGTACATGTGAATCGGCCCTTAATGAAAAATAGTAACTAATGAGAGATGAGATCCAGCTGGAGCGAGGCAGCAGAGCCAATGTGCGGAACTGGGCTTTGAGCGCTTGTTGGCTCAGTCATCTTGCGCCAACCGAGTTCACCTCTCATCGATCACTATTTTTTGTTAATAACTCGTAAACAAAAGATGCAGACCACATATTCGCTAAGGAAAAAATTACTTCAAATGAATCCTTTCCTGCAAATAACATTTTTTTGGAACACCCTGTATAATCTCCGAATATTGAAGCGTGACAGCACAATTTTAATCTATAGCCTAATAGCAATATAGCAATTCATTATCAACGATTCTCATTTTAAGTTGCTGGTGTCTCTTGCTTGTTTTGTTTCAAGTATTTGTCTTTATTTTATTATTATGGATTCTTCATTACGTTTCTAGACCCTTATTCTTACACATATAATCAAATATTTTTTGATCCTTTATATAATTCATATCCGTTTATGTATCCGTTTATGTAATACCTTTACCTAGATATATAACGATTATATATAACGCGTAGTGACTATGTGTTTTGTGTATACGCTCAGCTCATCAGACTTTGTCATCTCTCTATAAATGTCCCCAACATTATCGAACGCAACTTTTAACTGCAACCGTAGAAAAAGGCAATGACGGAAGTTGTGCGTAACGGATGTAACGCTGACACTTCCGACCCCACTCTCAGTCCCAACAAGAGATAAGACACAGGTATTGTAACTCTGACACTTCACGCCCCACTCTCAGTCCCAACAAGAGATAAGACACAAGTATAAATAGGCCATTAATAATGCGAGCAAGCAGTGACATTCTAATAATCGGCCCGGAACATCGATCACAGTGTAAAAGTTCCCACTCTAAATGTATCAATTTTATAAAACTGTTGTAAAATAAACATACGCTGAAAAGCCATAGCTTTCCAGCTCCTTTTAAAAAGCGAAGTCATTCAAATTCTGCGTAACAACGGATACAATAGTTACGTCAACGTTTTTCATTTGATGCAACAAAAACTGGAATAACATGTTTTCGAATTTTTGTTGCTTGAAAGCTGGAGAGAAAATTAACATATCTTTGAAAGTACGAGAACATTAGGCAGGCTTACTTCTTGACCCTTCTTATGGACGGTATCTGAAAAATACTTCATTTATTTTTAAAAGTTTGGAGCATTAGGAGGAATAACAGTTTTCACAGGTGATTTCATAGACTTTTATTTTTGGTTTTAAAACAGATCAAATACCTAAATTATTATTGCCTTAAAAGAAATTACTACGTATATAATTGTATGATTGCGAATATTTTATAATTCCTACATGGAATAATCTCCATAGACATTGATTCTTGTCTCTCAATTTATTCTCTCTCAGTAAACTACTAAGTACACCTACCCTATTTCAATGAACAGTGAATCGCTACCTAAATCTACAGTGATTCATACACATTTAATTTTTTTAACTTAATTAACATTTTTAAGATCTCGATAGCTTGTATGCATACTAAAAATTTCATCGATATCGGTTCACGTTGATATGAACTACGGAAAATTAAAAATTCCAAAACATTGTAGTTTTTTTATAACTTTCGACCGATAACTGTAAGAAATCTCGAGATTTTGCATTGTGTAATTGTTTGTAGTTCCTAACAATGTTATTCGATGAAATTATCGATTAATTACCGAGATCTTTGTTTCTTTCTTTATTTCTTATATTTTCATTATTGTCTCAGATAAAAACGTTGTCATTTTTTCATTTCGTAATCATCTTATCGAATTGCAAATTTTTAAAACAATTTTTTAGTATAGCATGATTTATTTATCCTTTTTTTATAATTGGTTTTCAAGAAATTTAGGAATATTATTATTATTAAGGTTCTTAGGGGCTAATGTCTATCCTGTAATATTAATGGGATGATAATCAAGATCTAATTATTCAATATTAGGTTCAATTCGTTCTATTGCTCAATCAATTTCTTATGAAGTTAGATTATTTTTAATTTTTTTCAATATAATTATTGTAATTGACAGATTTAATGTAGTTAATTTTATCAAATATCACCCTCAGTTTTTTAAATAAAACCCAAAATTTTCGACAAAAATGAGGTATTGCATGGAAAGTACAAACGTTAGAAAGTTCTAAATGGTGTTAAAAGATAGAGGAGAGTTTCCCGAATATAATGGCATGCAATTTATTAATTGTTTTTGATCCTAAATAGCAATGAATTATGTTAATTACATATTATATGTTCAAATGTCATTAAGTCAATTACATGAATATCTATCTCTTGTAATCTTGTGGCCATGGTCTTATGTTAACATATAAATACCTGAAATATTTAATATAAGTATAAAAAATAAAGTATAAATAACTTATATTAAAATAAAGTATAAATAAGTAAAAAAAAAAAGTATAAAATATGATGATCAGTGAAGGTGTAAAATATACTATGTTTCGCGTTAATAATGTAAATAATTAACCTACGATCTGGAGAAAGTCCCATTCCTACTATATGTCCATATAAGTCAATTACATAATCCACATTATCGAATTTTTCAACTATAGGGGGTTATTTGAAATAAAAGGGTGTAGGATGAGACACACGTAAATAACTATATTTTAGAAAGAAATGAAGGAGACACGGTGAACAAGCGCACAGTATGAGTACGGAAGAACCTGAGAGGCCTGAGCGACAACGCATGTTTTTATACCTGTGTACTCTCAGGTATATGGAAACCCTGCACTTCAGGATGTGGAGGCTTTCCAAAACTCGAGAAATTACTTCTTGCTTCAACAACATCAACCAAATTTTGCCTCGCTCGATCTCTCTCTAATTATCTGTCCCGTTTTCTTTCTTTTAATTTAATAAATATATCCATAAAAATATATAAAAGAAGGCAGCACATTGAAGTACTAAAAAAATGGCACGCCCCACACGCTAAGTGGGTGCCCCATTGGATCCCTCCATCGGTGTTGATTACCCATAGCTTCGGCCCTGTCGGACAGAGAGAAGCGTGCAGCGAAGCACATGGCGGCAAAACATCGTGTACATGTTGCCGACGAACATTTTCTCGACCTACTCAAAATGTACATCGTTCTGACACTTCCATCGGGCCGTTTCTTCTTCAGAAATGTCTACAGAATCCGATCCTGGGTAGAGTTTTCGTGCTGAACAAAGAACTTTTCGTAAAAATACAAAAACATTGCGTATTTGTACTGTTTTGAGAAGATCCATATACTGTTATTTCCATATTATCATTATGGAATTTTTCATTGATTCTGTTCGGTCTAAGCTGAAGCGCTTCGGTTCGACGAGCGGTCTTGCTGCAACTGCCGCGCCGCTCACGACTGCCCCACATGCCACCTTCCCCTAGTCAACAAACCTAGCGCGTGGCAAAATATCTTCGTGACAACTGTTCATGTCAACTAAGATGGACGTGCCAATATTCAAGTGAGCAGTTCTGGAGTTGGATATTTCGATTCCGAAAGTCTAAGCTAAAGGGCTTCGGTTGTAGAAATGACCATTTCTTTATTATACTTGAGATATTTACAATATTCGACGAGCGTTCTTGCTGTAACTGCTGCGCCGCTCACGAATATGGCGACTGCCCCGCTTGCCACCTTCCCCTGGTCAAGAAACCTAGCGCGTGGCAGAACGGGCTCATGAAGCAGGAATCAGTTTCATGAAACTCAGTTTGTGAAACAGTTTTGACGACATGACACATTGCGGCGAGGGATGAAATGTGGCAACCATGTTTTGTCGCTATCCTTCTCTTTCAGCTTTCTTTCTCTCTTCCGCTATATTTTTACCGGCACATCATATTCGATACCTGTGGTCACAGAAACATATGCGTGTGCCACCTGACGGTCGAAAATATTTCTAATTTGGTTTATCTAATGTCCGTTCGCACAACTGCAGCGCGTCGATCAACTCCGTCAAGGTCAAATACGGGCTTTCCAGGTTAAGTATCTGTATTGCGAGCTCCTGGAAATTTATAATGCGAGTCTCCGGCACGGAATCTTCCCCGGCCCATGGAAGATTGGATCCATCCGCGCCCTCCTAAAAAGCCCTGATAGGAGCACGAGCAGCCCTGCATCGTACCGTCCAATCTGCCTGCTGTCGGTCCTGGGTAAGTGCTGTAAGTGGCTCTTACTTAATAGACTTCAGCCCACCCTATTAGACCCCCGATACGCAAGCGTGCATCAATACGGGTTCAGGACCGACAAATCAACAACCGACGCCATCCTCGAGATGAGGAAGCTGGTGACCGCCTCACAGCAGAAGTACGTGCTGGCCCTCCTCTTCGATATCAAGGGAGCCTTCGACAACGTGTGGTGGCCCAGCATTCTGTACCACCTCAGGACAAGGTCGTGCCCCGGGAACCTCTACAGGGTTATCGCGGACTATCTCCGTGACCGTTCGGCCATCCTCGTCGGCAGGCGCGGGCGAGTCACTAAAGCGGCAACCAAGAGTAGCACTCAGAGCTCCATCCTCGGCCCTGGCCTCTGGAATCTTGTCCTCGACGATCTTCTCCGGGCATTAAATGATGCTGGATGCAAATTCGTGGCCTATGCGGATGACCTCCTGGTGCTCGACGATGGGAACAGTCGCCTTCAATTGAAGCAAACCGGCCGTATCGTGGTGGCGACCGTGGAAGACTGGTGTAGGAGGTAGAAGCTGCCCCTGTCACCCGAGAAGAGCGAGATGATCCTGCTGAGGGGGGCGCTGGACATCAGGAGGCCCCCTTCCATCAAGGTGGGAGGGAGACGGATCCACATGGCCAGGACCGTTCGCTACTTTGGTGTCCACTTCGACGAGCGCCTCAAAATTGGATCACACGTGAGGGCCGTCAGGGCAAAACGCCTGGAGAAGTTCAAAACCCTCCTGGCCGTCGCCAGGCGGGACTGAGGCCTCAAGCTGAATTGCCTGCTCACACTATACAATGGTGTCTTCACACCCATCGCCACATATGCGGCCGCGGCCTGGCGTGACCTCTTGACCGGGGGCGACATGCGGGAACTGTACAGAGCCCAGCATCTCATCCTACTAAGGATGGCATCAGCATACAGGACAGTCTCGGCGGACGCGCTCCCCGTGCTGTTGGGGATGCCTCCCATCAGCCTCAAGCGCAAGGAAGCGGACTGCGGCTACAGGCTCCGGCGAGGCATCGAGACGGCCACGGTTGTGCCCTCGGCGGAGGTGGATGGGGAAACGGGCATGGTCACGATTGCGACCATCCGCGCGGTCCTTTTGGACGAGTGGCGGACTGCATGGACCAACAGCCCCAAGGGAAGACACACCTTCCGTGTCTTCCCTAACGTCGAAGCGAGACTGAGGGCAGAGTGTGTGAGGCACAACCACTTCACCTTTCAGTTCCTCACGGTACACGGCGACTTTGCGGCCAAACTCCACCACATTGGCATCGTCCGGACCCCGAACTGCAGATGCGGCCACAGCCGGGATGACCAGGAACACACCCTCCTCGACTGCCCGCTATTCACCGAGGAGAGAAGGAGCCTGCGGGAGCGCTGCGCAGCCATGGGCATCGGGTGGCCACCGACCCAGGCCGCACTGGTGACCAGGGACATCTTCTAGGACTTCGCTGCTGCGGCAAAGAACATCCTGCGGGATAAAGAGCGCCTCTGGGAAAAACCCGCCATGGGGAGGCCCCCGAACGCAACCAGGACTCTGGAGACCCGCCGAACCACCATCGTCACCAGGGCTGCCACGGCTGGCAATGCAGGACTCTCCTCCAACCCGGACTCTCCCCATCCTCCCGATCCTCCTCCTCCTCATCCCCCATACTAACACACACACACACACGCGCGCGCGCGCACCAGCCCTTACCGCAATAGCAAACGGCACTTCGATGCTGAAGCGGTCGAGCTTTGTCGGTGACAGCTTCGGCTGAAACCAACCTGCATGGGATCGGCCGGCGCTAAGCGACGACCAGAGCTGACTAAACGAGTCGCGGTTCCCCTTGTAGTGGTACTCCGTAGAGTAGTAGCCAAATTCCATCTGGCAGGTCGAAGCCGATATGGGCGCAAGCTTCAGGAGCGGCGAAGTTGATCAATCGACCAAACAACGACCATAGTTTAATGTCCCTATATACGCGGACTCACCGCTAGGTGGCGAGGTGTGAGGACGCGTGTCCACGTCGCTCCATCTCAGGGATCGAATTAAAGTGGTTAAAAGTGTCGAGAGATCTAAGTGCATCGCATAAAAGTGTAGTACTAGTGAAGACGAACAATTCTAGACACTAAACGTGAAAATCGATAAAAAAGACTATTAAAAATATTGAAGTGTAAAGTTTTCGCTCAACACGTGTCCCGACTCATCGAAGTCCGGGACACGGGAGATCAAATTCCTGCGGGAATAGCGGTCGAATCCAAAATCAGTGCATAACAAAGTGAAGTGCTTGTGATACCGATTAATCGGACACATATAAAGTGTAAATCGTGAAAAAACTGTGGAAGTTAATACTGAAAAACAGATCGAGGAAAAACATGTGCTTCCACGTCGAACTTCGGGACGCCACCGCCGGCGTGGCTGCGGCGCTCCGGTCGAATGTTGCACGTTGTGATTGGCTGCCGCGGGGCCAAGCAAGGCAACGAGTTTCCACTCTATGCCAACGGAATCAGTGCCGCCAACCAAAAAATTTTTGGCAGGGGGTTGGCAGCAATAGTTATTCCTAGCAAAAAATTACATCGAGTCCCCGCTCGAGTGTCCACGGACCCAACAAAATTTTCCGAGCGCCAATTTAAAATTTTCTTCAGAGAACTCTATTGAACTGTTATAAGCAGTTGTTTAAACAATTTAAATTGTTTAAGCAATTTTTTTCAAACAAATTTTTGACAAAGTTTTTGTTTTTTTCGGTGCTAGTGATAAGTGCGACGTGACAAGCGGGGCAGCCATGGAAGTGGAAGACAACTGGAAGGTCGTCCAATGCAAAGCTGCCAGAAAACTAAGTAAGGCCATTGAACGAAAAAATCAACTTAAAAGGAAGGCCAACTCGGACATGGACCAAGAAAACGAAAGGAGACTCAACGACGAAGAATCCACTGAGCCCTCTCCCTTACTCCTCCTGCTACCAACCGAGGACGTCAAGCACTTTAAAAACCTCATCAAAGAGGCATACATTTACACTGCGATATAGGAACTCCATTGAGGCTAAGTTGGAAAGTCTCAGCAACATTGTCCAAAACGTCGTACACACAGTTAGCAAATTAAACAAAACTGAGACCCAACACAGGAGAAACAGCAACAAAACAAGAGCCTCATACGCAACCATTGCGCGCTCTACGCCCACTACCACGGCCCACACCAAAAGACCCATCCCTACAAGATACATGGCAACAATCTACCCAGCAACAAACACCGAAACGTGCAGTATAGCGAGGACACAAAACAGACTACCATCAAAAACATCGCACCTACAAAGGATAACATCAAAGTCAGGAACGTACGTAAAATAAGGGACAATGGCGTTCTGATAGAAACGGCGACTAAGGAGGATATGGAAAAAATCCTTCGAAACAAAAAGATCGCGGAAGCCAAGCTCATAGCCGACCTGCCGCCGAACAGCATGGGCATGAATACGCAGCTAATCATAGATAACAAAACCTTTTTCCAGCAACGCATCTAGAAATAAAATAAAAAGCGCCCTAGCCGTCTGCAACCCGGCGTTCACGGAACTGAAGATTGATCACCTGTGTAACACACACTTCAAACTGTGAAGAGCTTACGGCAGGGGATACAACTTCTATGTCGTGAGCGCCTATTTCCAGTGCTCGGTCCCCATCACCGGGTATATTGACCATCTGGATAAAATACTGTCCAGCCTCCGGGGCAAGAGCGTCATTGTCCTTGCGGATGTGAATGCCAAGTCGACGCTGTGGCACAATGCAAATACGGACAACAGAGGGGAATTGGTGGAGGATTTAATCTCCCACCACAACCTCTTCGTCGTTAACAGGCCTTTCAGCCTGTGGACCTTCGACAACACGAGAGGCAGATCTAACGTCGATGTATCTCTGGTCGCCGCTCCGCTGGTGAACAGAGTGCATGTATGGTAGATACACAACAGACAATCCGCGAGCGACCATAACATAATCACACTACAAATAGAGTATTCTTCAGCAGGGGCTCCCAGATTCTCCTCGAACAGATTCAACCTGAAACGAGCGAATTGGAAGAAATTTGAGAAAATACTCACTGCCGAGTCGCGGCATATTCATGAATCGACTGCATTGTGCGACAGCGACGCCAACCGGCAGGCTACGGTAATCGAGGGCATGATAGCTCGCGCCTGTAATGCGACAATCCCCAGGGAAACCTGCTTCGCTAAGTCGGTTCCCTGGTGGACGACGGAGCTGGACACACTGGAAAAGAAAGTCCGAAGACTCAGGAGACAGTGCCAACACACTAGAAACCGCACACAGCTAGAACAACTAACAAAACAATACAAACAAACAAGAAACAAACACCATGCCCACATTAGAAAAGCAAAACTCCTCAGCTGGCACTCGTTTGTGACAGCTGAGGGAAACAAAGACCCCTGGGGAGTAGTGTACAGGCTACAAACCAGGAAAGTAGACGTCGCTAAGGCCTGCAACAGCCTCACAGACAATAACACACACACAACCACACGGCAAGACACCGCTGCACTGCTTCTGCGTAGCCTTATACCGGATGATGGGACGAGTACTGAGACGCAATGGCACAGGCGACTTCGATCTAATGTACAAGAGCCACCCAACACCGCTGACACCACTCGCTTCACCACTGCGGAGATTGATGCTGCCATTCGAAAACTGAAAAGGAGGAAGGCCCCAGGCATTGACGCAATGGAACCCGAAGTAGTACGAAGGGCCTGGCCCATACTACACGTGGAGATTACGCAACTGTACAACATGTGTCTCTCATCGGCTACATTTCCGGAAAGGTGGAAGCGAGGAGAAATTAAAGTTCTCCTAAAGAACGAAGAAAAAGGCCCCGCTAATCCCAAATCTTATAGACTTGTCTGTCTCCTCTCAGTACTCAGCAAGATTCTGGAGAGGCTGATAGTTGCAAAATTGATAAGTATATTTGAGAAACATACACTTACCTCTGATCTGCAATTCGGCTTCCGTCCAGCCAGATCCACGGAGGAAGCAGTTGTTAAAGTCAGGCGCACCACTTCGCAAAGTCAAGAGAGATACATGATAGGTGTATTTTTTGACATAGCTGATGCATTCGACAATGTCTGGTGGTCTTCTATCCTGGACAGCCTGAGGAAACGCAACTGTCCGGCAAACCTGTACAGCCTCATCCAGAGCTACCTCTCGGGGAGATCTGTACAGATTAAAAGCAATAGCAACATTGTAGATAGGATGTAGGATGCCCCCAAGGCTCGGTCCCGGGACCGAGGTTTTGGAACCTGGTATTTGACGGCCTACTAAATATCCTGACACACAGCAACATCATAAGCGTCGCATATGCCCGATGACCTCTTAGTTCTGATCTCTGGGGACTCCAGGAAGGAACTTGAGATCAGAGGCAACGCGGCGACTAAACTCATTACGGACTGGTGCAAAAACCACAAGTTGCACCTTTCCGAATCCAAAACGGAGATGATCCTCCTTAAAGGAATATTGGACATGAAGTGCCATCCCACAATGAAAATTGGGAGCGGTTCAATAGCAATGAAAAAAGCCGTCAGATACCTAGGAGTGAACTTCGGCCCAGATTTAACATCACCCCGCACGTAACGGAGGTCTCTCGGAAAAGCAGGGCCGTATTCCAGGGCCTCGCAAGAGTATGTAAAGCTAAATGGTGTCACAATTACGGCAGCACCCTCAAGCTTTACAAGGGTGTCTTCGTGCCAATTGTGACGTACGCTGCTGCTGGGTGGGCAGACAAAACGAATGTCCACCACCTAAGAAGCCAACAAAGTGCCCAGAGGCATGCCCTTGTAGCGACCAGTCGTGCGCATGATAGCACATGTTTGCAATAGAGTCTTTTAAGAAATTCCTCAACAGCTAAAGAGACCGTCATAAATTAGGAGAGTTTCCGAAGGGTACTCGAAGCGGACCCAGCGACCCAAAGGCCATGTGGTCCGACGCGGGTGACCCGGAGGAAAAGTTCCACACGTTGTCACGTACAACTCATCATCCCCTCCGATTACCACGCCGTCCCGAAAATACGCAAAAAGTGTAAGGGGCAGGCGGTAAGAAGGACAAAATGAGCAACGCTGATTGGAAAGGCCCAACGCGTGGGGTTGACCAATCAGGGTTGTTCAAGAATTTTACCAAGGCAAACGGCGAAAGGAAAAAGAAAACTCGTACACTGCATCGCGACTCGTCCGAAGACATAGTCCGCGAAAATAAAGAAGTATTTACCACCGCACACGAGCGTACTAGTGATTTCGAACTATCCTACCCGAAACCCTCTTAAGGGTTACAAGGGCATACAGAACAATTCCGAACGAGGCTCTGATGGTTTTGATCTTGCCTAAGCCGATAGACTTCGTTCTTCAGGAAAGAATAGCAGCATATCGTCTCAGGAGGGGGAAGAGGTGAAGATTGGAAATACGATCCTCTCATCAGGCTCACAAACACAACACGACAACAATGACAATACAACAGAAAAAATACTACGCAACATAAAAAACCACACCCTGAATATCTGGCAAGAAAGATGGGATTCCACCTCGAAGGGCAGAATCACCTATGAATTCTTCCCAGATATCAGGACAAGACAAGGGGTGAGACTGGAGTCGGACTTCTACGTCTCGCAGCTCCTGTCGGGGCATGGCAAGTTCAATTCCAAGCTAAAGCAGCTGAACTTGGCAGAAGCCGACACCTGCGAGTGCGAGGAGTCCGACACAGTGGCACACCTCATATTTGACTGCCTCCTATATGAGACACACCGACAGAAGATACGCAGACAAGCCGACAAGCTCAAGCACCTCCAGAAGCTCGCGACAAGTGCCATGAAGGCACGAGAATAACCTCAGACATTATGGTCGATTCTCGGCATCGCAGGCATCTTGCACGTAAAGCAAGATGAGCCGAATCGTCCGCAAACACTCATGTATTGCACACAAAACATGAGCCTGCATGGGACTGAGCGTACGCTGGCACCCCCGCCTCCTCGTGGCCTCCGCTGGAAACACCGCTCCACCCACCCCCAAGTAGGGCCTGCACAGTGGCGCAGTGGCCAAGTGGGTTGTCTCCTGAAAAGGACAGTCCACCTTTCTGATGATCCCCACCAAAGGTGAAGGAAGGGTTTTTCCAAGCACGGCTCCCCTCGTATTGGTTTATGCTACCTTAACACCGCCAGTATAAGCTGCACATGGCAGCTTTGGAATGGCAGAGCCGGCTAACGCCCCATACAGCTCACTTAACACTTAGAGCTCTATGGACGCATATATGCGTTTGGCGAAAGTCATCCGTGTAGCCTAAGGCTGCATTTATGTGTGTTCTCTAAGTTATCGGCCTGGACTAAGGGCGCATATATGCGTTCCTTGATTTTTTCAATCAATATGCAGTTATTTTCAAGTAAAATTAATACAGGGGCACTCGTTAGTAATTTGCCTTCTTTAGGTAGCGGTTGGGCAATATTAGGGTCATATCCCATTTTATGTCCCACTCTCTAACCAATTAGAATTCAAAATAATTACCTGCACTGTCACTTTCTCGCGACTCAAAGCACTCAAAACGACTCAGTCAGCAGTATCGTCTTGTAAATGTAAGAACCTTACGGTCTCGCTCGCGTCAACAACGATAGTGCGGAATATAACTTGTTCGATTTTTTTTTATTCGTGACACCCTACAAAATGTCAAATCTTGAGGAATATTTCACAAGGGACGACAGTGAAATAGAATATAGTGAATCACTATCATCAGACATTGAATCAGAAGAATTAATTGATGAAAAAAGAACAAATAGAAAACGGCCCAGGAAGTTAAGCACATCATCGGAAGAGGAAAATTCAGAAGGGGGCGAAAATGTCGAGACTTCTCACCAATATGGAACATTATTCTGGTCAAAAAGGAACTTAACTCCTGCAATACATATCTTCGACGACCAAAATTCAGGAGTAAAGGGAAAATTGAATCCAAAATCAACACCCAAGGCGTCTAAGCCTTTATGATGATGTTCCCGGAAGAATTAGTGTGTGAAATCACCGAGCAGACAAACAATTATTACAAATGCGTACAACAGTGTACGGACTATAACAAGAGTTCCCGTTTGAAGAATTGGAAGGATACTTCAGTCTGCGAAATGTACGGATTTTTATGCATTTCAATGCTAATGCCGCGTTCGAAGAAACTTTCGTTGAAGGAGTACTGGTCGACGGACGAGCTGCTGAAAAGCGGTATTTTCCGCAAAATTATGTCACGGGATCGGTACATGATGTTGTTACAAATGTTGCACTTCAATGATAACAGTACAGCCACGGACGATCCGTTAGTCAAAATACGGCCAGTCATCCATAAGATAAAAACTTCGTTTTCGCAGTCATTCGTACCGTACGAAAATCTGTGCATCGGCGAAAGTCTTTTACTTTACAAAGGCAGATGTTATTTTAAACAGTTCATACCATCCAAAAGAAGTAGGTTTGGCATTAAATCGTTTGTTCTTTGTGACTGCAAAACTAATTATGTACTGGACTTTATAATTTATACCGGCCAAAAAACAAACATCAAGAGAAGTGACACAGCCATTGGAATCTCTGGAGATGTTGTAACGACGCTGCTTCAGCCATATCTTGGAATAGGCCATACAGTGATTACAGACAATTGGTACACAAGCCCACTATTGTATACTTTGTTACACGAGAAGGAAACCAACGCATTTGGGACAGTTCGAAAAAATAGAAGACAAATGCCCCGCGTGGGCGACAAATTGAAGAGAGGAGAAACTTGCTACCGGTCAACTGACATTTTATTGGCAATGAAATGGCATGACAAGAAAGAGGTTTGGATGTTGTCTTCTGCACATGAAGCTATATTGAGTGTATTACGGATTATAATTCCAAGATGGGTGCTGTAGACAGAGTGAATATGACCTTAAGTACACTTAATTCAGTAAGGAAAACGCTAAAATGGTATAAGAAATTGTTTTTCCACGTGTTAGATTTAGTCGTATATAATGCATATATTTTGCATCAAAATTGTACTGGTACGAAACAAAAATTTATTGAATTCCATTTAGCGCTAATGAAAGACATTTTACGAAAATATCCGCAAAGAGTAGAAGCGTGGCAGGAGGAGGAAAAAGAAAATCTGAGGATTTACCGTTTAGGTTAACTGAAAGGCATTTTCTGTCGAAATGTGAGAATCGTGCGGGCGCAAAACAGTTGACCAGAAGAAAGTGTGTTGTTTGCGTAAAAAGTAACAGAAGGAGCGATACGCAATACGAATGTAAAAAATGCGATGTCGGTCTATGTATTGATAATTGTTTTGAAATTTTTCACACACAATTAAATTATTAATTCCTGTGTGTGTGTGTGTGTGTGTGTGTGTTGTAAATATCAAATTAAGTTTTTTAGTTGACTGTAAAATTTAATGTTTTAAATTGTTAATGTTTATAATACATAATTTTAACTATAACTTATTACTGTTTGCGCCTTGAATAGTCACTTCAGTGTGGCAAAAAAGTATTCCGCCCTCAGCAATGGTCAGCGATAGCCGCACTCCGTCCCTACGAACCGTTTCGGCCAGGAGTATTCAGAGCGCAAAAGGTTAAGTAGACAGTCAAATGTCCCTATCTCCAGTCTCAAAAGACCAACCCCGTCTCCTCGTGGTGGAGACTAAAATACTGTCCCGAAAGTTCCGTATAGAGTTGTTTTGTGTTCACCCGAGTTCAATTGTTTCAAGGTTATATTCTCCCTGTTCATATTCATTTTGTCACTTATTCAAAATTGTAACGGAACATCGCACACGTTGAACTGCGGTAAATCTGGCTACTATATATATATTGTATTTTTCGCAAATAATCTATTTGAAGTGTCGAATTATTTTCATTAGAACTGCAGTAGCATATACCGGACAGAATGTTAAGTGTAAGTAAACTTTGTCTGCGGGGTATTCCAAATTTCGGCGAAGAAGATGAAGAAGTTACGATTACATTTCCTCGACCGGTGACACTTATTTATGGTCGAAATGGTACAGGGTAGACGACCATCATCGAGGCATTGAGATATGCTGTTTGTGGGGAATTTCCTCCCTCATCGAATCATCAAAAATTCTTTGTACGAGATCCGACTTTGACAATGGCATCCTCGGTAAAATTGTTTCCTATCATGCTATATACTTGATTGCTGTTCATTTCATTGGCATTCTTATTTTTGTACAGGTCCGAGCTGTTGTAAAGGCCGCAACAGTGGAGAATATAGGTAGTATTCTTGCAATATCTAGAATATTGGAATGCTCTAGAAGAATTAATGAATTAAAATTTAAGACTTTCGATAATATCGTGAGTAGACTCGTTAATGGTAGAAGAAACAATCGAAGTGTTAACATTGACACAGAACAGTGTATCAAGAAGTTACAGTGTTAACCGCGGGTGTTTGGAAACCATAATCGGATTGCGTTATGTTTTGCCAGCAAGAAGATCTTTGTTGGCCATTTGTCGAGAACAAAAGGTTGAAAGAATTATTCAATGAAATATTTAACGGTGAAAATTTCAATAAAGCACTCGAACCCATTACAAATAATATGAAAGAATTAATTAGGACCTCGAAATTACTTCGGGAGGAACAAAATTCCTGTCGCATAATGGTTAACACTGTAACTTGATACATTGTTCTGTATCAATGTTAACACTTCGATTTTTTCTCGATACGACCGTACTTCTTAACAATCTCACTAATCTGCATACCAATGAACCCAGTATGCCACAACTAGAATCATCGCCTCAAGAGCAGTCGTGCTCTACAAAATTTAACTCAACCTCTAGTCTACAAATCTCCTAATTCTCAGATATCCCTAAACTCTGAGATAGTAAAAATCAGACCAATCTAGACTTTTACTAAAAAATCTCCTGCTAACACGAAACTCAAAAATTCTAAAAAAAAACACATATTATAGCTGAATCCAGTACTAAATTCAAACCAGCACGTAATAATACCGATCAAGATTCAAATGATTTCAACATTAACTTCCCCGTTCTTCCTAACATTCCTGTTCATAACCGTTTCGCGTTTTTCACCGCGCTCGACAATCCAAACGACTCCAGTAACGCTAGTTCTTTCAACAACAAGCCCGTAGTCAATACATCTGCTGTTGCCAAGCCACACGCCTCGACAACACATTGCAAAAAATCAAACGATTCTAGACAAAAAATTGTTGCAAATCCGGATGCTACAACACAAAAACCACCTCCCATTTATATTTACAACTTCTCAAATATTCAGCTGATAAATTCGAAAAAGAATTAACTGCCTATTATGGCAACAGTTTTTCACTAAAATATAACAGAAAGAATGTCCACATTTAACTTTCAACCATCAAAGATTTCAAAAAACTAAAATTAGGTCTTCAAACTAAAAATATCACCTTCTACATATTCACAATCGAGAACGAAAGAGCAATGGCAATGGTCCTCAAAGGTCTTCTAAACTGCACTCTCGAGGAAATAATCCAACAAATTATTTTGCAAGGAATAAATCCCACAGCCTGCTATCTCATTAAAGACTCAACCGCCTACAGCGTCAATTTCTCAATGGGCACCTCAAATCAGGATATTTACAAAATTGAATTCCTATTCAGGGCCAGGGACAAGTACATGTCCAGGATGAAGCACACTCAGTTACTACAGATGCCAAGCTTTTGGCAATTATTCTTCTAATTGCAATCGGCCCCCGGCACGTGTTAAATGCGCAAGGCCTCACCTCTCCAAAGATTGTTCGAAATCATATGAAGCCATCCCTAAATGGATCAACTTGATGGAAATTATCAAGGAAGAAAGTGGATGTCGTTCCCGGTATGGCATATATTGGGGACCCACGCCTGCATCATGCTCCTCAGGTCGAACCCTTTAGTCAGCCGTGTCTATCTGCCACCGGACAACCCCCTCATCCTTCTAATCAACGACTACATGGACCTAGAGACAACGAACGATGGATATTCGAGATACAACCCGTTATTAGGAAAAAGGTAAGCATCTTCTGTCTCGTCAGACATCTCGCAGATATTCGATCCAGTATGAAAAAGGACAAGGATGGAAGAAACGTCCTTGGCTTCAAAGAGAAGATAATCTACGCATCCCAACTTCCGAAGCTCAAGAAGCGCCGTCACAACCTGAAATCCCTGTCGAACAATTATCGACGAACGATATAATAAATTCTAGTCCTAAAAATTATGATGAAATGTTAAATATAAAACGACGACAAAATTCAAATTTGCAAATTAAAGAAGTTTATGAACCATTAGATTTAATTTATCTTATGAAAGAATCTAAAATAGGAAAATTTTGTAACCAATATAGTGGTCCACACAAAGTTGTAGAAATCTTGCCGAATAGAAATACTAATTGGAGGTAATCTACGAATAGTACACACTAACAAATTGAAAATTGCACATGTAAGATCTAAATTTAATTAACAAATAACGGTACAATTAACAATAATGCCACATATGTATTACGTATCAACGAATGTTCATTAGACTTTAAAATTCCAGTACCAAGACAAGGTAAATTCTCAGAAATTTCTTGGAATTCAACGAACCAATGGATGATGTCATTCTACCATATCACGAAGAAACTCGCTGAAGCGTACCACAATCAAAGCCGTTATCTGTATCCGATGGAAGACAAGTCGACAACTTCCGTGATGGTAGCAGATAGTTGCTGAGTGTCATGGAGACATCAGGACCACATTTCGAAACGTACCAGTAGAAAAGAGCATCCTATATAGCAACGATAAAAATAGCATCTATAGAATACGATATAATAGAGAAGTAAAATTCGCCCTAGGAGTTCATTCGCATTAACTTGATTAATTATATCAAAGATAATAGATTTTTGAATATTCCAACTATTTAAATTACTGTCCTAAATAAAATATAATGTTTTTAATAATCTATAGGGTTCACAAAATTCGGAAATGTCAAAATTACTTAAAAAATATTGTCATTCCGAAACTAGTCTCGAACGCATTTCCGAAACTCGATCAAGCCCAAATTATGCAAATAACTTCATTTCACATAGAAACAATGTTAGCGAGAAGGATTTTTTGAAATTGGAATGTTACGACCCAAAATATTGCGAGAAATATATTGCACTGTTATGTAAACAATATAAATATTTACCATTTCTGTCTTTTTTAAAAACATTTACAAAACCTCTCCAATAAGAATGAAAATTTACTTTCCTGACCGAGTCTTTTCCGTACTTCAACCTAAACCAATGCAGTGTCTCACAATCAGTGATAGTACCAAATTGCAGGTTCGAAATACACAGCGTTCGTACTCGAGCACATAATATACAACGCGATTCCATTTCACAAGAATAACTGCGATAAATACTGTCCGATATAAATCATAGATCTGTTTAAACCAATAACACTACTATGAAAAACCTCAGAAATAAGTTTATTAATTGCATTAACTCTGTAATACTATAAATGCTTGAGTTTTCTCGAAAAAATTCAACATACCTACTTTTTAACTTTGCAGCTTACTTAATAGACAACAACAAGGTTATATCCTTGCAAAAGTTGCTACAACTAGAAAATTGGCATTATCAATTTCATCGAATGAATGTTCCAAATTGATCATATAAACATGGTTTTTTATAAATCTAGAGTATTTGATTTAACCGTGTCAGAATCGGAAGCACATAGTAAATTGATCAACGTACTCAAGAAAGCAATATCTCTAGTGGCAGTAGGATTTGAATGTAGGAATAAGTAGCAAGACAATCAATCCTCTGAAGCTGTATTGCTTGTTATCCAAATATGGTTGCAAGTTTTTAACTAATGGAAAGCAACAGCAAATAATGACGTGTAAATAAAAATTACCGATTCAGATTTCAAGTTTGCTTCTACATGACTTTTAGTGCCATTACTGCACAAAATTCAGGAAAGTTCGGTATGAAAGATCTAAAATCAAATCTCAAATCCTTGCACCAAAAGTACATCGAAATTCAGATCAATGTAGTCTTCCTTTTCTTGTTGATTACTTCCGCAATTGCGCCATACAAAGTCTCAAGCAGAAGAACCAGTCTTCTAGATATCTGCTGAACACTGACGTGAATCTTGACATGAAAACTGCGTCACTCAATCTCCATATTGATCCAATCGGTTTTTGCTGACGATAAAAGCCGTAAATCTTCAAGCAAGCAAAATCCTGCTTTCTATATTTCCACTTGAATGTTTAGTAGGAATCGTGCAATCTTGGTATTTTTCATTATGTGATTAATATTTGTTGCCAGTTTATTGAGAATGTATCCACTGCAGGATACATTTCTTGTTATGTATATCACACTATTTGAAATTTTGTGGAACCAAATTTCCAAATAATTTGGAAATTGAGGTTGATAGTTGTGACCATGCTTTGAAAATGGCTATATTTACCTATAATTAATACTTAGAGAAGCATCGCTCCAATATCGAAAGATATGAAATAATTAATATCCCAGCCATAGAGTTGTCTTCGACTACTGAAACCAAGCTGCAGTAGTATCATTAATGCATTTCGAATAATTTGGTTTGGATGAATAACATAACATTGGGTGTTGCACTGCTTTTCTTCCTCCATATTATAACCATTACAGAAACACATTTAGTTATTTCGGGCGCGTAGAGTACAAGAAATGTCCTGCAAACTACCAAGAATGCACAGTTCTGCAGTAATAAAAAATGGAGTATTCTCAATCTGAATGTTCCATTTAATGCAACTCTTCATTTGTGGTAAAATTAGATGTTGGCGATTCCGCTGCTGATTCCGAATATTGGAAATTTGTCAAGCAACAACCCGACCCAACTATAAATTTTCCAATACAGATCCAGTACGCTGAAGCAAATAGCCCCGTGTGACTAAAATCAAATCGATCAATTTTAGATCGCCAGTCGATTACCTCCTCTTTACTGGTATCACTTGGATCGATGCATAAGAATTCTAGCGCGACCATTATTTATTTTCCGTCATTTCCCATGCAACGTTGTTCGTTAGGGCATTGCCCTCGTGCACTGTAACGAACGTTCAGTGCTGCTTAGTTTTCAATATTCACAACGAAATAAATAGGCCCTCACACCGCGACCGTGGCTAGTTTTCATTTGTCATCAGTTATCAGCTACTGTTACGTAGATACATATAGTTACGCTTGTAATTCTTCTCTGCTCTTGTGCACGCAATTCACGTTACGCTTGTAATACTTTTGCGCTTGCAGCCTAGCTTCGCTACAATCGATTGCGCTTGCAAATTTCGATACAGCTTTGTAGCCATAAATTGGTCGCTTAATCGTATCATTCATGACCTTCACGACACATCATCACATTTCATCATTCTATTGTATATCATCTATAACCTCCTCTGTACGAATCATATTGGTTAAAACATATTTAGTGTTATTACACCAGCGTTTTTTTACCATACAGTCCACTATCCAATTCATCCTTCCAATCCTTCCTCCAATTCATCCTTCCCAACGAAAAGATACATTTGCAACATATTTGGAAATTTGGGAAGAATAACAAACTAGTAATTTTGGAAATTGTCGAACATTTTACTTATTTCTGCACTTTATGAG
Organism: Megalopta genalis; assembly: GCF_051020955.1. Taxonomy (NCBI): domain Eukaryota; kingdom Metazoa; phylum Arthropoda; class Insecta; order Hymenoptera; family Halictidae; genus Megalopta; species Megalopta genalis. The sequence continues at coordinate 442,044 of NW_027476133.1, forward strand.
CCTTCCCGGGTACTACATATTTCCAAAACTTCATCCACCGGTTACGTAAATACATACAACTGTGAGATGTAGATGGTTCATTCTATTATATAATATTTCACATAAAACATTATGATTCAGATTCTGATAATATTCTACATTGATGTTTAAACCCACGATTTAAAAAAGTGATGAAAAAAGTGATGTCAATTTTGCAGGTTGTCTTCGCTATAGTATGCATGAAAGTACTATAGTAATACTTTACTATCCACACTTTAATTATGCATGATTCGTACTCAAGCCGCTATATGCACTATTCAGACTTGACGAGGAGATGACTATAAACAGTGCGGGCATATTCGTCGCAAAAGTCTTCTCGTTAGCATTAAACTATACGATAGTAGGAGTTATGAATTGTACATTAAACTTAATATAACAATTTGCGTTCAAATTTTTTCGAGCAAACTTATTATCATACATACAAATACACTGTATGTTACCGTGTTCGTTTGAACAGTTCAAACAGATATATGTATAATTCTTATAGTTCAATACTGTGCATAGTACAAACAGAATTAAGTCTCATTACGAATAATTTCTTTCACGAACCATCACTGAACGCGACATCGGGTCAAAAATGTGTACATTGTACATCGGATCGAAAAAATAGAAAAACTTGTCTCGATGACTACATTGTGCAACATATGTCCAACATGACCTATTGAAAACAAAAAATACTCCATAAATACTGCAGAATTCATTTGAATTGATAGAATTAAGAATTAACTTTCCTACCTCGAGTATAATGATATAAAAAAATGATCACATTTATAGCTGGCATTTATGCATTACTATCCTACAAATGTAAGTTTTATAAATAACGCTAAATATGTATTAATAAAAATAAGATCAGATTAAATAAAACTAATTAAAACAAACACTATGTGGTATTACAACATAGTATAATATAAAGAGTATTTTCCCGAAACTACAGAGATTTAAATTATTATATTATCATTAAAAAGAATTTTTTCAGCTACTTTTAAAGTACACCTATGAGATTTATTATGTGTACAATATTATTTAAAATACCAAAATTATGAAATCCTTTTTCGAAAATCATCGATTAGTGTTAAATTGGTTTAGTCAAGTGTATATAAACCAGTGTATTACAAAAGATGAAAGGTAACATTCTCTATTATTCTGAAAAAAAAAAATGTCTAGTCATATAAGTCAACATAATAGAAAACGTGCAGAATACTTAGGCAATTATGCAAACTAATATTTTTGTAATTTCTATTGCGTGTTTCGTCCAAATTTTAATAGGAGTTTGTAGACAAATGTTTTATTTTATTTTCTTCTCATGGTTACTCTGGGGTTTTAATAATGTCAAGTAGAAAGTTGATTGAAGTTGAGGGGGTTGTGTATTCTAAATGTTCCGTACCCTCAATTATAACAATATGGACTTATATACGAACTTATAATTTTACCGATACTCGACGTAACCGTGCCGTCCTGACCGAACTATCCTGACCGAACTGTCCTGACCGAACTGTCCTGACCGAACTGTCCTGACCGAACTGTCCTGACCGAACTGTCCTGACCGAACTGTCCTGACCGAACTGTCCTGACCGAACTGTCCTGACCGAACTGCTCGAACTGACCCGCGGCAGCCTACTTTTGCCGTTTATATTCGTCCGGCGGAAACATCGTCTTCCTTTGTCCAAGATGACGGTTACTCCTGAGGGTTTTCCCCGGCCTCGCTAAACGCGCGGCCAGGTAGCCCTGTAGCGGTAGGCGGCCGGTAATTATTTTTCAGCAACATTTGCTGTCCACGTGGGGTTGTCAAAAAAGTCAATAAAGTCATTTTCGACTTGCAACGACCAGGGAAAGTTTATTACTTCGTCCTTGGCCTCTGCAAGCGAATCCTCTAACTGTTATTACCGTCGCCGGCCGTGTACAGCTATAAAATTGAGAGTTTCTCTAGGCGAGCGCGTAGTTGCAGTACAATGGCTGCTACAAAGTCATAGAAAATGCTCACTGGAAGTGTGACATACGAAGAACATTCCTGACATATTTTTTATAGCTTATCTTTCACGTACTTTAAATTCGCTCAAGAATAATTATTCAGCCACAGGAAAAGAACGTCGAACATAACGTCGAAAACGTGGGAATTTAAGACAGCGTTAAATTCATTTAAGACATCCACAACCCACACTCTCGATGAGAGCTAAACGTCCAAATAGCCAAATATATATATAACCAAATCGACGACCCAAGCATCTTTTGCAAACGCAATTCCATAGATGAAACTGTGATAACAGCGAAGCCAAGATTAGAAGAAACAATGATGCAAACACCACTCATCTACAATCTCCCAGGAGCCTCATCTACGCCATTACATCTACCAATAATCTCACCTGCCAAGATCAGTGAACCAAGTATAACTTAGTCTATACCTGATTACGAATCTAAATCCCAAGAGAACAACAGTTCAACTGATGGAGACGAACCAGATATTATCCCAGTTTTGCCACAACCTACGAACACGGATAACATTGCCACACCAGCAGATGAAATTCGATGAAAATTAATAGAAGAAGCTCGTAGTAGATTAATCGCAGGTCACAAGGGTGTAACGGAAATTGGCGGTATCCATGGAAAGTTATGTGGGCACTTTATGTGGGCACCGTTAACAGCACCAACGGAAAGTTATGTGGGTTTGATTACTCTCTATAGTACACATTACTTTACTATTCTGAGTTTAAAATTCCCGGCTGTTCTAATCGTTCCATTATAATATATAATTAGTTACAGTCAACAGCGTGCCTTAATTATATATGTTTTATAATATATAGATGAGCTACGAAAAACAAATTGGCATGTTTGCTTATATCGTTAATTTTTTTAATGTATAACTTACAATTTGAATTTAGTTCCCTTCAGGATGAGTGTAAAACGCTTGAAAGGAGAACAATGGATAAAGGAAATCATTGATTCCAAAAGAGATTCTGATGAAGAAAATCAATATAATTTAACATTTCGCAAAAGGAGGAACAATCGAGCACGTGTACTTAGCACCTCGGTATCTGAAGAAGCAGAAGAACCTGAAGTACGAATTGATACTCCTTCTAGCATCAAATGGACATCAAAGAAGCTGTTAGGGTTTATAAAAGTCACAATGAGACCTTTGTTCTGATTTCTTAACAAGAGTGTTAGGGATTCCCCATCTGGGCTTCACGGCGGGGGCCAGACACAAAGGTCCTTGATGGCTAGGGGGGTGGGCCTGTCACCCCGTGGCAGAAATGTTAGTTTTCGAGCCTCGTAAAACTCATGGGCCCCGTCGACAGTTTTATGGTGGTCCTCCGTAAAGGACTTATCCCTGATTTACGACCAGGCCGTTAGCGGAGTTGGGACTTGGGCCACTCGGCGTGATTGCTTCCAGATGTGGTAGATTTCCAAATTTTCCCTTGAGGAGGAAGCTCATCTGGAGGCGTTCGCGGTACCCTTTCCAAAGGTCCCAACCATCTTCATTCCAACCAATTAGCGTTCGTTTTTTGAGCCTGCCGTGATTGGGCAGTTTTTCCTCGCCGCCCACCCTGAAGTAAAGGTAGGGATAACCGAGGTGACCTCGTGGATGCCACACGATTATTCGACAGTCCTGATCTGTCCATCCACCCTGATCCATCATCAGTGGATACAGAGATCTCCCGGGAAGCCAATTGTTGCAGCGCCCGGTTAGCCAAAAAATAGAGTCTTAGTCGGCACACAAAGCGTGCAAATTACAACAAGGCTCGAAGCTCACAAGGAGCACCACGAGCATTAACAGAAGCTTAGTCCAAAAATTCATGATTTTACGCCACATCATTCGGGAGTAGTAGGGAACAATTTAAATCGTTCGTCGAGAATTTTGGATTACTTCAGACTGTTTTTTTCTAAAGATTTAGTTAAATTTATTGTGGAAAAAACTAACTATTACCGGTGTCGACAGCTCAAAAGAGATCTCTTGAACGCTTCAGAAGGGATGGAAGTGGATGAATTATATTGTTTTATTGCTGCATCGTTATTAATGACGCGAACCAAAAAAGCTATCCTTAAATGAATATTGGTCTAAAGATAAGATTCTCCGAAGCGATATTTTCAGTAAAATTATGAGTAGAGATCGCTACTTTTCATGATTGAAAATGTTGCATTTTACGGACATAGTCGGCCACACTGCTGATCGTTTACACAAAATAAATGAAGTAGTGGAAATGCTACAAACATCTTTTTATCAATGCATTTCAGCCATACCAGCGGTTATGTGTATAGACGAAAGTCTACTCCTCTACAAAGGCCGTCTCTTGTTTAAACAATATATTCCCTCGAAAAGAAGTAGGTTTGGTATAAAATCATTCCTACTTTGTGACTGCACGACGGGTTATATCCAAGATATAATAATTTATTGTGGGGCTAGTACTACTGTAGCTACCGAATATCAATATATTGGAAAGCCAGGGAACATTGTAATGTCGTTTTTGCAACCTTTTCTAAACAAAGGTCATACTAATTATTTGGACAACTGGTTTTCCAGTCCCATATTGTTCAACCTACTCCACGAAAAAAGTACGAACGCTTGTGGTACTGTGCAAAGAAGACGGGAAGAGATGCTTAAAATAACTGATAAATTGGAAAAAGGAGAGGCAGGGTTCCGCTCATCTGAAAATCTGTTTGCAATGAAATGGTTTGATAGAAAGAAATTTTATATGTTTTTCACTATCCATACCGCAGAAATTGCAGAAGTACCTAAGAAGTCAAGAAAAAATGAAATTATACTAAAGCCCAAATGCGTAATAGATTATAACTCTTCAATGGGTACAATCGATAAATCAGATATGATGATAATTACTATCGATGCAACTCGCAAAAGTTTAAAGTGGTATCGCAAATACTCTTTTTCGACTTGATCGACATTTGCGTGTGGAACGCATACTGCCTATTTAAGCACCCCACAAAAAAAACAAATCTCAATGGCGAAATTTCACCATCAGTTTATAAAGGAAATATAAGAAAAATAACACAAGAATCATGAATATCATCGGTGCAGCAAACCACGAAACAGCCAGTAGTGCGTTCCCCTCAGAAAAGAATATGCCGACTTTCGGAACTTATTTGATTACTTTACAAGCTATATTACGATAAGTGAGCTAATCCGACATAACTTATGGTGGAGTAATACGTCCATGTGTAAAAAGAACCTGAAACAAGTAAATTCGATCCACGTTACATCGGACCATACGAGATAGTAGATGTCGAATATAAATAATGCAATTTTAAAAACAGATGCGACCGGACACCTAATCGCGAAACATCAGGATAAATTAAAACACTCCTTCGTCTTCGATAGTTCGTCCGACACAAATTAAAAATTGGAATCACTTTCAGGATGAAGTAAATCCCGCTGATTATCCAGAGGTGCACGAGGATCTCTTAATATGTCAATGTATAAGGAAAATCCAACTCGTGTTTGATGCTGAAGAATACAAATTGTGTGAAAAATGTTGGTCTCGGGTGGCAGCAGAAGAAAGAGAATTATTTCCTGAAGGCTGCTGGCATACCATCGCAGGAAACCACAGAAGTGAGGCAGATTGTCATTGCGAAGGATATGGTTCTGTAATCCTGGAAACATCAAACGCTAGTCGATGCCGAGAATGCATCGAAGAATATATATGTCGAAATGTAACTGGAGACATTACAGCAATTAAAAAATGGCAAGGCCATTGATGTGGTCACTCAGTGGTAGCATCATGACCGTTAACAGCAACACACGCACATATATATAAAAAGAAAAACACATATAATCCATAAATCATCGTCATAAATAGTTAGAGCCAATTGAACGTAGATTGAACAACCAACATTTATTACCAGAATGTTCACAGAGGCATCTACGCAAACGGGGATCTGCTAAGATTATTTAATTGAACATAATTTAACATAACATATTTAACATAACCATGACAGGAAGATGTATTTTCTAAAATTTACAAATCGGGATAAAGAAAAACATGCACGGGAAGAGCTACCCAGACCAGGGTCGAAAAGACCAAATACCAAGAAATCCAAACCAAATCAGAGGAAACAGTGTCGAGAAAAAGGGTTGGATTGGCGGTGGAGTCGGAGATCTGCGATCACAACCGATACGAAGGAAATTAGACCACATATTGTAAGAATATAATAGTCTTAAAAATACATATACATAATGATAATAATAATAACTGTAGAATAGGATTATAATAAATACACTATACACATAACACGCATGCAATAGTTCCACATTCTACTCCATTTCAAAAATCTTCCTTCCGTCCTTGACAGCAATTACAGGGAATACTATTTTATAACACCCTCAAGTGGCTTTCTCGTTTAGGGTCTCCGACGAGAAGAATCAAGCCGTCAGAGGAATGACTTACAGACGACTCGAGACAATAGATACAAACATGTGTACGCTAGAAGCGAGCAGGACAAGGATGGCCCGCAACATCGAGATCCCATCGAATTAGGAAAGGACTGAGGAGGTGGGATCGGCGACGGGAAGAGAGAATTGAACCCGGTTACAATTAGACTATCTTTATTTACAATCGGAACTAAACTCGCGACGCTCGCGTACCGTTCCCGACGAGGGTTCTTACTGAACTAACCATTCGTTCACCGATGCATCCCATCCAGATCATTCTTTCTCATTCTCACGGTTCGCTTTCACTCTGTCCTGGTTAGACGCATTCATTCTACGCGACACTCAAACCAATCGTCTAGACATTCGCTCGACGCTAACGCACAGCATGCAGCCCGGCCCATTCGTCCAAACATTCTTACGCCTTAAAGCTAAACACATGGCGGAGACGTGGCGCCGGCTTGTCGCCGCCACATCACCCCCCCGCCAGTGATTGACTCGATCACGAAACTTGCAATCGGTCCGGGAAACGCACTCTTCTTCCGGACCGTGTGGTGCGTAAACCCGCACCTGGTGGTACTACTATGGGGGGCGGCACCGCCGGACCCCGAGATGGTGGCGATGGTTGGGGCGGCTGCCCCGTAAACTCGCTCGGAGTGGGTGGTGATGGTGGTGTTGGTGGTCCCTCGGACTCTCCAGGTAACGCTGGCTGTGTTGCCCCTGGTATCGTCGGCGGTGCTGGATCTGTAGCCAGCAAGTACCCCGGCTTTAGGCGATCTATGGTCACTGTAACCGCCTTGTCCCGGATACTGAGGGAGTAAGTCCGGTCCCCTCGCTCGAGGACCCTGTATGGGCCGTCGTATGGCGGCTGGAGGATTCCTCGCACGGCGTCGTTCCGCACGAACACATGCTCTGCCGTGGCGAGGTCCTTGAAAACGAAAACTCGTTTCGTCGAGTGATTGCTGCCAGGCGTTGGGGCGAGGGTCGCGAAATGCTTTCGTAATCCCGCGACAAAATCCCTTGGCAGCGGCAGCGACTCCGCTCTCTGTGGGACCAGGAATTCCCCTGGTAGGCGCAGTGTCTCGCCGTAGACCAGCTCAGCTGCGGTGGATTGTAAGTCCTCCCTCCAGGCTGCGCGGATGCCCAGCAAGATGGTGGGAAGAACCTTTGTCCAGCTGACGTTTTGCTGGCAACGGATTGCTGCCTTAAATTGGCGGTGGAATCTCTCCACCATTCCGTTTGCCGCCGGGTGGTAGGCCGTTGTCCGCCAGTGGGCTGCACCTGTTAGCTGTGACAATGCCTGAAACAAGCGCGACTCGAATTGTCGACCCTGGTCGGTCGTCACGCGCAACGGGGTTCCGAACCGTGAAATCCAACCCTCGTAAAAGGCGCGTGCCACGGTCGAAGCTTCTTGATCCCGAATTGGGAAAGCCTCGGGCCAGCGCGTAAAACGGTCGACGCAGGTTAAACAGTACCTGAACCCCTCTGAGACCGGAAGAACTACAATGTCTATGTGCACGTGCTCGAATCTTCCGGTCGGCGCGTCGAAACTTCCCGGCGGCGCGAAAACGTGCTTGTTTATTTTGACGCGCTGGCACGGAACGCAACCGCGAGCCCAACTCCGGCAATCGGCTTTAAAGGACGGCCACACATATCGTTCCGTCACGAGTCTCACCGTTGCTTTAACACCTGGATGCGCCAAGCGGTGCATCGAGTCGAATGCGGCTCGCCTGAATTGTCCCGTGACGAAAGGTCGCGCAATCCCGGTAGACACGTCACAGATCACTTCAGTGTTCGAATCGGGCGGGCGTATCCGTTTTAGACGTAAATTGTTTTTTATTTTCCCGCTCATGTACGCCTGAAGTTCCGCGTCGCGCTGCTGAGACTCCGCCAAATCGGTGTAGCTGAAAGACTCTACCACTTCTTCCAACCTGGATAGCGCGTCGGCGACGACGTTGTCCTTCCCGGCGATGTGGCGGATGTCGGTGGTGAACTGCCCGATGAAATCCAGGTATCTAAATTGCCTGGGAGAACATTTCTCGGGCTTTTGTTGGAAGGCGAAGGTCAACGGTTTGTGGTCCGTGTAGATGGTGAATGTTCGCCCCTCCACCATGTGTCGGAAATGCTTGATTGCCGAGTAAATGGCCAACATTTCCCGGTCGTACGCGCCGTAATTCCGCTCGGCAGCGCTGAGCTTCCTGGACAAGAAAGCCACCGGCTGCCAATCCTTTCCGACCCGCTGCTGCAGTGCCGCACCTGCAGCAAAATCGGACGCGTCGCAGAACAAGGCGAGTGGCGCGTCGTCCCTCGGATGCGACAATAACGCCGCCTGCCTCAAACTGTCCTTCGCCTCGGCGAAAGCCGCGGTAGCTTCCTCGGTCCACGCCAACTTGGCGTTACCCTTGATGCCGTCGTGCAGTAGGATATTGAGGGGCGCTTGTACCTGCGCAGCCCTGGGCATGAAACGCCTATAGAAATTTAGCATACCCAGGAACTGCCTCAGCCGTTTTGCGGTGGTCGGTTGGGGGTAGTTGGTGATCGCCTCCACCTTTGATTCCAACGGGCTGGTGCCTTTGGACGATACGGTGAACCCCAGGAATTTAACCTGCGCCTGGCCGAAAATGCATTTCGCCCAGTTGACGGTCACGCCGTACTTGTCGAGGCGTGAAAAAACTTCCTCCAAGTGGCGCAAGTGCTCCTCTTCTGTCGACGATGCCACCAGTATGTCGTCGATGTACGCGTACACAAAATCCAAGCCGCGCAGCACCTCGTCGATGAAACGTTGAAACGTTTGTGCCGCGTTTCGCAATCCGAACGACATACAGGGGAACTCGAATAGTCCGAAAGGGGTGGTTATCGCGGTTTTGGCGATGTCCTCTGTGGCCACTGGAATCTGGTTATACGCGCGCGCCAGATCTATTGTGGAGAACACCGTCTTCCCGTGAAGCGCGTGAGAAAAGTCCTCGATGTGCTTCACGGGGTACCTATCCGGCACCGTGCGCGCATTTAAAGCTCGGTAATCCCCGCACGGTCGCCAAGCGTCCTGTTCTTTTTTGGGCACCATATGGAGAGGCGATGACCACGCACTTTCCGACGGTCGCGCGATGCCGAGACGCATCATCGTCTCGAATTCTTGTCGCGCGTGCCTCAAACGATCCGGCGTGAGACGCCGGGGCCTACAAGCCACAGGCGGACCCGGCGTTGTGCGGATGTAGTGCACCGTTTCATGTTGCACTTGCACGGGTGTCCCCACTGGTCGCGTAATGTTCGGGAAACGTTGCAGCAATTCGTGGAATTTCGAATCACCGAAAATTGTCTTCACCGAGGGCGCCGATGGCCCGAACTCGCGCACTGAGCGTACTGGCACCGTCATCGACGTCACCTGGTCTAAAAGTTTGCACTTTCCGACGTCCACCAATAGTTCGTAATGCGCGAGGAAATCTACGCCTATAATCGGCTTTGACACGTCGGCCACCACGAAACGCCACACGTGGCGTCCCGTACGTGGCAATTTCCGACCCGTTCGCCGCATATAAAACGTAAGATGCGCGTTCGCGGAACCCGCGAGTTTTCGATCGAGGAAAAACGCAGAGATCGGCACCGGTGTGGATTAAAAACTGCGTTCTCGTTACTCGATCGGTGACGAACAAACGGCGCGATGGTGGGCAGTGGTCGCTGGCCGTCATTAACGACTGCCCATCTCGTTTCCCGACGCGGACCAATTGCATGGGTGTTCGCAACGGAACGCGTTCGCGCCGAACTTGTAGTGGTAAAAACACTTCCCGCCTCGTAGCGCGGTTCGTCGTTCTCGGGATAGCGATCGCGCTCGGCCCGGGGTGGATGGTCGCCGTTGGGAAAAACGCGGACCGGGGTTTATCTCGCGACGAATTGCTGCGAGCTCCTGTCGAAACGTCGCCGTGAGCTGTGCCATCTTCGAGCACAGTTGTTCCTCAACTTCGCACATATCCCTCGACGGCCGTGCGACGGGACCCGCAGAGGCCTCGGCTACCCGCGTGCGTGGGCCCATCGTGTCAGCGATGGTGTCGGCCAAGTCGGCCACTCGGTCGAGCTCGACGTCTCGCTGCGTCGCCAGGATGACCTGCATGCTCGCGGGGAGCCGGCCCAACCACAAGGTACGCAGTATCTCCTCCGACACGGCTGTTCCTCCCAAGGTCCGCAGGTGGCGTAAGAACTGCGACGGTTTGCGGTCGCCCATCTCCTCGTGCTCGAGGAGACGCCGAGTCTTCTGCTCCTGCGACGCCCCGATCCGCCTTATCAGCTCTGTCTTGAGCCTAGTGAACGGCTCAGCCGGGGGATTCAAGATGATTTCGCGGACCTCGGCCGCGTATTCTGGTTTGAGCGCGCCCAGGACGTACCCGAACTTCGTCTTTTCGGTCGTAACGCCGCTCGTCTCGAAACTCGCCTCGACCATCGCGAACCACAGCTCGGGGTCGGTCGGCGAAAATTCCGGTATTTTCACCGCGACGCGGCTGACTGTCGATACGGGCGGGGATGCCATCGTACCAAATAAACGTGCGAATGTCCGTGTTCTCTTCCGAAAACTCCCGATCCACTGCCACGAAACCACGAACGAAATGCGACTGCAAAATTCGTGTCGTTCGCTTCCTTTAGATCACGTCGGGGTCACCAATGAGGAGGTGGGATCGGCGACGGGAAGAGAGAATTGAACCCGGTTACAATTAGACTATCTTTATTTACAATCGGAACTAAACTCGCGACGCCCGCGTACCGTTCCCGACGAGGGTTCTTACTGAACTAACCATTCGTTCACCGATGCATCCCATCCAGATCATTCTTTCTCATTCTCACGGTTCGCTTTCACTCTATCCTGACTAGACGCATTCATTCTACGCGACACTCAAACCAATCGTCTATACATTCGCTCGACGCTAACGCACAGCATGCAGCCCGGTCCATTCGTCCAAACATTCTTTCGCCTTAAAACTAATCACATGGCGGGGACGTGGCGCCGGCTTGTCACCGCCACAGTTATATTTAAAAAATCGGCAGCTGGAGTTCATCATATTTCACCTATTAATTTCCTACAATTTGTAGTTTTTACAGTCGGCTCAGAAATCATGTCGTACATCTCAAAGTTCGATTTTGGTCTATAAGAACTATTTTCTGTGTGTTGAAATACTAATAAAATTGTTAGTTGAACGGTGTAGGTTTTGCTAATAATTTTCGGTAATAATTATGTGATTTATAGGAAAACACCTGGAAAGCAGCGCGTTCAGTGTAGTTTTGAAAGCGGAAGTTCTAGGTATTTGCGAATGCGAGACGGTTACTAGTGTAGCGGTAAAAATTGTCCGCCGTGGTCCCAATCTCTCATATATCTGTGCATTCGCCAGCGAACTCAAGATAATGGTACATTTTGGCAAAGATCTGAATGTTGCCAACCTTCTTGGAGCTTGTACAAAAAGCATCTTGAAACGTACATCTTTTACCCATTAATTAATTTAGGGTATGATAGGAACAAATATACAATTCTTCACATAAATTAGCACTCAGTATCGAAGTATGTACAGTGTCCCACAAAAGTGTTCGTACACCTTTTAAAACGCAATAACTTTTTTGAAACTGGACTAACCCTTGATCGTGCGAGGTCGGCCATCAGGTATGTACGTGTAAATGAGATAGTCGGACCTGTCGTGAGTCAAAGACCATCGCTGGGATGACGGTGTTAACCCGGACGAGTCTGGTTGCCAGATCTGTTTAAAAAAGAGCCATCAGAAGCAGGCTTGCACAGAGTCCTGGTAAAAATTATGGCTTTTAAAGAAAGTCAGAGTTTCCCGGGACCAGGTAGCGTCCGGGCCGCTACAGTAGGTTCGCTAGTGTCCTTTTTATTCTCTAACGAACGAATTATTGCACAGTTTAGCCAATTTAAAATTATGACTGGGTATTCGAAATCACCTCAACTAAATTAATGCAACTGCTTGCTTCCGGCGATTAACGCGATGAAATTACTTTCTTGTTATTCTCTGTCTGTGCAATAGTGTAAAATCTGCGGAATTATCATATCTTGCCATTATTAACCATAATTCGAAATCTGATTCAGTGCAGTGTGACGCCACTGCTACAGATTTTCAGAGCATCGGTATGTCGGCAGATGATCCCGTACTTAATAACGGTTCCAATCAACCTGGATGGTCCAACTGTCGGTGAGACTACAAGGACTCTAATTTAAAAGCAATTTCTACGCAGGATCTATTGTCCTGAGCGTTCCAAGTAGCGCGTGAAAGGAAATATCTCAGCAAGAGAGAAGAGTGAGTTTCTACGACTTCTTATCGTAGATAATTCTATCAGAGCAGAATTATACGGATAGTTTCTGTTTCCAACTGAATCATTTCTTATAATCAAAAGAAAATGAAAATATTAATCATTTTTGTTACTATTCACGTTTTTACGAGCCTTACGATTTTATATATGTACTTAACTCAAATTAACGTAAAATCAGCTGAAAATCAAATACTAGTAATACTCCAAATTTGAAAAAATATATTTCTATAGTATCTTGTATACAAAATCGAATTGTGTAAAAATTAATTTTCCAATTTCTATCTTTGAGTAACAAACAAAACTTTTTGTGAAAAATTATTGGATTGCAAAATCCATACACAATCGCGTACACAAATCATAGAACAAATTTCAACTTGAAAATTTCATTATTGCTATCCGTTGCAGCATGTTGTTTCTTCCGATGTACACTTGGATCACTGAAAGGTTTCAAAGATCTTTCACAAACAGAAATCAGTTTTATACATTCCGCTTATGTTTACATAGTATAGAGTATAGGTCAAAGGCAGTAAATCCGACAAAGTATTTCCATACCTAATACGCATCACGCGTATTGACGCGTAGGTGTTTGTTTTATCCTGCACATTCAAATATCATCGTTGATTTTGTTTATATGAAAAAATGTGTCGTAACAAATTTATTTGGTTCAAAGATAGAAATATTATGATTGATGGATTCGTCGTTCATTTTTTTCGAGTTTTGATGGTCATCGTCACTTCTTGCGTATTATCACCTATTGTTTACGATACGGCATTCTAGTTTATGTTAAAACGAATTAATGACCTACAACACTATGATCACGTACTATGATTTATGTACGTGGTATTGAAGAAAATTGTGCAAGAACTGTGTTTACTGAACTTGTTTTCACAAAAGAACATTTTTTTCTTACACAGAAATAAAAATTGGAAAATTAATTTGTACATAATTCGATTTTGTATAAAAAATGCTATAGAAATATATCGTCTCAAAATTTTATTTGGAAAATTACTAGTATTTAATTGTCCCCCCCCCCCATGTCCGCTACCTTGTCGTGGGGGGGGGGGGCTTCGTGCCCTAATGATCCTCAAGGCTCGACCACGCCGGCGGAAGTTGCCACAGCTGTCGCCCGTGTGGGAGGATGCGACCAGGGGGATGTGAGGACCGGCGAAATCCGGTCTTCCCCCTCTGGTTTGGGAACCCTCTGGGTCCAGTGCCGTGCTGCGGCCGCACGGAAAGTTGCGGTCGCGGGCAAAATCACGGTGGGCTGGACTCAGGCGACGGTGGAGGCCCTCAGCGCCCGGCCCTTGCAGTGCTATCGCTGCCTTGGCCTGGGCAACACTAGGCAGCGGTGCACTGCGGCCGAGAATCGTTCCGACTGCTGCTTTGGGTGCGGCAGTCGGGACCACAAAGTGACCGGCTGTATGGCAAAGCCAAATTGCCCGCTTTGTGCGGGCGTAGGCAAGCCAGACCGTCACCGCCTCGGTAACCGGGCGTGCCCTGCCAGCGCGAGACGCGGCGGAGGGAGCAGGGGGAGAAAGACCACGGAGGCTAAGGCAGCGGCCACCGTGGCCAACAAACCGAAGGAGGCACCAAAAGGTGCCGTTGTTGCGCCCGCGAGGGCGGATGGGGTCAAAGAGACCCCAGACGTCACCGCTCCGGCGGCGGCGATGGATGTTGAGGCCTGCCCATAATGGGGCCCAAGGGCCCTATAATACAGGCCAACCTGAACCGCTCGGCCAGGGCACAGGACCTACTTGTGCAATTCATGGCCGAGCGGGGTGCCGGGTTGGCCGTAGCGGCGGAGCCGTACAGGATTCCCGACCATCCACATTGGATGGGGGACCTGAGCGGCTCCGCCGTTATAATATGGGCAGGCCGGCCGGGGTCCCCGGCGTGCTCCGTTATCGAGCGCGGCCGGGGATACCTGGCCGTTGACTGGGGCGGCACCGCGGTTGTTGCGATCTACGCACCTCCGAGATGGTTCCTCGAGGAATTTGCGCAGTATCTGGACGTGGTAGGGAGATGCGTCTCCCGCTGCCAGCCACGTCCGGTGCTGGTCCTGTAGGACTTCAACTCCAAGTCTTCAGCTTGGGGTTCCCCCAGGACAGACCCGAGGGGCCGGGAGGTGCTTGAATGGGCGGCGGGACTCGAGCTCCGTCTTCTAAACACGTGCACGGTCCATACGTGCGTGCGGTATAATGGGGGGTCCATCGTTGACCTGTCATGGGCAACGCCCCCGGCCGCGCGCCGTATTACGGGATGGAGGGTGGCGGAGGACGTCGAGACGCTATCCGACCACAGGTACATTGTTCTCGGCCTCTCCGCCGCCCCATCGACGCCCCGACGTCACCCCGCTGATGAGGGATCGTCTCAGCGGCGGTGGGCGCTCAAGCGCCTCGACCGGGACGCTCTGATGGCGGCAGCCCACGTCGTGGCCTGGCCGGCAACACCGGCCGGGCCTGTCGACGGGACAAGGGAGGCCCATTGGTTCCGGGGCGCAATGACGTCGATTTGCGACGTCGCCATGCCCCGGGCCAGGGTTTTCCCGAGGAAGGCGGTGTACTGGTGGTTGCGCGCGAAAGCGGATGTACGCACAGAGTGCGTCCGCGCGCGACGCCAGTACGCCCGCGCCCGTCGACGACGAGGTTCCGATGTGGAGCTGGCTATCCAGCTGTATGGGCGATAGAGGGAGAAGGTGGTCGCCCTGCAGCTGGCCATCAGGCAGGCAAAAAACCAGGCCTGGCGCGACCTCCTAGGTACTCTAAACCGAGATCCGTGGGGGCGCCCATACAAAATAACGATGGGACGGTTACGTTCCTGGGCGCCCCCTCTGACGTAGAGCCTGGATCCAGGGATGCTCGGACGGGTCGTGGGCGCCTTATTTCCCGTTAGCGGGGAGGCGTCCCGGCCCGATCCTGAGCCAGGGGAAGAGGAGTGGTCCCCGGATCTGGAGGTCGCGCCGGAGGAAATGGCCGGGGTGGTCAAATGGCTCCGGGGCAAGAATACTGCCCCGGGGCCGGACGGTATCCCCGGCCGGGTCTGGTTGCTTGCCATGAGCGTCCTGGGCGAGAGGCTGAGAAGCCTCTACTCCGGGCTCCTGAGGTCCGGGGTGTTCCCGGACCTCTGGAGGAGAAGTCGGATGGTCCTCTTAAGGAAGGATGGGAGGCCTGCGGATTCTCCCACCGCGTACCGGCCCATTTGTCTCCTGGGCGAGGTGGGCAAGATCTTTGAGAAGATCATTGCAGCCCGCCTCGCCAGGCACCTGTCCCGCGATGGCCCCGATCTGGCGGACTGCCAGTTCGGCTTCCGGGAGGGACGGTCGACGATCGATGCAATCGATCGTCTTAAGTCCCTCTCGGACAATGCCGTGGCACGGGGCGGGGTGTGATTGGCGGTGTCCATTGACATCGTCAATGCCTTCAACACCCTGCCCTGGTCCGCCATTAGAGAGGCCCTGGTTGAGCACCAGGTGCCTCCCTATCTGAGGCGGGTGATCGGGGCCTATCTGCGGGACAGGTGGGTAGAATACCCGGGCCGGTACGGGATGATTCGGAGTGAGGTGGACTGCGGGGTCCCACAGGGGTCCGTGCTAGGACCACTCCTGTGGGACCTGGGGTATAACGC
Source organism: Megalopta genalis (assembly GCF_051020955.1). Lineage (NCBI taxonomy): Eukaryota > Metazoa > Arthropoda > Insecta > Hymenoptera > Halictidae > Megalopta > Megalopta genalis. The sequence continues at coordinate 458,380 of NW_027476133.1, forward strand.
GGTCCTGGAGAAGGCCTCCCTGCCCGACGGTGCCACCCTGGTCTGCTATGCAGACGACACGTTGGTGGTCACCGTCGGGGACACCTTCGAGAGGACCATCCGACGAGCGGAGGTTGCGGTGGCAGCCGTCGTCGCGAGGATCCACGATCTGGGGCTGAAGATGGCCCCGGAGAAGGCCGAGGCCGTCTGGTTTGGACGGACTCGGTCGCGGCCACCGACCGGATCGTGGATCCGGGTTGGAGAAGCCTGCGTCGAGGTGAAGTCTGAGATCAAGTATCTCGGACTGATCCTCGACAGCCACTGGAGGTTCGGAGCGCATTTCGGCCGCCTCGTCCCCCGAGTTGAGAGGGCGGCGGCTGCGCTAGGCCGCCTGTTGCCCAATCTCGGGGGGCCGGGCGATATGGTGCGCCGCCTATACCTGGGCGTGGTGCGGTCCATAACCTTATACGGCACCCCGATTTGGGCGCCGTCCGTGAGGGCAAACCGGCGCAACACACTGTTATTGCGCCGGCTTCAGAGGCAGATGGCCCTTCGCCTCATAAGAGGTTACCGCACCGCGTCTACCGTGGCGGCGCTTGCTCTGGCGCGAGAAATTCCCTTCGAGCTGCAGGCGGCGATGCGCGCCTATGTTTATAGGCGCATATGCATCGCTGGCCGGGCTCGGGGGGACCCGCCGGAGCAGGAGGCGGTCCAGTGCTTCGAACTCCAGGCCCGGGGACTTGCGCTCGCCAGATGGCATGCGGAGCTTTGTTCCCATGCCGGCGAGCGCGTCCTTGGGGCTCTCCTGCCGCACTTCACCTCGTGGCGGGAGAGGCGGTTTGGCAGGCTCTCCTACCGTGCGGCGCAGGTATTCACCGGGCATGGCTGCTTCGGTGTCTACCTGTATCGCATCGGTCGGGAAGCGACGACGGTGTGCCACCACTGTGGCGCGGAGGAGGACTCGGCGCAGCATACACTGGAGGTATGCCCCGCATTTTCAGTGCTTCGCCGAGTCCTAAGAAGGGAAGTTGGTCGCGACCTCGCTCTCTCCAGCTTAGTTGGGGCCGAGAGAGGCTGGAGAGCCCGAGAAAATGGGCGGCAGCCATCGCCTTCTGCGAACAGGTAATGTTGCAGAAGGAGGCTGCCGAGCGGGGTCGCCGTGAGCGGGGGGTGCGGCGTGTGCGTCCACGCCTAGAGCCCCCCCCCCCTCCGAGCAGCTGAGCATAGGCGGGCGGCGGGTGTACGAGATTATGCTGGTTTAATTGCCCGCCGCCCGCCAACCGAAGATGTCCTCCCTATACTGGGAGTGGGGCGACGAACATCGTCGCCCCCGACGGTCGCCGAGCGCAGGGCGGGGGCCCTGGGCACCCTCATTGAAAAGCGGCCGTCGTGACGAGGCGGTGCGGGGAGCGGTCCCCCGCACCACCGAACCAAGATTATTCATGGGAGGGGATAAATCTCCCCCCGGGACGCGGCCGGCCACCGCCATTCCATCCTGGTGGCCGGCCAGGCGAGGGGGAGCCGCGGTTGTGTTCGTTAAGAGTTCCCGTGGCTCCCCCAGTAATAGCCAGCACCCTAGGCCGTCGTGGGGGTTTTAGCGGGTCAAACCCCGCACTACCCCCGTCCCGCCCCCCCCGGGCGCGACGGGGGTGTCTGACCAGCAGATTCCCCCCACGTTAATAAAAAAAAAAAACATATATTCATGTGATGCTTATTAATGATTACTTAAAGACACTTCTTTAATTATTTATTTACTATAACTATTTTATTTGGCTTCTCAAAGTTTGTTGATTGATGCTGTTAGAGGAGTTGTAAATTTCTTGCGAATTGAAAATTACTTTTGTTCAATTTTATTCACTGAATTTTTTTTACAACAATCAAGATCAATTATGATATTGTTAGTTAGTTTGATTACCATTTAAGTATATTTCATGTGTATTTAAGTGATTTCTGTTGATTCTCCAGGTGAATTGTTAGTAATCGTAGAATTCTGCTGATTTGGAAATTTGCATAATTACTTATTGAGGCATAGAAACAGCTTTATCAATCAGATCGATCCAGCTACTGGCAAATTAGACCTCAGTATCGATCTCGATCTATCGACTAGACTTGCCTATCTTCGCAGCATTAACAGGTTCATTAATATTATTTTTCTTATATGCTTCCTTTTATTTATTAACAACTCTATGACGAAGAATCCATCTCACGTGGTTGTAAATGAACATCCGATATTTAGCAAATAACAGTGTCATTGTTGAATTTCAAAATGTTATGCAGATTAGCTAATGTGCTTTAATTTCTTTAAAGAACGAATTGTTGCACAGTTCAGCCAATTTAAAATTATAATTAGTTATTTGAAATCACATTAAATGCACTTAACTAAATTAACAGGGGCGTGGCAGTGTCGTTTCATGCAACGAAATGTAACTATTTGCTTTTCGCGATTACTGCGATGAAAGGGATTGTGATGTTGACGCTTTTGTGTTCTCATCTGTCTGCGTGGTAGGGTAAAATCTATGGATTCGGAATCCGATTCAGTGCAGTATCACACCACAGTTATAGATCCCCAGGACATCGATATGGCGGCAGATGATCCCGTACTTAATAGCGGTTCTACTCAACCTAGACGGTCAATCTGTCGGGGAGACTGCAAGGACTCTAATTTCAAAACAATTTGCACGCAGGATCTGTTGTTCTGGGCATTCCAAGTGGCTCATGGAATGGAATATCTCGGCCAGAGAAGAGTGAGTTCCTGCGACTTCTTCCCGCAGATAATTCTATCAGAGCAAAATTACTTAAAAAGTTTCTATTTCCAATCGAATCATTTCTTCTAATCAAAAGAAGATGAAAATATCAATTATTTTTTAAACTATTCACATTTTCTTATGTTTCACAATTTTATATATGTACTTAACTCAAATTAGCATAAAATCCATAGTCCATTCATGTATAATAATTGAACAACGAACTATAATTTTTGCAAAATTTCATTTGAATTGGAAATAAGTTGCTGAACAAATGTCTAATCGCATATACCGTTTCCGAAAAATGAATGTGCAGATACTGCACGGTGACCTGGCCGCTAGAAATATCCTTCTGGCCGATGACAATGTGGTGAAGATATCTGACTTCAGTCTGGCCGAAAGTTTGTACAAAGAAGAAATGTATAAAAAGAATAGTGATTGTCCATTACCTATTAAGTGGTTGGCCATCGAAACGATGAAAGATCGAATTTTCTCCACGCAGTCGGACATTTGGACGTTTGGCATAGTTCTGTGTGAGTTTTTCACGCTAGCTGAGACTCCGTATCCGGGAATGGAAGCGGAAACTGTGTATCAGAAGCTGATCGAGGGTTTGAAGTGTAGGTTGGCTCAAGATATTTGATTTGGAAAGGAATCGGAACAACTTTTTTTCAATTATATTCGAAAACAAGTTGGCTTACCGAGTTTTCAAAGTTTGCATGCAAAAAGTCACTTATTACTTCCTGAGACATTTCTGGAAATTTTGGATCGATTTGACATTCGTTTGACAAGATATATAATATAATATAAAAATATATAAAATAATATATAATATATTATAATATAATATATAAAATATGTATAATATATTAGTATATGTATATACTATAGCATGGTTAATTACGATTACGAGTAATCGTAATTTACGACTTACGAGTCGATCGTACGTACAGTGTAATTTGTAATCGATAACACATCCTTTGCTTTTCATTTCTAGGTATGACATAATGTGTCAGTGTTGGAAGGCTAAGCCTTCTCTACGTCCGAGTTTCACGGAGCTTGTCGACAATGTAGGAAAATTGTTGGAGGACAATGTTAGAGCGGTAAGTTCCTCAACGTGATTTTCATATCACTTTATACAGGACGACATATTCATATCAATGACATCATTTCGGAAAGATTGCCATATCGGAACACGTTTTCGCATAATCCACATTTTATTGGATAATTGGAGGTCATGCTCATGTAGCATGCATATATTCGAGCATGATAATTTTGAAAGATATTTGTATTTATCTAATTAACACTAAGCGACTCAATTGTAAGCAAAATTGGTAATTTGAGCACTACATTGAATTAAACGCCTCATATCTGAACATGAACAAAACTCTGCTTGAGGGCGCAATGAACGATTATCTAATGATGATCTCTGCTCCCGACCACATCATGCATTCTTCAACAACTCACAATTGCGAGAATTCCTCTGAATCTCGAACCATGATGAACTCTGACTACTTGTGTATGAATGCCAAGGACGCTGTGGAAACATCGCCTATGCTGAACAATGAGGAGGAAGATCACTATTTGAAACCTATCAATGTTCATGAACGGAGGATGAAATTTGCCAAAAACATAGGAACGGTGAAGAACCATGTGGTGCATCCAGATCGGGATTACACTAACTATACCCGACCGAATAATTTGGAGCTGATAGATCAGAATAAAATCAGCGATGGGGTCGCAGCGAAGACGGAGCTCAACTGGAATTCGACGGCCAACATGGGGTTCGCTCCAACAATTGTAAGCACTCGGGACAATTAAGCGAATAGGCATAATATCGCAATATTAACTGCTAATCGATTACTTTAAACCAACTGATTGATTCCGGCATACCACCCGCAAAACAGTGAAAATCTACTCTCTTGTTACCTCGTGTTTTAAGGTCAATGATTATTTCGTCTTTCTTCAAATTGGTATCGGTAATAATAGGCGCTTGTGCAGCTAAAACGAAAATAATATTATCCAACAATACATCGTTCAATCTTTTCTGGAATTTGCATTTCCAATTACCCTTCACTTCCAAACGAAATACAATCGAACGTGTAAAATTATCCGTGGACATCCCTGTATACATATATTCTTGCGAGTCCTCTATTTTCAGTTGTGTATCTTCAAAATTGATCTATATGTGAATTGCCTTTCCCTCAATCGATAGAGATTTTGTTTAAAAGTTTAAACATATTATTTTCGGTTCGTCCAATTTCTTATTGCACTTTGTTGGTCTTTAAAATTAATTGTATAAAAGCACATTTTTAAAGCGATCTTAGCGTTAATATTGGAAATACATAGAATTATCAGATTGTACCTCCTCCAATCAAAGATGTCCGAATAATTGTCATTCGAAACAACGCGGATCAGCTCTCAGTTGTCACTCTCTGCTAATTGGGTCCATCGTGAGAGTGATACGAAAATCCCCGATTCTTGATCCTGTTCTTTTTATGGTTCTTGATGCTCCTCCTGTTTCCTTATACTGGGCGTCCCAAAAATGTCTCGCAATACGGAAATGTGGAGTAGCTGAGGTCATTCTAAGTAACTTTTTCTTTGCGAAAATGTAACTGCGGCTTTGTTTACAAACACTGACCGATGAGAGTTGAGGGCGCGAAGTTCGAGAGCCCGCCGCACAAGGCTTTGACAGAAGGTCGAGACGGACTCGAGCCGCGTTCGAAGTATTGAACAAGTCACGAAGTATGAACGTTCCGGATTCTTTTTACTACGTAAAAGTTATATTTTTAAGAAAAACGCTGTCACCTTTACTTTAGAACGTCTAAACAATATTTACTAATTTTTCGGACCCGAAATAATATCTAGTTTAATCGTGACAGCCGTTTTAATTGTCATGTGTACCATATGAAATTTTTATGCAAGGTGTACAGTGAGGATTAGCAAAGTTCGTAAATGATATTTTAATTTAAATAATTCCGTGTCCGAACAGAATTCAACGAATGATTCGCAAAGCTGATTTAATAATAAATGATCACGTTAACGAATGTAAAGGATTTGTTTATTAGAGAAATATGAAAAATATTATTAATAAGAAATTCACCCATTTAGTTGAGGATGCATTTGCTGACTCGTACGCACTGACGTCGTACAACGTACAGCTGATCCCAGGCTACCGTCGGTGACAGTTTACGTCTCTGCATATCTTGTCTATTTCATATGGCGGTACCCTGCGCTCTTAGAACGTCTTTAACGGCCGTTCGAGGAAAATGGTATCGGGTGTCATTTTCTCAGATGGCCGAACGACGAACGACAAGGGCCGACAAGGGTCGAGGCCTGGATTTTTTGGCAGTGAAACGTCGACTTCCGAACGAACGCATCGAATAAAGGATTATCCGCGAACGCGTCGTATAAACTATTTTCCGCGAACTTTTCCGTTTTTTTTCCGTTTCGGATTATCAGTGATTAATTAAGTGATCAGTGCTTGGTGACAGTGTAGTGAAAAAAATGTAGTTGTACGTTGTACGAGGTCAGTGCCCTTCGATATCGTGAGCCACAATTCCAGCCAGCAAATGCATCCTCAACTAAATGGGTGATTTTATTATTGATAATATTTTTCATATTTCTCTAATAAACAAATACTTTACGTCCTTTAACGCGATTATTTATTATTAAATCAGCTTTGCAAATCGTTCGTTGAATTCTGTTTGGACACGGAATTATTTAAACTAAAATATCATTCACGTACTTTGTTAACCTTCACTGTACACCTTGCTTAAAAATTTCATATGTTACACACGAGATGTCATGCACACTAGAAAATTAAAACGGCCGTCACGGTTAAATTTCTTATTATTTCGGATTCGACGAAAAATTGGTAAATATTCTTCAGACATTCTGAAATAAGGATAGATAGCGTTTTTCTTAAAATTATCACTGTAATGTAGTAAAATAAAATTCGGAACTTCACGCACCGTGACTTGTTCATTGATTCGAACGCAGCACGGAGCCCTCATCATCTATCGCGCTCCACGGCCGAAGCACGTTTCTCTCGATTGGTCAGTTTTTTTCGTTAATAACTCGTAAATAAATCTGCGGATTGCATTTTCGCAAAGGAAAAAGTTGCTTCAAATGACCTCAGCTACGCCTCATTTTCGGCTGTTAAAATAATTGTAGAATACATAATTGTGGAACACATCTCAGGTACTCCCCATTAACGGGTGGAAATATATATTATATATATCACGCAACTGGAGATGTTGTTAGTCGTTTTCCGAAACTACAATATTAAATTTAGAAAGATGCTTTGCGTATTTACTTACTTCTGAACGTGTGTTATTTAATGACGTCATTGCTACATTTTCTCATTTACGCTTTACAGCAAGATGTTTAAATGTAATTGTTGGGTATCGGTGCTTATGCATAAGTAAGGAACTCAAACTGTTCTTTTAGAGCAAAATAGTATTTTATTTAGTTAACAGAAACAAGGTGAGTAGAAGATGTGAAAGAATAGGATAAGGAGACATCCGAGTAAATGCAATTACTCTTGCAAAGGCTATCGTTCGACTGACTAGGCAGCGTAGTTTTTCTTTCTAAAGTTGCCAGGGGCACAGGATAAACACATGCAAGTGATTATCCTTACCCTGTGCATGTATTGCCCTGGCAGCGTCGTCTCTGGCTCGAACGTTGCATCGGTGAGCCGACCTATAAGTGTACGACCCCCTCCAAGGGTCATACCGCAAGATATAATAAAACTAGAATCTAAGCATGCATTTAACAAATACTTAAAACTATATAGACATTTCAATAGTAATAAATGAAACAAAACGGCAACAATTACGTGATATGTTTATAAAAACAGTTACAGAAATTACTCCTTCTAAACAAGACCTGGAGATAGAAGATGATGATGAATTTAAGTTTAGGTTTGACAAAGCAGTCGAACATAATGCAGCCAATAGAAATTTCATAAATTCTGAAGCGAAGTTAGCTGTTTTACGGTATTTTCATGATAAATGGAGAGATATGCAGTTACTCACTCAAATTCTCTAACATGCGGCCTATTATCCAAAATAGGTGAGATTTTTTCGGCGAAAAAATCATCACCTATCATTGTAACGTCGGCGACGACGAATCGCTACGAAAAATCCCCCGAAATTTAAATAAAGCGTCCGTCACGTACAGCTCATAGGCCGTCTTTTTTCGCGGACTGTTCACACGCGATCACGGAAACACACAAATCCGAATCGGTATTTACCATAAAAATTGTTCCGGTCCATCACTAAAAAGCGACTCATTTTCAACTCGCTATTGCTTGCCATCATCAGCGATCGGCCCGTCTGTTTTCCGCCACGAAATTGCATGACTGGTGGCATCTTGCCGCAGATGCGCTGATTGCCGCATTCCGGTCGCGCGATTTCAAAATTCCGCAACGGCGAGCGCGAACGGCGATAATTGTCTCTGCTGTCGTTCCGATTCCGTCTTCCAGTTTCATTCGCGAGGTTTTCCAATCGGTGCAGGAAAATCGACGGTTTCAAGTCGCCGATTTTCTCATGTTCCAGGAGCGTGCTCCTGAGTATCTGAGAGACGCTGAATCAACACCGCCTTCAGTGTCTCGTACATATTCTGCGCTGGAGGGTTGTTAATAATGTCGCTCACCACGTCGTCACACTGATTTTTTAAATGCACATTGACGTAGTGATATTTGGTGGAATCCTTCGTGATTCCAGCCAGTACGAACTGGAACCGCGTCATTCGGTGGAGAAAGACTCAACATCGCCGATGAATCACCATGAGGAACTTTTTCGCGTGATCGTTATAACTCAAAAAAAAGACTTGTCCTTGCGCGACAGATCACGTCGTGGTCACCAATTATGTGAGTGTACGAGAGAATAAAACTTGCTCGAGTCCGTTATTGTATATTATTTATTTTGGTCGCTAGAATCGCTTCGCTCGACCGCGAAGGTTCGGATCGAAAAGCTTGTGTGAACTACTAGTGCAGGAGTTCGTCGTCGATTGTCGACGAAACGATTTTCCAAAATTCTTAACAGCTTGAGGAAAAACAATTGCAGGGCACAGCATAATGCTGGCGGCGATTGATATGCCTGCCTCGAGTTTCGAGCATCGGGATTTACCAATTTTTGTATACTAGGATCTGTACATGTGCTATTGCAACGGCCCTGTGATTTATTGTTACGTCGATGCTAAGGTTCGACGGATTCAGTCGACATAACATTTTAAAATTGATTTTTTAAAACATATTTTTGATAGTTTTCTGATTAAAATGAGACTAAACATGATATAGTTTGGACAAATATTTTTGATTAAAATAAAATCAAACACGATATAATTTCGATTACATTGATTTGTTTAATATTTGTTGTGAAATTCATTGCATTGCATTATCACTGTGATTATATAAGTGCGTGTTAAGAATGTGTGTGGAGAGCGAGGTATATACGTATTGCGAGTGCGTGTGCCGTGTGCTGAGCGAAATGGGGCAGCGACACAAAAGTATGTATACACTAATTTTTTTAACCCTTAAATACTTTACAATTTGTCCATTGGACATTTGGTAAATCCTTATATTAGTGTTGGATTCTATATCGCGTAGACAAATTTCTCCACCAAGAAAGTGTCTGTGTTTTGGGCTCTAAGGGTGTATCAGGTCTGCTGGATGAATTCTTCGTAGTCTTCTTTTGATGTGCTGGTTATAGTTGGTGTTCGCTAGTGGGTTGTTGTGGGCTTCAATTTTGCTTTTATATTTTTTGGATGCTTGATTATTTCTTCTAATACTGTAGCGATATTGAAGTCCTTCCTTATATCTTCATTCTTGATGAACCAGGAGCGTTTAATATTGTCCGTAGGGTTCTTGAATGTTCAGCTTCAATTTTTGTTATGTGACTCATTTGCCGCTATACCCCATAGTGGAGTCCCCGTATATCCATATGGATTTAATTATTGATTTATAAATTTATAGTTTGTTGTTTACGTTCAGTTTTGTTTTTTTACCTATAAGCAAAGACATCTGTTGTCTTTTTAAGCGAATTTGTGCAATTTTAGCAGTAATATGTTGTTTCCATATTAGTTTTGAATCCAGATGTAGTACCAAGTATTTAACTTTTTTGTTTAATATTATGTTTAGAATAACTAAACTATGAGTCAAAATGAGGATTCTATACAGGGTGTTCCACAATTATTTTAATAGTCGAAAATGAGGGTAGCTGAGGTCATTTGAAGTAACTTTTTCCTTTGCGAAAATGCAATCCGCGGCATTGTTTACGAGTTATTAACGAAAAACACTGGCCAATGAGAGGTGACGGTGCGAGAGAGAGGGTCCGCGAGAGAGTTCGCAGCACGAGGCTTTGACAGAAGGTCGGGACGGACTCGAGCCGCGTTCGAAGTATTGAACAAGTCACGAAGCGAGAACTCTCCGGATTTTTTTTACTACATAACAGTGATATTTTAGAACGTCTTCTTACTGATAATATTTTTCATATCTCTCTAATAAACAAATCCTTTACGTCCCTTATTTATTATTAAATCAGCTTTGCAAATCATTCGTCAATCTTCACTGTACACCTCGCATAAAAATTTCATATGGTACACACAAGGTGTCATGCACACCAGAAAATTAAATCGGCTGTTACGGTTAAACTACATATTATTTCGAGTCCGAAAAATTAGTGAATATTCTTCAGACGTTCTAAAGTAAAGGTGAACAGCGTTTTTCTTAAAAATATCACTGTTATGTAGTAAAAAAAATCCGGAAAGTTCTCGCCTTGTGACTTGTTCAATACTTCGAACGCGGCTCGAGTCCGTCTGTGGAACACCCCGTATAAACTGAGAAAGCCCATTTAGGCCTGTCATGGTCCACGGAGGGCATATTTCATCTAGAGTAAACTTCGTTTTCATATGATACTGCACATTTCCAGTCGAATGTTGAGATGACATTTTGACGCAGGCGTTTTTAAAAATCTTACATTTATTCCAAACGTATGTAGGATTAGTTTGAAAATTAATGCTTCTTCTATCTTTTTTTTAAACGATTTAATGGCATACATGATTACACACATTTCCTTGTACTGCATTAATCCTCTAAATTGAGTGCGTTTTACCACTTTTTATACGAGGTTTTTAACTTTGTCGCCTTCGGTATGTCACAGGGAATTCAGCATGCATATAAGTCACCGAAATCTACGAGAGTTTGGTCATCGTCTAGTAAACTAATACCGCTATCATAAAAAAAAATCAAATCATTTAGTCCATTTTGAAAAATATTATCGAGTTTTAAAAGGTGTATGAACACTTTTGTGGGCCACTGTAGATCGAATGAAACCTTAAGATTATGGACACGAATAATCTCAACAGACTCATCAGGAGTCTTGATTACACTGTCCGACACGATTTTTGGGTTTCTATAGACACTATGAAATTCTTGTAGAGCTTCACTTCCTGAACAAGAATCCGAAAACCGAATTGCTCCATCACCTCCAGTTTTTTAAATAAACGAACTTTTGTACAAACCCAAAATTTTCGACAAAAATGAGGTATTGCATGAAAAGTATAAACGTTAGAAGGTTCTAATTGGTGTTAAAAGATAGAGGAGAGTTTCCCGAATATAGTGGCGTGCAATTTATTAATTGTTTTTGATCCTAAATAGCAATAAATTAATGTCAAAGTTTAAAAAAGTGTCGACGTGAGCAGTTTCTGCACAATATTTTTGTATTTGTACGAAAAGTTTTTTGTTCAGCACGAAAACTCTACCCAGGATCGAATTCTGTAGACATTTCTGAAGAAGGAACGGCTCGGTAAAAGTGTCGGAACGATGTACATTTCGAGTGGATCGACAAAATGTTCGTCGGTAACATGTGCACGACGTTTTGCCGCCATGTCCTTCGCTGCTCGCTTCTCTCTGTCCGGCAGGGCCGAAGCTATGCGTAATCAACACCGATGGAGGGATCCCATGGGGTACCCAGTTTTTGTAAATTATATTTTAATTTTTTTTAGTATTTCAATGTTCTGTTTTTTTTTACATATTTCTGTGAATAATAATCACCAAACTGTGAAGAACCTTCTGCGAAAAAAATCACACCAGAGTATTTGCAGTGGGTAACGAAAGTATTCGAGCACTAGTATAATTTTGACTTCTACCATGTTTTTACACTGTACACGAACACTATTGACACTATAAATTAATTAATAAACAATTTACACTACACACTGACACTATAAATTATGTAATATAACCTTCTAACGTTTATACTTTTCATGCAATACCTCATTTTTTTCGAAAATTTTGGGTTTGTACAAAAGTTCGTTTATTTAAAAAACTGAGGGTGATGGAGCAATTCGGTTTTCGGATTCTTGTTCAGGAAGTGAAGCTCTACAAGAATTTCATAGTGGCTATAGAAACCCAGGAAAAAAGTTTGATTTGTCGGACAGTGTTATAGTTACTTTTGTAAAAACAAGGTTTTTGCGAATAGCTATCAAGATCCCATCATCCCTAGAGTGGGATTTGTCATAGTTGACATGGTGGACAACATAAGCTGCATGTTAGAAAGCTGTTTTGATTCTTGGACTGCAGAGGCTAAGTTGGAGAAGTCGTTCTGTCCGGGAGGATTATTGGACGGCAGAGGTGCTTGTCGGGAGGTGGAAGAGGCTATCTGGGCATAATAGAAAGGTTGGGCATGTTGCGCAAGTTGATGGAATTATCCGGGGACGCAGCGACCCGGACGAGAGAGTAGTTTGGCCAGAGGGACATGGTGCGAGTGGGGGCCCCCGATGTGTGCCGTACCGAGAACGTCGCCTACTTTGTTCTCTGGTGTTGCAACCAGAGAACCCGATTTTATCGTTCTGGGAACGTAGGGTGGATTTTTTGGGCCTATACGCTAATTAGGTGTTATTTTGTTTTCTAAATGCTTGACCAGAGCAGGACAATTGGCCGTATGAGGACCTTTGCAGTTGAAGTACTTTGGAGTGATTTCGTATGGCCATTCCTCCTCCAACTTTAATCTGCTCCCTGCGCATTTGACGCATGCCGGGGGCAGATTATAGTTGGAGGAGCAATGACCGAAAGCTTGGCATCTATACCATTGTGTGTGCTTGGTACGAGACATATACTTGTCCCAGTGAACTCTAGCCCTGAATATGAACTTGACTTTTTTGACGTCTTGAACTGTGGTGTCCATTGGGAAATTGACTCGGTAGGCATTAGTCTTTAATGAGATAGCAGGCCGTTGGGGTTAAGCCTTGGGTAGAGATTTGTTGGATAATTTCCTCTCGGGTATAGTTAGATAATGCTTTGAGGACCATTGGCAAGGCTTTTCGTTTTTGATCGTGAAATTATAAAAGAGAATTTTTTTTCTTGGAGACCTAGTTTTAGTTCTTTGAAGTCTTTGATGGATGTGAATTGAATACGAACATTGCTTCTATTAAATTTAAGGGTGTAGTTGCTACCGTACGAGGTCGTCAATTACTTTTCAAATTTGGTGACTGGATATTTGAAGTTGTATATGTAGATATGTATATGTAGGTAGTTTTTCAGAAGTAACCTCCAACTCGGATACGGGTTCTTGTTGCGGTCATTTGAGTTGTTGCTAGGCGTCGTCGATACATTATTATTATATCATGGTTTGGTAATGGTAGTGGTAGGTTTGTGACGTCCGGTTTGTCATTTGAGGAGCTATCATTATTAGGGTTTTTGTTTGATTAGTCGATCGCGGTGAAGAACGCGAAATGATTGTGACAAGGAATGTTTGGAAGGGCTGGAAAATTAATATTAAATTCGCTCAAGGTGTTAGCTGAGCTATATAGTAGTGATTTAGGTTTCGAACTGGTTTTGGATGTGAAATTTTTGGAATTTTTGGATTTGATAGTATGAGGTTTTTTAGCGAAATTCTCGACCGATCTGACGGTAACTGACTCTGAATTTGAGGGTGAGAGAGCACTGAATTTGTTTCAGCACGACGGCGCTTGTGAGGCCGATTCAAGTTCCGACATGCTGAGTGCTTTGGATTGAGGGTTTTTATGATTGTCGCCCGGTTTTCGGTCGACGATTGCATCGGGATATGGGCTCACCGTTTGCTATGATGAATTTGAGTCGTCGGTGCTGACATTCATGAGATCGTCAGCAGCAGGCGACTCGGTGCTATAGTGGAGTTCCTGTTGTTTCAGGAGCTCTCTGTAATCAGTATGTTGACTATAGCCGGTTTGGAATTGAATTTTCCTTATAATTCTGTCGTATCTATCGCCAGGCTTGCCCCTGGCGAATACTGATTGTCGTTTTTTGATGGGTGGCACTACTGGAGTTGAGACTAAGAGTTGAGACTAAGCTTCAAGTATATTATAAGTGGTCAATACATATAGGTTGAATAAGTTATTTAATCTAGTAAATGTTGGTATTGAATTATATAATATGTATTCAAAGGAAGAGTGCTTAAAATTTATAATAGAAAATATTATTGAATTTTTTAACAACACATCGCCCAATGAAAGCAATATCAATGATTTTAATGCAACAGATAATGCATTTATTGTAAAAGATGGAATTTTACTTTTTTATGATTTATAAACGTTATTATTCAAGAAAAAAGGGCTCAAAGAATATAAGAAGACTATATTTTTAAAATGATTCAAACTTTGCACTCGTAAATACATCATAGAATATAATGATATGAAAAATATCTTCATTGCTATAGGAATTAATATCTTCTTTGATATAAGATGCATCAAGTCTAAACTGAGACTTTTAACAATTGAATATAGTAGTATAAGCGAAACAAAACTCGTTAGAATAGACGAAATAAAAAAAATACTATGTAACAGAATAAAAGACGTGTCTCCTCCTGATAATCTAATCACGCCAAGGCCTCTTGACAAGTTGATCATGCTCTATTCGTATGCATATAAGTCTATTTACAACAAAACTTGGAAAGAACTTTCACTCTCTCGATTTTTTAGTTTTTTGTTTTTAAAAAACGATATTACATTGAAAAATATGATTAAAAGCTTTAATCACGGAACTGTGCATAAGAAAGCTTTGACTGAAAGTGCTATTTTCCTTGATCTTGATGACATCACCATTTGAATGATTTGATTCATCATTATGGTCCTAGTATAATAGATGAAGATTTTTCTTTGCATCACATTGAATTATATAATCTTGAAAAGGATCTTTTTTATAAATTATCAAGAACAAATCTGTCCTCTTTTTGTATGAACAAATATGATATAACACTTGTTGATGGTATTTTTAGTAGTCCGAACTCTATGATACCAGATATTACTCATTCTTTTGAATTTTTAAACGATGAGAGTGTAAATGAAGTTAATCATATTCAAGATACCTTTTTAGATTTGAATTTTAGCAACGATATGTACTTTGAAGAAAATAGTTTCTATAATGACAATTGCGTAAGTATGTTCGATAACAACAAACCTATTAGATCTGAAAGTAACATAGAATGCGATGAAATTATTCCTATTTCTGATACAGATGTAGTTTTTTTAAACAATATAATCGATGATGAGTAAAAAAACAATCTGCTTTCTTGGCTAGTTCAAAATACTGATGACAGTGAATTTATTAGTTCCCCCCCCCGTGTCCGCTACCTTGTCGTGGTGGGGGGGGGGGCTTCGTGCCCTAATGATCCTCAAGGCTGTGCCAGCGGGGTATTTATTCCCTGGCAGGTTCTACCTAGCTGGAGTGGCTTGAGGTGAGGGGCCTACTAAAGTCGGACACATACCGTAAACCTGTGGTCATGTTTTACAGGAACGGGGGTCTTGCCTTAGCCGGCCGGGCCGCGAGGATGACAACCTCTCTAAAAAATCCCTAGCCCTAAGCAGTGTTGCGCGGTGAAGAGGGCCTAGCTGGAGTAAGCGCCAGCTATGGTTGGTGGGTGCACCAATCGTTAGCGGACAACCCCGGGGTACCTGGCGACCCCCCGGGCGTATTAGCCTCCCCAGGTGTGGCGGTTCTACCCGGGGTGACCTCCTTTCCGACTACACTCGTGGGATCGATTATGGATTCATTTACAAACAAAACTGGGGAGGGGGGTAACGAGCGTGAGGGGGAGGCGTGCGAGGCTATCGTGCGCCTCGAGAGATATGTGGAGCCGGTGTCGCGGGGGCATTCTGCCACACGCGGCACAAAGAGGCCTGCGGCGGGCCTTGGCGATTGCGATGGGGGCGAGGAGTCGGACTTCTCTGTCTCCTCCCACCACTCAACGCAGAGCGTCCAGGGCACCTCTACGAGGAAACGAGGCCGACCACCAGCGACCAGGGCATGCGTTGGCCTCCATGAGGTCAAACGCAAGCAGGCTGAGAGCGACAAAAGCCTCATCGCGGGCATCTTTGACCCGGTTGCTCCGGGGCCGAAGCCCGCGAGATCGGGCGACCCGCTTCCAGACGAAGTGGAGGTCGCTGCGGATTTCCGCAACCGCCCGATGCGAGACATAGCGGCGGCGGTGATGGAGAGCCTGGGCGACGTCGCCAGGATTTCTGCCGCGACGATGGGGTTAAAGGCCAGCGCGGTCCGATCCCTACGGGCGGCGGCACTGAGCAGCCGGGTGGGCGTTGCGGAGCTGGCGATCAGGTCAGCTCCCAACGCTACTCGGCTGTTGGAGGCCGAAAATGCTCTGCTGAGGGAGCAGATGGCGAAGCTGCAGGCCGAGGTCGCCCGACTCCGTCAAGCGGTGGAGGTGGGGCCGGCTGTTGCCAGGATGCCTCCGCCGCTGCCCCCTGGGCGAGGAGGGTCCTCGCCCCCACCCGCGGCTGTGCCAGCAGACTTGCTGGCGCAGATCGGCTCCTTGATCGATGCCAAGCTGGCATCGCTCAGGTGGGAGCTGATTCCGCGGGTGCGGGACCCGCGATCGGTGGCACCTGTGCCATCCGCCCCCCCCCCACTGCTGATGGACAGAAGAGCGGGGAAAAAGGGTGGCAATAAGGGAGGGGCTGTGGACACTAGAGCGGCCCAGGCACAGCCCACTCAACCTCGGGCCGCCCCTGCTGATGCGACGCCTTCCACCACGCCTCCAGTGCCTGAGGTGTGGTCCAAGGTGGTTGACCGGAAGGCCAAAAAGGCGGCTGCCGCGGTAAAATCATTAAATTAATATATATATATATTAATTTAAATTAAAAAAATATAATAAATCTTAAATAAAATATAAATTAGTTAATCAATAAAAAGTTTAGAAACATGATTTTAAAAATGAATATATGTTAAATTTTCTAAACAATATTTGTGTGGGTCTAAGAAAAAAAAAACATTTTTTAATTAATATTAAAATAAGTTTATTTAATTATTTAATTTACAGACACGAATTTTATATTTTAAACATAATTACAATCTACATCTTTCAAGAGCTTACCTTTTTATATGTTAACATTTTTAGATTTATTTTTTACTCAAATTAAGATTTAAAAAATAAATTCATAAAACACATATTTAAACTACTAATCAAGTATCTTTATCCTTTATAGTTACCATCATACAATAATCTATATACAAAAAATTATGATCTTTTCATATGTTAAACATGTATACAGTGTGCTTCATAGGAACACAAATAAATGTATTGTGAAACTTTTTAGCAAATTGTAAGATATATAAACAGATTCTTTTCATAACAAAAAATATATACGCAAATCCAACGACTTGTTTCTCTTTTATATATATAAAAGACACATGCACAACCACTAATTTCATGACTGAATCTCTCGCAAAAAGACTCGGACTTCCACAAAATAAATATTTATTTCCCATTGGAGCTCCCAATACCATGACGACCTACGCGAAACACGCGGTTACGGCTACCATTAAATCTCGAATTAGCAACTATCAACGGACGCTAACATTCCTCGTTATCCCGATCATTTCATCATGCATTCCCGGTCAAGCGATTGACCGGTCTCGCATAAGCGTGCCAAAAAATCTTCTTTTGGCCGACCCAAGTTTCCATCTCCCCGCTCCAGTCGATCTTCTCTTGGGCGCTGAGGCAGCTCTCTCTATCTTCAGCGTTGGACAGATCAACCTTTCACCTCTCAATGGTCCAGATCTGTACATGCAAAAAACTCGACTAGGATGGGTAATCGGGGGGAGTGCTCCTGCTACTCACCCCAGTCACCCAAAAGCATTTCATTCTACTTCGGCCTGGCAAATCGATATCACTCGATTCTGGGAACTCGAAGAGGGCCCTCGAGTTCAGCATCTCCCTGAATCCGAGAAGGCATGCGAAGACCATTTCAAAAGACACGTTTCCGGAACCAAGAGCGGTAGATATGTCGTCGCACTGCCCTTCAATAACAATCTCTCACAACTCGGTACCTCTAAAACAATGGCCCTCAAACGACTCACCTCGCTGGAACGCAAACTACAGCGTGACCCAAGCCTACATCAGGAATACAATATGGTTCTTTAGGACTACCTTAATCTAAGTCACATGACCGAAACAGCCGAGTCGCACATCCTAAACGACGGGTATTATTTACCACATCACGCAGTGATGAAAACTACGAGCCTAACCACCAAGTTGCGAGTAGTATTCGATGGGTCAGCAGCTACGACGTCAGGAACTGCCCTCAACGACACACTGCTTACTGGGCCAAAAATCCAAGACGATCTTCTGTATATTTTACTTAGATTTCGCAATCACCAATACGTATTGACAGGTGACATCGAAAAGATGTACCGTCAATTTCTCGTCCGTCCAGAAGATCGGAAATACCAACGTATCCTTTGGCGCGACAGTACCGGAATCGTGAAAACATTCGAATTAAACACCGTCACATTTGGACTCTCCGCAGCACCATATCTTGCGATTCGATGCCTCACACAGCTTGCGCAAGACGAGGGACATCAGTTTCTCGAAGCGGCACAGGCATTGACCCGGGATTTCTATATCGACGACGCGATTACGGGGGCATCGACACTTGATGAAGCTCTCTAATTACAGGAAGACTTAACAAACCTGCTAAACGCAGCAGGGTTAAACATCCGACAATGGGCATCTAACCATCCAGCCCTATTGCAAGGTTTGGCGGAGGAAAACCTGAATAGAAGGCTTCAGCTCGGAGAGTCATCCACAATAAAAACGCTCGGTGTTGTGTGGAATTCATCGGACGACTCCATTTCTTACGCGGTCACCACATTCAAATCCATCGGAACCATCACCAAAAGGTCAATAAGTTCCGAAATCGCGAAGATCTACGACCCATTAGGGCTTCTGAGCCCGGTAATCATTGTAGCGAAGATTCTGCTCCAGAAGCTCTGTACCATAAAGGTAGACTGGGACGAGTCACTACCGATGGAGATCCGTACCGAATGGATACAATATTATCACAGACTACCACTCCTGAACGACGTCGTGTTCCAAAGGAAAACCATCGCTACCGGAGCAAAAGTAGTCGAATTGCACGGTTTTTGTGACGCCAGTGAACGCGCCTTTGGCGCTTGCATATACACGCGTTCAATTGACGAACATGACCATGTCCATGTCACCATTTTAGTCGCGAAATCCAAGGTCGCACCTCTGAAGACTCAGTCAATTTCTTGCCTCGAACTCTGTCTATACCAGACAGTACGAGAGGCCCTGCAGCTACCAATCAAACATACCACCTTTTGGACCGACTCTACAATAGTTCTCCACTGGCTACAAACGTCGTCGATAGTTCCAGAGCAGAAAACCGCAATCTGTCTAGCGACAACGCTATCAGACATATCCTTTCTGGAGAGATACTCATCATGGACAAAGATGCAGCGAGTCATTGCATATTGTCTTCGGTGGAAATCATCCAACAAAGAGAAGGGTGCCCTCTCTGCCCTGAAACTGAAAAACTCTCGTGTGACACCATTATTCAATTACTCCAGAGGGTCTACTTCGCAGAAGAAATTCGATGTCTCACCAAGAATCAGACAGTGAAGGGTAAATTGCAACAATTGAACCCCTTCCTAGATGATGACAGGATGTTGCGAGTCGATGGACGCTTAAAGCATTCACCAATGCCCTTCAACCAGAAACACCCCCTAATTCTCCCAAAGGCACGGATTACGTCCGTGATCATTGAAAGCGAACACCGCGCTCAACTACATGCAGGTGTCCAAACGACTCTGTATGCCATAAGGCGCCGATATTGGCCAATCGACGGACGCAGTCAGATCTGGAAGGCCATAAAAGGATGCGTGACTTGCTGTCGAGCCCAACCACCGCCTACGAACTACATAATGGGGAATCTACCTCCATCCCGAGTAACGGAATCTAGACCCTTCTCCAACGTAGGCGTTGATTATTGTGGGCCATTCTATATCAAGGAGAGAAAACGTCGAAACCGAGGCAAAATTAAGGTGTATGTAGCAGTCTTCGTTTGTCTTGCAGTGAAGACTACACATCTAGAGCTCGCAAGCGACTTAACAAGTGTAGCATTCATCGCTGCACTCAGACGGTTTATAGCCAGGCGAGGCTACTGCACTCACTTATATTCAGATAACGGCTCGAATTTCGTAGGAGCCAACAACGAGTTGCGCGAGCTTCGGGAGCTTCTGACATCCGTCGACCACCAGAACAAATTAAGCACCTTCCTATCCGAACGATCCATTGAATGGAATTTCATTCCCTCACAGGCACCACATTTCGGAGGACTCTGGGAAGCAGCCGTGAAATCATTCAAGTACCATTTAAAACGCGTCGCCGGTAATGAGCTATTTACATTTGAAAATTTCAACACTCTCATCACAGAAATAGAAGCAATCCTGAATTCCCGCCCACTCTCTCCCATATCCTCTGATGCCAATGATCTGCTTGCTTTGATCCCTGGTCATTTCCTCATCGGCGACTCATTAACAAGCCTCCGCGAGAGGGATTTCAGGGTCACTCCGTCAAATAGGCTATCTAGCTGGCAACAAATACAAAAGATAAAGCAACACTTTTGGAACAGGTGGAGACGAGAGTACCTTAACGAGTTGACCTGCCGTCATAAGTGGGCCACAGGCAGTCATCCAATCAAGGAGGGTACCATTGTTCTTCTCAGGGAAGATAATACACCTTCATTACAGTGGCCATTAGGAAAAATCGTCAAGATCCATCCAGGTTCGAATGGCATCATTCGGGCGGCCACGGTGAAAACAGCTACTAAGATACTAGATCGCAGCATCAAACGTCTAGTACCACTACTTAATCAAACAGACGACTCCGGATCCGAGACTGCCGAGATGAAGGACATACCTAATCTTATTGGTCCTACCAAGAAACAAACATCAGAATCCCATCACTAGCATTGTTGCTACCTCTACACCATAATCAGTTCATTGGGTTGCAATTTAGATTTAAACATATAGTGCAGTATTGATCGATACTCTCTCTCAACGGGGGTAGGATGTTCAGCCGGCCCGAACCGGCCAAATAGTTTTATTTCTTTATTCTTTTCTTGTCCATCATTTGTGCGAGTTATGTACGATAGCCACGTCTCTAGCAATCCGTGTCGTAAAATATCTCTCCTTCCGATTATATGACAAGTACTAAACCCAAGAAATCCGAAGACAATACCTTTATGGATATTGCCACTTTCGCCTAGCATGCCAAATTCCAACATTAAGTTCTTTAGTTTCCGTTTACCATTGCTCAGAGTTACGGAACTTCTTGGGATTATTACCTGTCAGGGTCGAACCCGCGAAACTCGCAGACACAAGGCAACGCGAGGATCAACCATCCCCCCACAATGTTACCTTCCTGCAACGGGGTGCACGGGGGCGGACTTCGAACCAACTAGACAATCACATCGAAAATAGCATCAACGAATCAGCACACTTTTGAGACAGCACACGCCCACACCGACATTATAAAACACACAACATCCAGCACTCACGTCGTCATTCTTGATCAGTCGAACTACACAGCCAATTCAACCGCTTAGCTCTTCGTTCTACCGTCCACAGTTTAACCGTGTAGAAAGTAAAATAAAGTTACAAGTGTTACAAACATCGTGTTCATTTATCTAATTTAATATCCTTAGAACCCGACCAGGTTGTAGGGAATTCGTTTTGATACGCGTTGTCAGGAAATCCTGAGTTGAAGATTTACGCCCTTCATCGACGCCGAAATTAGAACGGCATCACAGCGCGATACAACGAACAAAATCTAAGATAGTGATGTACGTAATTATTCAAAACAATACTAGACCTAAACATGACAAAAAAATATTTGAAGTGTCCTAATTCGTTCCGCATACATTTTTTAAATTTTATTACCAAATTCTAACACTATAAGCATTAAAATGCATGAATAAGATTATACGGTTTAGTTGTAAAAAATGTTGGCCACGTCTAGTATAAAAATACTCTCAAAAATCTTCGTAGGAACTCTTTACTAAAAAACCTTAGTTGATATTGAAATTTGAGATTCTTGATGTTGCTTTTGTCGTTTTTTTGCATCAAATTATCCTAATATACATAAGATATATAGTACTATTTTCGTCTTCAATTTGTACATTAGCTATATTTCATTTGTAAAAATGTCATATTTCCTCAACTCTCAGTTTTGACCGTTTACTAACTGTCCTGACAAGTTATTCCGACATCTATAAACGTGGTTATATTTTTTATTTTATCAAAAATATAAATATTTTAGAGTTTTTATAATGGTTCGTAACGTTATTGTTAATTTGTATATGACATAATTAGCAGGTATGCGATCTGAACGTAGGAACTTTTCAACTACGCTCTAGATTTGGTCGACTTTCCTTTGTTTATAAAACACGTTTTAAAAACAATCACTTTTATTTAGATAGTTTGTATTCATCTTTTCTTGTTCTTTGATATCGGTTAGGAAATATTTTTATTGTTATCTTTGATTCTTTCTAGAAAATTCTAAATTCTAGAATTTTCTTAAAGAAGATAAATTTTTAAACAATATGTGGTTTGTACAACGATATATAACTCAAAGATCTACTTTTTTATTGCAATTATTTCCTAAACTGAGTAGTTTTGTATTTTTTTGAGAATATGGGTTATATACCAGAAGTATATCTAGTGATTAATGTATCGCGAATAAGTTTATTATGCTGTCTTGTACATTCAAAATTCAATACTCTTTTGCATCTTGTTGTCTAATGGTTCATAGTCTTTTTATAATTTTTGCAATGTAAATTCTTGATAGTTTCAGAAAAAAAAATTTATATCTTATAAAAAACAGAACAGTGTTTCTGCCTTTACTTCGTTGTTGCCTTTTGATCTATTATTATATAATATTTATTTACTCATGTTATTTTTCGTTTTATTAAATTTATATAAATAAAATTAAGTTTTTCTGCTTTGAAATTTCATTAAAAAATTTTTGTTTATTTTATTGAATTAATGTCACACACCAATAGAAATGGTAATACAAAATATATTTACACTTGAATGTTATGTTTTACATATGAATCACATGAATAACATGGCATATTTTAATCGGTTTATTTTATTTATTTAAGAGAGTCTCTAGAATAGAAACAAAAGAGTAAAGTATCAAATTGAATTAAAAATATATAAAAAAATTTTGTTTTATTTTTTAATTAGATTGATATGTATGACATTTTTAGAAATTTAATTCTATCATATGCTAAAATAAAATATGAACAATATTATAAATACATTATTAAAAAATCATAGGTTAATGGTTGTTTTAAAACTTTTCTGTTTCTTTATATATATTTTTTAAACTATAATTATGTTAATTCAGTTCAGAATATTAATAATTTAATAGACTTAAAAAACAAATATGAAAAAAAATTTCGTTTTGAAATTAAATGAAACTGTGTTTGATATATTTTAGCTTACAATAATTATCATAGTATTATATCGAATATTTAAATTCCCCCCCCCGTGTCCGCTACCTTGTCGTGGTGGGGGGGCTTCGTGCCCTAATGATCCTCAAGGCTGTGCCAGCGGGGAATTTATTCCCTGGCAGGTTCTACCTAGCTGGAGTGGCTTGAGGTGAGGGGCCTACTAAAAGTCGGACACATACCGTAAACCTGTGGTCATGTTTTACAGGAACGGGGGTCTTGCCTTAGCCGGCCGGGCCGCGAGGATGACAACCTCTCTAAAAAATCCATAGCCCCAAGCAGTGTTGCGCGGTGATGAGGGCGTAGCTGGAGTAAGCGCCAGGTATGGTTGGTGGGTGCACCAATCGTTAGCGGACAACCCCGGGGTACCTGGCGACCCCCCGGGCGTATTAGCCTTCCCCGGGTATGGCGGCTCTACCCGGGGTGACCTCTTTTCCGACCATTCTCGTGGGATCAACTATGGATTGTTCACGAATTAAAAAAACCGGGGTGGGGGGAAACGAGAGGGAGAAGGAGGCGCGCGTGGCTAGCGTGCGCCTCGAGCGCATGGATGGGTCGGTGTTGCGGGAACTTCCCGCAACACGCGGCAGAGAGAGATCCGCTGTGGACCTTGGCGAGTGCGATGGGGGAGAGGAGTCCGACCACTCGGTCTCCTCTCACCGCTCTTCGCAGAGCGCCCCTGGCTCCTCAACAGGGAGGAAGAGGGGAAGACCGCCGACTACTGGTCAGTACGTTGGCCTCTATGAGGCGAAACGTAAGCTGACGGAGGCCAACAGGGGCCTCATCGCGGCAATTTTTGACCCGGTGGCCCCGGGGCCGCAGCCCGGGAGATCGGTCGACCCGCTTCCGGACGAGGTGGAAATCGCTGCGAATCTTCGCAGCCGTCCGACGCGGGAGATAGCGGCGTCGATAATGGAGAGCCTGGCCGAAGTGGCCAAGATCTCTAATGTGACAAGGGAGTTGCGGCCAGTCACGGTGCGGATCCTGCAAGCGGCGGCCCTGAACAGCCGGGCGGGCGTTGCGGAGCTGACAATGAGGTCAGCGTCCGACGCCACCCGGCTGTTAGAAGCGGAAAACGCTCTCCTTAGGGAGCAGATGGCGGAGTTGCGGACCGAGGTGGCCCGACTCCGTCAGGCGGTGGAAACGAGGCCGGCAGCAGTCGAGATGCCTCCGCCGCCGCCCCCTGAGGGGGGCACAGGGCCGCTGCTGAGCGCCGGCGCCCGAGGGCCCCAACGCCCTGGGCGAGGGAAGCCCTTGCCGGCGTCCGCAGCGCTGCCAGCAAATTTGCTGGCACAGATCGGCTCCCTGATCGATGCCAAGCTGGCATCGTTCAGGAGGGAGCTGATCCCGCGGGTGCAGGATCCGCGGTCGGTGCCACCCGTGCCATCCACCCCCAGCCTGTCGATAGACAGGAAAGGGGGGAAAAAGGGTGGCAATAGAGGAGGGGCTGCGGCCGCTAAGGCGGCACAGATGCAGCCCCCACAGCAGAGGGCTGCCTCTGCTGTTGCGCCGCCCTCCACCGCACCTCCAACTGAGGTGTGGTACCGAGGGTTGTTGGCCGAAAGGCCAAAAAGGCGGCTGCCGCAGTTAAACCTGCGGCGGCTGCCAAGGCCTCTTCGACCGGGAGGGCGGCGAAACGGGTGGCACCGGCTGCCCCCAAGAGGGCTCCCCTGCCGCCGCGTCCGCCCCGCACGGCTGCCGTCACGATAACGGTACCGGCCGGCGGGGCTATGACGTATGCCGAGGCAATGGCCACTGCCAGGTCAAAAGTTGACCTGGCAGAGATTGGCATTGTCTCGATGAAGCCGAGGAGGGCGGTGACGGGGGCTCTAATTTTGGAGATCCCCGGCGCCGACGGGGCTGCCAAAGCCACCGCCCTTGCCACGAAAGTGGCCGAAGCGCTGGCAGGCACCGGCGTGAAGGTCGCGCGCCCGGTAAAGAAGACCGACCTTAGGGTGCGCGGCCTGGTCGATTCGACCACGCCGGCTGAGGTTGCCGCGGCAGTTGCCCGTGTGGGAGGGTGCGACGAGGGGGAGGTGAGGACCGGCGAAATCCGGTCTTCCCCCTCGGGACTTGGCACCCTTTGGGTCCAGTGCCCTACTGCGGCTGCACGCAAAGTTGCGGTTGCGGGAAGGCTTACTGTGGGCTGGACCCAGGCGACGGTCGAGGCACTCAGCGCCCGGCCCCTGCAGTGCTATCGCTGCCTTGGCCTAGGCCACACTAGGCAGCGATGCACTGCGGCCGAGGACCGGTCCGAATGCTGCTTCGGATGCGGCAGTCTGGACCACAAGGTGGCTGGCTGCACGGCGAAGCCTAACTGCCCGCTCTGTGCGGGAGCAGGCAAGCCGGCCGGCCACCGCCTCGGTAGCCGGGCGTGCCCTGCCAGCGCGAAACGCGGCAGGGGAAGCAAGGGGAGGAAAACCGCGGTGGCCAAGGCGGCGGCCACCGTGGCAACTAAGCCGAAGGTGGCACCAAAAGGTGTCACCATCGCGCCCGCGGGGGCGGATAGGGCCAAAGAGGCCCCAGACGCCACCGCTCCCGCGGCGGCGATGGATGTAGAGGCCTGCCCATAATGGGGCCCAAGGGCTCTATAATACAGGCCAACCTGAACCGCTCGGCCAGGGCACAGGACCTTCTGGTGCAATTCCTGGCCGAGCGGGGTGCCGGGTTGGCCGTAGCGGCGGAGCCGTACAGGATTCCCGACCATCCACATTGGATGGGGGACCTGAGCGGCTCCGCCGTTATAATATGGGCAGGCCGGCCGGGGTCCCCGGCGTGCTCCGTTATCGAGCGCGGCCGGGGATACCTGGCCGTTGACTGGGGCGGCACCGCGGTTGTGGCGATCTGCGCACCTCCAAGGTGGCCCCTCGGGGAGTTCGAGCAATATCTGGACGGGGTGGGGAGATGCGACTCCCGCTGCCAGCCCCGTCCGGTGCTGGTCCTGGGGGACTTCAACGACAAGTCGCCGGCTTGGGGTTCCCCCGGGACAAACCCGAGGGGCCGGGAGGTGCTTGATTGGGCGGCGGGACTCGAGCTCCGTCTTTTAAACACGGGCTCGGTCCATATGTGCGTGCGGCACAATGGGGGGTCCATCGTTGACCTTTCATGGGCAACGCCCCCCGCCGCGCGCCGTATTACGGGGTGGAGGGTGGCGGAGGAGGTCGAGACACTATCAGACCACAGGTACATTGTTCTCGGCCTTTCCGCCGCCCCATCGACACCCCGACGTCGCCCCGCTGATGAGGGATCGCCTCAGCCGCGGTGGGCGCTAAAGCGCCTCGACCAGGACGCTCTGATGGCGGCAGCCCACGTCGTGGCCTGGCCGGCAACACCGGCCGGGCCTGTCGACGGGACAAGGGAGGCCCATTGGTTCCGGGGCGCAATGACGTCCATTTGCGACGTCGCCATGCCCCGGGCCAGGGTTTTCCCGAGGAAGGCGGTGCACTGGTGGTCGCGCGCGATAGCGGATTTGCGCACAGAGTGCGTTCGCGCGCAGCGCCAGTGCGCCCGCGCCCGTCGACGACGACGTTCCGACGTGGAGCTGGCTATCCAGCTGTATGGGCGATACAGAGAGAAGGTGGTCGCCCTGCAGCTGGCCATCAGGCAGGCAAAGAGCCAGGCCTGGCGCGACCTTCTCGGCACTATTAACCGAGACCCACGGGGGCGCCCATACAAAATGGCGATGGGACGATTGCGTCCCTGGGCGCCCCCTGTGACGGAGAGCCTGGATCCGGGGATGCTCGGACGGGTCGTGGACGCGCTATTCCCCGTCAACGGGGAGGCGTCCCGGCCCGTCCCTCAGCTAGAGGGACATGAGTGGTCCCCGGATCTGGAGGTCGCGCCGGAGGAAATGGCCGGGGTAGTCAAATGGCTTCGGGGCAAGAATACTGCCCCGGGGCCGGACGGTATCCCCGGCCGGGTCTGGCTGCTTGCCATGGGCGTCCTGGGCGAGAGGCTGAGAGGCCTCTACTCCGGGCTCCTGAGGTCCGGGGTGTTCCCGGACCTCTGGAGGGGAAGTCGGATGGTCCTCTTAAGGAAGGATGGGAGGCCTGCGGATTCTCCCTCCGCGTACCGGCCCATTTGCCTCCTGGACGAGGTGGGCAAGATCTTTGAAAAGATCATTGCTGCCCGCCTCGCCAGGCACCTGTCCCGCGTTGGCCCCGATCTGGCGGACTGCCAGTTCGGCTTCCGGGAGGGGCGATCGACGGTCGACGCAATCGATCGTCTTAAGTCCCTCTCGGACAATGCCGTGGCACGGGGCGGGGTGTGCGTGGCGGTGTCGATCGACATCGTCAATGCATTTAACACCCTGCCCTGGTCCGCCATTAGGGAGGCCCTGGTTGAACACCAGGTGCCTCCCTATCTGAGGCGGGTGATCGGGGCCTACCTGCGGGGCAGGTGGGTGGAATACCCGGACCGGTATGGGACGATACGGAGGGAAGTGGACTGCGGGGTCCCACAGGGGTCCGTGTTAGGACCACTCCTGTGGGACCTGGGATATAACGCGGTCCTGAGGGCCCCCCTGCCCGACGGTGCCACTCTCGTCTGCTATGCAGACGACACATTAGTGGTCGCCGTCGGGGACACCTTCGAGAGGACCATCCGACGAGCGGAGGTTGCGGTGGCAGCCGTCGTCGCGAGGATCTACGATTTGGGGCTGAAGGTGGCCCCGGAGAAGGCCGAGGCCGTCTGGTTTGGACGGCCTTGGTCTCGGCCACGGGCCAGATCGTGGATCTGGGTTGGAGAAGCCTGCGTCGAGGTGAAGTCCGAGATCAAGTATCTCGGACTGATCCTCGACAGCCACTGGAGGTTCGGAGCACATTTCGGCCGTCTCGTCCCCCGAGTTGAGAGGGCGGCGGCCTCGTTAGGCCGCCTGTTGCCCAATATCGGGGGACCGGGCGATATGGTGCGTCGCCTATACCTAGGCGTGGTGCGGTCCATGGCATTATACGGCGCCCTGATTTGGGCGCCGTCCGTGAGGGCAAACCGGCGCAACACATTGTTGTTGCGCCGAATTCAGAGGCAAATGGCCCTCCGCCTCGTAAGAGGTTACCGCACCACGTGGCGGCGCTTGCTCTGGTGGGAGAAATTCCCTTCGAGCTGCAGGCGGCGATGCGCGCCTATGTCTATAGGCGCATATGCGTCGCTGGCCGGGCTCGGGGGGACCCGCCGGAGCGGGAGGCGATCGAGGGCTTCGGGCTCAAGGCCCGGGGACTAGCGCTCGCCAGATGGCATGCGGAACTTTGCTCCCATGCCGCCGAGCGCGTCCCCGGGGCTCTCCTGCCGCACTTCACCTCGTGGCGGGAGAGGCGGTTTGGCAGGCTCTCCTACCGTGCGACGCAGCTATTCACCGGGCATGGCAGCTTCGGTGTCTACCTGTGTCGCATCGGTCGGGAAGCGACGACGGTGTGCCACCACTGTGGCGCGGAGGAGGACTCGGCGCAGCATACACTGGAGGTGTGCCCCGCCTTTTCAGTGCTGCGCCGAGTCCTAAGTAGGGAAGTTGGTCGCGACCTCGCTCTCTCCAGCTTAGTTGGGGCCATGCTGGAGAGCCCGACAAAATGGGCGGCAGCCATAGCCTTCTGCGAACAGGTAATGTTGCAGAAGGAGGCTGCCGAGCGGGGTCGCCGCGAGCGGGGGGTGCGGCGTGTGCGCCCACGCCTAGAGCCCCCCCCCCGAGCAACTGATAATAGGCGGGCGGCGGGTGTACCAGATCATGCTGGTTTAATTACCCGCCGCCCGCCAACCGAGGATGTCCTATCAGGAGTGGGGGCGACGACAACTTGTCGTCGCCCCCGACGGCCGCCGGTGCGGCCGTCGTGACGAGGCGGTGTGGGGTGCGGTCCCCCGCACCGCCGAATCAAGATGATTTATGGGGGGAGGATTAATCTCCCCCCGGGACGCGGCCGGCCACCGCCGTTCCATCCTGGTGGCCGGCCAGGCGAGTGGGAGCCGCGGTTGTGTTCTTTGAGAGTTCCCGTGGCTCCGCCGCTACTCGCCAGCGCCCTAGGCCGCCGTGGGGGTTTTAGCGGGTCGAACCCCGCACTACCCCCGCCCCGCCCTTCGGGCGGGGCGGGGGTGTCTGACCAAAATTTATTTATTCTCGCAAAAACATTAAGAAAAAAAATAAAATATACTCTATTTCCAATTCTTGTTGTATAATATAAAAGAAACGAGTTTGCAAGGTTTACAAGTATTTTAGGTTTTAATACTAAATAAATTTTTGCACAAAAATATGTATCAATTAGAAAGTAGCATTTCAAAAAGTACATATATAAAATTAAAATATGTGTTAAACTGGTCTTTTTGAGTTTATTATTCCAGAATCGGGTTAAATTAATATAATATTTTCACAATGAATTTAAAAAGACTAAACAATACAGTTTTTTATTCTATTTAATATTAAATTTTATATTTGTTAAAAGAATTATAAGTAAGAAATGAGCTCATCTTTTCTAATAACGAAAGAAATCTTTCGGTATTAAAATACACGTTATTTAAAAAATTTAAGCCTAAATTTTTATAGATTTTATTTACAGAATTTCATAAATATATATATATAAATAATTCGATTCATATCTCGTTATAATTTTATCAGTTTGATCATTAGAGGTTTTTTACACAATAGAATAGTATAATTCTATCAAACAATCATTTTTAATTCTTTTTTTATAAAATTTAATCGTTTAAATCTTTATTGAATTTATGTATTTTTAATATTTCACTTAAATAGCCTTTTTTAATAATCTATAAATTGAACGTTTATTATTCTTAATTTTAAATCAACAGAAATATCAAAATTAAATAAAAAATAAGATTTCATAAATTTAATGTTGTAAATTTATTGTGTAAAAGAAATCTTATCCCAAACTGTTTCTAGTACAATGATTTTTTATTTGAAGATTGGAGTATATTTTATCTGGGGAGAATATGTATTGAGTTTGAATAATATTTTAATTTAATAAAAGTTTTTTAGAAAATAAATCACTAATAAAAAATATTACGTTTCACAAATTTAAGTTTGTTAGAATTTCTGTTTTTATATTAAAAAGCTTATGTTTAAATTCAAATAAAACAAATGAAGATTTTTGTATTAGTTAATAGATCATTTAATTCAATTAAAGACATAATATCATACATTTGAGCACACTATCGTACATTTGAGGATAGTGTGCTTGAATTGATTTTAAATGAATAAGACAAAATTCATGTTTATATCAATTTAACGTATAGAAGTATTTTTTAAACATCAAACAAAGAATTAAAGTTGTAATAGAAAAGTAAAATAGTCTTTATTTTTACTTTTTTATGTTTAATTAAATACAGAGTTTTTCATTTTTATATATACGAGGTTTCGTTTTTATATGCATATTAAATTAAAAAAATATTTCTTAAAATGAAAATGTTAAAACTCATAACTTTCGAGTGTATAACAAGCTAAGCATATTTGCTAGATATAATTAAAAAATATAAATGAAATATATAATAAAAAAATAAAAAACAGACCAAGTTATTTATTATTTAAATACTTCTCCCCTTTTTGCCTTCTCAAGCCAATTTCTCATGATCCTAAAAAACCTGTTACATTGATTTGAATAATCGTTATCATCGGAACAAACCTCATCAATAGCATTCTCTACACTTAAACCAGGATTGGATTGCCTCTTAGAATAATATAATGATTTGATCATAGAAAATAATTCTTCAATGGGATTTAGTTGAGGCGAATAAGCGACATTAAATTTATAAACTATACCATTTGTTTGTAAGCACCTTAATACAGCATTTGTTTTATGAATTCGAGCGTTATCCATAATCAAAACGCTAATGGTATTATTATTTAAATATGTAACTGAAACCCGTTTAATAAAAGAAATAAAGAGATCAGGGTTATAAGACCCCTTAATATATTCTCGTATCCTATTATTCCTTTTACATTAATAGTACATATTAAGCTTCTATTAATCCCGTTTCCAGCTGGTATGTTAATATATGCTTTGGTATTTACAGGTGAGTAACCGTATGATATTGCTGTGTGCTCATTGAATCCAGTTTCATCAATAAATACTAAGTTTTCATCCGATATCCTTGAAATTTCCGTAGCAAAAACCCTCCTGTCATTAATTTTTTCAACTGTATTTCTTTCTATGGGCACAAGAGGTAGCCTTTTCCTTGTTATCCCAATCATTTTCAATTTTCTGCATATAGTTGGAATTGATTCATTAACATTGTTTTTTCTAAAACAATATCATTTATTTCACTCTGAATCAAAGAATTATTACGTAAAACACTACTATAAATCGTTTCGACTTATGAGTGTATAGCATTCCTTTCCTTGCATGTATTCCTTCGTTTATCGCCCGCCGTTGTAAAAATAACTCCTGATTCATAGTCATGTAGTATTTTTCTAACAGTATGTATTGAGAATATAAATTATTTTGTAAATTTATCCCTTACACTTACATAAATAAATAAACAGTATGTCTATGAATATTTAACATTGACGATATTTGTCTAATACTGTATTCAGCTGACTCTGAAATGGATATCACCAATTCTCTTGTTTCTTTCGTAATTGTTTTTTCAGCTTTTCTTTCCATTTTAAGGGTTACATTTTTTTAATTTGATATACATAAAAAATGAAATCCTGTACATAAGAAAATGAAATCTTGTATATATGAAAATGAAAAACTCTGTCAATAAAAATGTGAATAAATTTAATGTTAAATAAATAGAAAACATGTATTTAGTTTGACAATTTTTTACTTTTATTTAATAAATCTTCTCCTGTTGAAATTCAGGTATAAGTTATTGTTGAATTGAAATACTGGGTTAATAAATAAAACATAGATCATGCAAATTCGGCAATTATTTGATCAAATATATATATAAAAAGCATAATAAATTCAAAATAAGTAAATAATTCTCTTGAAATTTAATTGAAGACATTGTTTTAGATTCTTTGAAAATCAGATTTGATGATTTATAAAAAATGTATTTTTAACAAATAAAAGGCATATATGATATATTTCAACCCTAATTAAATAAATAAAAAAAAAACGTTATTATAAATCTTATATCTCATTATTTTTATAAAAAGAAAATTTTTACTAATACAAATATAAATTATTTCATTATTTTTACAATAGGTATCTTTTAAAATATTAAAATAACACTATAATTTCAAATACGTACCAGAATATGCCTGTACTCAGACATAAATTTATAAAACAATTTTTAAGAATAAGCAAAGCATATTATGTTTTATATTTGTCCGCATACAGTAGTATAAATTGGTGGAAGCGTATAAAATAAAACATTTTTCTCTAAATACTTCATTTATATCTAACATATAAATGATTCTATCATATTGAAAATTTATACTTTCAGTTTGTCGGTAGCCAAATACAATAACAAAGATTTAATAGGTTAGTTTAAATGACATGTTGATCATTGTGTTTTAACTCCTTACCACCTGGAGCTTGCACCAGTCCTTCCACAGCTCTTTCAATCTCCTCTTCGCCAAAGCTATCCTGATACAGCCCTCGTCTTCGCTCAATTGAGATAGACTCAAGGGTCTTCTTCAGCACCACGGATTGAATATATGCTTCAAGGGAGTCCTGTATCCCCAGTTCATGCAAATATTTTTTGTGGAACTTAGTTATCACCCCATCCCAAGTCAATACATAAGGAACAATCTTGGTTCTAGACTTGTGAATAATCCCAAGTTCATTAGCTAGTAAGTCGTATTTTCTTAACTTTAAGCAGATCTTGATTTGTTATTCCTACCTCTATAATAATTATTTAAATTTTTTTCTTATCAATTACCAAGATATCAGGCTTGTTGTGAGTAACTTTAATATCTGTAGATATCCGTGTATCTGCCCTTATTTCTGCATTCTCGTTCTTAAGGATCTCCTGTACGGAATGTGATCTAATCTTATTGGACTTTTTAAATCCGTACTTTTTTTGCAAAGAAGTAAGTGGATACATCTAACAACCTCATTATGTCTTCTTGTATAGTCAAACCCAAGCATACATTTATATTTAGTTGCCAGACGATCTACTGTTTTCCTTTGTTTTTTGCAGTGGGGGCATATAGTCTCCTGACCGCAAAAGATATTTCTGTCTTGAAGGGAGCAGTATGTTGCCTCACAGATCTAGCCTGATTATTCCCTTTAGCCAGCCAAGTCGGCGAGCCTTTAATGCTCACTAGCTCATTATCCCTTACATTATACAACTTTTTATGGTTGTTTTTATTTTTAATTTTGTTATATAATGTTTCTTTTTGAACTTCTAAGATATCTCGTACTGACAACATTTGTTTACCGTACTTAATATTTAGGTATTTGTCTACTGCAGCAAGGTGTGTCTCATTTTCTTCTTCCACTTTAAGTATTGCCGAGCATCTTAGGTTATTGTTTCTTGTTTCATTAAAGTTTTGGTTGATATTAAACAGCATGTATTCGCTTCTATGCTCTACATTAATGAGACCCCTACCCATTTCTGTTCTTGGAAGGTATAGCGTTTCTTTACAGGTTGACTGTAGGTGGATATGGTGTTTGATTAACACCTGGCGAATTTGAAAGTCTAGAGCTTGGAAATCGCTTGGTTCTAATTGAATTACGCCAATATGGTAATTTATTACTGAGATCGCATATTCATTTATCGCTTTAATCATGTTTTTTCCATTTAGCTTTGTCTTGCATATTGTCTCAGTTCTTTTTAAAACTTCGGCTTTTACTTTTTCAAACGTTTCCTTTTTTACTGCACTTGTTGCATCCTCCGTTATTCCTAGGTATTTCTACCCCTGTGTCCCTTCTGATTTGACTGCATCTTGTTCACACCTTTCACTGTTGGTTGCAGATTTCTCTCGATTTACCACCAATCCTATCGTTTTAAAGAACTTCTTCGTCTCCTCATTCAATACTAATAATGTTTCCTCTTTTTCACAAATAAGTTTTAGATCATCTATAAACAGAAGATGGTTCGTATTAAAGAATTCTTCCCTAGTCTTTATTCCAACCTTAGGAAACTTTGAATTGAGCTTTCTGCTGAAGGGATCAATACAAAGTACAAATAACAACGGGGAGAGGTTATCACCTTGAAGTATTCCTCTCTTAACCCTTTTTTCCACTATCGTTTCGCATCCTGATTTCACTTTAATAGTCCATTTATTTATTATTCCTTTAAGGAAATTTACTATCCACTTTGGCAGATTAAGCCTTTCTAAACAAGCTGTAAGGCATTTATGCTTTACTGAGTCGTATGCTTTCTTAACATCAATTCACATGATAGATAGTTTATTTTTATGTTCAATATTGATGGCCTTATTCAAAGGTGCTTGTTCTTTTGCTCCTTGGACTTTTCTAAGTGTTCCTAGTTGGTTCTCTGCGAGCATTCCACGATTATCCACGATTACTTGAAGTATTTTAGTGACATATTTCGTCATCAACTTATAAAGGTTTGACATACAGGTGATTGGTCTAAAGTCCCCACCTTTTGTAAGGGTTCCTTTAGGTATTAGGTATGTTATTCCGTTGTAAAGCCATGGTTCTCTAATTCTGCCTTCTATGCACATTTCTTTCATTATATCATAAAGGAATGGATGCAATGCCTCACATTTTTTTATGAAGAAGTTATATATTCCATCGCAGCCAGCCGCCTTCCAGTTCGGAAGATATTTGATTATCTCAGTAAACTCATTGTATGATAGAAATATATTTACTTCATTTTCTGCAGGTATAAACTCAAATAAGTATTCTTTGAGATCTGTTTCGTTCATCTCTTCATTATCTTCTTCCCACATCTTTGACCAAAAATTCTTTATTTCTTCATTTTTCACTTGATGCTCTACGACTTCCGATTCCTCAAGGTTTCTTTAGAAATTACTTCTATACAGTTATAAGCTCTGGTTTTGTCGTCTATATTCTCTTGTTTGTTCAGATACCTCTAGCTTTTTCTGATATATAGCAGCTTTTTCTCCAAATTTTGCTATGGCTTCAGTCAAGTTCCGACCTAAACATGCCTTGAGGTTTTGTTCTCTCATTATTTTTTTTACAGTAGTTTTCTCCTTGTCTTTCAGCACTCCAAACATCCTGACCTTCTTTAAGAGAGCTATCTTATCTTTAAGTGCATCGATTTTCATATTTATATTTTCCTTCCCTTTTGACACCTTTGGTTCCTTTTTCGTAATCTCTTGACAGCAGGCTTGGGCCGATTGAAGTATTCGCGCTATATCCGTAATATTTTGGAGCGGGGTTTTTCTAACATGGCAAGCTACTGCTTTGATTATTGCCTCAAGACGCATCATATCCACATTCATTGATGGGATCTTTCTTGTTCTCTCCACCTCTTCGATACTAACCATCCCCATCTGAGCCATTTTCTCTTTATAGATATTATTTGTCTCATAGAAGACTTTTGTCTCGTATAGTGTTCTCTCTTCTAGTAGATCTTTAATCGTCTTGCTATATATAGCAGCTATATAGATTCTACAGAAGAGAATAGATTCTAGACAGAAGGTATATATATTCAAATTCAGCAGAATCATATAATTCAGCTTCGAATTCAGCTGAAACATATGATTTGGATACAAATGCTGCCAAAACATACGATTTATCTTTAAATTTAGCAGATACACCCGATACAGCTACAGATTCTGCCAATACTTATGATGTAACTTCAAAATCAGCCGAAACGTATGATATAGCATCAAAATCGGCGTAATCTTACGATCTGGCTTCAAATTCTGCGGAAACATACAATTTATCTTCAAATTTAGACTAATCCTACGACTTGGATTCAAATTCTGCAAAAACATATAGTTATAATACAAATTTATACTAAACGTAAGATTTGGCTTCAAATTTATCTTTTTCCCCACTCTTATTACCTGCAACGGTCAACCTTTGAGACACGCGGATTCTTCGCGAGATTCACTCGCAGGTACAATTCATACGTGCAAGTGACTGTTAGTTCGGGGCGGTCACCTTTCTCCTTGCTCACAATTTTCTGACTAATCACTCAAAACGACCGCTTCCCTTTCTAAATCAGGAAAACTTGAAAAACATCCAATCCGAGTGTCTCAGTAAAAACTTCACACCCCTAACGAATCTTCTCAAAAGGCAAAACAGACAACGAACAGACAGATACTAACCAGACACGAACGCGTAAAGACGATCGGTCAAGACTTCGTCGATAGTCTCACCATCAACTCAAGTCATTCTAAGCCAAGTACAGTTAGTCACCCTAGTATTGAAAGTTGTTATGTTATAATAAAGAATAGTGTTATTGATATCAGCCAGTGTTAAAACCATTCTTTATCAACCTATTATCCGTATCACTCGAAAGAGTCATAGGGAATCGCGCAGACTCGGTGTCATACACGATTGAATTGGAGACCTACGACTTCCGTAGATCTAACAGTTTCACTGTTCAATCTCACCGGGAAAACGTGAAAAACAAGGTGTATATGCTAAATTTGAAGTTAAATAGTATATTTCGACAGAAATTGAAGCCAAATCGTACATTTAGTCTAAATTTGTAGTACAACCATATGTTTTTGCAGAATTTGAATCCAAATCGTACGACTAGTGTAAATTTGAAGATAAAACGCATGTTTCGGCAGAATTTGAAGCCAAATCGTACGTCTGGACCGATTTTGATGCTATATCATATATTTCGGCTGATTTTGAAACTAAATCAGAAGTATCGCCAGAATCAATAACTATGTCGGGTGTATCTGCTAAATTTAAAGATAAATCGTATGTTTTGGCAGCACTTGAAGCCATATCATATATTTCGGCTGAATTTGAAGCTATATCAAAAGAATCGGGAGAATCTGAAACTAAATCAGATGTATCTGTTAAATTTGAAGCTTAATCGTATGTTTCGGCAGGAATAGAAGCCAAATCGTACGTTTAGTCTAAATTCGAAAATAAATCACATGTTTCGGGTGACCTTGAGACTATATGACAAGTATCGGCAGTATCTGAAGCTAAATCAGCTGTATCAGCTAAATTCGAAGCTTAATCGCATGTTTCGGAAGAATTCGAAGCCAAAATGTATGTTTAGGCCGAATTTAAAGCTGAATTAAATGCTTCTGCTGAATTTGAAGCTACGTCATAAGTATCGGGTGTATCCGAAGCAGAATCAGATGTGTCTGCTATCGTTTGTTTTGGCAGAAATTGAAGCCAAATCGTACGTTTAGTCTAAATTTGTAGCTAAACCATATGTTTTTGCAGAATTTGAAGCCGATCGTAAGTTTAATCCAAATTAGAAGCTGATTCATATGTTTCGGCTGAATTTCAAGCTATATCATATATACCGTCAGAATCTAAAGCTAAATCAGATGTATCTGCTAAATTTGAAGCTTAGTGGTATGTTTCGGCAGGAATAGAAGCCACTCCTATGCGGTCGCCACCTTGTGGTAGTATAGGGGCTTAAGTACCCGCGATGAAGACTGGAGCGATGCCGGCAGGAACTTCGGTTCCTGGCAGGGCCTCCCATGCCGGTAAGGTCCAGTCTGAGCGGTGAAAACTAAGAGCGTTCAAGGAAGATTTTCATGGAGTATGTTCGAAAATAGTATGGAGTTTACTGCTCAGGGGGCTTCGGAGCCTCCAGAGCCCGTCGTGTCCGGGTGTGGGCGAGCAGGCCCCGGGCGAGGGTTATCCGACGCCTGCCCTTCGGGTGGGGTAGAATCCCTATCTCCCCCGATGAATACTATTATAGGGAGACTTGTTAACGTTGACGTAGGACGTCAACATGAGGAGCGAGGCATCCGCGAGTTGTGTGTTCGCCTCGAGCGGGTTGCCGTGCCGGTGTTGCGGACGCGTTCCGCAATACGCGGCATAAAAAGGCCCGCGGCAGGCCTGGGCGACTGCGGCGATGGGGAGGAGTCGGATTCCTCGATTTCCTCCAACCTCTCGTCGCAGAGCGCCCCGGGCACCAGCGGCGCAAAAAAGTGGGGCCGGTCGCCGACGACCGGCGACTATGTTGGCCTCGCTGAGGCCAAACTTAGGTTGGCCGAAGCCTCCCAACTGGAGGCTGAGGCGAGAGAGGCTGCGGCAATCTGCCCCCGTGCCGAGACCATCGCGGTCGAGCATCCCACTCCCGGACGAAACCAAAATTGCTGAAGATTTCCGCAACCGTCCAACTCGGGATGTCGTGGCCGCCATATTGCAGAGCCTGTCTGAGGTGGTCAGGATCTCCGGCATGTCGAAGGGGCTAAAGGGCAACTTGGCCCGCGCCCTGAGGGTGGCCGCCTTAAACGGCAGGGTGGGAGTGTCGGAGCTGGCAGTGAGGTCAGCTACCGACGCCACCCGGGTCTTGGAGGCCGAAAATGCCCTCCTCGGGGGGGGGGGGGAAATGACGGAGCTGCGGGCGGAGGTTGCCTAGCTCCGTCAGGTAGTGGAGGCGAGACCGGCTGTTGTTGCAATGCCTCCACCGCCGGGGCCGGAGAATTGCTCAATTCAGGCGCCGATCTTCGGCGCCCGGGAGCGCCATCACCCCGGATGAGAAAGGTCCTCGCTCCCACATGCGGCTGCGCCGCCAGATCTGCTGACGTAAATAGGCTCCCTAATTGATGCTAAATTGGCATCATTCAGAAGGGAGTTTGCGCCGCAGATGCATTCGGCCTCGCGATCGTTGGCAGCTGGGCCGTCTGTTCCCGCTCAGTCTTCGGACTTCGCCAAAAGGGCGGCTGTCACTGTCAAACCGGTGGCGGCTGCCAAGGCCACTCCGGCCGGGAATAAAAAGAGACGAGTGTCCCCGGCGGCCCCCAAGATGGCTCCTCTGCCTCCACGTCCTCCACGCACAGCCGCGGTTACCATTACGGTTCCGGCTGGCGTGGACATGACGTACACGCACGCGATAGCCACTGCCAGGTCCAACGTGGACCTGACCGAAATTGGCATCGCCTCGCTGAGGCCGCGAAGGGCGGTGACCGGGGGGATAATGTAGGAGTTCCCTGGCACTGACGGGGCCGCCAAGGCTACCGCCCTCGCAACAAAAGTGTCGGAAGTGCTGACGGAAACCGGCGTAAAGGTCGCGCGCCCGGTCGAAAGGCCATCCTAAGGGTGCGTGGCTTGGTCGATTCGACCACGCCGGCAGAGGTCGCTGCGGCTGTTGCCCACGTGGACGGGTGCAGCGAGGGGGACGTTCTTACCGGCCACATACGGTCTTCCCCCTCGGGACTGGGTACCCTCTCGGTCCGGTATCCTGCCGCGGTCGCTCGCAGGGTTGCGGTCGCGGGCCGGATAACTGTCGGTTGGGCGCAGGCGGCAGTAGAGGTCCTGAATTCCCGGCCTCTGCAGTGCTACCGCTGCCTTGGTGCCACTGCTGCCGAGGACAGGTCCGACTGCTGCTATGGATGCGGCAGTCGGGACCATAAGGTGGCGGGCTGTACGGCCACGCCCAATTGCCCGTTTTGATCGGGCGCGGGCAAGCTGTATGGCAACCGGGCGTGTCGGCTATCGACCGTCTTAAGTCCCTCTCGGACAATGCCGTGGCAAGGGGCGGGGTATGCTTGGCGGTGTCCATTGACATCGTCAACGCGTTTAACACCCTGCCCTGGTCCGCCATTAGGGAGCCCTCATCGAACACCAGGTGCCTCCCTATCTGAGGCGGGGGGCGGTGGCGGTCTGTGACCACCCAGGGCGGGAGATAACCCCCGAACTAGCCCTCGCGTAGGAGGGTTGATCGGCCGAGTCGATGGGTGTATCGGCGATGAAGGCATTTTAGACCGTCAGTGCGTCGTACATGTAGTACTTCGCATAATGGCGAGGCCCTGATTTAGCATACGGGCTGTGGCGTGTTCTTTGTACAGCACTGTATGTGCTGTATGACTTCCGGCTGGGGAACTGTTGTCACTCGTGGCATCAGTTCCCCAGTTTACGTTAAACGGTTTTTCAGACCGTTTTTCGTGGGCGGAACACGCCACTAGACAACACTCCGCTGGGCTCAGGAATACATGGGATGCAATCAATCCCCTGGGCAACCCAGGCCGCAAGGGGCAAACGTGCCCTAGCCACACTTGAGCCTCCACGAAAAAGGTACCGCTGGATAGCTCGTGTTCTTAAATACGCAGCGAACTGAACGAAGTGTGGTGGAGAGGAAGAGGCAGCCTCTCCGACTGCTGTCTCCCACGTGTTTGCCGTGCGTGGCGACCCTTGTCGTCGGAAAAGAGGATCCTGGGATCTGAGGGGGCCCTCTCCTGCGGGTGAGACGTCCCCAACACGTACCTTTGGCCTCTGCTTCGGCTAGATGGGCGGCTGGACGAGAAAAGCAGCCCTGGTCCAGTCAATCAGCTTGGAACGACCACACGCTTCGGGCAAGTGGGTTCTGCTGGGCGAGGACGCGGGCTGGGTAAGGAAACCGACCCAGCCAGCAGACTATATTCGGTGCGCAGCCCTAACTCAGCCTTTGGCGGGTTCCAAATTGTGCGGGTCGGTGGTGGCCGGGGAGCGCACTGGATGAAAGACCAAGACACATTATGGGTCTGAAAAATGAAAAACAAACAAAACTAAGCGTCAAAAGACGACGGGTCCAGCTCCTACTCGGAGTGAAGCCGTCGCCGCAGACGCGGGAACTGCAAATGCAGCTGTCAGTCCCCCCGCGTCTGTGAGAAAGACAAGATCCGGGAAGGTGATTAATATCGCCAATCCTCGTGTGATCTTGCAAAGATGTGTGACTCCCACGCGAGCGGTCTCGGTGAAAACCGAGCCCACGGTAGAAGGTACGCCGGACACCGGTAACGTGGAAGTAATCGAACGAGTCGGAGACATGTCACTCGTGAAGGTGCAGTCGGCACCCGAGCGTGTCGAGGACCCTACTGGAGACGGTTGGCAAACCGTCACCAAAAAGTCGAAGCGAGCCAAGCCGGGCGCACCCACCGGCAAGGCCGCAGTAAACCGGGCCAGGAGACCGAAGGGGACGTTCTCCGGGCAGAAGGTACGGCTTCTCGATCTCGTAAGAGACGAAGCCTTTAGGCGAGTGTCCGAAATACGGACCTTTTGCTTTCGACCTGAGTCGAAAGTCAATAAGGAGTCCGGGTCAAAGATACTCGCCGAGGTTGAGGCACTCAACGAATTGGTTCAGGAGCTTATTCAACGAAATAGCTTCGTCGAAGGGCAACTCGCCGCGGTCAGGGCGGACCTAAAAGCGCGTCCTGCCGTAATAAGTGCGATGCGACCTGGGCCGTCCAAGGGAACTCTCCCGAAGACGGCCTGCAATGCCGCGCAGCCGGCTTACGCCCATGTGAACAAAGTCGACTGCAAAGGAGCTTCTCCGGAAGCGGGGAGACGGCCACAATCGCAGCATGTGGTAAAAATCTTCCCGCCGAAGGAAAAAGGACAGAGCAGCGAAGTTACGAAGGTTACTCTTCTGTCCCTCATTATCCAGCGAAGGAGGCGATCCGAGTAAAGTCGGTCCGACGCATCCACTCCGGTGGCATCGTCGTCGAGACCGACCGAAAGGAGGACCTGCAAGCCTTCGTTGGCAATAAGAAGCTCCGGAGCGCGGGTCTGTCCGTCTCCTTACCTACCAAGCGGGACCCCGAGGTTTTAGTTTACGACGTCCCGCGTCGGATGGGTAAGGACGAAATTGCCTCCAGTATTTGGAGGCAAAATCTCTGCGATGCGAACCAGAAGGATGTGCCTTCGGGAATTCGGGTCAGCCGCATGGCTGGCAAGACCCCGGAGACAGCCAACTGGGTCGTTGCCGTCAGTCCGCAGAATCTTCAGCGGCTGAAGCAGAGGAGTAGCCGAGTTTACCTTGGATGAAACTCCTGTCGTGTACGGGATTTCGTCCAGGTGCTTCGGTGCTACCGTTGCCAACGCTTCGGGCATACCTCGAAGCGTTGTAAATTCAAGGAGGACGTGTGCGGTCACTGCTCCCAAAAGGGGCATACCTTCACGCTCTGTAGCAAGAAGAGTGAACCTCCGGTCTGCTCTAATTGCAAGGACAGAGGGTGGGCTAGTGCACACAAGTCGCGGGACCCAGCTTGCGCTTCCTATCAGGCGGCGCTAGCTTTGGAGTCGTCCCGTGTCCGACTTGAGTGACGGGCAGACGTGGACTTGTCCACTCCGCCATTCGAACGGCATGCTGGGCGGACCCCTCGGGGTTCGTCCCCTCGGGCCAGGCTGAAGCCCCTCTTGCGGAGATAAATTGACTTTAACACTACTCCGTCAAGAGCGCCTGGATTGGGTTGGACTCGAGGTGGCAGCGGGAGTAGCACGTTGTCTTCCCCTGTCACGACAACGAACGAGGGTAGAGCCAGACCATCGGCACGCGTCGAGAGAGCGGCTAGTATAGTCCACATAGGACCCAGGCATAGCCCATCTTAAGACTCACAACGACGACACTAACTATCTGAGGCGGGTGATCGGGGCCTACCTGCGGGACAGGTGGGTAGAATACCCCGGCCGGTACGGGATGATTCGGAGGGAGGTGGACTGCGGGGTCCCACAGGGGTCCGTGCTAGGATCACTCCTGTGGGACCTGGGGTATAACGCGGTCCTGGAGAAGGCCTCCCTGCCCGACGGTGCCACCCTTGTCTGCTATGCAGACGACACGTTGGTGGTCACCGTCGGGGACACCTTCGAGAGGACCATCCGACGAGCGGAGGTTGCGGTGGCAGCAGTCGTCGCGAGGATTCACGATCTGGAGCTGAAGATGGCCCCGGAGAAGGCCGAGGCCGTCTGGTTTGGACGGCCTCGGTCGCGGCCACCGTCCGGATCGTGGATCCGGGTTGGAGAAGCCTGCGTCGAGGTGAAGTCTGAGATCAAGTATCTCGGACTGATCCTCGACAGCCACTGGAGGTTCGGAGCGCATTTCGGCCGCCTCGTCCCCCGATTTGAGAGGGCGGCGGCTGCGCTAGGCCGCCTGTTGCCCAATCTCGGGGGGCTGGGCGATATGGTGCGCCGCCTATACCCGGGCGTGGTGCGGTCCATGACCTTATACGGCGCCCCGATTTGGGCGCCGTCCGTGAGGGCAAACCGGCGCAACACACTGTTATTGCGCCGGCTTCAGAGGCAGATGGCCCTTCGCCTCATAAGAGGTTACCGCACCACGTCTACCGTGGCGGCGCTTGCTCTGGCGGGAGAAATTCCCTTCGAGCTGCAGGCGGCGATGCGCGCCTATATTTATAGGCGCACATGTATCGCTGGCCGGGCTCGCGGGGATCCGCCGGAGCGGGAGGCGGTCCAGTGCTTCGAGCTCCAGGCCCGGGGACTTGCGCTCGCCAGATGGCATGTGGAGCTTCGCTCCCATGCCAGCGAGCGCGTCCCTGGGGCTCTCCTGCCACACTTCACCTCGTGGCGGGAGAGGCGGTTTGGCAGGCTCTCCTACCGTGCGACGAAGGTATTCACCGGGCATGGCTGCTTCGGTGTCTACCTGTGTCGCATCGGTCGGGAAGCGACGACGGTGTGCCAACACTGTGGCGCGGAGGAGGACTCGGCGCAGCATACACTGGAGGTATGTCCCGCCTTTTCAGTGTTGCGCCGAGTCCTAAGAAGGGAAGTTGGTCGCAACCTCGCTCTCTCCAGCTTAGTTGGGGCCATGCTGGAGAGCCCGAGAAAATGGGCGGCAGCCGTTGCCTTCTGCGAACAGGTAATGTTGCAGAAGGAGGCTGTCGTGCGGGGTCGTCGTGAGCGGGGGGTGCGGCGTGTGCGCCCACGCCTAGAGCCCCCCCCCCCCGAGCAGCTGAGAATAGGCGGGCGGCGGGTGTACCAGATTATGCTGGTTTAATTGCCCGCCGCCCGCCAACCGAAGATGTCCTCCCTATTCCGGGAGTGGGGCGACGAACATCGTCGCCCTCGACGGCCGCCGTGCCCAGGGCGGGGGCCCTGGGCACCCTCATTGAAAAGCGGCCGTCGTGATGAGGCGGTGCGGGGAGCGGTCCCCCGCACCACCGAACCAAGATTATTCATGGGGGAGGATACATCTCCCCCCGGGACGCGGCCGGTCACCGCCATTCCATCCTGGTGGCCGGCCAGGCGAGGGGGAGCCGCGGTTGTGTTCGTTAAGAGTTCCCGTGGCTCCCCCAGTAATCGCCAGCGCCCTAGGCCGCCGTGGGGGTTTTAGCGGGTCAAACCTCGCACTACCCCCCCCCCCCCGGGCGGGGCGGGGGTGTCTGGCCAGCAGATTTCCCCCACGATAAAAAAAAAAATGGGTAGAAATGATGTTAAGA
This sequence comes from Megalopta genalis, assembly GCF_051020955.1. NCBI lineage: Eukaryota > Metazoa > Arthropoda > Insecta > Hymenoptera > Halictidae > Megalopta > Megalopta genalis. Next base: position 503,104 of record NW_027476133.1, read on the forward strand.
AAAGAAGGATTTATAATCGTCGCAGAGAATTGTTTATAAGAAATATATTACTTGATAGATGGTTTGATCTTGAATTTTGATGAAATAAGTAGAAAATAATGAATGTATTGATAGTTTTGAAATATTTTGATTGTTTTTGTTTATAAAATTTTATTACAAAATATTTGGCATAAATTTAAAAAAATTAAATATCAGAGAATGTGCTGTTTTATGAATATACTATATTAATTTATATAATAGAAAAAAATTTGATTTATTTGTTACAAAGAATTATAAGAGATTATTTTAGTAGTAAAAAGGGAGGAAAAATATCATCTTTTTGTCTCAATACTACCTTAACTCTTGTACTCAAGTGCAATTATAATCAATAATAATAAATAATTATTTATTATTAATGAAGTACTCTTTATTTAAACAATATTTAGCAGTTGAGTAGTTTAATGAGGATTTATATATGAAATATAAATAAACCATGATTATATATGGTTTATAAGCTTTAAAAACCACTGTATAATTAATTATACTGCGCTTTTAGAGACTTTTATTTACAATTTTAAACAAAATAGCATTTAATATTGTATGAATTATTTAAAACATAAAAAAATGAGTAGCATCTAACATGAATATGTTTTATATCGTTAAAATCAATATCCAACTCGACATATACATTCTCTTTTAATTAATGGAAACAAAAGTTCATAGAAGTAATCTTAAAGCAAAAACAATCCAAGAAAAATAAATTAAGTGCTTCATTTTTTAATATTTATAGTGTGATATAATATAGAAGCAATTTTTAAAAAATTATTTGGATTAGAATTATATCTACAATTCGGAAAAAAAGCATCGTCTTACATGTATACTTTTTCATGTAAAAAAAATTTATTGTTAAAATTTTGAATACTTTAGTCGATATATTTCAAAACAGATTGTTTAACAGTTTAATGCCATGATAAAACATAAAAACAGACAGGTTAAGATACGTTTTTTTCAGTATAGATAAAAATGATTTACAAATTTAGTACTCTGATTAAAGGCTCAAAGATCTTTAAATAGATGCAGATTTATTATAATTGGCTTTTTCAACATTAACATCTTGTACAGGATCTTACTTTCAATTGTATGCGTCTTGTGACAGTTTATAATCTTTCTAATGAGAAACTTTATAAGAATTCTTTATTTTTTTGCTTTCCTCAATTTGGCCATCATTCAGAGCCTCAATTTTATACCGCTGTATTTTAAAATAAAATTGTTTTTATTTTCAAGTTAAATAACTCAATACAATATCATCTTCTTTTTTAAAAAATAAAAATTCCATTGAGATACTATGTTGATTTTATAAATAGAGACTGTGTAATTCGTGTGTAATTTATTTTATCAAGCAATTTTTAAAAAATCCAAAGAGGTATAGGAGCTTGTATATTGAGTATTATATGCAGAGTCCATCTTCGTAATAAAGACACGTTTAGTGCCATATTTTAATCAACATTCCTCCTTATAATACAATTTTTAATTGACCTATGAGTGTTTAATATTTTTTAAAAATGGAACATTTTTTTTTGAGTAAAATTTTTAGAATTCGAAATTGATTACATAAACTATATTTATAGGGATAGTTATATAAATATTTTTTGGTTTTACAGTCTCAATACATCATATCGCATGGGTTAATTTATAGTATTATCTTATCAACCTTTTATGATATCGATTTAACTCATTAAACTTTAAACTCTATGTTGACGTATATTTTAGACTTAGATATAACAAACTATCTTCATTATAATTGTAGCGACCAGTCGGCGCACATAAAAAAGATTTATTTCTCGTGCAAACGACTAGCGTATTTATAACTCTCCTTCGAAAAGGCTATTTTTGAGTGAGCTGTTTTCTGTCCAGATGGCAATAAGTCAGTAGAGTTTTTTACCTAATTCTCGATAGTCAACGAGACCGTCATAAATAACCGGAAATTCCGAAGGGCACGCAAAACGGACCCGAACGCCGGACGTCCGAGCGCAACAGCCCTGAGGAAAACCCCGGCCGTTATATCACAAAAAACGCACCCACTCCGATCACCACGCGGTCCCAAAACAAGACGCGTTCAGGGCGTAAGGGACAAGGCGGTGAGAAGGAAATGGACAACGCTGGTTGGGAAAACCCATTCGCGGGTCAACCAATCAGGAGGTGTCCAGAGCCCTTGCCTGGGGCAAACATACTAGTATAAAAAGAGCGGTAGTTAGACGCTCGCCCTGATATATCTCGGACGGAAAAAAACTTGTAAGCTTGTGGTACACGCAACGCCGTTACTCTTACTACGACGATACGCTGCCCGAAGTGACTCTGCGCGATTTGTCTAATGAAGTTAGTAGTTACACCGCACGCAACAATTATTTATCCGAACACCCCCAATGACCAAACGTCGGACCATTTTGTCACGTCCCACGCGAGGAAGAACACGATATGTCGACCCGCGATAAAAGGACTAGACTCTTCATCAAATTTGATCCACGCGTTGCCTGCGTCCGCGTCTGATCGGGAACTCGCGTACAATTTGAATAGGCGTGCAATATATGAAAGTTAAAGGTAATTTGGGAGGGCTTGGGCTTTTCTTGTTGCTTCAGTGGTGTTCCTTGTTCGATGCACTCCTGGCTGTCCCTGCCGGTGTTGACGTCCTTCTGGAGGTGGAGGCAGAGGCGTGTGGCTGAGTTCCAACCCGCGGCTATCAGGCGGAAGCTCCAACCGAACGCGGCGTACAGCTCGACGCCATTCAGTACCATTTTGATCGTTAAATTTATTGTGCGAAACAGGATGTATACTCCGAGAATGCCCGTGGATATTGATCCGAATTGCAGGAAACCGCTCCACAAGCGTTTACTGGTGGAAAGTGCGATTTTCTCGAGCGTTTGCTCGTCTAAGAGATTACTAATTTGGACTGTATCGCGAATGAATGAGCGGCCTGAGGCTCCTTGAGCCAAGGAATCGATAATTGAGGACCTTTCTATTGGGAACATGATGTGTTCTTTTAACTGATTTAAATCCTCCTGGGAATATATTCTCTCGTTCGCGAGGTTTGAAGGGCTCACGTACTTCCATGTGACTTGTGTAATGGGTTTTAGTGGTGGAATGCTGCGGACTTCTGTGGGTCGTGGGTTTATTTGGTACCATGACCCTTGCAGCTTGAAGAGTGCAGGGATGAGTTCACTACAGTCTCTTTGGGTACTGGTTTTAATTAAGACGTGCGTGCGTGGAGATAAGAAGTAAGATTGATTATTGTATGTTACGGGGAGGTCGTTAAAGCAATCCTCCGTCTTGCGGATGCACTTCACGATGTGAATGGCTTCTCCGGCCTGGGTGGCGATATAGCCGGCCTCTTGCGTGATCGCGTAAACCACATCGGCTGGCGCAACTCGCGCGAGCGTTAGTGCGTTCCGAAGAACCTGTTGGTCGAGCCTGCAGCGTTGTGTAACGATATTTCGATAGAGTGATACTATCTGTGACTTTAGGTGTTTCTCTACGTACACGAACTTTGCGTTAACGTAGGTAAAAATGTCTAAGTTGCTGGTGGGAGTGGGAGATTTTGATTTGAATTTTCCTTCCTTATTTGTATCCAAAATGAACAATTTCGGGTGTTCCGTACGGATAAGTGTATACCCGCAAATATTTGTTTTGGCCGTGCTAGTGAGTGCAAACGCTATGTCTTGCGTGGCAACGGTGTACATGACGGGGGAGGAACCTGGGTTAAAGGTTCGGGTGGCTTTTCCTTCGTAAAGTACATCGTATTGATTTACTCCGCACTGATCCGAGGGAAGGCTTCGCCAGTACGTGTGGCCGTCCTCTGTACCTAAACAAAACTCTTTGTTTAAAGGACACCTTTGGCCAGATGGAAGGAGGATTTCCTGAGTGTTAATTTTGACAGGTGCACTAAAGGTTTTCAGTGTGATCTTAGCTATTGCTTGCACTACCACCTGAGACCAGGTGCCGAAAGGGTCGCTATACGTGGAACCCTGGCACGAACCATCAGGCCCCACGGTGCCAGCGAGGGTCAGGCTGCGGGTTGAGGTGGAATTTGGATGAAGGCCGGAAATTTGAATCGTAGGTGGAATTGACATAATTCCGGTGGTGAGAAGAACTTCGCACGCATTGCGGAATATATATTCCAAATATTGTTGGCGACCGTTCTTAACTATTGATACGTGTGAACTCATGCCGCAGTAAAACACTGTTCGATCAATCTCGATCCGGCACTGAACGACGGGCGCCGCGTAAAAGTCCGCTAGCTGCAGAAGCTGGATATGTGCCTCCTCGTTGGACGGGTTGACGCTCTCCATAGCACAGGCTGGTGGGTCGACGGTGGAAAATGTGGTTACATTGGCACAGCTGCCCCCGCAATCGTAGCCGATAATGGCGGACGCAACACGTATAACCGCGACTAACGCGAAAGCTTGCGCAGCGTACATTTCTCTGGGGTTGTCTGAGCTTGACTGATCTCTAGCCTCGGCTACGGATATAAATCTCTTTGGCGGGGAGGGTCGATTGGAGGGGATTGCGGATGTGAGCGCGATATGAGCTGACGGTGGTGCGTGTTTTAATTTGTTGATATGGACGGTTTTTAACCTACCCTTTATCTTAAGTTGAACTTTGGTTTCTGATAACACCCCGACCACCTCGTATGGACCATGGTATTCGGAGTCGAATTTCCCTTTCCGGGGCTCCTTGAGAATGGATACTCGATCCCCGGTGGCGAATGTCTGCGCGTTTATCTTACGGTCGTAATACTTCTTAGAACGCGCCTTCGCTCCGTCGAGATTCTGGCGCGCCTGATAAATTGTACTCGATAACTTTTCCTGGAGGTTCTGCAGATAGTCGGAATATGATTCGTCGGAAGTCATGAAACGCGAATCGGCCGAGGGGAGCCTGGCTAATTTACCGAAAACCAGCTCGTGGGGTGTAAATAACGTGCCCTCGTGAACGCTCGTGTTATAGCTGAGCATGGCGCAAGCGAGCCACTCATCCCAATTATTTTTGCTGATGAATTGCTTTAGATACTCGGTTAACACGTGATGCGATCTCTCCAAGGAGCCGTTACTCTGCGGTCGGAACGCATTCGTGTGAAATTTTGATATTTTAAATCTTTTGGCAATTGCTTTCATTAGCTTACTCATGAAGTTAGAGCCTTGGTCGGTGAGAATGGCCTTAGGGGCCCCGAAACGGTAAATAAGATGTTCTATAAGAGCATTGGTTGTATCGATTTCTGTGGCGTTTTTTAGTGGGACGGCGATGGAATATTTTGTTAAGAGGTCCTGTCCCGTAAGGATATATGTATGACCGGAGGGTGTGGTAGGAAGAGGACCGACGATGTCGAGGGACACTTTATCGAAAGCCTGTCCAGGTGTGTCTGTCAGCGTCATTGGCTGTCTAGTTTTTACGCGTATTAGTTTCTTAGTTTGGCATTCCAGACAATTCCTTACGTATTCTTCGACTTCGCGTTTCAAGGTAGGCCAAAAATATTTTTCCCTAATTCGGCGATATGTTTTGGTGACTCCTTTGTGTCCGGCAAAAGCCGACCTGTGATTTTCTATTATTAAGTCCTGTCGCGAAGCGTTGTCTGGTGTTATAATTTCGTTTGAACAAATGAAGATTTGAGTTTGCGTTTGACTGAATAATTCTAGAATGGTCCTTTGTATCGCGCTCCACTGAACGTGGTCAAGATCTGTCTTGGAAATGCTGAATGTGTCGAGTTGGAGTTCTGTCGTTATGTCGAGTAATGAACGTAGACATTCTATTAGATCGTCGCTGGTTGTCGCGTGGTTAAGAGTTGGTTTGAGAGGGAGTAGAATTAGTCGTTTCTGACCCAGATATGAAATTCGTTCGCGTCCTATTGTTCCGTCGTTTATTGTCGGTAGTTTGTCGGCCGCTTTTAATTCTGCGGTTCCTATGTCGAGTGGCTGTCCGTCGAGCGTAACGAAACCAACTAAATTGTCGTTTCGCATCGTTAGTCGATCTCGAGTATGTATAAGTGTCCGACGTTGCGATGAAAAGGGTGTGTTCGGATTTTCGACGATCTCCTCTTCGTCGGACGAGGTAGTTTCGGGAGGATGGGTGGTTTCCAAAGGTAACCGTGCGTCTTCGTCGGAGAAGGATATGTGTTGGTTGGGCGAAAGTGGCGATGGTATCGAAGGGGGGAGGGAGGAGGTGGATGGTTGCGTACTGTGATTTTTGATTTGGTTGGTGTCTGTTCCGTCAGTCAGGGGTTTTCGGCGTACGGCGTCGAATAGAGTGGAATCCGATGAATCGGAAGAGAGGGGATGGAGCGGGACGGGGTTGCGTGAAAGAGCGTCTGCGTTCGAATTCGATTTTCCCGTCTTGTAGATGATTTGATACTCGTACTCCGCGAGCTTGAGTCGCCACCGCGGGAGTCTGGAGGTAGGGTCTTTTACTGAATTGACCCAGACGAGAGGACGGTGGTCTGTAATTAGTTTGAAACGCCGGCCGTAGATGTAAGGACGGAAATGCTGAACACAGTAGACAATAGCCAAACACTGTTTCTCAATTGTTGAATAATTAAGCTCTGCTCCTTGAAGCAGACGCGACGCGTACGCGATCGGTTTGTCTTTACCGGGCTCACCCTGGCTCAAAACGCCCCCAATCGCGAATCCGGAAGCGTCCGTTGTGACATTGAATTCCCGGTCGAAATCCGGGTATTGTAGAAGGGGTTCGGTTGTCAAAATCTCCTTTAGGGTCGTGAATGCGAGATCTTGTGACGCGCCCAATTCGAATCTAGAGTCTCTTTTTAGCAGTGAGGTTAGCGGTTTGGAGATTTTTTAAAACTTGTCTATGAATCGTCGGTAATAGCCCGCGAGACCGAGGAATTCACGGACGTTCTTCGCGGTTTTAGAACGTGGAAAATCCGCTACCGCCCGGGTTTTGTCCGGAGATGGTTTTACACCATCCTTGGTTATTACGTGGCCAAGGTAGGCCACTTCTTTGTGTAGGAATCCGCTTTTTTCGGGTTGTAATTTTAGATTCGCGGCCCGTAATCGCTCAGCTAGTTTCCGGAATGTCGCCCGGTGTTCAGAGAGGCTTCTAGAATATATTACGATATCGTCAAGATAAACGAAGAGCTCGGAGCCCTGCAGACCCGAGAGGATCGAGTCCATTAACCGTTGGAAGGTGGCCGGTGCATTTCGGAGCCCAAACGGCATTCGATTGAACTGATAGTGTCCGTAAGGCGTCGAGAACGCGGTTTTTGCTGCATCGGCTGGGTTCATGGCGATTTGGTGAAACAGGCAGGATCGCCAAATTATGTCACGGGACGCGACACGTAAAAATAAGCTAACGCGGAACTCTAAGCTTTCACTGACTGCTTATTACTATACTGAAGAGTACACGATCGCGTGATATTCTGATAATTAGTCCTTGCGCCGAACTTTAAGTAAAGTATGCATACGCTACGGAAAGGTTTCGGGAGAATGAAGTTGGCACGATATCTGCTTATCTCGGCGCGGATGTTGGTCTGGCGTCGCGTTGAGTTTCGCCTCGGTTATCGGTTATCGGAGAACCGAACCTCGCAGATGTTATGTTTCTCATATCTTACTTTATCGAGCTCTAATTCTTTGAAGACGCTTATCGCCTCGTCATACACACGGTGAAGAGGTTTATCTCTAAGGGGCCTGAGCTGCGACCGGATTGTGGGAACGGACCCTCGGATGAGGCAGTCCCTTGTGAAATCGTCTATTTTGAGTATATCGGTGCGGCTTCTATTGCAATCGATTATTGCATCGCGCAAGTCTTTGACACGGCTAATGTAGTCTAATATATGTTCGTTCGGACGCATGATGATATTCAATTCTCCACGATAGTGGTCGACAGTGTGGCATGATCCGAAAATGTTTTTTAATCTGTCGCAAACTCCCGAAACTGTTCCTATAGGCCAATCTTCTATTGCAATATATGCGCGTCCGTGTAATTTGCTGACTACTAGCTTCGCGAGAGTACCTTCTGCGTGTGGAGGAATCAAGGTTCGGGCCCGGAGGCACGTGCGAGTGAATTGAAGGATCGGCGGTTGAGATCCGTCGAACGTGGGTATGGATTCGGCCGCGGCTTTCAAGGTTAAGCCGGAGTTTTCTGATTCGAGCATATTGCCGGTATTCTGATTTGTTATTTCTGCGGTGCCCGAAGAAAGGGGGTTTGGTACAATCGAGAGCACAGTTCCTGCCGGCTGTCGGTAACATATCGGCGATAATGCGGCTGTCAGTAACATATCGGCGATAATGCGGCTGTCAGTAACATATCGGCGATAATGCGGCTGTCGGTAACATGTATAGTGTAGTTGAGTTAAGCAAGTGTGTATGGATTTAAGTGTGTGAATGGGTTATAGATATGGTGTTTCCTTATTCTACGCGATTATAGTACTTAGCCTACGCAATACGTCGGGAGTCGACCGACGTAACAATTTACTGTAATCGAATGCATGGGGGATAAGAACGTTAAAATAAGAACAAAGAAAGGCACAAATATCGTACATACAGATAAGCTCAAACACGCTCCACGTCAATGTGTAAACACAGTGACTCGTACACCCCCACCAACCCTTATCGCGAGAAATGACAAACAAACTCCCGTGTATAAAACCGCCGGAGAGCTTCGCAGCAACCACCAGTCGACGACCAACACAGCCACAATGAAGACCGCGACAGTATTCGCAATATTTTCTCTTTTCCAATCAACTAACGCGCTAATAGGGTACGATTGCAATAGCCCTACGTTAAACACGACCACAATTTCGACTATAGATACACCAAAATGTGAATACGCTCATTCAAAGCTGACTACTCCAACTAGTTGAATTCAAAGTCGTCCCAGCATTCCAGTGTAAGATAGAAATCGATAGAACACGATTATTATTTGTTAAATTAGCTTTGCGAATCATTTTTTGAACTGTGTTCGGACACGGAATTATTTAAATAAAATATCATTAACGAGGTGTCATTCACACTAGAAAATTAAAACGGCCGTCACGGTTAAATTACTTATTATTTCGGGTCCGAAAAATTAGTAAATATTCTTCAGACGTTCTAAAGTAAAGGTGAACAGCGTTTTTTTTTTAAATATCACTGTTACGTAGTAAAAAAAAATCCGGAAAGTTCTCGCTTCGTGATTTGTTCAATACTTCGAACGCGGCTCGAGTCCGTCCCGACCATCTGTCAAAGCCTCGTGCTGCGTACTCTCTCGCGGACTCTCACCCTCGCACCGTCACCTCTCATTGGCCTCTGTTTTTCGTTAATAACTCGTAAACACAGCCGCGGATTGAATTTTCGCAAAGGAAAAAGTTACTTGAAATGACCTAAGCTACCCCTCATTTTCGGCTGTTAAAGTAATTGTGGAACACCCTGTATATATTTTTCGGGAAACAGCGTCGCGGGACGTAACAATTTGGTTGCAGCGGTAGGATCGCTAAACCGCTCATGATGCCCGCGAATCCTCCGGCGGTTACTACGCGCTCGCAAACATTCGACCTCAAATCCAAACAGTTAATACAAGACGAATTAATCGATCCAGAAGAACCTTGCTAATAAGGAATCCCGCCATCTAGAACAAGCCAATAGCTTAGAGAGGGAAAAGGAAAATTTTCAGTCTCAGGTATCCCGGGCTCAATCGGAAATAGATTTAGACCGCGAAGCTATCCACAACGAGAACGCCCAACTACGCGAACAGCTCGAAATTCTAAAGATCGAAGCAACGCGTGTACCAAACCCCCTTTCTTCGGGCACCGCAGAAATAACAAATCAGAATACCGGCAATATGCTCGAATCAGAAAATTCCGGCTTAACCTTGAAAGCCGCGGCCGAATCCATACCCACGTTCGACGGATCTCAACCGCCGATCCTTCAATTCACTCGCACGTGCCTCCGCGTCAAAGACTTGCGCGATGCAATAATCGATTGCAATAGAAGCCGCACCGATATACTCAAAATAGACGATTTCACAAGGGACTGCCTCATCCGAGGGTCCGTTCCCACAATCCGGTCGCAGCTCAGGCCCCTTAGAGATAAACCTCTTCACCGTGTGTATGACGAGGCGATAAGCGTCTTCAAAGAATTAGAGCTCGATAAAGTAAGATATGAGAAACATAACATCTGCGAGGTTCGGTTCTCCGATAACCGATAACCGAGGCGAAACTCAACGCGACGCCAGACCAACATCCGCGCCGAGATAAGCAGATATCGTGCCAACTTCATTCTCCCGAAACCTTTCCGTAGCGTATGCATACTTTACTTAAAGTTCGGCGCAAGGACTAATTATCAGAATATCACGCGATCGTGTACTCTTCAGTATAGTAATAAGCAGTCAGTGAAAGCTTAGAGTTCCGCGTTAGCTTATTTTTACGTGTCGCGTCCCGTGACATAATTTGGCGATCCTGCCTGTTTCACCAAATCGCCATGAACCCAGCCGATGCAGCAAAAACCGCGTTCTCGACGCCTTACGGACACTATCAGTTCAATCGAATGCCGTTTGGGCTCCGAAATGCACCGGCCACCTTCCAACGGTTAATGGACTCGATCCTCTCGGGTCTGCAGGGCTCCGAGCTCTTCGTTTATCTTGACGATATCGTAATATATTCTAGAAGCCTCTCTGAACACCGGGCGACATTCCGGAAACTAGCTGAGCGATTACGGGCCGCGAATCTAAAATTACAACCCGAAAAAAGCGGATTCCTACACAAAGAAGTGGCCTACCTTGGCCACGTAATAACCAAGGATGGTGTAAAACCATCTCCGGACAAAACCCGGGCGGTAGCGGATTTTCCACGTTCTAAAACCGCGAAGAACGTCCGTGAATTCCTCGGTCTCGCGGGCTATTACCGACGATTCATAGACAAGTTTTAAAAAATCTCCAAACCGCTAACCTCACTGCTAAAAAGAGACTCTAGATTCGAATTGGGCGCGTCACAAGATCTCGCATTCACGACCCTAAAGGAGATTTTGACAACCGAACCCCTTCTACAATACCCGGATTTCGACCGGGAATTCAATGTCACAACGGACGCTTCCGGATTCGCGATTGGGGGCGTTTTGAGCCAGGGTGAGCCCGGTAAAGACAAACCGATCGCGTACGCGTCGCGTCTGCTTCAAGGAGCAGAGCTTAATTATTCAACAATTGAGAAACAGTGTTTGGCTATTGTCTACTGTGTTCAGCATTTCCGTCCTTACATCTACGGCCGGCGTTTCAAACTAATTACAGACCACCGTCCTCTCGTCTGGGTCAATTCAGTAAAAGACCCTACCTCCAGACTCCCGCGGTGGCGACTCAAGCTCGCGGAGTACGAGTATCAAATCATCTACAAGACGGGAAAATCGAATTCGAACGCAGACGCTCTTTCACGCAACCCCGTCCCGCTCCATCCCCTCTCTTCCGATTCATCGGATTCCACTCTATTCGACGCCGTACGCCGAAAACCCCTGACTGACGGAACAGACACCAACCAAATCAAAAATCACAGTACGCAACCATCCACCTCCTCCCTCCCCCCTTCGATACCATCGCCACTTTCGCCCAACCAACACATATCCTTCTCCGACGAAGACGCACGGTTACCTTTGGAAACCACCCATCCTCCCGAAACTACCTCGTCCGACGAAGAGGAGATCGTCGAAAATCCGAACACACCCTTTTCATCGCAACGTCGGACACTTATACATACTCGAGATCGACTAACGATGCGAAACGACAATTTAGTTGGTTTCGTTACGCTCGACGGACAGCCACTCGACATAGGAACCGCAGAATTAAAAGCGGCCGACAAACTACCGACAATAAACGACGGAACAATAGGACGCGAACGAATTTCATATCTGGGTCAGAAACGACTAATTCTACTCCCTCTCAAACCAACTCTTAACCACGCGACAACCAGCGACGATCTAATAGAATGTCTACGTTCATTACTCGACATAACGACAGAACTCCAACTCGACACATTCAGCATTTCCAAGACAGATCTTGACCACGTTCAGTGGAGCGCGATACAAAGGACCATTCTAGAATTATTCAGTCAAACGCAAACTCAAATCTTCATTTGTTCAAACGAAATTATAACACCAGACAACGCTTCGCGACAGGACTTAATAATAGAAAATCACAGGTCGGCTTTTGCCGGACACAAAGGAGTCACCAAAACATATCGCCGAATTAGGGAAAAATATTTTTGGCCTACCTTGAAACGCGAAGTCGAAGAATACGTAAGGAATTGTCTGGAATGCCAAACTAAGAAACTAATACGCGTAAAAACTAGACAGCCAATGACGCTGACAGACACACCTGGACAGGCTTTCGATAAAGTGTCCCTCGACATCGTCGGTCCTCTTCCTACCACACCCTCCGGTCATACATATATCCTTACGGGACAGGACCTCTTAACAAAATATTCCATCGCCGTCCCACTAAAAAACGCCACAGCAATCGATACAACCAATGCTCTTATAGAACATCTTATTTACCGTTTCGGGGCCCCTAAGGCCATTCTCACCGACCAAGGCTCTAACTTCATGAGTAAGCTAATGAAAGCAATTGCCAAAAGATTTAAAATATCAAAATTTCACACGAATGCGTTCCGACCGCAGAGTAACGGCTCCTTGGAGAGATCGCATCACGTGTTAACCGAGTATCTAAAGCAATTCATCAGCAAAAATAATTGGGATGAGTGGCTCGCTTGCGCCATGCTCAGCTATAACACGAGCGTTCACGAGGGCACGTTATTTACACCCCACGAGCTGGTTTTCGGTAAATTAGCCAGGCTCCCCTCGGCCGATTCGCGTTTCATGACTTCCGACGAATCATATTCCGACTATCTGCAGAACCTCCAGGAAAAGTTATCGAGTACAATTTATCAGGCGCGCCAGAATCTCGACGGAGCGAAGGCGCGTTCTAAGAAGTATTACGACCGTAAGATAAACGCGCAGACATTCGCCACCGGGGATCGAGTATCCATTCTCAAGGAGCCCCGGAAAGGGAAATTCGACTCCGAATACCATGGTCCATACGAGGTGGTCGGGGTGTTATCAGAAACCAAAGTTCAACTTAAGATAAAGGGTAGGTTAAAAACCGTCCATATCAACAAATTAAAACACGCACCACCGTCAGCTCATATCGCGCTCACATCCGCAATCCCCTCCAATCGACCCTCCCCGCCAAAGAGATTTATATCCGTAGCCGAGGCTAGAGATCAGTCAAGCTCAGACAACCCCAGAGAAATGTACGCTGCGCAAGCTTTCGCGTTAGTCGCGGTTATACGTGTTGCGTCCGCCATTATCGGCTACGATTGCGGGGGCAGCTGTGCCAATGTAACCACATTTTCCACCGTCGACCCACCAGCCTGTGCTATGGAGAGCGTCAACCCGTCCAACGAGGAGGCACATATCCAGCTTCTGCAGCTAGCGGACTTTTACGCGGCGCCCGTCGTTCAGTGCCGGATCGAGATTGATCGAACAGTGTTTTACTGCGGCATGAGTTCACACGTATCAATAGTTAAGAACGGTCGCCAACAATATTTGGAATATATATTCCGCAATGCGTGCGAAGTTCTTCTCACCACCGGAATTATGTCAATTCCACCTACGATTCAAATTTCCGGCCTTCATCCAAATTCCACCTCAACCCGCAGCCTGACCCTCGCTGGCACCGTGGGGCCTGATGGTTCGTGCCAGGGTTCCACGTATAGCGACCCTTTCGGCACCTGGTCTCAGGTGGTAGTGCAAGCAATAGCTAAGATCACACTGAAAACCTTTAGTGCACCTGTCAAAATTAACACTCAGGAAATCCTCCTTCCATCTGGCCAAAGGTGTCCTTTAAACAAAGAGTTTTGTTTAGGTACAGAGGACGGCCACACGTACTGGCGAAGCCTTCCCTCGGATCAGTGCGGAGTAAATCAATACGATGTACTTTACGAAGGAAAAGCCACCCGAACCTTTAACCCAGGTTCCTCCCCCGTCATGTACACCGTTGCCACGCAAGACATAGCGTTTGCACTCACTAGCACGGCCAAAACAAATATTTGCGGGTATACACTTATCCGTACGGAACACCCGAAATTGTTCATTTTGGATACAAATAAGGAAGGAAAATTCAAATCAAAATCTCCCACTCCCACCAGCAACTTAGACATTTTTACCTACGTTAACGCAAAGTTCGTGTACGTAGAGAAACACCTAAAGTCACAGATAGTATCACTCTATCGAAATATCGTTACACAACGCTGCAGGCTCGACCAACAGGTTCTTCGGAACGCACTAACGCTCGCGCGAGTTGCGCCAGCCGATGTGGCTTACGCGATCACGCAAGAGGCCGGCTATATCGCCACCCAGGCCGGAGAAGCCATTCACATCGTGAAGTGCATCCGCAAGACGGAGGATTGCTTTAACGACCTCCCCGTAACATACAATAATCAATCTTACTTCTTATCTCCACGCACGCACGTCTTAATTAAAACCAGTACCCAAAGAGACTGTAGTGAACTCATCCCTGCACTCTTCAAGCTGCAAGGGTCATGGTACCAAATAAACCCACGACCCACAGAAGTCCGCAGCATTCCACCACTAAAACCCATTACACAAGTCACATGGAAGTACGTGAGCCCTTCAAACCTCGCGAACGAGAGAATATATTCCCAGGAGGATTTAAATCAGTTAAAAGAACACATCATGTTCCCAATAGAAAGGTCCTCAATTATCGATTCCTTGGCTCAAGGAGCCTCAGGCCGCTCATTCATTCGCGATACAGTCCAAATTAGTAATCTCTTAGACGAGCAAACGCTCGAGAAAATCGCACTTTCCACCAGTAAACGCTTGTGGAGCGGTTTCCTGCAATTCGGATCAATATCCACGGGCATTCTCGGAGTATACATCCTGTTTCGCACAATAAATTTAACGATCAAAATGGTACTGAATGGCGTCGAGCTGTACGCCGCGTTCGGTTGGAGCTTCCGCCTGATAGCCGCGGGTTGGAACTCAGCCACACGCCTCTGCCTCCACCTCCAGAAGGACGTCAACACCGGCAGGGACAGCCAGGAGTGCATCGAACAAGGAACACCACTGAAGCAACAAGAAAAGCCCAAGCCCTCCCAAATTACCTTTAACTTTCATATATTGCACGCCTATTCAAATTATACGCGAGTTCCCGATCAGACGCGGACGCAGGCAACGCGTGGATCAAATTTGATGAAGAGTCTAGTCCTTTTATCGCGGGTCGACATATCGTGTTCTTCCTCGCGTGGGACGTGACAAAATGGTCCGACGTTTGGTCATTGGGGGTGTTCGGATAAATAATTGTTGCGTGCGGTGTAACTACTAACTTCATTAGACAAATCGCGCAGAGTCACTTCGGGCAGCGTATCGTCGTAGTAAGAGTAACGGCGTTGCGTGTACCACAAGCTTACAAGTTTTTTTCCGTCCGAGATATATCAGGGCGAGCGTCTAACTACCGCTCTTTTTATACTAGTATGTTTGCCCCAGGCAAGGGCTCTGGACACCTCCTGATTGGTTGACCCGCGAATGGGTTTTCCCAATCAGCGTTGTCCATTTCCTTCTCACCGCCTTGTCCCTTACGCCCTGAACGCGTCTTGTTTTGGGACCGCGTGGTGATCGGAGTGGGTGCGTTTTTTGTGATATAACGGCCGGGGTTTTCCTCAGGGCTGTTGCGCTCGGACGTCCGGCGTTCGGGTCCGTTTTGCGTGCCCTTCGGAATTTCCGGTTATTTATGACGGTCTCGTTGACTATCGAGAATTAGGTAAAAAACTCTACTGACTTATTGCCATCTGGACAGAAAACAGCTCACTCAAAAATAGCCTTTTCGAAGGAGAGTTATAAATACGCTAGTCGTTTGCACGAGAAATAAATCTTTTTTATGTGCGCCGACTGGTCGCTACAATTATAATGAAGATAGTTTGTTATATCTAAGTCTAAAATATACGTCAACATAGAGTTTAAAGTTTAATGAGTTAAATCGATATCATAAAAGGTTGATAAGATAATACTATAAATTAACCCATGCGATATGATGTATTGAGACTGTAAAACCAAAAAATATTTATATAACTATCCCTATAAATATAGTTTATGTAATCAATTTCGAATTCTAAAAATTTTACTCAAAAAAAAATGTTCCATTTTTAAAAAATATTAAACACTCATAGGTCAATTAAAAATTGTATTATAAGGAGGAATGTTGATTAAAATATGGCACTAAACGTGTCTTTATTACGAAGATGGACTCTGCATATAATACTCAATATACAAGCTCCTATACCTCTTTGGATTTTTTAAAAATTGCTTGATAAAATAAATTACACACGAATTACACAGTCTCTATTTATAAAATCAACATAGTATCTCAATGGAATTTTTATTTTTTAAAAAAGAAGATGATATTGTATTGAGTTATTTAACTTGAAAATAAAAACAATTTTATTTTAAAATACAGCGGTATAAAATTGAGGCTCTGAATGATGGCCAAATTGAGGAAAGCAAAAAAATAAAGAATTCTTATAAAGTTTCTCATTAGAAAGATTATAAACTGTCACAAGACGCATACAATTGAAAGTAAGATCCTGTACAAGATGTTAATGTTGAAAAAGCCAATTATAATAAATCTGCATCTATTTAAAGATCTTTGAGCCTTTAATCAGAGTACTAAATTTGTAAATCATTTTTATCTATACTGAAAAAAACGTATCTTAACCTGTCTGTTTTTATGTTTTATCATGGCATTAAACTGTTAAACAATCTGTTTTGAAATATATCGACTAAAGTATTCAAAATTTTAACAATAAATTTTTTTTACATGAAAAAGTATACATGTAAGACGATGCTTTTTTTCCGAATTGTAGATATAATTCTAATCCAAATAATTTTTTAAAAATTGCTTCTATATTATATCACACTATAAATATTAAAAAATGAAGCACTTAATTTATTTTTCTTGGATTGTTTTTGCTTTAAGATTACTTCTATGAACTTTTGTTTCCATTAATTAAAAGAGAATGTATATGTCGAGTTGGATATTGATTTTAACGATATAAAACATATTCATGTTAGATGCTACTCATTTTTTTATGTTTTAAATAATTCATACAATATTAAATGCTATTTTGTTTAAAATTGTAAATAAAAGTCTTTAAAAGCGCAGTATAATTAATTATACAGTGGTTTCTAAAGCTTATAAACCATATATAATCATGGTTTATTTATATTTCATATATAAATCCTCATTAAACTACTCAACTGCTAAATATTGTTTAAATAAAGAGTACTTCATTAATAATAAATAATTATTTATTATCTTAAGTCTCGGCGCAACACTGAAAAGGCGGGGCACACCTCCAGTGTATGCTGCGCCGAGTCCTCCTCCGCGCCACAGTGGTGGCACACCGTCGTCGCTTCCCGACCGATGCGACACAGGTAGACACCGAAGCAGCCATGCCCGGTGAATACCTGCGTCGCACGGTAGGAGAGCCTGCCAAACCGCCTCTCCCGCCACGAGGTGAAGTGCGGCAGGAGAGCCCCAGGGACGCGATCGACGGCATGGGAGCGAAGCTCCGCATGCCATCTGGCGAGCGCAAGTCCCCGGGCCTATAGCTCGAAGCACTGGACCGCCTCCCGCTCCGGCGGTTCCCCGCGAGCCCGGCCAGCGATGCATATGCGCCTATAAATATAGGCGCGCATCGCCGCCTGCAGCTCGAAGGGAATTTCTCCCGCCAGAGCAAGCGCCGCCACGGTAGACGTGGTGCGGTAGCCTCTTATGAGGCGAAGGGCCATCTGCCTCTGAAGCCGCCGCAACAACAGTGTGTTGCGCCGGTTTGCCCTCACGGACGGCGCCCAAATCGGGGCGCCGTATAAGGTCATGGACCGCACCACGCCCAGGTATAGGCGACGCACCATATCGCCCGGCACCCCGAGATTGGGCAACAGGCGGCCTAGCGCAGCCGCCGCCCTCTCAAATCGGGGGACGAGGCGGCCGAAATGCGCTCCGAACAACCAGTGGCTGTCGAGGATCAGTCCGAGATACTTGATCTCAGACTTCACCTCGACGTAGGCTTCTCCAACCCGGATCCACGATCCGGCCGGTGGCCGCGACCGAGGCCGTCCAAATCAGACGGCCTCGGCCTTCTCCGGGGCCATCTTCAGCCCCAGATCGTGGATCCTCGCGACGACGGCTGCCACTGCAACCTCCGCTCGTCGGATGGTCCTCTCGAAGGTGTCCCCGACGGTGACCACCAACGTGTCGTCTGCATAGCAGACAAGGGTGGCACCGTCGGGTAGGGAGGCCTTCTCCAGGACCGCGTTATACTCCAGGTCCCGCAGGAGTGGTCCTAGCACGGAACCCTGTGGGACCCCGCAGTCCACCTCCCTCCGAATCATCCCGTACCGGCCCGGGTATTCTACCCACCTGTCCCGCAGGTAGGCCCCGATTACCCGCCTCAGATAGGGAGGCACCTGATGCTCAACCAGGGCCTCCCTAATGGCGGACCAGGGCAGGGTGTTGAAGGCATTGACGATGTCAATGGACACCGCCAAGCACACCCCGCCCCGTGCCACGGCATTGTCCGAGAGGGACTTAAGACGATCGATTGCGTCGATAGTCGACCGGCCCTCCGGAAGCCGAACTGGCAGTCCGCCAGATCGGGGCCATCGCGGGACAGGTGACAGCGAGGCGGGCGGCAATGATCTTCTCAAAGATCTTGCCCTCGTCCAGGAGACAAATGTGCCGGTACGCGGAGGGAGAATTCGCAGGCCTCCCATCCTTCCTTAAGAGGACCATCCGACTTCTCCTCCAGAGGTCCGGGAACACCCCGGATCTCAGGAGCCCGGAGTAGAGGCTTCTTAGCCTCTCGCCCAGGACGCTCATGGCAAGCAACCAAATCCGGCCGGGGATACCGTTCGGCTCCGGGGCAGTATTCTTGCTCCGGAGCCATTTGACTACCCCGGCCATTTCCTCCGGCGCGACCTCCAGATCGGGGGACCACTCATGTCCCTCTAGCTGAGGGACGGGCCGGGACGCCTCCCCGCTGACGGGAAATAGCGCGTCCACGACCCGTCCGAGCATCCTCGGATCCAGGCTCTCCGTCACAGGGGGCGCCCAGGGACGTAATCGTCCCATCGCCATTTTGTATGGGCGCCCCCATGGGTCTCGGTTTAAGGTACCGAGAAGGTCGCGCCAGGCCTGGCTCTTCGCCTGCCTGATGGCCAGCTGCAGGGCGACCACCTTCTCCCTGTATCGCCCATACAGCTGGATAGCCAGCTCCACGTCGGCGCACTGGCGTCGCGCGCGGTCGCACTCTGTGCGCAATTCCGCTATCGCGCGCGACCACCAGTACACAGCCTTCCTCGGGAAGACCCTGGCCCGGGGCATGGCGACGTCGCAAATCGACGTCATTGCGCCCCGGAACCAATGGGTCTCCCTTGTCCCGTCGACTGGCGCGGCCGGTGTTGCCGCCAGGCCACGACGTGGGCTGCCGCCATCAGAGCGGCCTGGTCGAGGCGCTTCAGCGCCCACCGCGGCTGAGGCGATCCCTCATCAGCGGGGCGACGTCATCAGAGAGGCCGAGAACAATGTGTACCTGTCGTCGCACAGCGTCTCGACCTCCTCCGCCACCCTCCACCCCGTAATACGGCGCGCGGCCGGGGGCGTTTCTCATGACAGGTCAACGATGGACCCCCCGTTATACCGCACGCACGTATGGACCGAGCTCGTGTTTAGAAGACGGAGCTCGAGTCCCGCCGCCCAATCAAGCACCCCCCGGCCCCTCGGGTCTGTCCTGGGGGAACCCCAAGCTGAAGACTTGGAGTTGAAGTCCCCCAGGACCAGCACAGGACGTGGCTGGCAGCGGTGGACGAATCTCCCTACCACGTCCAGATACTGCTCAAATTCCTCGAGGGACCATCTCGGAGGTGCGTAGACCGCCACAACCGCGGTGCCGCCCCAGTCAACGGCCAGGTATCCCCGGCCGCGCACGATAACGGAGCACGCCGGGGACCCCGGCCGGCCTGCCCATATTATAACGGCGGAGCCGCTCAGGTCCCCCATCCAATGTGGATGGTCGGGAATCCTGTACGGCTCCGCCGCTACGGCCAACCCGGCACCCCGCTCGACCATGAATTGCACAAGAAGGTCCTGTGCCCTGGCCGAGCGGTTCAGGTTGGCCTGTATTATAGGGCCCTTGGGCCCTATTATGGGCAGGCCTCAAGATCCATCGCCGCCGCGGGAGCGGTGGCGTCTGGGTTCTCTTTGGCCCCATCCGCCCCCGCGGGCGCGACGATGGCACCTTTTGGTGCCTCCTTCGGTTTGTTGGCCACGGTGGCCGCTGCCTTAGCCACCGTGGTCTTTATCACCCTGCTCCCTCTGCCGCGTCTCCCCCTGGCAGGGCACGCCCGGCTACCGAGACGGTGACCGGCTGGCTTGCCTACGCCCGCACAAAGCGGGCAATTTGGCTTTGCCATACAGCCGGTCACTTTGTAGTCCCGACTGCCGCACCCAAAGCAGCAGTCGGAACGATCCTCGGCCGCAGTGCTCCGCTGCCTAGTGTGGCCCAGGCCAAGGCAGCGATAGCACTGCAAGCGCCGGGCGCTGAGGGCCTCCACCGTCGCCTGAGTCTAGCCCACCGTGATTTTGCCCGCGACCGCAACTTTGCGTGCGACCGCAGCAGGGCATTGGATCCAGAGGGTGCCCAAACCAGAGGGGGAAGGCCGGATTTCGCCGGTCCTCACATCCCCCAGGTCGCACCCTCCCACACGGGCGACAGCTGTGGCAACCTCCGCCGGCGTGGTCGAGTCGACCAGGCCGCGCACCCAAAGGTCGGCCTTCTTTATTGGGCGCGCGACCTTCACGCCGGTTCCCGCCAGCGCGTCCGCCATCTTTGCGGCAAGGACAGTGGCCTTGGCAGCCCCATCTGCTCCGGGGACCTCCAAAATAATCTCCCCCGTCACCGCCCTCCTGGGCTTCAATGAGGCGATGGCAAATTCTGCCAAGTCTATTTTGGACCTGGCAGTGGTCATCGCCTCGGCATAACTCATCGCCCCGCCGGCCGGTACCGTTATTGTAACGGCAGCCGTGCGGGGCGGACGCGACGGCAGAGGAGCCCTCCTGGGGGCAGCCGGGGCAGCCACCCTTTTTTCCCCCGTTCCTGTTCGTCGGCAGAGGGGGGGGCAGATGGCACGGGTGCCACCGACTGCGGGCTCCCCACCCGCGGAACCAGCTCCCTCCTGAATGATGCCAGTTTGGCATCAATCAGGGAGCCGATCTGCGCCAGCAAGTCTGCTAGCGCAGCCGCGGGCGGGGGGAAGGACCTTCCTCGTCCAGGGCATTTGGGCCCTCGGACATCGGCAACCGGCATCTGCCCCGTGTCCCCCCTGGGGGACAGCGGCGGAGGCATCCCGGCAACAGCCGGCCCCGCCTCCACCGCTTGACGGAGTCGGGCAACCTCAGCCCGCAACTCCGCCATCTGGTCCTTCAATTGGGCGTTTTCCGCCTCCAACAGTCGGGTAGCGTTGGGAGCTGACCTTATTGCCAGCTCCGCAACACCCACCCGGCTGTTCAGGGCCGCCGTCCGCAGGGACCTGACCGTACAGGCCTTTAGACCCATTGCAGAGATAGAGATCCTGGCCACGTCGCCCAGGCACTCCATTACTGCCGCTGCTACGTCCCGCGTCGGGCGGCCGCGGAAATCCGCAGCGACTTCCACCTCATCGGGAAGTGGGTCGCTGGAACTCACGGGCCTCGGCCCCGGGGCAACCGGGTCAAAGATGCCCGCGATGAGGCTTTTTTCGGCCTCAGCCTGCTTACGCTTGGCCACGTGGAGACGAACGTACACGCCAGTCGACGGTGGCCGGCCTCTCTTCCTTGTTGATGAGGTGCCCGGGACGCTCTGCGTCGAGTGGTGGGAGGAGACAGAGAAGTCCGACTCCTCCCCCGCATCGCAATCGCCAAGGCCCGCCGCAGGCCTCTTTGTGCCGCGTGTGGCAGAATGCCCCCGCGACACCGGCTCCACATATCTCTCGAGGCGCACGATAGCCTCGCACGCCTCCCCCTCGCGCTCGTTACCCCCTCCCCAGTTTTGTTTGTAAATGAATCCATAGCTGATCCCACGAGTGTGGTCGGAAAGGAGGTCACCCCGGGTAGAGCCGCCATACCCGGGGAAGGCTAATACGCCCGAGGGGTCGCCAGGTACCCCGGGGTTGTCCGCTAACGATTGGTGCACCCACCAACCATAGCTGGCGCTTACTCCAGCTACGCCCTCTTCACCGCGCAACACTGCTTGGGGCTAGGGATTTTTTAGAGAGGTTGTCATCCTCGCGGCCCGGCCGGCTAAGGCAAGACCCCTGTTCCTGTAAAACATGACCACAGGTTTACGGTATGTGTCCGACTTTAGTAGGCCCCTCACCTCAAGCCACTCCAGCTAGGTAGAACCTGCCAGGGAATAAATTCCCCGCTGGCACAGCCTTGAGGATCATTAGGGCACGAAGCCCCCCCACCACGACAAGGTAGCGGACACGGGGGGGGGATCTCTACCCGTCCCCTAAAAAAAAAAAAAAAAAAATAGACTACAGATACAAATTGATAGTGATAGGAGAAAATAACGTAGGAAAAACATCTCTTTTACGCAGATATAAACTAGACGAGTTTTACACAGATGTAATGAATACAATTGGTGTGGATACTGTAGTACGTAATTTAGTGGGTACGCGTTTGGGACGAGGAGTGTTAGGCTTAGGAGACCGTAGTTTTCAGACATTGTATTGAAAGAGAAACGTTGGTGAAAGCCGGGTCAGATGAAAAAAACCCTTGGCGACGGAGAGCCAGCGGATGTGATTGTCACGTTTTTGGAAAAGGCAGAGAGTGTGTCAAAGGAGTGTGTTGGGAGTGGACAGAATGTGTTCGAGAGTCGTCGAGTGAGGAGCGTTGCGAGTTGTAGAATTAAGTGAAATAGTTGTAATCCTAGTTGTAGATACAGTACACGATATTTCCTATTTCCTGTTTTCATCACGTTTAGTTCTTTCCTAATCAATACATATTCTATATTGTTTAAATATTGAACAATTTCTACAATACTATGTCCAAGAAGCTGGTTATTGATTCTAAGGTTATTATGCTAAATATGTGGGACACAGCTGGATAAGAAAGGTTCAGATCTATAACAAAAAATTATTATAGTAACATTGACGGTGTTTTGTTAGCTTTTTATCTTACTGATGAGCGCACATTTACTTGTATCGATAAATGGTACAACAGCTTACAAAAAGAATCTCCTAATACACCTCTCTTTCTTGTGGGAAACAAATCTGATCAAATACCAAATATTGATGATATACGAAATGTATATGTTGAAAAAACACATCAAATGGGAACGGAATTTCATGCCACTAGTGCAAAAGAAAATGTGGGTGTTAGTGATATTTTTGAGGATATGGCTGTAAAGTTAACTAAGAATACTCGTAAAGAGCCAGTTGAAAACGTTTCTAGTAGAGTTAGGATTAAGTCACGTAGAAAATGGTGCTGTTAATAAATTTTATTATTTCAATGAATTTTTAAATTAAATAAAAAAATTGTATCGCATTTTAATATCCAATTTGTGAAGTGGTTTACTGCTTGCATGTTAAATAAAATATTTTTAAATTTAGATCAGATTGTTTACAAGTGAAAAAAAAGAGTTACCTGCATCTATTTATAATAATTGTCAAATTATATAATTTGTTATAATTTATCATAATTGAATGTTTTTTATTTTTGTTCTAGTAAACAAGCTTTTTATTACATCTAATATTTAATACGTTGTTATATAATAATTGTTAAACAATTAAATAAATACGCAAAATGCCACAATTCAATTCAAATTGCGCTATAAACGTGCGTGTTATAATGTAATTTTTATTTCTTTAATATAATAAAAAAATTTTTACATTTTTTTAGAAGATGCAAATATATTTTTTACAAACAAAGATATAAATTATGTATTATTACACAATTTAATAATGTCAATACATGTATTCCATAATGAAACTTTTTACAAGATCTAACTTTCATACAATATGTTAAATTAATAATATGTTTTTAATATATCATTTACAGCCACTTGAGAGACACCTTATAATTTGCTTTTAATTCCATAATTGATAAATAGAGTATGATTAATATTTTACATATTTTTCTTATTTATTATAAATGTAGAAATATTTAAAGCAAATTAGCTTCATTTTTTTATCAACAAAATGAATATGTAATAAAAAAATTGCCATAGTGGAGAATTATGAATAAGTAAAAATGATGAAAATTTATAATAGATTGTCATTTAATACGATTAAATCATATTTACCTTTATTTCATTGCTATATTTAATTCTAAAATAATTATTTGATATTTGAAGCCTAAATATTTCATTCAAAAAAATTCAATATAAAAATTTTAAACAAAGGAAGCTTTTAATTTAAAGATACAAAAAACTGTTATCTGCCTAAATAAAAGCAAATTCTGTTTTAAAAAGTTTTTAAGTTTTTAAACTCCAAAAGTGATCTTATAATTTGACGCTATCCTGTGCAAACACATTTTGGTACATACACAAAAATATCTTTTTCATTATACTTAAACTAAAATAAATGAAAAAGGAGTAATGCCGTTATAATATTATATACCTTGGAATTTTACAACAAGAAAAAAGATACACACTTATATGTTACTTTACCTAAAAATCCTTTATTTCAGTAATATACGACCGTAATTTCATAACTTTCGCAATCTATATAGCCGTTTTTTTATAATACTGTTACGAATTACAGCACTTCTCCCGCGTCGCGGCATTTTATTTACAATAGAGAACACGAACTATAATACAACTGAATTAGAATATGTTAGAGATCTTTGAATTAGATGGTGTTGATCGCTCGACGGTCCGATCCCGACTCTCCGATTGTCCGTTGATAAAACACCTCCGTGGCAACCCCTCTCTTCTATTTTTCTTTAAGGAGTTGCTCACAACAGGGCAGTTTCACATTACAGCGACTTGATTTGGACAAGTCGCCGTAACAATACGTTCTAAAAATTAAAACAAATTGTCTACCACATATGAGGGTGCCCTCATGAACGCTTGTGTTATAAGAGAACATCGCATATGGGAGCCACTCGTCCCAGTCGCCTCTGGATATGTATTGTTTTAAGTATTCTGTTAATACGTGGTGAGATCTTTCTATAGAGCCGTTGCTTTGGGGTCGGAATGCCGTTGTTTTAAACTGGGTCATTAGCGAGCTTAGGAAGTTCGTCCCCTGGTCTGTCAAGACTCCTTTGGGTGCCCCGAATCGGCAGATGAAGTTCTTAATAAAGGCGTCCGCGATCTCGATTGCGTTCGCGTTGTGTAGTGGAAGGGCGAGGGAATATTTAGTTAGAAGATCTTGTATTATTAGAGTGTATGTATTATTTTTTGAAGAGGTTGGAAGGGGGCCTACAATGTCCATGGATATTTTCTCGAAAGCTTTACCGTGAGTGTCCGTAATTGTCATCGGTTGTCGTGTTTTTATTCTTACTAATTTTTTTTTCTCTGACAGGTTTCACAATTATTCACAAATTCTGTTACGTCTTTCTTAAGTGTGTTCCAATAGTATTTTTCCCGAATTCGTCTGTATGCCTTTATGTCCGGCAAAGGCAGAGAGAGATGATTTTCCATTATAATGGGGAGTCGCTCGTTTTCTGTCTAAGTTTGTTTTTTTGATAGGCTAACGGAATCTAATTGTAGCTCGGTTGTTACATCGAGTATTGAAGCGAAAAGTTCGAGTAAGTCTTCGTGCGTCGCTGTGTGGTGTTGTGACGTCTTTATTGGAAATAAGAGTAGTTTTTTGTTGCCAATTTTTACTACTTTAGTTCGGCATAATGTTAAATCTAATGATTTCGGGACTTTCCCTGCTTTAAGTAAATCGACGGCGCCCGGGTCTAACGGGTGGCCGCTAGTTGTTACAAATATAGCCAAGTTGTTACTTCTCATTATTAGTCTGTCCCTTGAATTTGTTATGGTCTTTCCCCTCGGGGAAGCTGGGGTGTTGTAGCTCTCAAATATGTTTTCGTCTTCGTCCGTATCTGTTTCCGTGTCCGTGTCGGGGCTTGAGGTCTGTTTTTTGTTTGAAGGGGAAGATATAAGTGTGTTTTCTGTTGGGGGGGAAGTTTCTCGCGATGTGGAGGGTTGCGGAGATGTGGAACGAGAACGCGGTTGAGTAGACTCGGATGTGGTAGGGGAGTTTACTATCGTGGATCTTGATCCCAGAATCGGGGAGCGGTTTGGTGTAGGTTTTCTAACGTCGTGGAATAAATTTGAGGAATCGGTAGATAATGGGAGTGCTGTCGCGGGGTTTCTGGGCAACGCGTCCGCGTTGAGATTCGTTTTGCCTGCTTTATAAGTGATTCTGTAGTCGAACTCTGCTAGTTTCAATCTCCATCTCAATAGTCGCGACGTCGGGAAGTATTGTGTGCAATATATGATTGCGAGGCATTCCTTTTCTATGGTGGAGTAATTCAGTTCCGCATCATGCAATAATCGGGATGCGTACGCTATTGGGCGGTCCTTTCCTATTTCGCCCTGACTTAATACATCGCCTATTGCGAATCCAGACGCGTCCGTGGTAATTTTGAAATCTTTTTCAAAATCAGGATATTGGAGGAGTGGCTCAGTGGTCAGTATCTCGCGGAGGGTGTTGAATGCCTTTTCCTGCTCTGGTTTCCACACGAATTTGGTGTCTTTCTTTAAAAGTATTGTCAAGGGTTTTGAAATTTGTGAGAATTTTGGTATAAATCGTCTATAATAACCTGATAACCGTAGAAACTCTCTTAGATTCTTCAACGTCTTCGGTCGCGGAAATTGCTGTACGGCTTCGATTTCCTTGGGGCACGGTTTCACGCCATTTTCGCCGATTATGTGGCCCAAGTATGCTACTTCTGTATGTAGGAATGAGCATTTCGATGGTTGAAGTTTTAAATTAGCTTGTCTAAGCTTCCCGGCCAGTTTATTAAATTTTGCGGCGTGTTCCGAAAGGCTCCGCGCGTAGATTACAATATCATCGAGGTACACAAATAGTTCGGCGCCCTGAAGGCCTGTCAAGATATTGTCCATGAGCCTCTGGAACGTCGCGGGCGCGTTTCTAAGGCCGAAGGGCATTCTTTTGTATTCATAATGGCCGTATGGAGTTGAGAAAGCCGATTTTTCCGCGACGTCGGGGTGCATCTCGATTTGATGAAACCCGCTCGCGAGGTCGAAGACACTGAAGTACTTAGCACTGCCTAACTGATCTAGAATCTCGAGAATGCTTGGCAACGGATACGCATCGGGCATCGACTTCTCGTTCAATGCGCGGAAATCGATGACCATTCTCCACTTTTTATTCCTCTCTACATCGGCCTTTTTCGGGACGATCCAGAGTGGACTATTATACGGCGATTTCGAGGGAGCGACAATGTTTTGCTCCAAAAGCTCTTTCATCTGCTTATTAATCTCATCTTTGTGGATAGGTGGATATGTGTATTGTTTAACATGTATTGGTGAATGGTCCGTCGTTATGATGCGATGTTGTATCGCGTTGGCTTTACCGAGGCGCTCCTCGGAGAGGTGGAAGAGGTCTTCATTGTCTTCCAATAAGTTTTCCACATGTAGTTTTTTTCCTCGCCGAGGTGATCGGTGCTTATCATGCCCTTGATCTCCTCGTAGCGGGAATTTATCGTGTTGAGATTGAATATGGATGTGGAATTAGAAATTATTGGTTTGATTTTGGAACTTGAAAAAAATTTTTGCGGGTTGGCGACGTTCGACAGCTCTTCCACCTCTACCAGCTCCATTTTCGGCGTGGTAAAAGTTATCTGTTCGCTGTTTGTATTTACGCAACGTACAACCGCCTGTCCGTCGGAGTTCTTAACGGAACAATGAGGGAGGAAAATCCCTTTAGAAATCTCTCGACGGCTGAGACAACCGAATTCCGGTCCGGTTACTTTTATTTTCATCGATGCTGTGGTTCGTGGTTCAATACTGCCCTTAGATTGCGTTGTGAAGAGGAACTCATTCCTTTGCCACAACACGCTTTCTTTTTTATACGAGATCTCCGCTCCCTGTGATAAGAATTCCCGTGATGTTTACATCTCTCTTTCGTGCTTGTTATTTTGAAATTCTTACTTAGATCAAGAAAGTGTTTATCTACTAAATGCTCGTGCGACGCTGCTGCAAGCCCGTCATCAACATAAATCGCTAGAAACATTTTTTCTTCATTCCTATCATAAATGTAGAAACACGTGTTTGCTGAGCTTTCAGTATAAATCCGAATTCTTTAATAAAATTGCTAAAATGTTCGGTCCAACATCTCGGAGCCTGTTTCAGCCCATACAAACTTTTCAGTAATTTACAAACTTTTGTTGTCCCGTCACGAAATCCTTCCGGTTGTTTCATGTATATATCTCCGTTTAAATTTCCATACAAGAATGCAGTCTTTATGTCAAATTGACCTAAGCTTCATCCGTTACGCGCAGCGATACTTAATAAAAATCTCACGGTATCATAACGGATTACCGGCCTGAAAGTTTCTTTATAGTCGAGCCCTTGTATCTGTGAGCATCCTTTTGTTACCAATCACGCTTTAAATCGTTCCATATTATCAGGAGAGGTCTTTTTTGTGTAAACCCAGCGGTTATTAAATATTTTGCGATTTACAGGTTTCTCGACTAAAATCCACGTTTCATTTTCGCCTAAGGCATTTATTTCTCCTTCCATAGCATTAATCCAAAATTCCGTCTCCTTACAAGTAATTGCTTCATTATAATCGACAGGTAATTTCTCTGCACGAAAAGTGGTCGGAGAACCGTAAAATTCTGTCCGTTTAATCGTTTTCCTATCACGAAGTTGCATTACATTATCATTTTCGATCGAAGATTGCAGAGGCTGTTGTGCTTCATCTGTACTATTATTAATATTGACTTGGAGTTCTGTATTTCTAAAACTAACTTCATTGTCATGTACAACTGGATCTTCTGCAATCTTCACACCTTTTTTAAATGTATCTATATCAATTTTGTTTGCTGTTAATCTCTCGGGTTTAAATAGTACATCGCGACTCAAAACAACGTCTCCTAAACTTGGCACAAATACCCGATATCCTTTGCAATTTTCAATATACCCAACTAGGTACCCTTTTACTGCTTTCCTGTCGAGCTTTCTCCTTTTTTGAAACGGTACATGTACAAAGCATTCCGTCCCAAAAACTTTCAAATTTTCTATACTTGCCTCTTTGCCGTACCATAAATCGTAGGGATTCTGACCCACCTGTTTTGAAGGTCCCGTTCTGTTTATGACATACGCAGCTGTGTTCATCGCTTCAGCCCATAACAACAAAGGTAATGCCGATTTCGAATATAACATTGACCTTGCAGCCTCGACTATAGTTCGATTTTCCCGTTCTGCGACACCATTCTGCTGAGGTGTATACGGGACACTCCAGGTATGTTTTATACCTTTATTGCTCAAATAGCGTTCGACGTATCTATTTTTAAATTATTTTCCGCCATCGCTGTGAAGTGTTTTTATGTTCTCCCCGAACAGATTCTCAACCTCATTACAAAATAGTTGCAACATATCGGATACTTCTGATTTTTGCCACATAAAGTAAATTTGCCTAAATCCAGAGTAATCATCTTTAAGAATTAAAAAATATCATTTTTTCCCTATTGATTCGTGTCCGATCGGCCCACACACGTCGGCATGTATAATTTCGCGACATTTCTTAGCACGATCGCTTCTATTATGAAAATTAAGCTTATGGTGTTTTCCATACGCACAACCTTCGCAAAAAACACTATCATCCTTTACATGAATCCCCTTAGTTTTCAAAAAATATTTTACATGTTTAAAGTTTTGATGACATAGTCTTTCGTGCCATAGCTGTAAGCTTTCGCTGCAAGATTTAACACATACCTTTTCTTTACTAACATTATCAACTAAATTACATCTTTTTGCTGTTGTAACGCATAAATTCACTTTAAACAAATCGCCCCAAATCGAACCAGTCGCTATGACTACTCCGTCGCGTGAAAATATACATTTTTCGCCATATTCGGTAATCGCGTGATCGATTCCTTTTCTCGTGACGGTAATTATTGAAAAAAGATTTTGTTTTAATTTTGGTACAAATAAGACATCGTACATAATACCTGCTATCCATTTCCCGTCTACATACGTTTCAATTTCTATATCACCCTTTCCGTATGCTGGAGTAGGTTCTCCATTAACTAGTTGAACGATCACCGGTTCTTCAAACTCTTCAAAGTCGTGGAAAAAGTCTCGTCGGTGCGTCATGTGATCGGTTGCACCCGAATCAACCACCCAGATTCGGTCACATTTAAAGTCACTGCTGCTTCCTACAAAAGCCTGCTTCTGGCCCGAAGTCGAAGTCGAAGTCGAAGTCGAAGTCGAAGTCGAAGTCGAAGTTGAGGATTGCTGCACTCCACCGTTGTTGCGTGGCCGGAAATTTCCCTTCCTCTTGAAACAATTTGTGCTTAAATGTCCTTTAGAGCCACACACGTGGCAACCAACACAATTTTTCCGTATGTGGTGCATTCTACCACACGTATAGCAACCTGTTATTTTAGGATAATGACTGGGATGATAAAGTGTATAACTGAAATGACCTAAACTGAATTTATTGACGAACAAGTATATCTTACTTACTAAACAACGATAGACACTGTATAAAAGATAGAATTCGGTACGTGAGCGGCTCCGATGTACTCTCCACCGGATCTAAAACGAGACTCTTGGGAAGGTAGGCTCAACAACATCTTTGAGGGCCGTGTCATTTAACATTCTCCCCCCAATTGAGATTTATTACACTGACGCTAAATCTCAATTCCCCCTTTTTTTGAAATGACACTTAATCTAATAACAATTAACCTGTAATCACCAGCCCTCTTCCTCTTTTTATTTTATTCTAGGTATACAAAATTGTTCCTACAAACACTATGATTTAATTGTAACCTAATCGGTCAGGCTTCACTACCTTTCTCCCGCTTCTCGTTACAATATTGTCATTATGACTATTCTCACTCTCATTCTGTTCTGGCTCTACTGACTGACGCGCTGAACAATCGCTGATTTTACTTGAAACAATTTCCTTTATTCTTGTTGGCGATCTCGCACATCTTAATTCGAGCGGATGAATGCGTTGGATAGGTCTAATCATTTTTCCGCCGGCTGTAATTAAATGCACAACTCTTACATTACTATCCTTACCGGGAATCAATGCCTTAACGCCTGCTAATGGCCAATCAATACGCTTGATCTTTTCACATTCGACTAATACAAGGTCTCCGACATTCACAATTACATTATTCGCGGGCTTACTGTTTCTATTTATTAACGCCGTCAAATATTCGTTTCTAAATCGATGTCGCAAATCGTTCTTTATTTTTTGTTGGTACTGAAACTTTTTATCCAACCGACAATTTTCTATTTGGTCAAGGTCTAAAACCCCTACTTCTTTTATCTCCTGCAGAAACATTGATGGCGTTATGGGAACTAGATCTTGCTTACTCTCGGACATAAAGGTGATGGGTCTGTTATTAATTATGGCCTCACAATCTAATAGGTTAGTTAACATTTCTTCATATGTTAGGCATGATTTTCTCAAGGTTCTCCTTAATAGGCGTTTCAATATGCCAATAAGCCGTTCCCAAAAGCCGCCCCACCATGCCGCAGTCGGAGGGTTGAATTTCCACTCAATCTGATTAGTAGCAGCTACTCTGGTTACCTCCTCAAAATCTATTTTCTTTAATTGATTATAGAGCCCTACAAAATTCGTGCCATTGTCGCTGT
Organism: Megalopta genalis; assembly: GCF_051020955.1. NCBI lineage: Eukaryota > Metazoa > Arthropoda > Insecta > Hymenoptera > Halictidae > Megalopta > Megalopta genalis. The sequence goes on from NW_027476133.1 coordinate 534,965, forward strand.
ATATTACCCTCGGCCTACCTCTTCTAGATATATGGCGTCTTAAAGCCATTAAAAATGAGGGGGTCGACAATGACGTCACCAGTTCCAAATGAATGGCCCTATAAACTGCGCAGGTAAACACGCAGATCCACGCTTTCTGCCCTCCCTTTAAATACACCGGCCCGGCAAAATCCACGCCCACTATCTCGAAGACCGCGGCGTCCCTAATTCTGTCCAGCGGCAACGGTGCAGGTACAGACTCGAGCGGCTTGGAATCATGCCTGCGACAATTCACACACTTCCTGATTGCCGACCTAATTACCTTCCGGTCACCCAAAATCCAGAAACTTTCTCTCAGCGCGCTCATTGTTATTTCAACTCCCGCGTGATTTAGTTCCCTATGTTTCGCCTCCATAATTAAATGCACAATCCTATGATTACAAGGCAAAATGATCGGGCATCGAAAATTGTACGCATCTTCTCGCAATACTATTTTCGTGCTTAGACGAAGCAACCCATCCACATCCCTGAACGGCTGTAAATGTTTAATTCGCGCATCATTTTCCCCGTGAATGAACGTTTCTAACTGAATCAGTCTCACCAGAGTCACTTCAGCTCCTTGCATTTCCGAAATACTCAAATCGCTTTGGATTCGTGCATCGGCTTTGTTACTCGTATTAAACCTGAATCTTTTTATCCACGCTAAGACCCGTAAAATTTTCTTATAATCGGAGAATTTAGTTTCAAACCAACTCCCTTCTCCCTTACAATTACTCGCGGCGGAAAACAACACCGTAGATTTAAAATTTTTAGAACTCGATTTCTTCATCTCTTGGCCCACTTCCTTCTCGTCATATGTGAATTCACTATGAGGCCAGTTCTCCGCTCCCATGTATAACCACGCCGGACCCTCCCACCAGCGGGAGCTCGCTAGCTGGTCCACCGTACACCCTCTTGATGGTAAGTCGGCGGGGTTCAAAACTCCGGGCACATGCCGCCATTGTTCGGTCTTTGTGAACTCACGTATTTCCCTGACCCTATTGTTTACGAAAGTGGCCCAATCGTATTCCTTCTTAATCCACGCTAGCACCGTTGACGCGAGTCGCTCCAGAAGTACGTACTAATATTTTCTAGCTTTAGGGCCTGCAGCACGCTGGTTGTTAATCGCACGGCTATCATCGCCGCTAACAATTTTAATCGCGGGTTGCTATGTCGCGCGTCCGTCGTTTCCTTTTTTACCGGGGCTACCCGTGTTTATATATATTACGGCCGCGTATGCTACCTTGCTGGCGTCACAAAACGAATGTATGCTTACGCGATCCGTATTGGGAACATCCCCCAGAAAACATCGCGGCAATGAAATCTTATTTAAATTTTGCAATTAATCTAGCCATTTTCTAAATTTGCGTTGTATGTCCTCCCCGACTTCCTCATCCCACGATAACTTTTGAGACCAAGTCTCTTGTAACAAAATTCGCGGGCAAAGTACTACGGGACTTGCGATTCCTAATGGGTCAAATATACTATGGGCGGTTGAGAGAATATACCTCTTAGTTATCTTTTCTGAACCTGATTGACTCAGTGGTGGTACCTTCAACGACAGCGTATCGCGCTCTTTGTCCCAGCTCATGCCTAATACAGCGGTTTGGGTTTCGTGAGAGCCGTCGCTGTTATACTCCCACCCTCGAAGGTCGAACCCGCCTAACGCCATCACTGCTTTTGCATCGCTCATAAACTCATTCAGACTTTTTTCCGAGTTTGTGCTCGTAACGCAGTTATCCACATAAAAACTCTCAGCCAACTGCTGTATATTATACGTGCTAAAATCTTGGCTGCCCTTACTCTCTGAAGCCTTGATGATTTTACTTAAATGCAAGTGAATTATTGCTGCTAGAATGAAGGGGCTACACGACACACCGAATACTACTTGACAATGTCGTAAAACTACAATTTCTTCGCATTCATCCACCCATAAAAAACGCAAGAAATCTCTATTTTTACCATGCAATGCGATTTGCAGAAACGCTCTTTTAATGTCGGATATTATACCTATACGACCTTTTCGGAAACGCAATAAAACCGTTGGGATCAGTTCTATAAGATTAGGTCCTTTCTCCAAACAGTTATTGAGCGACGGGTAGCGAGGTTCCTTTGCAGATGCATCGAATACCGGTCTAATCTTTGTCGTGCTGTTTTCTTTTATGACGTGCCGATGTGGTAGGTAGTGTCCCCACGTCACTGTCTCTTCTTCCGGCACATGTTCAATGACGCCTTGAGCAAGCCATTCTTTAAAAATCGCGTCGTAGTCTTCAAACAGCGCATCTCTTTTTAATCTCTTTATGGTGGAGTGCAGCCTTCGCGTCGCACTCTCTTTATTGTTCTTCAGCGCTGGGTGGTTTTCTAGCCACGGCAATTGCACTTCATACCTGCCGTCTTGGTTTATAGTTACTGTTTCGAGGAAGTCTTCTCTTAACTTCTGCATGTGTGTCTCCCTCGAGGCACTTTCTAAAGGGTCCTTTATTCCCAAAACATCTAGGGACCATAAATCAGCTACTTTCTCGCTATTGACAAACATACCCGTCGTAACTGTGACTGGATCTTCTCGTTTATCCGGGCTTGTTATAGCGCCCATCACCGTCCAACCCAAGCACGTCTCGACGGCGACTAATCCGCACTTTAATTCGTGCCGTCTACCTGTAAGTATTTTTCCGGCTACGTCTGCTCCGATAAGAATAGCCACCGCGCTTTCAACCTCATCGATGTCTGTGAGTGTAATACCTAATGCCTTCAACTCTTGCATCCACGGTCCACTCTCTACCGTAGGAACTTTTTGGCATGTAATCTCTTCATCCAGTGCCGAGAGAGTGCACAGACAACGATCTTCCAAATCACGCAGTTGTATCTTATACTTTTTATGCTGCACGATACCTGACTGCTTTCCACCAAAAAGCATATGTTTCATGGCTTGCTCCCCTATCGACTCGTATCCCACACGATTAGCAGCTTCCTTGGTGATGTACGAGTGCTGCGATCCATCATCCACTACCACTCGAACGACACTCCTGTTCTCACCGTTGCACAAATAAAGACGCAATGTTTTCAGGTACACTTCGGCTTTATTGGCATTTTCCAAATTGTTAATCTCGACTTTAACCGGCGTATCTGAACTTTTTTCACTCTCTTCTCTCTTCATTTCACGGCACATTATTAGCACATGCCGTCGCGAACACCACGCACATTTCACATGTGAACGACATTTTTTAGCGTCATGGCCTATATTTAAACAGTTAAAACATGCGCGCTTTTCTTTTACTCGTTGTTGTCGTTCACTAAGAGTCATCCTTTTTGCCTTATAGCAATTCATGCTGAGATGTTCACTCTCACCACAAAATAGACACGGTTTTAGTTCACCTTTCGTCGTCAGTACATCAGTCGCACTCGGTACATCTCTCCGTTGTCGCCTTCTGTCTGGATCCTCGCGACGTTTCTCCACTTTCGACTCTGGCTGGGGCTTCAAGCTAAAACCCTTGGAAGCCATGGTGACCCGTTCCTCGCTTTCGACTTCCTTGGCCAAGAACTGTAGTAGCTCATCCAACCGATTTCTCGACGGATCCGCCTTCTCACTGGATCCTTGCGATGTTTCAGCACGCCTGGCACTTCGTTGCCAAACGCGCAATAACTCCTCTGGTAATGAGGATTCCACAAGAGGGAACAGCATTGCCGCGCACTTATCGGTAGTGACACCGAGCGTGTCGAGAGCACTTAGATGTGACTCGATAGTGTCATATAAGACCGCCAAACTTACACTCTTGCTCGGTGTCATCGCATTTTGAAGCACTAATTGCAACAGCTCGCGCACATACACCTCTATTTGTAAATCATCACTACCGTACCGGTTTTTTAAACTTTGATTCACTTTATCATAGTTCTGTGCTGTTGCTGGAAAACTTCTAATTACATGATCTGCGCGTGAATTAGGTACTATCGCCTGGCTTAAATATTGGAATTTATCCTCTTTGTCGATAGTGTCATTTTCGTGTATCTTTTTAAAGAGGCTCCAAAACCGCAACCAATCGCGCACATTCCCACTGAACTTTGGTATTTCTGTCTTCGGCAGGTGGCACGTTTTTTTATTCTCCTTTTCACCACTCGAAACGCTCCCGTTTGATGCATCTGCTCGGGCTGATATAAACTGCTCCATGTCCCACTTGGCTCTTAGGAAATTCTTCTGATACTCTTCTGCGTCACCCATCTCTTGCTCGATGGTATGATCTTGTATGTCCGCTGTATCATACAAGAGGTCTATGCAGTGATCAGTGGTTGCTTCCAACATCTTCATCTTGTTTTCCAAAAACTGGAATGCAACCCCGATACTCCGCGCATCTTGTGGTGTTGTCTGAGCTTCGTCGAAAGCCTTCAGTGCTTTCGTAAATGCTGCACGCTCCGTAGTTCTCTTCTTCTTGATCCTATCCATTTTTGATGTTCGCAAAAATGAGCCACTCAGTTATACACGACACTGAAGAAATCCACAGTCCTGTCACGGTCGCCAAATGTTATTTTAGGATAATGACTGGGATGATAAAGTGTATAACTGAAATGACCTAAACTGAATTTATTGACGAACAAGTATATCTTACTTACTAAACAACGATAGACACTGTATAAAAGATAGAATTCGGTACGTGAGCGGCTCCGATGTACTCTCCACCGGATCTAAAACGAGACTCTTAGGCAGGTAGGCTCAACAACATCTTTGTGGGCCGTGTCATTTAACACAACCAGAAAAATCATTCTTTTGAGGCTCGTTATAATTCGATTTGTGTTGATAACGATTTTTCTGATTTGATATATTTGTCGACTTTCGTTTCGTTACTAATGCCACAGCCACATCCTCGTCGTTATCCTGTTCTTGAATTCTGACTTCCTCAGTCATCAATCGCGCCGTCAAGTTTTCAAGGGTTTTCTTTTTATCTTCCACTGAGTCCCACGCACTATGAAAGTGATTAAATCTCATATGTAATATTGACAATATGCGTGTCAATACCATGGAATCAGGAACTCCACCCCCGAGGTTCTTCATCTTCGTCGTTAGCTGTTCAATTTTAGCTAAATTGTGATTTACATTTTCACCTGAGTCCCATTTCAAATCGAAAAATTGTTTTTGCACTATAGAAAGATTTTCGTCAGACTTCATATATCATAAACTGTATTGAGTTTCCTCCACATTTCTTGAGCAGTTGTAGAACTCAGGAGTAAATTGAAAGGTTTCTTCTCTGCTGAAGTAACTATCAACTTACGAGCTACTTTATCAGCCTTTAAAAACCTTTGTAATTTTGCTTCATAATCCGGCGAATTCTCAATCGGACGCTGTAGCCTTCCTTCGCACACATCAAGTGTATCATCGTCATCCTCGAGCAATGTACGGATAACGAAGCGCCATTGCAACCAATTATCACTGTCACGAAGCTTTTCTACTTTTAAACTCATTGACTCCATTTCTTTTTAAATTATGCACAATTCACTTCCTTTTAATCGAGTTATTTATACTGATACTTTGTAATAACCTGGGGCCATAACCTGTTGAGGGGGTTATTTGAAATAAAAGAGTGTAGAATGAGACACACGTAAATAACTATATTTAAGAAAGAAGTGAAGGAAACACTGTGTGTAGAAGCGCACAGTATGAGAGTACTGAAGAACCTGAGAGGCCTGGGCGACAACGCATGTTTTTATACATGTGTACTCTCCTCAAGTATATGGAAACCCCGCACTTTAGGATGTGGAGGCTTTCCAAGACTCAAGAAATTTTTTTTTTTTTACTTCTTGCTTCAACAATAATATCTACGGACGAACTTTCCTGGATTAATATGTATGGCCCTGAAAAGAGCCGATTTTTTAATGCGACACATTCAAAGTTCGCACCGTTAACAACACGCACCACGTTGACACATTTCGTAATGTTCTCCTGAACCCTTTGCAGCATCCTTGGAGTAAACAAGTTGATCGCACCGTACAAGAATAATTAAAAAAATTCTCTCGCGATGTCCTTTTCCTATTAATGCTCAGGACGAAGTGCAGAATGGCCGACAATGTTCGCGTTCGATGGAAAATAGTTGAAACTCGCTCGTAGGAGAACGAAACATTAACACCGTTTAAAACGAATTTCATATAATGTGGGTGTACACCCAGTGTGAGTGGAATATTATTCAAACAATTGAAAGATTGTGCGCGGAATATCCGCACATTCTTACGGCATCGCGTTATAGAAGGTATTGTAAAAAGATTCTACTCGATCGGGGTGTCTTGTGGAGTTGGCAGCGAGGTGAGGAGGCTACAATCTGGAAGAACAATGGCCACTGAAGGTATCGTCCGCGCCGCATTTGAAGAGGACGGCACCGAAAGTGCACAGTGTGATTCGTCGCACGGGGTAAGAAATGCAAAAGAAATGCATTTTTATATCTTTTTCCAGCGTTAGTCGTTCGTCGGTACACCGCATTCTACAAGAAAATTTGATGCACCCGTTCAAGCTCGTGGGTGTGCATGAGTTGTATCCAGTGGACCTGGAAAAACGGGTTCAATATTCAAGGTAGCTGCTGAGAGAAGTGCGCGGAATCTGTCGTTCTGTAAGTATATTTTGTGGAGAAATGAGTCACAATTTGCACGTGTGGTGCGATGAGAATCCGCGTGCGCTTCGTCCACGCAAGGTGCAGGTTCGATTCTCGGTTAACATATGGGACGGCATTTGTGGCAAAGTTATCATTGGACCATACATCCTGCCCAACAGGCTGAATGGTATAGCATTTACATCTTTTTTGCAAAATGTTCTGCCGGAACTTTTGGATGATGTTCCTTTGGAGATTCGGCAGAACATGTGGTTTCAAATGGTTGGTGCTCTGCCACACTACACCGCAAATGTACGCGCTAATTTGAGTGTAACCTTCCGAGACAGGTGGATCGACCGTCTCGGATCTGTTGCCTGGTCCCCACGGCCACCGGCTATGAACCCGGTGGATTTTTATTTCTGGGCTACTTGAAGGTAATTATAATAATGCTGATATTTTTCATCAATAACGCTGATTTTTTGTTACTCAAATTATGTATATGTTTTATAAACATTGTTCCAGAATGAGATGTACCGCGAACCGGTGGACAGCGTGGAAACATTGTTGGCGAGAATCCATGGCGCCGTTGAAAATATTTCAGTGGACACGCTGCGGCGCGTCCAAGAAGAAATTCTGATCCGTGCCGACTGGTGTATCCGCGTGAACGGCAGTAACTTTGAACAGTTCTTAAAAGCGTAACATTTTTGATTTTATCTTCCCTTTTCAGGGTCACCCTATTTTAACACAGATTCAAGTAATTCGTCACTCTCCCCTCCATCCACAGGATACTTTTACCATTTTGGATTATCAGTGACTGAGTAAGTGATCCGTGTTTAGTGACAGTGCAGTGAAAGTGAACTTTGCGTTAGCCATACCTGACGTTCCTCCGATAGTCTTCCGAAGTCCTTATTTACAACCCTACGGTCGTCGACCTGGGATCAGCTGTGCATTGTACGTGGTCAGTGCACTGACATCGTGACTCACGATTTCGAACGGCAAATGCATCCTCACTAAATGGGTGAGTTTACTATTAATGATATTCTTTACAATTCTTAAACAAACATATCCTGTATGTTCTTTAACACGATTATTACCGCGGATTACATTTTCGCAAAGGAAAAGGTTACTTCAAATGACCTCAGGTTACCCCTCATTTTCGGCTGTTAAAATAATTGTGGAACACCCTGCATACGAATATTTATACTTAATGAAGCACCTAGTGTTACTGACCTTATAGCGAAAATGAAATCTAATATTCCAATAATTTTATGGTTTGTTGAATAAAATCCCACAAATTTTGTGGGAGTTTTGTGAGTTGACGATGGCAAGAGTTTTTCCGAATGTATGAGTACTTTTTATCGAGACTTGTCTCCTGCGTCTCCGTGTGCCTGAGTATGTATGTAAGCAGCGAGTAAATATTGTTCGCATATTGCTTTTCGGTGACGACGAGACCTATTCTATGATATGTTGCCTGCGTGTGCAATGTTCGCGGAGCGGTATAGCTAATGGTTTCTGATGGTTAACCGATTTTTTATATATCTTGCGCGAGATCTTGGGTGTTCCCGAAGCCATGAATTATTCCTGTGCATTAGTAGTGTGTACGTATAAATTTCAAGTGAATGCGAGTCATGTGAGAACCTTGATTGTTAATAACATTCTTAGGTATAATAACAATGTATGTAGTTTAACAATGATTGGATGATCAGAGCATATGACAATTAACATGCTGCTTATTTCTAGGTGCGGTTTTGGTGACAATCATTAGAAACTGGGAGCGGTATAAGGTAAATAAATTAATATTTATGTAGTAAGTGTTAAATTCAGTTAAATTCAGTGTTAAATCTATGCTAGAATATCAGTTATCAATACAAAGAGTACGCCCATTATCAAAAATATTTTGGCAAAGCGACATAGCAACCGGTTTAGGTGTAGTTTTCTCGTTGCCAGATTATAAACCGCAGTAAATTTCAAAATTGTACGTGCAGTAAGGAGCATAACTGAATTAATAACTACAAGTTTTTTTATAAATTATTATTTATTGCTAAGAAGATAGGAGAGTTTTAAAAACTAATTATTATAGTCATTCTTGTAATAGCCAGAAGTAACACAAGAAATTTTTTCAATAATAAACATCTCCTCGTTCGGCAATGACAATAAAAATAGATTGACACGGTTTTGCACCGGTCCATAAAAGGAATATTTACGTGAAATGTCCTAGCAGTGGGTTTATATGTAGCAGTTTTGTATGTTTACAAAATGTTATTACACATCGTAGCACTCAGTTTCTGTCAAGTCAATTGCACTACATTGTTTAAAAAAAGTAATTTCTCTTTTGACTAACGGCGTGTGAATGCGCCAGACGGCGAGAAAGTATAGTATGAGTCAATCGACAGTGTACAGAGAATAAGAAAAAAATACTGTAATAGTATATTATTAAATGTTGGAAGAAGATAAAAAAAATGATCACTGCAGGATGAACGAAGAATTATACGGTTTGTCACGTCTGATGAAACTTCAAGTGCCACTATGACTGCAAAATTATTAAAAGGAGATACAAATATACAATTAAGCAAGTGGACAGTACGACGAACCCTCAAAGGATTTGAGTTTAGAAACCTTAAAAAAAAAGAAAAGCCAATGTTATCGAAGAAGAATATTAAACTTCGTTTGGAATTTGCTAAAAAATACCAAAACAGTACAACTATTGAATGGGAGCGGGTTATTTGGTCAGATGAGACCAAAATTAACCGAATTTGTTCACATGGCATGCCTTTGTGCTGGATTCGTAAAAATGAAAGGCTTAAACCGCGACATGTAAAGCAAACGGTAAAGCATGGAGACGGATCCCTAATGTTTTGGAAGTGCCTAAATAGCATTTGGTGTTGGATCATTGTACCGAATTAATGGCATTATGAATCACTACATGTACAAGGATATTTTACAAGATCGTCTCATAGAGGCTGTTGAAGATATGCCTTTTGAAGAAGAAAATGTAATTTTCATGCATGACCGAGACCCTAAGCACACTGCTAAAAGAGTAAAAAATTGGCTCAGTACTAAAAAATTTTCTGTTCTGGATTGGACTGCGCAGTGAGAGAATCTATGGGGTTTACTAAAAACACGACTTCGGGATTCATATGACTCCCAACCAACTTCTATCACAGATTTGTATAATAGAATTCAAGAACAGTGGGAACAAATATCTGCGGTTTATCGCAGAAAATTGGTAGAAAGTATACCAAAACGAATTAGTGCAGTTGCGCAAGTGAAAGAGTTGTGGACGAAATATTAAAAATAAAGAATATATTAAATATTGTCAAATATTAGACGTGGTGCAAAACCGATCCAGTTTATTGTTGTTGTCAATAAACAACAAGACGTTAATTATTGCAAAAATTTCTTATGTTACTCCTAACTGTGATGAAAATAACTACAATGTTTATTTTTCGTTATTCTTGTACATTCCTAGCAATAAATAATGATTTATACAAAACTTGTCGTTGTTAGTTCAGTTATGCTCTTTACTTTGTATCCTAGTTAAAAGCATAATTTGAATAACTCTACACCATATATGTGCCGTTTGTTTTTCATATATTGTCTAAAAAGGACACGGCCGCGAAATCTTACTATGGATTCATCGATACATACCGTTTCTGGTGGATTATAATATTTTGCATAATTTTCTCTTAGTTTATCAATAATAGATTTTATTTTATAGAGGCGGTCTCCAACATTTGCATTTTCATTCTTCACGAAATGCACCATTCGTATGCACGATGCAATGTCGTACGACAAAACATCTGACAAAACAATATCGTCCAACTTTGGCCTTTTTTGTTGTAATTTATGCCTATTTGTCAAGCTCTGCAGTTCATATGAACCATGTGTACTCCTAAATCGTTTATTATTTTATACGGACCTTTATATTTTTTATCTTTCTTTGTTGAGTATTTGTCACCAATCTTAACCATGCATTTTCTGTCAAATATATTTTTTTCATATATAGCTTAAATCTAAACGTTGTAAATCATTTACGGTTTTTTTTATTGGTGACAAATTTATTTGATGATCGAATAATAATTCAGCTGGAGAATACTGGGTAGTTTTATGATACATACTGTTTATTATTAATTGTATATCAGCTAGTCTATTCTGCCAACATTCATTATAACCAACTACCGTTACAACTAATGAATTTTTTAACAAGCCCATTGTTCTTTCCACTTGACCATTCGCCCTACTATTGCCCGCTGATATAAAGAGTAATTCAATGTGATTTCCCTCACAAAGATCACGGAATACGCTGGTCGAAAAAGAGGTTCCCTGATCAGAAATAATACGATTAGGCATACCAAAAAAAAAAATAGTTGTCTTAATAGTTGTCTAACAACTGCTGCAGCTGTGAGATTAGAAGCTCTAGACAACAACGTAAATTTATAAATGCATCAACTGTTACAAAAGCATATTCTTTCAAACCACTTGTACCCGTTAATTTAATAGTCGCGTCAATATGAATCATACGCCACGGTACTGCGACTTTTGTAATCGCACTCAACGACAATTCATTGGGACCATTTTTGGTCTTAACAGAGGCTCAAACCACACATCTATCGATGAATTACCGTGTTCTTATGTTCATTTTGGGAAACCAATATAGATCAAGAGTCTTATTATCAGGAATCTTGATTATTATCTCAATATTATCAAGAGTCTTTCCATATCCAATATGGATTAAAGAACTATGTATATGATTTATTAACGACCATATCAAATTATTTGGTATAATAGGGAGCCATAAATTTTGCTTATTGCGTTGTACTCTACGATATAAGATGTTTTGTCGTACATCATAGATATGTTTTAATTCATCAGAAGTATTATCTCGAATTTCCGATATTATTTTATTTATTTCGGAATCACGTTTCTGTTCAGCAATTAACCGATCATTAGAAAAAGAGACAAAGTTTACATCTTTTCGTGTATTACCATCTTTCTGTGAACGCCCATCATCTGTACGTTCGGTCAGTAAGATCTTTTTTATTTTTTGATGCTTTCAATGAATGGCAATCTGTCATTACTTTGCACATACGACCATAGAGAAAACATTTAAAAGGTTTAATAGCTTTAACAACAGCTAATGTTTTCAATTCATAAAAATGGTATCGAGATTCTGGTCCCGTAGTTTTTTTACTATAATATGAAACTACATGCGGTTTTCTATCATAATTTTGTATTAAGATCGCACCATAGCCTTCAGTACTTGCATCAGTATGTAATTCAATTTCTTTATTAGGATCAAAAAAAGTAAGGACAGAGGGCTATTTGTTAAATATTCAATAACTTTCTTATGAATTTGAGTATGCTTTTCTGTCAATTGAAAGGAATTATTTTGTAAAGTTAGATAATATAACGGTCCTACTAATTGGGCAAACTTAGGTATAAGTTGATGAAAATAAGATGCAAGTCCTAAGAATCGCTGTGGCTGATGTAATGTTTTAGTGTTGCATTTTGTGGTGCATTTATCAATGCTTCTATTTTCCGCGGGTTTGTCCTTATCTCTCCTTTACTTATCTCATATTCTAAGAAAACAACTTTCGCTATTAGGAACTTACATTTTTGAAAATTAAATGAAAATCCTGCATCCACTAATCGAATTGTTACTTTTCCCAAGATTTTGGATATTTTCATCAATCGTTCTACTCGGAATTGTTAAATCATCTATATAGTGTGTGTATAGTGTGTTCAGAAAGAAACCATTTAATATTTATATGGTATATAGGATATATTGTACTGAGTAAAAAAGTTTTAGTAGACATAAGTCGAAAAGTCAACCGTTTCTGAGATATAAACATATTTGTTTACTAATATCATGATATACTTACTACTGAATTTTTGATGTTTACAGAAGATTCCCCACCTTCCACTTCTACACACACTTTGCATCTTCTTGTTACAGAGTCGCGAACTCTCTCAAAAATTCCACATTTCTGTTGAATTGTTCGACAAGCGTGCTGGATTCGGTTACGTAATTCTTGTAAGTCATTTATCGGCGCGGGGAATACTAAGCTTTTTATATATCTCCATAAGTAATTCAATCATGATACTAGTAAACAAAAATGTTTATATCTCAGAAACGGTTGACCTTTTGACCTATGTTTACTAAAACTTTTTTACTCAGTACAACGTATGCTATATACCATATGAATATCGAATGGTTTTTTAAAAACACCCTGTATGTGTAAGAACGATACTATTTTTGTAATCTCCCAATGCTTTTACAATAGCTGATTCACAGATGGGACATTTTTTAGACCAAATCGCATCGTTAGATACTAAAGGAACGAAAGCTATTTTCTCAATTGAGTCTTCTGTTAATGGGATTTGATGAAATCCTACAGCTATGTCTAAAATTGTAAAAAAACGTGCACCATTTAAGTCATTTACTAGATCAATTATTAACAGTAATGGATATTTATCCGGTACAGTATTCGCGTTTAATGCCCTATAATCTATACATAATCGTTTAGAAACATCTTTTGTATCTATTGAAATGACGGGACTAACAAAAGGCGAACTGCTTTCACGAATAATGTTATTCTTTAAACGATCTTGTATTTTTTCTCGAACCTTTTCTCTTTCTTTTGGAACTAGGTGACGTGGCTTTCTCTGAACGTACTTATTCAATCAACCTAATATTCATTGTACCTACTCGAACTCTACTAGTAGGTACACTCAATTCAAAGGACTGCTTAAATTTATTTAATATCGCTTTTTTTTAACGTCATCATTATCCGTTAAATCTATAGTTATTTTACTCAAATCCATCTTATCAGTATCTTCACGGACATTAACAGATTTTGATCGGAAAAATTCAAATCCATTTGCATTGATAATTACAGATATTTTACTATTATATTGAAATATATATTTCCCAATCACTATACTTTCAGGTAATGCATTATCATCAACTATATGCATCCACAATACGAGATTAATGCCAAAAACAAACACGTTACCTTTAATTTTTAAGTTACTAAATATAACATGGTTATAAATACCTATCAACGTTACTTTTTCACAATTCTTTTCATAAATATCACAGTCAAAAAGTTCATTTGCAGAATGATAACATATTAATGAACAATCTGAACCAGTGTCAAATAGTATCTTACCAGATTTGAAGACAACGTTCATTTTACTGCAGAGATTGACTGACTTAGCTGCCTTAGCTGCCATCTTTTTTGTCCCCTTTAGGAATTTTTGGCTTTGGCAAGGTATATAAACGATTTACAAAATAATTAGTTTTTGTTGACAATATGGGCGCAACAATGGAAGTCGAAGGTATTCCGTTACGTTCGAATACATCAAGTAATTCTGAATCTAAAAAATTTGAATCTGTTGATTTATCACTATCAAACACATCACTGTTTTCTTGAAAAGATTCTCCTTCGACACACATTCTTGCAGCGCATCCCAGTTCTGATTTCGAATAATAAATACGTTACTTATTATTTATACTGAATACAAAATAATCTTTAGTTTTAACTTTTGAAAGGTCCGCTCTTTTCTATGACCAAAATAATTCTGCTCGTTTTTGTTAATCGTTCCGGTTACTCTTATGTTCCTTTGTCGGTTTCAAAAATTATCACATCGACCAAGATATTCGTTAACACCGTCAGATACCAACATCTACATGTGCAGTGTGACGGATACGTAGTCTATGGCAGATACGTAGTTCCACAAACGGCCACTTGTAACGTTAGCGTTCTGCGCGAGTGCATGGTTAGTGGTTGTTTCCGTTTTTCTTCCCCCGAAACGAAGAAGAGCAGAGAATGCTCTCAAAGGGCAGAGACTCTCTCGAAGTTCGCGAACACGTGTAGTTGATCGCGAATCGTATTTGCGCGTTAGATCTGACTATTTGCCAAGTGTTAGTCTAGTTCAGTTTTCCTTGTCGAGAAAGCGTTGTACACATATTATTATATTGTTACGGCGACTTGTCTAAATCAAATCGCTGTAATGTGAAACTGCCCTGTTGTGAGCAACTCCTTAAAGAATAATAGAAGAGAGGAGTTGCCACGGAGGTGTGTCATCAACGGAGAATCGAGGAGTCGAGAACGGACCGTCGAGCGATCAACATTTCTAATTCAAAGATCTCTAACATAATTGAATTGAGTTGTATTATAGTTTATGTACTTTATTGTATATAAAATGCCGCGACGCGAGAGAAATGCAGTAATTCGCAACATTGGGGGCTCGTCCGGGATCGAAGAATCGATCGGAAATGTCACGCCGGCACTGGAGATCCTGTTTCCAAACCTCCGACAAGAATTATGCGAGCAACTGCAGGAGCAGCAGAGGCAGTTCGAGGCGCGACTGGAAGCGGACAGGCTTCAGCGCGAGGAACGAGAACAGGCTGCTGCGCCCGAACAAGAGGCTCGCATGGAAGAGAGGATAGCAAGGATCGAGAACCAATGCCAGGTGCTATCGGATTCATTGCGAAATTCTGTCTTAAATTCTGCGGCATTCTCGTTGGTCGAACACTCGAAGGCGCGTGTAAATAGTTCGGACACTGTTGTAAATAATGCTAATAGTGTATATAACGCGAGTGTGCCTATTGCTCCGAGTGTTCCTGTATTTGCTTCGAAGTCGGTGCCATCGTTGCCTGCGTGTCGTGAATCTTACACGCTTCGTAACTGGATTAGGATATTCCGTGAAGCCGAAACGTTATGACGGTTCCACGTCATGGGATGAGTACCGAATTAAATTAGAAATTGCTGGGACGAAGCAAAGAAAGCTGCGGCTTTAATTGCTTCGTTGGATGGTCCGGCTCGAGGAGTACTGACTTCTCTTCCCGCCGATAAGTATTTCGACTTCCAAGAAATAGTTTCGACAATCGAGTTTCGGTTTGGTCGAAAAAAATTTTCGAAGCTAAATTACGTTCAATTTCAAAATTATAAACAGCGGCAAGGGGAGTCAATTTCTGCATTGGCCACGGAGATTGAGAGGCTGGCGCAATACGCTTTCTCAGAATGTCCAATGGATGTTCGGGATCGTTTGGCCGCCTCTCAGTTTGTGACGGCGTTGGTCAATGAAGAGATGAGGAGAATGTTGAAAATCTCTCACAAGCTCTCAAAAAAACACAAACGTGTGAACGGAATTTAAAGCGTCCCTTTACTTCCGAGGGAATGCTGGAACGTGCGGCTGAACGGCATTCTCAACGAGTGGTTGGTCATCAACGGAAGTTGCCGCATTGCTGGAGCTGTGGAAAGAAGGGCCACCTCCAACGGGATTGTTTAAAGAAAACAAGGAAGGAGACTTCGCAGGGAAACTTCAAGAAGTCGGAATAATGGAGGATAGTCCGACTTCATCTTCCGTTTTTTCCCCCTGTCGTGCTGCGTTTGGAACCTATTCAGCGAGGGATTTTCTTCGTCGAAGGCATCGTTGGAGCGAAGAAGAGGAAAATCATCTTCGATACGGGCTCATCGGTTAACCTTCTACGGTAAACTTTTGCTACAAGGCAGAATGGTTCGGCGAGCATGACAGGAGTGAAGATTTTTTCAGTCTCCGGTCAGTGATTACCAATTTTTGGTAAAAAGCGTCTTCCTGTTTCCATTGAAGAAGTCGAGACCGAAGAAGAGTTCTTCTTCGTCAGTATGATGGAAGAATGCATTTTGGGAATCGAATTTCTTAAAAAGCATGCCTGTCAACTGGACTTTACAAACGAGGTTCTTCATTTGAAAGGAATGCAAGTGCCGTTGCTGAAGTATGGAGAAGATTCGGCTACGAAGGAGATAAAGAAAAACAGGAATACATTAGTACCGGATCATCTTCAGGATCTTCGTCAGAGATGTTCTATAAACCTGTCCGCAGAGCAAAAGAAAACTTTTGCCGAGCTATTGGCGGAATTTGCAGATGTTTCTAATAAAACAGGCACCCCGACGATTACCTCTTCATTGACGTTCAGAAGTAGATTAATTTTTGTCGAAAATGGAACGACAAGGAGTCATAGTAAAGTCTCAAAGACCCTGGTCTTCACCCGTGGTATTGGTCAAGAAGAAGGACGGGTCCACTAGATTTTGCGTGGATTACAGGCGTCTGAACAATGTCACCAAGAAAGATTCGAACCCCCTTCCAAGGATAGAAGATACACTGGACGCTTTGGATGGCTCCTGTTGGTTTTCGACGATCGACTTACAAAGTGGATATTGGCAGATATGCATGGATCTTGTACATAAGGAAAAGACTGCCTTTTATGTGGGTACTGGATTATGGCAGCTCAAAGTCATGCCATTTGGTCTTTGTAACGCACCAGCTACCTTTGAACGTCTAATGGACAACGTTTTAAGAGAGTTAAACTGGAAAATTTGTTTGGTATACCTCGACGACATTATAATTTTCGGTAGAAGTTTTGAAGAGGAAGTACAACGTCTGCGGAAGGTACTTGCTCGCCTAAGGAAAGCTTGCTTGCTGATAAGCCCGAAGAAGTGTAATTTCTTCTGCAAAGAAGTGAAATATCTTGGATACGTAGTATCCGAGATGGGTGTACAAACTGATCCTGTAAAATTGGATGCAGTAAAGAATTGGCCGGTGCCGAAAAGTAAGACCGAGCTGAAGAGTTTCCTGGGTCTTTGCACTTATTATCGGAAATTTGTTAAGAATTTCGCCGATATTGCGAAGCCCTTACATCGTTTGACCGAGAACGAGAAAATCTTCGTGTGGACAGAAGAAGCGGAACATTCGTTCGAGGAATTAAAAAGGAAATTGATGGAGTCTCCCATTCATTCTTATCCGTCGGTTAATACAGAATTCATTTTGGACACGGATGTCTCAATCAAGGTCAGGAGAGAGTAATCGCCTACTTCTCCAAGACGCTACGAAAAGCTGAGAAGAATTATTGCGTTACTCGGAAGAAACTATTAGCGATAGTGAAATCTATTGAACATTTTCATAATTATCTTTATGGGCGTAGATTCTTTCTGAGGACCGATCACGCTGTTTTACGTTGGTTGCTGTCTTTCAAGAATCCGGAAGGACAGGTAGCGCGTTGGATCGAGCGGATGCAGGGATATGACTTTGAGGTGAAACACCGGGAATGAAGACTCCATCAGAACGCGGACGGTCTTTCTCGCAGGCCATGCGAATCGCAGGATTGTGCGCGATGCAAGCACCTGGAGGAGAAGACGGATGAAAATGGAGACGTAGTTCTGCGGACACTCTGCGAAATATTTCATTTTGAAGAGTGGAGGAGAAAACAGGAGGAGGAGGAAGAAATTGGTTTCATCCTGTCAAGAAAAATAGAGGGTAGGAGGCCCGATTGGCAGGAGATTTCGGACAGGAATACGAGAATTAAATATCTCGTATCAATCTGGGATTCCTTGGAAGTGTACGAGGATCTACTGTTTCGTAAGTGGGAATCCCCTGATGGAAAAAGTAACGAGTGGTTACTGATGGTTCCATGAGAAATGGTAAGCTCAGTGATGACACATTGTCATGATACACCGGCGAGTGGCCATTTCGGAGTGAACAAAACTCTGGATAGGGTACGTCGAAAATTTTACTGGCCTGATAATCGCAAGGATGTGGAAGACTGGTGTCGTCGATGTAATACTTGTGTCGCAAGCAAAGGTCCGAGGGAGAGGGGACATGGACCTCTCAAGATTTATAATGTCGGGGCACCGTTTGAGAGGGTAGCGCTCGACATTGTGGGACCGTTTCCGAAGTCTGCGGCTGGTAACAAGTATGCGCTGGTCGTTGTGGATTATTTCACGAAATGGCCGGAGGTAGTTCCGTTGTCGGACCAGCGCGCGACGACTGTTGCGAAGGTCCTCCTTACAGAAGTTGTAAGTAGTCATGGCGTACCGTTGGAACTTCATTCGAATCAGGGGAGAAATTTTGAGTCGGCGGTCTTCAAGCGGTTTATGGTGCTGCTTGGTATTAAGAAGAATCGCACTACTCCTTTGCATCCACAATCTGATGGGCTCGTGGAAAGGTTGATTCGGACTCTGCTGCAGTATTTGTCAATGTTTGTAGCGGTTCATCAACGGGATTGGGACCATTGGATACCGTTACTTTTACTGCCCTATCGCTCAAGCAGACACGAGACAATGAAGAACACTCCATCGATGATTCTCACTGGTAGAGAGCTTCGACTTCCAATGGATCTTCAGAGAGGACTCCCGCCTGATTCAAGATATGAGGAGGACGAGTTTGTTCAGCAAACGCGTATCAGACTGGCTAAAATTCATGAATTTATTCGTCAGAGACTGAGAATTAGCGGAGACAAAATGAAATCTTGGTATGATGTTTACGCGAATTCAATTACGTTTGCTACAGGCGAGAAAGTATGGCTGTTCCAACCACGAAGGACGAAAGGAAAATGCCCCAAGTTGCAGTCCGCGTGGGAAGGTCCTTATGTGGTACAGGACCGCCTGGACGACATTATTTATCGTGTAACTCGTTCTCCGAAGTCGAAACCGAAGATCGTACACGTTAGCCGCTTGGCTCGCTACGACGCTGTACACAGAAGCCTTTGACTGTCTCTCACCCAAGAAGAAGACGTTTCTTCGCAGAAGACGAGTGAGTGATCTGTGTACTGACACGCTGAGCTCTTTCCATTTGTGGAAGAAACGGTTCGATGGGGGAAGGAAGTTGTATCCTCTGGAAGATTACGTCCTTTCATTGGGGGATGAGGACGTGTTCTCAGGAGGGGGTACACCCTTTCCTGACTGGTCCACAAAAAGAGATGCACCGGATCCAATATTACTGCAGGTAGTATCCTGTGGTGATTGGAGGTGCATCCGGGGAAGAGTTTTGGTGATTGATCAGAGCAGGGAACTCCCGAGAAGTTCTCAAAACTTCTTCAAGAAAGAAACGCTCATCCTCAAAACGAAGAATTAAGAGGAAGGGTGAGCGACAGAGTTTAGAGCTGTACGCGTCCTTGAAGTACTGACATTCTGCTCAAGGTTTTTTTGGTGGTTTTCCCTTGAGACGGAGGACAAATGTCAGGACGTAAACTGTCTTGAAAAGGCCACCTGGGTAACTAATTACATTCTTTCCTTGTTTACCTACTTTTCAGACAGAAGTACTTGCGGTGGAGGTTACCTGTCAGTTGTCCGATGGAACGATAGTTCGAGGTTATAGGACTGAAGCTGGCAGGATTAACGGTTCGATTGTCGTTGGTCAACACAAGTGAAATTTGCCGCGGCCGGGACGGCCGCTCATTCGGCGAGGAGGGCAATGTTACGGCGACTTGTCCAAATCAAGTCGCTGTAATGTGAAACTGCCCTGTTGTGAGCAACTCCATAAAGAAAAATAGAAGAGAGGGGTTGCCACGGAGGTGTTTGATCAACGGACAATCGAGGAGTCGGGATCGGACCGTCGAGCGATCAACACCATCTAATTCAAAGATCTCTAACATAATCTAATCCAGTTGTATTATAGTTCGTGTTCTCTTTTGTAAATAAAATGCCGCGACGCGGAAGAAGTGTCGTAATTCGTAACAATACTTTCAATGTTGCTTCGCACATGCCTTGGCAAAGTGGGTGCTTCCAGTCTTTGCGTCATCCACGGTGCAGTCAGTTGTTTATTTCGCAGGCGCCTCTGCGACGTAGGTTATCTTTCTCGGGTTAATCGCAGCTTCTCCAAGACTTTGCCTACTACCGAGAGTAAGAAAATTGGCCTGTAGACTCCGCCCCAGGTCTGTCAAGTTTCCAGGAAAGATTCCGTGTTCCAGGCATCTGTTGCAGAGTCGGAGGAGTTCATGGTGGATCATTCTACTCAAACGTTTTGGAACCTCCGGCTCAATTCGGTGAAGGCCCAGACACTTTCCGCTCTTCAGTCGGTTGACCGCCGCGCTGAGCATCGAGTGAGTGAAAGAACTTGTGTCCTCGCTTAGCGGCGCAGCGGCAGCTTTCCTCCGGACGCGCACATGATTCAGAGAGTCGTTCTTGGTCGAGTCGTCTGGAATTAATTCATCCAGCAGCGCTGAAGCGGTGGAGTCTCAGCCTGGCGTGAAACCCAGGGTAGTACGAATGTTAGAGATGATGACGCGCCAACGGTCATCTTCTGCCTTGTGGTCTTATACATAACGACTTAGGGTTCTAGTAGCTCTAATAGCGGCTTTGTAGGTCTTTCTCTGTTGACGATACTCGGTCCTCGTGGCAACCTTCTGCTTATCCGAACATGCCAGATTCTGGGAAGCTCGTCTATGTTTGTAGACTTGCCTCTTCTGTCTTGCCAAGTTTGGAGGACAACATGGGACGGATTTTGAGTGCCACCGCTTGGTTGGCATTGAGGAATTACACGCTTGGATGATCATCTTTTTGATCTCCTGCGCAAGATGTTCGTCTTCCCCTCTATTCAGTGGAATCGGGGATAGATTCTTCTTGCATTACAGCAGCGCCTTATCGAACTTGGGCCAGTTTGCGCTTTCGAGCCGGAATTTCTATAACAATCCATTCCGGACGATGTTGTTGTTATTAGGGGTTTTGTCTCTGATTTCGTCAATGCCCTTCTGAAAAGAAAACTATGTCGTGTGTCGCTAGAGTGACATCTATGCATGACTCTCTGTTTGGCCTGGAAAACGTCGCGACGTTCCCAGCCTCGTTTGAGGCAACCGAGCCATGGCTCACGATAAACTATTCGTGTTTACGGCCTCTCACGGCCGTCTTCGCACTACCCCACACAGTTGATTTAGCATTGACCTCGGCAGAAATAATGACTCGACTGTGCTTCAGTGCACGCAAAGCTCTTTCCGTTCGTACCAGACTTGGTTCAATCTCTTCAGAGTATTGAAAGTAGTGGCTGATCAGAAGAAAGCTTCCAAACAACCCCCCCCCCCTGAGATGCTTGCACAAAACATATGTGCGCCACACAAGTTGGAGATCTTGACCACGGTTAGATCCGGGTTTCTGGCGTTATTGCAGCCATCACCGGATTGCCTGTCGTGATCAGTCTCGTTGACAAGCCTAGCGCGGGCACTGTACTCCGCCAGCTGTATGGCTGTTGCGCGAGCAGCACATTCGTCTCACATGCGTGCATCACAATCCAGACTTCGTCGGTCACATTCTGAGCTCGCATGTAATGCTGCATGACTGGGATGACTCTCGAATGTATCCGGTCGCTTGTACAATCCACAGTCCGTGCGAGACACTTCCAGAGTTAGTGCTTCCTGGTAGGAAGCACAAACCGGGTCTCTAGACCTTGCGCGTGCGCTCGGCCCTCTTTTTTGCAATTGGAGCAAACCGGGGGCAGGCTCTTCTTGCTGCAAAGAGCCAAAGTATGCCCCTTTTCGTAGCAAATGACCACAGACTTTGCAGCGCTCTGAGGTGTGAGCAAAGTGCTGGCACCGATAGTACCGGAGTGCCGAGATGTAGTCCTGCAAGCGGCAGTAGCTCCATCCGATATACACTCTGCCTTCACTATTCTTTAATCTCAGACGAATCTGAGGAGTGACCATAATGACCCAGTTGGCTGTTTCGGCGATCTTGCCAGCCATGTGGCTAACTTTCACGCCCGCAGATACATCCTTCTACGCCTTCTGTGCCTTTGCTCCCAGTTTCGGCTTTGAGGATCCAATGTCTTATGACCTCTTCTTCATCCAGTACGCTCCCCGACCACCACCGACCCAGGCACTTTGGAACCAGCCAATAGGCTGGGTTACGCTTACGTATCGAATATAGTCTGCTGGCGAGATCGATTGCTCAACCTAGCTCGCTTCCTCGCCCAGCAGAACCCACTTGCCGAAGCATATGGTCGTTCCAAAGCTATTGACTGGACCAGAGCTACTTTTCTCGTCCAGCCGCCCATCTATTCGAAACGGAGGCCAACAGTGCGTGTTGAAAACGTCTCACCCGCAGAAGAGGGCCTCCTCAGATTCCGGGACCCCCTTTACCGACGACAAGGGTCGCCGCGCACGGCAAACACGTGAGTGAGTAGTCGGAGAGGTTGCCTCTTCCTCTCCACCACACTTCGTTGTGTTCGCTACATCCTTGTGAACGAACTATCCTGCGGCACCCATGCGATGCAGCAGGGCTGCTTGCGCTTCGAGGAGGCTCAAGTGTAACTACGGCATGCGTGACCCTTTGCGACAATGGCTGCTCAGGGGATCAGTTTCATCCCGCGTTTTTCTGAGTCCAGCGACGTGTTGCTGCGTGGCATGCTTCCCGATACCTGTCGGCGTGTTGCTTTTGGGTGTCACCTGGCTCGAGGCGGCTTTTGGTTGAGACGACGGGAGACCTGAAAAACCGCCTAACGTGAACCAGAGAACAGAAGCTACCTGGTAGGCAATTATTGTATACAACAACCTGCAAGCCCATGATGATATTGCGCCAACACCTGTCGGCGTGTCGCTTTCAAGCACCAACTCCCGTCGGCGTATCGCTTTCAGGCATCAAAACCTGTCGGCGTGTCGCTTCCAGTCGTCAACACCCATCGGCGTATCGCTTCCAGGTGCTGTATTACGGGACGGCATCCTGATCGAAGCTAAAAGGAAATCCAGAAAAACCGACTAAGGTGAACCGGGGAGCAAAACCTCCCCGATAAGCAATTATTATATATAGCACACGAACGTATACAACACAAACACTCAGCGGTGTTCCACGTGTTACTTTGTCACGAAAGCGATCCCCGGTCGGCACTATAAACACGACCAGAAAAACCACCAAACGTGAATCGGGAAGCTGAATAATTATCACATATAATACATACAATATTATATATAGAAGCAAGCCACAGCCCAACGCTTTTACAAACCTCATCATTATGCGAAGTACTATATGTATAACTCACTGATGGTTTTTATGCCTCATCACCGCAGCACCAGCGGCTCGGCGAGCAGCACTCCTACACGAGGACTAGTCTCGGGGTCATTGCTTAACCCCAAGTGAGTCAATAGGCTGCCATCGCCAGTAGATAGGGAGATCTAGTATTAATCAGGCCAACTCGAAGATGGCTTGGATATGTTTCCGCGCTTCTAGAGCATACACAGCCAAATTTATCTACCTACTCCCCGCAAGGCCAACACCAAAGGAAAGGACCGATGAAAAATCCGCATATGCCATCCAGACTGTTACAATGGACGTGTTCCTTAGCCTCCAGCGAATTCCGGTTTTCCGGATCCCTTCCTTCGCTTGCGCCCATGTAAAACCAAGGGGAGGCGAACTCGCCCCGCAATACCTCGCGATGACCCGGAATATGGTATGGGAGGTAGGAATGAGTTTGGGGTTCCTGTCTCAGACAATCAGTCAGCTCGTAGCAGAGACAGATTTAGTTTCCTCCCCAAGGGCAGGAGGTACTCATAGCGGGAACCACGGAATAGTCGTTGTTTGCTAACCATGACTCCCGTATCAGTCCTGGCCGTGCTTTCGCCCCGATAATCAGAAGCTTAAGAGGGCCATGGTTATCGTCAATCATTGTAATGTTGTCATCAATTGCAAGTCTCAAAGAGATGGGCTATGCCTTGGGCACGGATAGACTATACTATCCTTTCTCTCGATTTGTACCGATGGTCTGGCTCTGCTTTATAAGAAGCACCCACGAAGGTTTCGAGTGAGGACAAATCGTTACCTTCTACAATCTGCCCGGATGGGGGACACTAGACCGGGCAGGAAGTCCTAGTCTTGACTCCGTGTCGGCAGTAAGGAATTTCGCTCTTAATTGGAGTATTTGGTAACAATAACTACTCCCAACTGGCTGATAGGAGAACTAACACTCCAAATTAACCGCAGTGGCGGGTGCTCGACACCTGACGCAAGCACTGCTCAGTGGCGGATGCCATTCTGTGTATTCTTTACCAATTGCCACACAACGGCTCTATTTTATCCATACCGAACTCCGGCTGCACGTCCTGTGTGGAAATTGATCAAGCCTTTTTTTGTAGCTCAGGAAGTGAGTGCACCACACGACAAGTATCTATAATCAGTGGCTGGTGTATATATATTAATCGCGGGTGCAGGGAATGGGAGCTGTACCACTCGACAAAGGAATATACCTCACGACACACCAGGCTGTTGCGGGTGCGACGGTGGCATCTCAAACACCGCCGCAGTGGCGGGTGTGAAGCACGTAACGCAAGCAAAAATATTGCTACTATTAAAGGAGCTGGTCAAGATACATCGAAACATTAAAAGTTATATTACACTTACTTAACTAAAACATAACAATAATTATTTGCTGGAAGAAGCACGCCAGATTAAATAATTTATTATTACAAAACATTACATTCCAATGGATCGGCCACGGGTCGTACTTGTTGAACCTGGCCGGTCTTGTACATGAGATGCAACTATTCTCACCTGTGCAGGAACTGGAACTGTCCTCCGTACTGTGGCCCTTGGTTCTTCTATAGCTGCCGCAGGAAAACGTTCTCTCCATCTCTGTATTATGCGCTGCTTATAGTATTTTGCGGTTCGTCTCAGGACAGGATCATTCTGACAGACATTCAACCACTTACCTGACACTCCAGCAGCGGAAAGCAGAGACCGAGGCTCCAACATATGTTGGATCAACTGCGACACCTCCAGTGATAGTTCGAGAATAAAATCTACCTTGGTAGGGTCCAGCACTCCGATCACATCAAGGAAAGTCCTGAAGTTTTCCATCTTGCTGATATAGATACAAGGCGTCAAATGACACATTTGTCAAAATTTGGAGTATGTATAGCCGTGGTAACATTTCACGTTTCGGTGACTGTTCCGGTACAATGACTCGACCAATCAGGAGCGGTTTCGACCAGACATGTAATGTCTGCATAATTCTATTGTGTTGCACTGAAGTTAAGAGAAACTTGCATTCAGGCATACTGTGAAATGTGAATGCAACTGTTATAGGGTTGATGTCACCATTGGCAACAAGTATTCAATTCCATAGAGCAGGATGTCTATCTTTATAATTATTATATTTATATAGTGCTTAATAACTATATATAAAGACAATGTTAATATATAATTAAATGTATTTTGTACATCTTTATAATTTTTATAATAATATAGTGTTTAATAACTAATGATGCTCACCTGACCTACGCGAGTCCCCGGACGCGGACAGGTGCGACTCCGGAATTTTAAGACGCTTAGGCCAGAAAGCTTAGTTCCCGGGAAATCCGATGTGAGGCACGATATCAAGTCCGTACGCCAGCCACCAGAAGAGTGCCACACGAAACGCGAGATACTTTTCACTGCGGCTACGTCAGAAACCGATTGGCGCAAGATAGATCTATAGGACAAGGGTCTAGGATTCGATCACGGGAATAGAGGAAAGTTAACCGTATCGCTGGCGGATTTCGCGCACATTATTAAGACACGAAAGTAGACTCTAAATCAGACTTTAATCGAGTAATTGCTTCACAAAGTTGCGCAGCCACGCGGCTGCACCCAAGAACTCGCACCTTTTACAATGTTTAGGTTATCATATCCGCGACGAGCAGTTGTAATAATTTCTCCGGGGTGACAGTACGATAGATCAGCACAAAATCCGTGACCACGAAAGCACAGGTGTACGGCGCCATTACAATCTGACTGTCGAATTCGCCTACGATAACGGGAAGTGCACGAGAGCACGGCGACGGCCAACGGAAAGTCGGCTCGCAAGCGCCGACACTGCGAGGATTCCCGAGTCCTTCGAAATTATAGAATCTGTATTCTTAACCAAGGTCGCGAATCATACCGGAATCCCCAAGCCGGGCGAAAACGTAAGATATCGTTGATCACAACACTTCTCGTGCATGACGGAGACCACACGAAACCTTGTCAAACGTTCCCTTCAGGGAACGGGCAGTGTCGTAGGGGCGTGACGCGCCTCCACGCATGCTAAACCCCGAGTCCTCAAAGGCTTATTCGTTTGAGTACCTAATTCAAAGCCACCACGCGACCAATCGACTTACCGCCTCGGGACTTTCATGTTCCTGCGCTCTCCACTCTGTACTCTTGGTCCTCGCTATCTCTGCTCACGGACCCCCCCCCTCTCTCTCTCTCTCTCAATCTATCTCACTCAATCTCTCTCTCGCATGGCAAATTCGTAGACAATATATGCAAATTTGCTACGATCATTCGATTTTGTTCTTTACTCTACTCGTACCATGTTTTCTTCTTATCATCATGCTAATTAATGTACTTTGCTGTTCGTGTTAGCTCTGTTGTGCTTGAATAAATTCTAACCGCAATACTTGTGTTGTAAGTGATTCAAAGGAGTGTAAATATTACTTGTGTATTTATTAATTTTAATTTTGTCCGTCATACGAGTGAATTATACAAGATAAGCGTATAATAAATAATTCACATTTTCTAAATTCCTTCTATCCTATCGCAATTCGAGGTACTCTTCGTCTTGCTACGAAAAGGGTTCGACTACTTCGAATCGGATCCGAAAATCTGAGAACGAATGCGAAATCGTAAATTATTTCGATTTCTTTAATCTTCCGTCAGGTACATGCATTTTTATTTAATGTTACGAATACCTTAAATTTAAATATTCCTGAAAGCATTTACCTGACAATTGATTGTTGATTTACAAGTTATGCTTTAATTATAATTTTGTTTATTTGTAAAGTAGCAGTTTACTCCAGGAAAAATCGTGCGGCCTGTAAAGCGTTAATATCTGGCTTTGTAAGACCCGAATGGGGCCTAAAACAATCGATCGCGGACACGTTGATTCCCGTGTCGCCGAAATATTGCCCACCAAACTAATTTTGGGCAATTGGATCCAATTTGATGCAGCAGTCGCTGAGCTATTTTTCTATCGTGGAACGGATGCTTGTCGAGCGCATAAGATCTCCTCACTATATGGAAGTGTTCTCGTGTTTTGGAGGTTCGTTCGTGAACCGAGGTTGCCAGGGGTTCACTCAAATGTCATCTGCCTTCATTTGTGACGTTACGGATGAACTGTTGAACACGGCAGTGTAGTCGACCAACGCAACACAACCAATGACAAAAGTTTCAAGCATCCCTGGTAGTCCTGTTGCTATCTGCCCCTACTTTACTCGATTTGTCATCCGTGTTGTCATAGATCGAGTCACGAGACATTCGAGGCAATTCCTGTCAATCCCGTTAAGGGCTTCTATTTTCATGCAGGAGAAGTACGTTGATTGGATTTCACCGAACATTACATTTTCCCAGTCAGCTCCTTCTTAACGTATGATCCACAACCCTTCCGTTGTGTTCCGACCTCTTTCCAAGCAGGAAAATACAGAAAATTCTCTCCAATTATCCCTCAGCTTGTAAACAAAAATGGACAATTTGATAACCCGACAACTCGTCCGTATAGTTGTTGACAGTCGGCGACTACAAAAACGGTGAGCCATAAAGCTCGAATAATTGTGTCTCTTCTCACCAAACCGTCCATTTATGTTTACGTGCCAAGGAACAATTTTAATGAATTTACTGTTCCGGATTTATGACACAACGCGGCTATTGCGGTAGACAGATATGTAAGTTCGACGCCAAATAGTCGCCAAATGTGAAAAAAGTGTCATATTCTTCGCGAAAGAACATATGGTTAGTGTGTGCAATCATTACACCTTTCGCAAACCATGATTTCTCATCGATGATCAAAATTTAAATTAAATGTACTTTCTATTTCCAAATTATAAGGCTTGTTTTTAGCTTTTCAACATCCATGATAGCCGATAAGACAAATATACGTTGAATGTTTTTCAGAAAAATACCTCTCGTAGAAATTTCAATATTCAACATGCTACGTACATATACAGGGGGTTCCACAATTATTTTAACAGCCGAAAGTGAGGGGTAGCTGAGGTCATTTGAGGTAACTTTTTCCTTTGCGAAAATGCAATACACTCGATGATTAAAAAAGAAACTAGATATTGACCGGGCGGGTTTCCAGGTGGCCGGTATCTGAGCGAGTAGTCTGCTGGACTCTCCGCCATTATTAATGAAAAGGTAGGGGGGTGAAGACCTCCGTTGGCGTTAGACCTGGGGGGTGGAAGACCCTGCAATTCAAAAACATAGAAGGTGAAATTTTGGCGGCCGCCATCCGGGAAGCCATCACCAGAGCGGTCCCTGGTACGGGCGACAGGGAGATTACGGTCAGATCGCTGGGGCCGGCATAAGTGTAGTGGCACACAAGCTGCTTGCCTTTAAAGCGACCCGGGTCGGCTGCGGGAGCTGCCCGATCAGGCTCCGAGAAGAGGTCCCCCAATGCTTCCGGTGTAGGTAGTACGGGCACTTTGCACGAGAGTGTAGAATCTCACGCTGCAACGCACGTTTCGGCTGATGCTGTAGCTAAATCATAAGTTTCTGCCGAGTATGAATCTAAAACTTACGTTTCGACTGAACCTGTAGCTAAGTTATAAGTTCCGTCTGAATCTGAAGTTAAATCAATAGATGCGGCTGAATCTGAAAGTAAGTCACAAGTTTCGGCTGATTCTGAAGCTAAACCATAAGTTTCGGATGAGCCTGCACCTAAATCACTAGTTTCTGCATATTATCAAGCTGAAACGTACGTTTCGACTGAAGCTGTAGCTAAATCATATGTTTCGTCCGAATATGAATCTAAAACTTACGTTTCGACTGAACCTGTAGCTAAGTTATAAGTTCCGTCTGAATCTGAAGTTAAATCAATAGATGCGGCTGAATCTGAAAGTAAGTCACAAGTTTCGGCTGATTCTGAAGCCAAACCATAAGTTTCGGATGAGCCTGCACCTAAATCACTAGTTTCTGCATATTATCAAGCTGAAACATACGTTTCGACTGAAGCTGTAGCTAAATCATATGTTTCGTCCGAATATGAATCTAAAACTTACGTTTCGACTGAATCTGTAGTAAAACTATAAGCTCCGCCTAAATCTGAAGTTAAATCACTAGTTTCGGCAGAATCTCACGCTGAAATATACGTTTCGGCTGATGCTGTAGCGAAATCATAAAATTTGGCCGAGTCTGATGCTAAAACTTACGTTTCGGCTGAATCAGTACCTAAATTATAAGCCTCGCCTGAATCTGAAGTTACATCAAAAGATTCAGCAGAATCTGAAACTAAATCACAAGTTTCGGCAGAATCTAAAGCCAAACCATATGTATCGACATATGTATCTAAATGATTAGTTGAGGAAGAATCTCAAGCTGCAACATACGTTTCAGCTGCAGCAGTAGCTAAATCATAAGTTTTGGCTGAGTATAAAATTAAATAATAAGTTTCGCCAGAATCTGAAGCTAAATCATAAGATTCCGCTGAATCTGAAACTGAATCACAAGTTTCGGCAGAATCTGAAGCTAAACCATATTTGTCGGCTGAACTTGTATCTTAATCATTAGTTTCTGCAAAATTTTAAGCTGAAACATACGTTCCGACTGAACCTGTACCTGAATCATTAGTTTCGGCAGAATCTCAAGCTGAAACATACGTTTCGCCTGAATCTGAAGCGGTCTGATAGAAGCATCGGAATGATTTATATTTCGAGCAAGCCGAGAAAATATTCATCGCACGATGTTTTGCTGCCATGTGCCCTGCAGCTCGCTTCTCTCAGCTTAAGAGGTAGAACGTGTATTCGGTCATACAAATTGCAACAAAGAAATACATACTATAAACATATCATAAAATCGTGTAGTATACAGATATAAATAAATAATCATAAATAAATCATAATCATAAATAAATAATAATTTTTAAAGTGTAACGATAGTGAAGCCCAAGGTTAAATTCGTTCTTGTATGTACCTGATTTTTAATTGATTGCTGGACTTTCGACACAATCTCAGACGCATTTATATCTGGCTCCTTTTTAATAATCCTAAGAATTTTATTTTTCGACAAATTAAATGGTATTTTTTATCTATATCGCAATTCTTAAAATATTAAAAATGTTGTTGGTTAGAGATGTGCGTGAACCCGGGCATTCCCGAAACCCGATGCTTGGAACGGGACGAGAAGACCTGTATCAGGATCCCGACAATATTCAAGATTCTCGAAAACATTTGATTTCCTGTGCTATCAATTACTGCAAAACGACACATCGCCGTACCAAGTACACAATCGACTAGCGAAAAGCTGTTTTCAACAAATGGAAATACCGTTGCAATCTCGAGAAAACCAAGCCATTACACACTGACATACGTAGATTTTTTTAAATCAAACTGTACACATCTTACTTTTCTGGTATAATAAACAACTATACAAACAAGCCGTGAGGGTGAGCCTAGCTTCCGATGTAGCTGAGTAGAATCCATTCTTCTTTTAGTTTAGTAGCGGGATTAGGATCTCGTCATCCGGTCTGGTGACGGTCAGATATAGTTCAAAACTACACTTCTCCGTCAGCCCGGCCAACTTACGGCGAGGCCATCCGTGGACCATGCTGATCTGTTGGTGTGAGTTTTACGTGAGTTTTACGATGTCCATACTGTGACATTTGTATAAATGAACCTTAAAGGTCGTTACGTTAACTTTCATTTGGCATCCTTTCCGGCATTCTTACACTATTGTTTCAGATGCATTGTAATCGGGTAAAGAGTAATATCGATACCGACGCTGCGACGATGCATACCGGAGGATCGAGAACTTCCGAGATATCGAACCGAAAGGGACAGAACGTCGCGATCATTCTCCAGCATTCCAGAAATGTGTCCAGGAAGAAATAAAAGAAGATCGCGGAGATACCGCAGTTATGTATCAGTTTCAATCGTGAATGTCCTGTTACGAGCCGAGGGCCAGGCAGCTTTGCGTGGCCGGATGTTGGATGCGATTGGGAATTTTGATAAGGGAAAATTGCGCGAACCTGCCGATGCTTTTTTCATCATGAGTGGCCAACTTGTAATCAGGACAGGGTTTGTGGAAATTGGAGTTTGGGTGCCTCGTAACTTTTACAAGAAAAAATGATGATATGCCTTGAGCAGTAAAGGTATATCTTCGAGGGTTTGTACCAACTACTGCTTCGAATCAGGAAATGGAATAAGTGAATTTTGCAATCAAAGAAAACTGGTAAAAGATAGTATATTAAAAGTTTTGGTTAAATACAATTGTATGTGTGTGAGTGTGTCGCGGATTCTAGATCGCACTCTCAGTTTGTTGCACTGAATCGGCGGGGACTTGTAACCTTGTAACGACTACCTACTGGGTTGATGTGCTCGAAAGATAATTAAACTCGATCTTGCTAACTTGCTTTTCTTTGTCGGTAGTTGACTTGAAACTAGCCCGCTTTTTGATCGCGTTTGGGCCCTTCATATACCCAAATTTTCCTTGAAAAATGGTAGCCGGGGTGTTCATATGTGCTCTGATTTCAGAACGTTCGTCGTTGTACCCCTTCGAAGACACTTATCTCGCAATATACAAAACGAACCACCGGTTGGCCTGCGCCATCCTGGCGTATGCCTTCAGGAAGGAGTATGAAAAAACACGTCGGAAAATTTATCGTACGTTACAGTTCATATGACCATCGTACTATTTTTATATCTTTATATGCACAGACCTTTCCTTTCTTCCCCTTCCAAGAAAATTTCATCTTTTCCCTTCTTATGACTGTCCTCGCAATCACTGTAAAAAGGCAGAAAAGCAACTCCGCACCAGTCAATTAGTTCAGTTCCTCAAGTCGAGCCAGATACCCCAGTCGGTCCGGTCAGTCCCAAAAAATTCTACACATCTTCACACTACGCTAGCCGCGCCCGCGCACGTTCATAGACAAGAATAAATACTATCAGTAAAAACAAAATATCCTGATTCACTTCCATTCCCCGTTAAAATTGGTGACCCCGACGTGATTTTGAAAAGGAGTGAATCGGACAATTTTTTGTAACACACCAGCGCGACCGAAAAGTGTCGTTTCCAGCAAAGTTCGCGAATTGCCATCAAGCAAAAGAAAAATGAACAGAAACCAATTTCTCAGCAACATCGGCACAGCCAACGGAACTCCACCAACGGCAGGCAACTCTGGTGCCGCGTACGTCACACACATCGACGCGTCGCCGTACGGATTCCTCCGTTTTGACACAATGACCCGGAGATGTGGTTTTACCAGGTGAAAGAGCAGTTCGCGTCTCTGCACATCTGGTTTATTTCATATGGCGGTACTCTGCGCTTTTGGCCGTTCAAAGAAAATGGTATTGGGTGTCATTTTCTCGGACGGCCGAACAAACGCATCGAATAAACAATTATCCGCGAACGAGTCTCAGTGATCTTTCATAATATCCACAAGTGATTTGGATTATCAGTAATTAATTAAGTGATCAGTGTTTGGTGATAGTGTAGTGTTAGTGAACTTGATAAATAACCATATCAGAGGTTCCTCCGACAGTATCCCTCGAATGTTGCGGTCATCGACCTGGGATTAGCTGACCTCGACGAGGTCAGTGGGTACGAGTCAGCAAATGCATCCTCAACTAAATGGGTGAGTTTCTTATTGATAATATTGTTACGAATTACAACACTTCTCCCGCGTCGCGGCATTTTATTTACAATAGAGAACACGAACTATAATACAACTGAATTAGAATATGTTAGAGATCTTTGAATTAGATGGTGTTAATCGCTCGACGGTCCGATCCCGACTCTCCGATTGTCCGTTGATAAAACACCTCCGTGGCAACCCCTCTCTTCTATTTTTCTTTAAGGAGTTGCTCACAACAGGGCAGTTTCACATTACAGCGACTTGATTTGGACAAGTCGCCGTAACATTGCCCTCCTCGCCGAATGAGCGGCCGTCCCGGCCGCGGCAAATTTCACTTGTGTTGACCAACGACAATCGAACCGTTAATCCTGCCAGCTTCAGTCCTATAACCTCGAACTATCGTTCCATCGGACAACTGACAGGTAACCTCCACCGCAAGTACTTCTGTCTGAAAAGTAGGTAAACAAGGAAAGAATGTAATTAGTTACCCAGGTGGCCTTTTCCAGACAGTTTACGTCCTGACATTTGTCCTCCGTCTCAAGGGAAAACCACCAAAAAAACCTTGAGCAGAACGTCAGTACTTATACGACACGTACAGCTCTAATCTCTGTCGCTCACCCTTCCTCTTAATTCTTCGTTTTGAGGCTTGAGCGTTTCTTTCTTGAAGAAGTTTTGAGAACTTCTCACTTGCAGACTTCCCGGGAGTTCCCTGCTCTGATCAATCACCAAAACTCTTCCCCGGATGCACCTCCAATCACCACAGGATACTACCTGCAGTAATATGGGATCCGGTGCATCTCATTTTGTGGACCAGTCAGGAAAGGGTGTACCCTCCTGAGAACACGTCCCCACTCCCCAATGGGAGGACGTAATCTTCCAGAGGATACAACTTCCTTCCCCCATCGAACCGTTACTTCCACAAATGGAAAGTGCTCAGCGTGTCAGTACACAGATCACTCCCTCGTCTTCTGCGAAGAAACGTCCTCTTCTTGGGTGAGAGACAGTCAAAGGCTTCTGTGTACAGCGTCGTAGTGAGCCAAAGCGGTTAACGTGTACGATCTTCGGTTTCGACTTCGGAGAACGAGTTACACGATAAATAATGTCGTTCAGGCGGTCCTGTACCACATAAGGACCTTCCCACGCGGACTGCAACTTGGGACATTTTCCTTTCGTCCTTCGTGGTTGGAACAGCCATACTTTCTCGCCTGTAGCAAACGTAATTGAATTAGCGTAAACATCATACCAAGATTTCATTTTGTCTCCGCTAATTCTCAGTCTCTGGCGAATAAATTCATGAATTTTAGCCAGTCTGATACGCGTTTGCTGAACAAACTCGTCCTCCTCATATCTTGATTCAGGCGGGAGTCCTCTCTGAAGATCCATTGGAAGTCGAAGCTCTCTACCAGTGAGAATCATCGATGGAGTGTTCTTCATTGTCTCGTGTCTGCTTGAGCGATAGGATAGTAAAAATAACGGTATCCAATCGTCCCAATCCCGTTGATGATCCGCTACAAACATTGACAAATACTGCAGCAGAGTCCGAATCAACCTCTCCACGAGCCCATCAGATTGTGGATGCAAAGGAGTAGTGCGAGTCTTCTTAATACCAAGCAGCACCATCAACCGCTTGAAGACCGCCGACTCAAAATTTCTCCCCTGATCCGAATGAAGTTCCAACGGTACGCCATGACGACTTACAACTTCTGTAAGAAGGGCCTTTGCAACAGTCGTCGCGCGCTGGTCCGGCAACGGAACTACCTCCGGCCATTTCGTAAAATAATCCACAACGACCAGCGCATACTTGTTACCAGCCGCAGACTTCGGAAACGGTCCCACAATGTCGAGCGCTACCCTTTCAAACGGTGCCCCGACATTATAAATCTTGAGAGGTCCATGTCCCCTCTCCCTCGGACCTTTCCTTGCGACACAAGTATTACATCGACGACACCAGTCTTCCACATCCTTGCGATTATCAGGCCAGTAAAATTTTCGACGTACCCTGTCCAGAGTTTTGTTCACTCCGAAATGGCCACCCGCCGGTGTATCATGACAATCTGTCATCACCGAACTTACCATTTCTCTTGGAACCATCAGTAACCACTCGTTACTTTTTCCAACAGGGGATTCCCACTTACGAAACAGTAGATCCTCGTACACTTCCAAGGAATCCCAGATTGATACGAGATATTTAATTCTCGTATTCCTGTCCGAAATCTCCTGCCAATCGGGCCTGCTACCCTCTTTTTTTCTTGACAGGATGAAACCAATTTCTTCATCCTCCTCCTGTTTTCTCCTCCACTCTTCAAAATCAAATGTTTCGCAGAGTGTCCGCAGAACTACGTCTCCATTTTCTTCCGTCTTCTCCTCCAGGCGCTTGAATCGCGCACAATCCTGCGATTCGCAAGGCCTGCGAGAAAGACCGTCAGCGTTCTGATGGAGTCTTCCTTCCCGGTGTTTCACCTCAAAGTCATATCCCTGAATCCAGTCGAAATACTTATCGGCGGGAAGAGAAGTCAGTACTCCTCGAGCCGGACCATCCAACGAAGCAATTAAAGCCGCAGCTTTCTTTGCTTCGTCCCAGCCATTTACATTCGCGACCATTTCAAATTGAATTCGGTACTCATCCCATGACATGGAACCGTCATAACGTGTCGGCTTCACGGAATATCCTAATCCAGTTTCGAAGCGTGTAGATTCACGACACGCAGGCAAGGATGGCACCGACTGTGAAGCAAATACAGGAACACTCGGAGCAATAGGTACACTCGCGTTATATACACTATTAACATTATTTACAGCAGTGCCCGCACTATTTACATGCGCCTCCGAGTGTTCCACAGACGAGAATGCCGCAGAATTTAAGAGAGAATATCGCAATGAATCCGATAGCACCTGGCATTGGTTCTCGATCCTTGCTATCCTCTCTTCCATGCGAGCCTCTCGTTCGGACGCAGCAGCCTGTTCCCGTTCCTCGCGCTGAAGCCTGTCCGCTTCCAGTCGCGCCTCGAACTGCCTCTGCTGCTCCTGCAGTTGCTCGCATAATTCTTGTCGGAGGTTTGAAAACAGGATCTCCAATGCCGGCGTGACATTTTCGATCGATTCTTCGATCCCGGACGAGCCCCCAATGTTACGAATTACAACACTTCTCCCGCGTCGCGGCATTTTATTTACAATAGAGAACACGAACTATAATACAACTGAATTAGAATATGTTAGAGATCTTTGAATTAGATGGTGTTGATCGCTCGACGGTCCGATCCCGACTCTCCGATTGTCCGTTGATAAAACACCTCCGTGGCAACCCCTCTCTTCTATTTTTCTTTAAGGAGTTGCTCACAACAGGGCAGTTTCACATTACAGCGACTTGATTTGGACAAGTCGCCGTAACAATATTTTTCATATTTCTCTAATAAACAAATCCTTTACGTCCCTTAACGCGATTATTTACTATTAAATCAGCTTTGCGAATCATTCGTTGAATTCTATTCGGACACCAAATTACTTAAATTAAAATATCATTTACGAACTTTGTTAATTCTCACTGTACACCTTGCATAAAAATTTCATATGGTACACATGAGGTGTCATGCGCACCAAAAAATTAAAACGGCTGTCACGGTTAAACTACATATTATTTCGGGTCCAAAAAATTAGTAAATATTCTTCAGACGTTCTAAAGTAGAGGCGAACAGCGTTTTTCTTAAAAATATCACTTTTACGTAGTAAAAGAAAATCCGCAAAGTTCACGCTTCGTGACTTGTTCAATACTTCGAACGCGGCTCGAGTCCGTCCCGACCTCCTGTCAAAGCCTCGTGCTGCGGGCTCTCGAACTTCGCGCCGTCACCTCTCATTGGTCTGTGTTTTTCGTTAGTAACTCGTAAAGAATGACCTCAGCTACCCCATTTCCGTATTGCGAGACATTTTTAGGACACCCTGTATATTCCTTTATTCGTTTAAAGAATATATTTTAAGTAGTATAATAAAATATAAATTTTAATGTAAAGTTCACTTACACAAAGTCTAAAGTGGAAAAATAATAGCGGCCGTCGACACGTACTATAATCCCTTTGGTGTGCAGGTAATTAGGCCACCCTATTATGCGCATTGCAACAGCTGCACCGAGAATCGAGCATGCAGTATCGTATAAAATTGAGTGGACGCTCTTTAAAACACAGTATCTTTTTTAAAACTTGGACTAAACGACTAGAATTTTATTTTAAATGATAGTGGTACTAATTTATTAGAAAATGACTATAATACTTTCTTTTAAATTTTGCTATTATTTGAAATGATAAAAAAAATAAAAGTGTTACTTTCAATGATTTTATTAGAGAACGAATTTACGTAATAAATTTATTGCTCTGCAAACACACAATTTTATTGCTAAAATGCAAAGTGTAGTTTTTCATTCTGCTAAATAATTTGTGTTCGGGACAAGTCGATCGGTATCACCTGGGTCGGTGTACAAAAACTAACGTCGCGCCAGAATCCCTATATGCAAAGTCGAATACAGCAGTTCGACTCGGCACCGACCTAGGTGAATGACCTGTATTGTACACAATCCACAGGCATCTATTTGTATCATCGCGACTGTATCAATAGTCTGGGCCATCCATCCAATACTAATTCCGTTACCTAGTTCCGTTTTTCCCCATGCCGTGCTGTTCGTTGAGGCATTGCCCTCGTGCACTGTAACGAACGTTCAAATATCGAATTCCCCACTTTATCTTTCCTAACCAATGGTCCACGACGGTATAAATAGGCCAAATAATGCACCAACTGCGCAGTTGTGATCCTTGAATACTTGCGTCAAGCTATACTAGCTAATTTACTGCGCTGGTACCGAGTTTTCCACGGTTCATCATGCGAATTAGTGTACTTCGCTGTTCACATTAGAACTATTGTACTTCAATCATTTTTACAACGCGATACTTGTGTTGTAAAAGACGGAGTGTAAATATTACATATAATTATCAAACGTATTTGCCCGTTGCACGTTACAAAATTACAATTGCCATTCCGAAGCTTCCTCATATTCTACCGCAATTCGAAGTACTCTTCGGGTTGTGTACTAAAGGATCCGAATACTTGGATCCGGATCCGAAAAGTTTGAGTTCGTAGTGTTAGCAGTTTTTTCAAAAAATATAACTGTATTGTTCAAGACGACGAATATAGATATTATTGGATCGCTGATAAGGATGCTGTCAAGAATGCGTTTATTCGAGGTGACAAAAGTTATTCGAAGATTCATTCGAAGCTTACAAATAAACATACAAATAAAAGACGATCATTTTATTCGACGAGCTTCGAATAAAACAAGTATCTAGATTCGCTGGATAAATTCTCAACGAATAAAAATACATTTTTTATTCGAACGTTCAAATAAACGAATAAAATTTGTTTATCTTGTATTTGTTTCACGAAGTTTTTATTTAGATATAGATTTTGACCATAGAGAGAGAGAGGAGAGGTGAAAATGCGAGGGATAGAGGGGGCGGGGAGAGAGTAAGGAAGAGAGAGAGAGAGAGAGAGAGAGAGACAATGAAACTCGGATCGAGCGAAACTACCTGGAAGGGCAGGGATCAGCACTGGCGGCAGCCGGTGCACATTACTATGAATACATTGTAATGCTTGAATAAAAACGATGACTTAACTTTTTTTATTTCTAATTTTTTTATACATGCAAATTTTTTTAATATATTAGTCACATTTTTCCAATGAAAATGATATCAATCATGCCATGCTTTAGACCATACTTATTCATTATACGTAGTAAGTATCTTACTTTATTTGCGAAAAAAAAACTTTTTTTAGAGAAAAACCGATTCTTAACATATGAAGTAAGTAGCAACGTCAAAAAAGGTACGTAAATATGTCTTTTGAAAAAAAATATCAGTGAAATTATGCTATCCGAGCCTACGATCGATGACGGAAAGAGAAGGCCATGGTTAAGAGATGACGGCAAGGGAGATTCCATGGGGCTGAGATGTCGGGAAGAGAGTGTTCGTGGGTAAGACATGACAACAAGGGAAAGGTCATGGCACGATTCGACTACAGTTTGTGGATGAGCCTACACGTGGAGGGTGTGAAGGAACAGTTTTATTTATATTTTCCATCAACCCCGGAATTTTAAGAGGTCGAACGTCGAGAAAGAACGACATTGTTTAGAAACGAGGTCTTCGAAACTCAGCACCGATAGCGCAACGGGTGGGTTGCAAATGTGGCGACGAAAGACAAGGACTGGAACTGAAGTCACATTTTTCTGTGAGGACAAGAGTCAACTCGTCACCCTTGTTCGAATCGTCTTTACGGCACAACAACGACAATATTCATAAAGCAGTGAAATAATTACCAACGTAAAAATCAATTTGCCTCGATGGTCTTATTCAACAAAAATCAGATAAAGAATCGCACGTGGCCATCCGTGGTCCGTCGACGCGATGTTCGCTCGTAGACAATTCCAAGGATGATATACAACAAAACAATTTAATGTAGAATACAATTTTCCACTTATGTAATTACGCACAATGTCAACACAGATCTTTATTGTACAGTTATTATTAATAAGTATAACAATGTATTTTACTTATATAATCACAACGGTAATAGAATCAAATGAATTATACATTTAAGTATTTAGTAAATAAATGCAATCAAAATTATATCGTGCTGGATTTTATTGTAATCAGAAATATCTGTCCAAACTGTAATGTTATGTCAAGGTTATGTTATTTTAATTAGAAAACTATCAGCAATATATTTAAAAGAATCAATATTAAAATGTTAAAATTAAAAAAGTTATGTCAATATTATGAGTTGTCTTCAAGGAATTCTAGTCAAAGGAGCCGCGGCGCGTGTCGCAGCACACATCATCACCGACTCCGTTGAACTTAGCATCGATGTAGCGAGAAAATCGATAAATTACGGGGCTGTAGCAATATCACGGCGTCAGTGATGATATACTGAAATTACGCCGGGACGAGAGACATTATTTTACTACTTAATGTGTAAGACTGCTTTTTCACATAAAGAGCAATCTTGTGTGATCTTCTTTCTTTGTCCGTAAATATTGTTGATAAATGAGCAGTGTTTAGTGATAATGCAGTGAAAGTGTACGTTGGAACCGTTGGAACAGCCTGCCCGGAGACATGTCGGACATACGTCATTGCTAGACACATGTCAGCTGTGTAGTTCATTGAACGTTGTACGAGGTCAATGCATATATTTTCGAATATGAAGTGGATTTTCAACTAAATGGTTGAGTTTATTATTCATAATATTTTTCATATTTCTCTAACAAGCAAATTCTTTACGTCCTTTAACAAGATCTTTTATTACTAAATTAGCTTTGCGAATCGTTTGCTGAATTCTGTTCGGACACTGAATTATTTAAATTAAGATATCATTTACGGATTTTATTAATCTTCGGTGTATTCCTTGCATAAAATATAGATATCATGCACACTAGAAAATCAAAACGGCTGTCGCGGTTAAATTACTTCTTATTTCGGGCTCGTAAAATTAGTAAATATTCATTAGAAGTTCTGAAATAAGGATAAACAGCGTATTTCTTAAATCTATCTATCACATAGTAAAAAATATTCGGAAGTTCATGATTTCTAACTTGTTTATTGATTCGAATGCAGCACGCTGATCCCCTTCTCCTGCCACGCTCCGCGGTCGAAGCACGATGCACTCGATCGATGGACCACATTCTCATTCGCGAGCTCGACTCGCACATTTGTCACTGTTGTTCGTTAATAACTCGTAAACAAACCCACGGATTGCATTTTCGCTAAGGAAAAGGTTATTTCAAATAACCTCAGGTACTCCCTATTTTCGGCTGATAAAGTAATTATGGTAGAATAAATATGTAGAAAGTAAAAAAATAGTTTGTAAAATTGTATTGAATGATTTTTATTTTCCATAGAAAGTATCAATGAAAATTAATTAAAAATTATTGTTTATCAAATGCAAAAAAATTTAATTATTGCAATATCTTAATTTCATTGCAATATCTCTAATGGTTCTAAAGTTATAACAGAAGGTGATTGAATTATCTCAATAAGCGACCTGAGATGCCCGTTGAGCCGGAAAACTCAACGTGGTCTCCAATCGTTGTCCGTCGTCATGTTTGCTTAGATTTACTAACCTTTGAGGCGAGGTTTTTTTTAATTTAACGTGGAGGAAATCTGCTTGCCAGACAACCCCACCCCGCCCGGGGGAGCGAGACGAGGGTAGTGTGGAGTTTGACCCACTAAAACCTCCACGGCGACCTAAGGACGCTGATCCAAACGCTGGCGATTCAACGGGGGAGCCACGGGAACTCTTGCAGAACACAACCGCGGCTCCCCCTAGCCTGGCCGGCCATCGAGATGGTAACGATGGCCGACCGCGTCCCGGGGGAAGTTAAATCCTCCCCACTTCAATCCATATTATTCGGCGGCGCGACGGGTCGCACCCCGCACCGCCCCGACCCGGCGACCGCGCGAGAGGTGAACAGGGTCCCCGCCCTCATCACAGCGTCCGCCGGGGGGGGGGGGGGGAGGGTGACGAGTATATTGGAGGGTTATACTTAACCCTCGCCTCCTTGAGGCGACTCGTCAACCCCCACTCCCAACAGGGGAGGACCTCCACTGTTGGCGGGCGGCGGGCAATGAAACCAGCAAGGTCTGATACACCCGCCGCCC
The DNA here is from genome assembly GCF_051020955.1 of Megalopta genalis. Classification (NCBI taxonomy): domain Eukaryota; kingdom Metazoa; phylum Arthropoda; class Insecta; order Hymenoptera; family Halictidae; genus Megalopta; species Megalopta genalis. Next base: position 576,561 of record NW_027476133.1, read on the forward strand.
GCCTACTCTCAGCTGCCCGGGGGTTCTCGGCGTGGACGCACACGCCGGCCCCGGGCCCGTCGGGCGGGATTGGTTCGTTCCCGATCCCGCTCGGTAGCCTCCTTCCACGACATTACCTGTTCGCAGAAAGAAATTGTTGCCGCCAACTTCCTTGAGCTCTCCAGCATGGCACCAAATAGGCTGGAGAGTGCGAGGTCGTGGCCGACTTCCCGTTTTAGGACTCGGCGCAGCTCTGAAAAGGCGGGACATTCCTCCAGCGTGTGCTGCACCGAGTCTTCCTCTGCGCCAGAATGGTGGCACACCGTCGTCGCTTTCCGCCCGATGCGACACAGGTAGACACCGAAGCAGCCATGCCCGGTGAACACCTGCGTCGCTCGGTAGGAGAGCCTGCCAAACCGTCTCTCCCGCCACGAGGTGAACCGCAACAACCGCGTGCTGCGCCGGCTGACCATCACGTACGGCGCCCATATCGGGGCGCCATGTAAGGCCATAGACCACACCACGCCTAGGTATTGGCGGCGCACCAGATCTCCCGGTCCCCCGAGGTTGGGCAGCAGACGGCCCAAAGAGGCCGCCGCCTTTTCAACTCGGGGGACCAGACGGTCGAGATGCGCATCGAAGCTCCAGCGGCTGTCGAGGATCAGACCAAGATACTTCATCTCAGACTTCACCGCGACGCAGGTTTCCCCACCGCGGATCCACGATCCGGCTAATGGCCGAGAATGAGGCTGTCTGTGAAACCAAGCAGCTCCGGCCTTCTCCGTGGCTATTTTCAGCCCCAGATCATGGATCCTCGTTTCCCAACCTCAGGAGCTCCGAATAAAGGCTCCTCAGCCTCACCCCCAGGACGTTCATGACGAGCGACCAGAACCGGCCGGGGATACCGTCCGGCCCAGGGGCACTATTCTTGCCCCGGAGCTAATTGACGACCCCGGCCATTTCCTCCGGCGCGACTTCAAGATCCGGGGACCACTCATCGTCGTCGTGCTCAGAGACGGGCCGGGACGCCTGCCCGCTAACGGGGAATAACGCATCCACGACCCGCCCGAGTAGCCCCGGATCTAGGCTCTCCGCCTTCGGGGCGCCCAGGGACGTAATCGTCCCATTGCCATCTTGTATGGGCGCCCCTATGGATCTCTGTTCAGAGAATCGAGGATATCGCGCCAGGCCTGGTCCTTTGCCCGCCTGATGGCCAGCTGCAGGGTGACCACCTTCTCCCTGTATCGCCCGTACAATTGGGCAGCTAGCACGTCGTCTGCTCGTCGTCGTCGACGGGCGCGAGCGTACTGGCGTAGCGCGCGGACGCACTCGGTGCGTAACTACGCTATCGCGCGCGACCACAAGTACACCGCCTTCCTTAGGAAGACCCTGGTGCGGGCATGCCGACGTCGCAAATCGACGTCATTGGGCCTCCCCTGTCCCGTCGACTTGCCCGGTCGGTGTCGGTGGCCAGGCCACGACGTGGGCTGCCGCCATCAGAGCGTCCTGGCTGAGGCGTTTCAGCGCCCACCGCGGCTGAAGCGAACCCTCATCGGCGGGGTGATGTCGGAGTGTCGATGGTGGGGCAGCGGAGAGGCCGAGAATAATGTATCTGTGGTCAGATATTGTCCCGACCTCTTCCGCCACCCTCCACCCCGTCATACGGCGCGCGGCCGAGGGCGTTGCCCACGAAAGGTCAACGAAGACCCCCCGTTATGCCGAACACACGTTTGGACCGAGCCCGTGTTTAGGAGACGGAGCTCGAGTCCCGTCGTCCAATCCAGTACCTCCCAGTCCCTCGAGTCAGTCCCGGGGGAACCCCAAGCCATGGCCTTGGCATTGTAGTCCCTCAGGACCAGCACCGGACGGGGATGGCAGCGGGAGACGCATCTCCCTAACTCGTCGAGAGACCACCTTGGAGGTGCGTATATCGCCACAATCGCGGCGCCTCCCCAATCGACGGCCAAGTATCCGTCATCGTGCTCGATGAGAGAGCACGGCGGGGACCCCGGCCTCCCTGCCCATATTATCGCGGCGGAGCCGATCGAGTCCCCCATCCAGTGTGGATGTTTGGGGACCCTGTACGGCTCCGCCACGACGGCCAACCCGGTACCCTGCTCGGCCAGGCATTGAAGCAGACGATCCTGCACCCTGGCCGAGTAGTTCAGGTTGACTTGAATTATCGGGCCCGTGGGCCCCATTATTCAGCCGTGTCCATCGCCGTGGCAGCCGCGAGAGCGGTGACGTCTGGGGCTTTAGTGGCCCCATCCGTCTCCGCGGGCGCGACGGCGGCGTCAGTAGACGCCGACTGCTGTCTAATCGCCGCGGCATTCCTCTTTCACTTCTGCTTCTCCTGATATGTGCCGCCTCCCCTCGATCGACCCGCACTGGTGGGGCACGCTCGGCTGCCGCGGCGGTGGCCATACGGCTTGCCCGCGCCCGTACAAAGCGGGCAATTGGATGTGGCCGTACAGCCTGCCACCTTATGGTCCCGACGGTGATCGGGGACCTCCAAAATGAGGGCCCCGGTCACCGCCCGTTTCGGCCGCAACGAGGCGATGCCAAGTTCTGCCAGGTCCACTTTGGAGCTGGCAGTGACCATCGCCTCTGCGTACGTCACCGTCCCGCCGGCCGGTGCCGTTATTGTAACGGCTGCCGCGCGCGGTGGCCGTGGTGGCAGAGGTGCCTTCTTGGGGAGCGTCGTGGCCGCCCGTCTCGTCGCCCTCCCGGCCGGTGTGGCTTTGGCAGCTGCCGCAGGTTTGACGATGGCAGCCGCCGTTTTGGCCTTCCGGCCAACCACCCCAGATCACACCTCCTGGGTTGGAGGTATGGCGGAGGGTGGCGCCAAGTCAGCTCGCGGGCGAGCGGGCTGCGGCTGGACCACTTTAGGGGTCGCAGCTTGCCCCCTTTTCGTACCCATCCTCTATGTGCGTTCCTCCCTGTCCGAAGACTGAGGAGGGACAGACGGCCCAGGTGCCACCGATCGCGGGGCCGAATGCACCTGCGGTGCAAGCTGCCTCCTAAATGATGCCAATTTGGCATCAATGAGGGAGCCTATTTGCGCCAGAAAATCTGCCGGCGCAACCGCAGGTGGGGGCGAGGATCTTCTTCGTCCGGGGTGTTGGCGCTCTGGGGCGTCGACGATCGGCCACGGTACTGAGTCCCCCTCCGAGCCTGGCGGTAGAAGCATTGCAGCAGCAGCCGGTCTAGCCTCCTGCAGCTCCGTTATTTGCCCCCTGTGTTTTCGGCCTCTAAAACCTGGGTGGCGTCGGTAGCTGACCTGACTGCTAGCTCCGACACTCCCACCCTGCCATTCAAGGCGGTCACCTTCAGGGCGCGGGCCAAGTTGCCCTTTAGACCCTTGGAGACGCCGGAGATCCTGGCCACCTCGGCCAGGTTCTCCAATATCGCGGCCGCGACATCCCGCGTCGGACGGTTGCGGAAACGTTTGTCGATTTCCGCCTCGTCTGGGAGCGGGATGCCCGACCGCGATGGTCTCGGCAGGGGGGCATCCAGGTCAAAAATGGCTGCCGCCTCTCTTGTCTCAGCCTCCTGCTGGGAGGCCTCGGCTAGCTTATGTTTGGCCTCGGCGAGGTCAACATAGTCGCCGCTCGTCGGCGGCCGGCCCCTCTTTCTCGCGCCGTTAGTGCCCGGGGCGCTCTGCGTCAAGAGGTTTGAGGAGACCGAGGAATCGGACTCCTGCCCATCGCCGCAGTCGCCCGAGCCAGCCGCGGGCCTTTTAATGCCGTGTGTTGTGGAAAGCGTCCGCAACATCGGCCCTGCGACCCGTTCGAGGCGAACGCATAGCTCGCGTATGCTCCATTGTCAAAGTCAACACGTCTCCCTATAACAGTATCCTTCGGGGGGGGGGGGCTAGGGAGTCTACCCCACCCGAAGGGCAGTCGTCGGATAATCGTCGCCCGGGGCCTGCTCGCCCACACCCGGACACGACGGGCTCTGATTTATTCGATTTGACGACAGAAATCAACGAAGCCAACGGTTACAAACCGATAAATTCGCTATGATTTCCGAAGTTTGGTACAAGTTTATTGACAACAGTCAAAATTGTTATAAACCAGGACCATATATTACTATTGACGAAGAATTGTTTCCAACGAAAGCAAGGTGTAGATTCACTCAATACGTGCCCAATAAACCGGACAAATTTGGTATAAAATTTTGGTTAGCATCCGATGTACGTAAACGGCTTTCCATATTTGGGAAAAGATGAAAGTAGAGAACCCTCAGTTCCTCTTGGAGAGTTCGTCACTATGAAATTAGCAGAACCGTATGTAGGATGTGGAAGAAATATAACCGCAGACAACTTTTTTACAAGCCTACCTTTAGCAACAAAACTTTTAGCAAAAAAAACTACGATTATTGGGACAATCAGAGCAAATAGAAAAGAGCTACCAAGACTGGCAAAACTGAAAAACGACGACATGGCACTTTTCTCAACCAAACTCTATCGCTCAAATAATTGTATGTGGACAATTTACAAAGCCAAACCAAGAAAGAAAGTTCTAATTCTCAGTTCAATGCACAACTCCGTACAAGTTGAAGTAAATGACACCCGATCACCGGAGACAATTCAATTGTATAATAGCACCAAATTTTGCGTAGATGTGACCGATCAAATGGCCAGAAATTATTCGGTAAAATCTAAATTTCGGAGATGGCCTTTGCAAGTATTTTTTAATATCTTGGTTTTAGCCGGGATAAATGCATGGGTGTTATATAAAGAAACTACTTTCTATTCCAATTGGCAGAAGAACTTGCCATCGAATACCAACAAGAGCTCGGCAAAGAAAATCAACCAATGCCCATCGCAAGTACAAATACAGGTTCCCGTGAACGGAAAACATGTCAGATAAGGTATTGTAAAGATAATAAGACGAACAAAATCTGTCTAAAATGTAAAAAGTACGTATGCGGAAAATGTACATTTGAGAAGCCTATTTGTAAAAAATGCGACGAAAAAGAATAAAATGTAGATTATGTACTCTTGAATAAAAGAAAATATATTTTTATACTGGTAAACTGGCTTTTGGTCTGCATTCAATATTGAAAAATATAAGTTGTGAAAGACCGGTCATTTGACCGGCCGCGGTAGGAATAGGTATACGTGAAGTGTCGGTAGGAATAGTGTAAACATCGGCAATAAAAAGCTAATCCTACTCCCAATAAAACTGACGCAACACCACACGGCATCGCACAACGACATAATAGACTCTCTCAGATCTATCTTAGACGTGACTACGGAACTCCAATTAGACTCTTTCAGTATATCGAAAACGACAGTCGACGACACAATCTGGACGACAATTTACAAATCCCTAATCGAACTTTTCTCCAACACCAATATCCAAATTTTCGCCTGCGAACACAAAGTTACCATACCTCCTTTGAACGAACGCCCGGACATCATATATGAAAACCATTGCTCCGCTTACGCCGGTCATAAAGGCATTACAAAAACCTACAGGCGAATCCAGGAGAAACATTACTGGCCAACCTTAAAGAAGGAAGTGCAGGACTTCGTTAACTCATGTACCACGTGCCAACGAAAGAAATTAATTAGAATAAAAACTCGGCAGCCGGTGATCATTACCGATACGACGGGTGTCGCGTTCGAAAAGATTTCTATGGACATCGTCGATCCACTAGCTGTGTCCCCAAAAGGGTTCTCTTACATCATTACAATACAAGACCTTTTGACTAAATATTCCCTGGCCATCCCACTACGTAATGCAAACGCGATTGAGATTGCGGACGCTTTCATAAAAGAGTTTATACGGCGCACCCAAAGGCATTCTGACCGATCAAGGTACAAATTTCTTAAGTTCATTAATACGTTGACGCCGGTGCGGATTTTCGCTGTCCGCTCCATGGGGCGGCGCGGCACCAAATTGTACGGTTCAATGCTTGCGCGCTAATACCCACTAGCTGATTCGAATAGACCGAATTTCCAATATTTTCACGTGGCCCTCGGGTAGTCTGGCCTGCCGATAGGACCCACGGTGAACCCTAATTCGTTTTTTATGCCCATAAGCCCGGTCGACTGGCAAAGGATGCATATGGTCAACGTCATACTAAGAAAAAGAATAGTCGTGCGTTTGTCGTAAATTATGTTCAGTGCGAGCTGCGATTTTGACGCACCTTCGACTGACGATTTCCAGGCGACCAGGCACTTGAGGCCCCAATGGTATTTGGTTTCCTGGGTCACAGGCGAAAGATATATATTGCCGGGTAAGTGGTCGAGGACTGTCGCGTGGTTTTCCAGAGATCAGTTTGTTTTTTCTTTGGAAAATCGCGGGCCTCGGGGTGGGCTTTAGTTGGGGGAATATTGACCCACCTCTGCATCTTTGGCAGCCCAATTAGAAGTATAGGGCCGCCCACGCATAGTGGAAAAAATGAGTGACTTTTTGGGGAACGAATACACCCTGTTGACACTTTTTGAATATATAGTGCGTGACCTAGTAAGAAGGGTCCATTGTCGAGCATTTAGACGACGACGTAAGTTTTACTGAGTTTAGAGTTGACGGCATAACAGAAAAAGTTCTGTTGGTGTGCAAGTATTTTGTGTGAAGTTCCTGTGAGGTGCGAGGTCAGTTGAGTTCTGATATAACGATTTATCTGAGCACACATTTCTTCCGGTAAGTGTAACGGTAGTAAAAAGTTTTTTTCCTTCTAAAAAGGCGGTTAGCATTTTTCATTTTTAATTTTTTCCCATCTAAATATTAGATACAATGGATATGGAATTCAGTGATTCGTCTGATGAATCCGTATCTGGAATCATGCGAAAGAGACGAAGACGTACAATACTTTCATCATCATCATCATCATTATCATCGGACTCGGCAACCGATAGAAATACTGCGGAGGAAGAAGTTTTGGAGTCTGATGTAGAGGATCAAGATGATGATGCGGAGTGGCAGAAAATAGCAGAAAGACCTGCATCAGAGGAAGAGTATTCGGAAGAAGAAGAAGAGCTATTGATGAAAGAGACGGGCTGCAACAATCCTGTTGCATTATATAAATTATTCTTCACGGACGAGATCTTGGAGATCATCGTTGAAGAAACTTATAGATACGCCGTACAGTGCATGATGAATGCGGCATATAGTAGGAGGCAACACCAACAAGCATGGAACCCCCGGTGACAAAAAGTGAATTTAATATCTTTATTGGTATCTTGCTTATCATGGGTGTAGTACAGCTACCCGAAATTCGGCTATATTGGTCCACAAATACGATATATGCGAATGCGCGTATAAAGAATGCAATGAAACGCGATCGATTCTTAGCAATATTGAAATACTTGCACTTTTCTGATAATACAGAAAAATTGAAATACTTGCACTTTTCTGACAACATTCTTCGTACGTTCAAAGATACAATAAAACCCGGTAAAAATATAGTAGTTGATGAAACCATGGTTCCGTGGAAGGGACGGCTTAGTTTTCGTCAATACATACCGGGTAAGCGGCACAAGTACGGTATAAAACTGTACAAACTCTGCCTTCCGGACGGATATACTTATAATATGCATATCTATTCCGGAAAAAAACGAAACAAGAATTGTAAAAACACATTCGCATGATGTAGTCATGAAATTGATTGGAGATCTATTATTCAAGGGCCGGATTTTATTTACCGATAGTTTTTATACAAGCGTTCCTTTAGCAGAAGATCTTCTCACCAAAAGAACCTATATTTACGGTATAGTAAAAATGAATAGAAAATTTCTACCGCCGCAGGCAAAGCAAAAACAGAAACGGGGCGAAATTATCTCTCTTCAAATTCGGAGCGGCGTGAAATTTTAAAAATGGACAGACGAAAGACCCCTGTGCATGCTAACCACTTCCAAATTACACAATTGCGCCATTATTCGTGGCAAAGACGATAAATTAAAACCCAATACAGTTTTTTGTTACAACAGTGTGAAAAAGGGAGTTGATATATCCGACCAAATGTGTTCCTATTATAACAGTTTACGGAAAACAATAAAATGGTTCCGAAAAGTTGTCGTGGAACTAATATGCGGGACCAGTTTAGTAAATGCGTGGTACATACATAGAAAGTGGGGAACCAAGCATTATAAAATTTTTAAATTTAGAGAAAAAATTATTGATTATTTATTGAAGAATGAGAATACCCCTAGTGATGAACTAATAGTAAGGCGAAGTAAACATTTTTTAAGTTCACACCAAGGACCCGCGAGGAAGATGAGGAAACGATGCAAAGAATGTTACAAACGCTTAACAAACCTAAAAGGTACACAGTACGCCACAAATAAAACAAAAAAAGTGATGACCTTTTGTCCAAATAAGCCGGCACTTTGTTCAAATTGTTTTAACAAATTGCATCGGTAATATAAGTAGTTATATTTTATGTATTGATTATTATAAGTTATGTATTTTGTGTTAAATGTTTGATTATAAGGTAGAAATGTTAATGTATAATGTTAAATCAATAGAATAACATTTTGTGCTACGTATTTTTTAATATACAAACGTGGCCCATCGGTGATGCATGCCGCCCCACAGAAAAATCTAGCATGGGCCACCGGTGGGTCATGAGCGTCAACGTGTTAATGAAAAACATAGCTAGACGTTTCAAAATCTCACAGTTCCGTACCACCGCGTTTAGGCCTCAGAGCAACGGGTCGATCGAGCGATCGCACCACGTCCTGGCGGAATATTTAAAACAATATATTTCAAAGGGTAACTGGGACGAGTGGCTCCCGTACGCTATGTTTTCCTATAACACAAGTGTCCACGAAGGCACCTCATTTACGCCACACGAATTAGTATTCAGCGTAACAGCAAGAACCCCCTCGGCAAACACAGGTGTACTTGATACATCCGACGAGTCATATACCAAATACCTTGAGAACCTACAAACTAAGATATCGCAAACAATAACAAAGACTAAGGAAAACCTAACCACCGCAATGCAAAGATCAAAGGCGTATTATGATAGGAAGGTTAACACGCAGAAGTTTTCCGTCGGAGATTACGTGTTCCTCCTCAAGGAACCCAAAAGGGGAAAGTTCAACGACGAGTATTCGGGCCCTTATTGTATTGTAGAGCGCATGAATGAATGTAACGTACGATTAAGAACTAAGAACGGCTCGCGAGCGGTGCACACGAACAAACTCAAGCACGCCCCTAAACCAGTAACTCGAATGCAGTGCGCGGTAGTTACGTGCTCCCCCACCTCGTCCACGAACAATGACAGTGCAAGCTCTAGACGATACATAACCGCGAGCGAGCTCCGGGAGGTCCATCATCCAGCATCCAGCTCCGCCAAGATGTACACATCAGCACCACTCTTCGTGTTCGCCATCCTGCGATCAGCCACAGCCCTGATAGGCTACAATTGTGGAGGCTCAACGTTGAACACAACAACCTTCTCCACCGTAGACCGACCCCTCTGCGTACTCTCCGACAATAAGCCAACGGTCCAGAACACAAGCGTGCAGCTCCTCCAATTGGTCGACTTCGAGGAAACCACAGCATTCCAGTGTAAAGTCGAGATAGATCGAACGATCTATTACTGCGGGATGCACTCACACATGTCCGTGGTGAATAACGGCCGCCAACAATACCTCCTCCACACCCCGCGGGACATCTGTAAAACAATACACAATTCAGGAATATATCGTACGTTATCGAATATATCCCGCCGGACAATTGGTTGGACTAATGAGCACCCTGGCCGGATCCATCCTGCAGGACGGAACGTGCGGCGGCACGACCTATAGCGATCCTTTTGGCACCTGGAACAAAGTCGTAGTCCAGGCAATAGTAAGAATAACTCTTAATAATTTCAACACTCTAATCAAGATCTCCTCTAATCAAGTACACTTACCCACTGGACATCGTTGCTCTCTCGACAAAGAATATTGTATGGATCCAGAGGATGGTTTCACGTTCTGGAACAGCCTGCCCTTGGACCAGTGCCACTTCAATAAATACGAGGTCCTCTTCGAAGGCAGGGCGACAAAGGTATTCTCAGCAGAACACCGTGTAACTCCAACATACACGGCGACCTCATGCTACACAGCATTCGCCCTCATGAATACGGGACGCACACAAATCTGCGGATACACGCTCATTAGAACAGAACACCCAAAAATCCTTCTACTGGAAACCGAGAAGGAAGGGAAATTCAAATCCATCTCTAGAACCAAAGTCAACAACTTTTTTTTTTTTTTTTTTTTTTTGTTTAACGTGGGGGAAATCTGCTGGTCAGACACCCCCGTCCCGCCCGATGGGGGTAGTGCGGGTTTCGACCCGCTAAAACCCCCACGGCGGCCTAGGGCGCTGGCGAGTAGCGGGGGAGCCACGGGAACTCTCAAAGAACACAACCGCGGCTCCCCCTCGCCTGGCCGGCCACCAGGATGGAGTGGCGGTGGCCGGCCGCGTCCCGGGGGGGAGATTTATACTCCCCCCATGAATCATCTTGCTTCGGCGGTGCGGGGACCGCACCCCACACCGCCTCGTCACTCCCACTGTGGGGAGGACAGCTTCAGTTGGGGGGGGGGCGGGCGGCGGGCAATTAAACCAGTAATCTGGTACACCCGCCGCCCGCCTATTCTCATCTGCTCGGGGAGGGGGGCTCTAGGCGTGGGCGCACACGCCGCACCCCCCGCTCACGGCGACCCCGCTCGGCAGCCTCCTTCTGCAACATTACCTGTTCGCAGAAGGCGATGGCTGCCGCCCATTCTCTCGGGCTCTCCAGCATGGCCCCAACTAAGCTGGAGAGAGCGAGGTCGCGACCAACTTCCCTTCTTAGGACTCGGCGCAGCACTGAAAAGGCGGGGCATACCTCCAGTGTATGCTGCGCCGAGTCCTCCTCCGCGCCACAGTGGTGGCACACCGTCGTCGCTCCCGACCGATGCGACACAGGTAGACACCGAAGCAGCCATGCCCGTTGAATACCTGCGTCGCACGGTAGGAGAGCCTGCCAAACCGCCTCTCCCGCCACGAGGTGAAGTGTGGCAGGAGAGCCCCGGGGACGCGTTCTCCGGCGTGGGAGCAAAACTCCGCACGCCATCTGACGAACGCTAGTCGCCGGGCCCGGAGGTCGAAGACCTTGACCGTCTCTCGCTCCAGCAGGGCCCCCCGAGCACGGCTGGCGATGCTTGTGCGCCAAATGCGGAAATGCTTCCTCTCGGACTTCTCCTCGATGCAGGCTTCCACAACCCGGATCCACGATCTGGCCGGTGGCCGAGACCGAGGCCGTCCTTCTCCGGGGCTATTTTCAGCCCCAGATCGCGGATCCTTGCGGCGACGGCTGCCACCGCAACCTCTGCTCGTCGGATGGTCCTCTCGAAGGTATTCCCGACGACGACCACCAACGTGTCGTCCGCGTAGGAGACGAGGGTGACACCGTCGGGCAGGGAGGCCTTTTCGAGGACCGCGTTATAATCCAGGTTCCACAGGAGCGGTCCTAAAACGGACCCCTGCGGGACCCCGCGGTCCACTTCCCTTCGCATCATCCCGTACCGGCCCGGGTATTCAACCCATCTGTCCCGCAGGTAGGTCCCGATCACCCGCCTCAGATAGTTAGTGTCGTCGTTGTGAGTCTTAAGATGGGCTATGCCTGGGTCCTATGTGGACTATACTAGCCGCTCTCTCGACGCGTGCCGATGGTCTGGCTCTACCCTCGTTCGTTATCGTGACAGGGGAAGACAACGTGCTACTCCCGCTGCCACCTCGAGTCCAACCCAATCCAGGCACTCTTGACGGAGTAGTGTTAAAGTCAATTTATCTCCGCAAGAGGGGCTTCAGCCTGGCCCGAGGGGACGGCTGACCCGAATTCCCGAAGGCACATCCTTCTGGTTCGCATCGCAGAGATTTTGCCTCCAAATACTGGAGGCAATTTCCTCCTTACCCATCCGACGCGGGACGTCGTAAACTAAAACCTCGGGGTCCCGCTTGGTAGGTAAGGAGACGGACAGACCCGCGCTCCGGAGCTTCTTATTGCCAACGAAGGCTTGCAGGTCCTCCTTTCGGTCGGTCTCGACGACGATGCCACCGGAGTGGATGCGTCGGACCGACTTTACTCGGATCACCTCCTTCGCTGGTTTAATGAGGGACAGAACAGTAACCTTCGTAACTTCGCTGCTCTGTCCTTTTTCCTTCGGCGGGAAGATTTTTACCACATGCTGCGATTGTGGCCGTCTCCCCACTTCCGGAGAAGCACTTTTGCAGTCGACTTTGTTCACTTGGGCGTAAGTCGGCTGCGCGGCATTGCAGGCCGTCTTCGGGAGAATTCCCTTGGACGGCCCAGGTCGCATCGCACTCATTACGGCAGGACGCGCTTTTAGGTCCGCCCTGACCGCGGCGAGTTGCCCTTCGACGAAGCTATTCCGTTGAATAAGCTCCTGAACCAACTCGTTGAGTGCCTCAACCTCGGCGAGTATCTTTGACCCGGACTCCTTGTTGACTTTCGACTCAGGTCGAAAGCAAAAGGTCCGTATTTCGGACACTCGCCTAAAGGCTTCGTCTCTTACGAGATCGAGAGGCCGTACCTTTTGCCCGGAGAACGTCCCCTTCGGTCTCCTGGCCCGGTTTACTGCGGCCTTGCCGGTGGGTGCGCCCGGCTTGGCTCGCTTCGACTTTTTGGTGACGGTTTGCCAACCGTCACCAGTAGGGTCCTCGACACGCTCGGGTGCCGACTGCACCTTCACGAGTGCCGTGTCTCCGACTCGTTCGATTACTTCCACGTTACCGGTGTCCGGCGTACCTTCTACCGTGGGCTCGGTTTTCACCGAGACCGCTCGCGTGGGAGTCACACATCTTTGCAAGATCACACGAGGATTGGCGATATTAATCACCTTCCCGGATCTTGTCTTTCTCACAGACGCGGGGGGACTGACAGCTGCATTTGCAGTTCCCGCGTCTGCGGCGACGGCTTCACTCCGAGTAGGAGCTGGACCCGTCGTCTTTGGACGCTTAGTTTTTGTTTGTTTTTCATTTTTCAGACCCATAATGTGTCTTGGTCTTTCATCCAGTGCGCTCCCCGGCCACCACCGACCCGCACAATTTGGAGCCCGCCAAAGGCTGAGTTAGGGCTACGCACCGAATATAGTCTGCTGGCTGGGTCGGTTTCCTTACCCAGCCCGCGTCCTCGCCCAGCAGAACCCACTTGCCCGAAGCGTGTGGTCGTTCCAAGCCGATTGACTGGACCAGGGCTGCTTTTCTCGTCCAGCCGCCCATCTAGCCGAAGCAGAGGCCAAAGGTACGTGTTGGGGACGTCTCACCCGCAGGAGAGGGCCCCCTCAGATCCCAGGATCCTCTTTTCCGACGACAAGGGTCGCCACGCACGGCAAACACGTGGGAGACAGCAGTCGGAGAGGCTGCCTCTTCCTCTCCACCACACTTCGTTCAGTTCGCTGCGTATTTAAGAACACGAGCTATCCAGCGGTACCTTTTTCGTGGAGGCTCAAGTGTGGCTAGGGCACGTTTGCCCCTTGCGGCCTGGGTTGCCCAGGGGATTGATTGCATCCCATGTATTCCTGAGCCCAGCGGAGTGTTGTCTAGTGGCGTGTTCCGCCCACGAAAAACGGTCTGAAAAACCGTTTAACGTAAACTGGGGAACTGATGCCACGAGTGACAACAGTTCCCCAGTCGGAAGTCATACAGCACATACAGTGCTGTACAAAGAACACGCCACAGCCCGTATGCTAAATCAGGGCCTCGCCATTATGCGAAGTACTACATGTACGACGCACTGACGGTCTCTAATGCCTTCATCGCCGATACACCCATCGACTCGGCCGATCAACCCTCCTACGCGAGGGCTAGTTCGGGGGTTATCTCCCGCCCTGGGTGGCCACAGACCGCCACCGCCACCCACCTCAGATAGGGAGGCACCTGGTGATCGACGAGGGCTCCCCTAATGGCGAACCAGGGCAGGGCGTTGAACGCATTGACGATGTCAATGGACACCGCCAAGCACACCCCGCCCCTTGCCACGGCATTGTCCGAGAGGGACTTGAGACGGTCGATAGCGTCGACCGTCGATCGCCCCTCCCGGAAGCCAAACTGGCAGTCCGCCAGATCGGGGTCGTCGCAGGACAGGTGTCTGGAGAGGCGGGCAACAATGATCTTCTCGAAGATCTTGCCCGCCTCATCCAGGAGACAAATGGGCCGGTACGCGGAGGGAGAATCCCCCGGCCTTCCATCCTTCCTCAAGAGGACCATCCGACTTTCTCTCCATCGGTCGGGGAACGTCCCCGACCTCAGGAGCCCAGAGTAGAGGCTCCTCAGCCTCTCCCCCAGGACGCTCGCGGCAAGCAACCAGACCCGGCCGGGGATACCGTCCGGCCCCGGGGCGGTATCCTTGCCCCGGAGCCATTTGATGACCCCGGCCATCTCCTCCGGCGTGAACTCAAGATCCGGGGACCACTCATGTTCCTCTGGCTCAGGGACGGGCAGGGACACCTCCCCGCTAACGGGGAATAACGCGTCCACGACCCGCCCGAGCAGCCCCGGATCCAGGCTCTCCGTCACGGGGGCCGCCCGGGGACGCAATCGTCCCAATGCCATCTTGTATGGGCGCCCCCACGGATCTCGGTTCAGAGAACCGAGGAGATCGCGCCAGGCCTGGTCCTTTGCCCGCCTGATGTCCAGCTGCAGGGCGACCACCTCCTCCCTGTATCGCCCGTACAGCTAGGCAGCCAGCACGTCGTCTGTCCGTCGTCGTCGACGGGCGCGAGCGTACTGGCGTCGCGCGCGGACGCATTCTGTGCGTAACTCCGTTATCGCGCTCGACCACCAGTACACCGGCTTCCTCGGAAAGACCCTGGCCCGGGGCATGGCGACGTCGCAAATCGACGTCATTGCGCCCCGGAACCAATCGGCCTCCGCGTTCCCGTCGACTCGCCCGGCCGGTGTTGCCGGCCAGGCCACGACATGGGCTGCCGCCATCAAAGCGTCCTGGTCAAGGCGCTTCAGCGTCCACCGCGGTTGAGGCGAACCCTCATCGGCGGGGCGACGTCGGGGTGTCGATGGTGGGGCGGCGGAGAGGCCGAGAATAATGAATCTGTGGTCAGATAGTGTCTCGACTTCTTACGCCACCCTCCACCCCGTAATACGTGCCGTAATTATGGCGGCGGTGCCAACCAAGTCCCCCATCTAGTGTGGATGTTTGGGGACCCTGTGCGGCTCCGCCACGACTGCCAACCCGGCACCCTGCTCGGCCAGGCATTGAATCAAAAGATCCTGCGCCCAGACCGAGCAGTTCAGGTTGGCTTGAGTTATCGGACCCGTGGGCCCCATTATTCGGCCGTGACTATTGTCGTCACGGCCGCGTCAGTCGACACCGACTGCAGTCTAGTTGCCACGGCGGCTGCTGCCCTGGCCACCGTGGCATTCCACTTTCTCTTCGTCTTATCCCATATTGAGCCGCCTCCTCTTGCTCGCCCCGCACTGACGGGGCACGACCGGCTGCCGTGACGACGGCCGGCCGACCAGCCCGCGCCCGCACAAAGCAGGCTATTTGGCTGGGCCGAACATCCGCGTTCCTCATTCTTATTGCATTCTTGTGCAAGGAAGAAGATTTTGCGTATATTTGTTTCCTTTCGTTCGCCAGGTCGAAAGGAGTGAAGCCTGATAATACACACAGAGCATCCAATGTGGTGCGGTACGCCTTAATAACTCTAACAAGTATAACTTTCTGGACTGCGTCTAACCGTTTGGCTGCTGACGTATTTTTTCGGACATATGCCACAATTGCGGCACTATACAATAAACTCACTTGTATTGCTTTGCAACAACAAAAATGAAAAAATACCACTTATTTACATAAATTTGTTTTAATTAATTTTTTGAATAAAACTGGTAATAAGCACTTATAATTCAGTCAAATTAACATAAATAATTTCTTATGATCTTCTACACGGGTGGTTTGATATACAAAGCGCGTGAATTCCCTTTTTACAAATAGAGCAAATTAGGTTTGAACGTTTAACTTCTCTACCATATTTACTGCTGCATTCCACGCACCGCCGCAAATTTCGTCCAGGTAGCTTTTCCAAACTAAATATTTCGCTTGGTGTAGATGATATAGGTTGTTTATATGCGTTGTTTTTGTTTGCGAACCATTCCTTTTCAATTTCATCAATAATTCTTGAAACAAATTATAAACTGGTTAGCTTTTTATCCTTATAATTTTCGGAGTATATTATGTAGACGTTTAAAACCATTCTTCCAATAATGTGGAATACAACTTTTTTCCAATACTTCATTGTTCTTCTTTCATCTAGGTATGCATAAAGCATTTTATCTATTTGGTCCACACCACCCATAAACTTGTTGTAATTATAAACAACAGCAGGTTTTGTCTTTTCTTACTTATAAGTTCCTTTTTTCTTTGTAACGACTACGTTATCTGTGGTGCAGTTCGTTGAAACCAATGTGACGGGATATATGAGGCTTTTTCTCACGATAAGAACACATGAGAATTCCGTTGCTTTCAAAATATCATAAATATTATTACCAACATCTGCAAATTTAGCCCGATTTGGGACATTTTTCTATTTTTATCTATTGTTATATATATATGATTCTAAAATAAGAGTGGAGATATTATTTAGAAACTAACAGTTGTTATTACATACAATATTTACACATAATTGATTAACCTAAAATAAGGGAATCAAGAGTTAAATGTCCGTGCTTCTCCTTCTCTTCTCATTCTTCGATTCTCAACTCTTGTCCACGTGGCCGCGTCGTCGTCGCGGCTCTCTTTGCCTTCCTCCATTACTCCTGCGTCTGCGCACTCACACAGACACAAAGCTTACATCTTCCCCGAGATACTTAATTCACTTTCCTCAAAATTAAAAGTGGAATTAAGCTAGAGAATCCACTAATCAACCCAATATAGGAATGAGCTTTGTGATGTGGTATAAACCCATGGTTTTTCTTCCACTTCCAATGTTTAATTTACAGATCGAATCTGAGAGTTTTTCTTCCATTTTGAAGGGGCCGATTCTGATTTCGTCCAGTTTTATCTATTTAGTTTATTTCCGTTTATTACGTACACCATATCACCTTTCTTAAATTCATGTTTTATTCTATTTTTATTAAATAGAGTTTTGTTGTATTCGTGCGATTTCTTTGTTCTAATTCCAGAGGTAGTAGGTCAGTAGACTCGCCGTTCATTAAATAAATGGGAGAGAATCCAGTTACAGCGTGGATCGTTTTGTTATATGCTATCGTACATTCTTCTGCGATCTTCGACCAAGCCTTTTTATTATTATCGTTGTTAAATATACATCTTATTTTATTTATCAAGGTCTGGTTTAATCTTTCGTTGAGTCCGTTTGAAAAGGGTGCATCTACTGCTGTGAAATTCTTTAAATTCCTTTGTATTAATGGCCGGATATTGATCTGCCAATAATATTTCGATTGCGTTTTCTTCTGGAACTTTTTTTAATAATTTGATGAAGTCTTAAGCGAGTTGGTTTTTCGAGTATATAATGTAACCAAATCTAGTAAAATGGTCTATTAGTAGATGTAGATATTTTTTTGTAGACCTTTGTCCGCCGAATCCACCAATTGTATCCAAGGACATGATTTGGAAAGGCTTCTCTGCAGGGCCCAAATGAGACATTAATCCGAATTTCTTGTTCAATCTTGTTTTGTTTTTTATACAAATTTCACAACCTTTGCATATTAGTCGTATATTGTCTGATAGATTTGGTGCTGCATAAAATGGTTTTATTTTTGCTTTTATTTGATTTATTCCAATATGACAGAAGTTTTCATGAATTTTTTTTATCAAAGTTTTACTGTAGTCTTCACTTAAAACAATTTTTCTTTTCTTTTTTACTTGTTTGTAATAGATGTTATTCTCCATAATGAAACATTTCTTATTTTTCAGACATGTGTTTTGTGCTTGGTCGGTTTTTATATCTTCTATGTTTATAATATTCACTGTTTTTAATCTGTCTTCATTATTTTCATAATGTTCGTATACAGGATTCCTGCTAAGACAGTCAGCTTCGGTGTTTTCTTTTCCAAGATTGTATATAATCTTGAAATCATATTGAGATAAATAATGTGTCATATCGCCTAATTCATCATGTGTTCTGTTTTTTATATTTAAATTTTCTAGCGATTTATGATCTGTATAGACAATAAATGAATTACCGATTAGCCAATGTTGCCAGAATTTTAAGCTTTCTTTAATCGCCAGACATTCTAAAAAAATTGCTTTCTTCTTTTTCTGTGATTCACTCGATTTTCTTGAAAAATAGGCTACCGGTTTTTGTGTACCATCCTTCTGTGTTTGTTTTAAAATAGCTCCAATACCTTTGATACTCGCATCTGTGTAGATACAAGTTGGAGCTTCGTGGTTATAGATGGCCAGGTTTGGTTTCGAGCATAGATACTCTTTTACCTTACTGAGGGCGATTTTACAATCGTTAGACCAATCGAATTTTACATCTTTTCTGAGCAGGTTGTGTAGAGGGTCAAGTACTATTGATACTTTGGGGATATATTTGCCATAAAAGTTCACTTTACCTAAGAATTGTCGTATTTGTTTTCTATTTTGAGGTGCTGGGAAGTCTATTATAGACTTCAGATTATCTTTTAAGGGTGTTACCGTATTCTCCGTAATGATGTGACCTAGATATTTAACTGAATTAGCTGCAAACTTACATTTTGTTAATTTTAGACGGAACCCTTCTTTAATAATAGCGTCCAGCAACTGTTGCAAATGATTTAGATGTTCCTCAAATGTTTTTGAGAAAACCATTATGTCATCTATGTAATTTACATCAAAGCTTGATAAGTTATATGTTTTTATTCTACTTACCAAGATTCTTTGAAATATCGCTGGGGACGTTTTTAGACCAGAAGGTAGACATGTCCAATGATAGTGACCCTCTTGCGTCACAAATCCAGTTTTTTGTCTATCTCGAATTCTCAATGGTATGGACCAGAAAGCTGAATTTATATCAAGCGTTGTGAAGAACTTGCAGTCTATAGTCGTAACCATTAAATCTTCAATCAAAGGAAACGGTTGCGATTGGGGTATTATTAGTTTGTTTATATCTCTAAAATCAATGCATAGTCTGGATTTCTTCCCTTCATCTCTTTTGTAAGCCAACGTGACCGGTGCTGCGAATGGACTGTAGGATTCTTCAATCAGGTTATGTTTCAATAATTGGGCTATCTGTTCTTCAATTTCAGTTTTGTCCTCTAATGAGCATCTATATGGTCTTTTGTAGCAATATTTATCTATTTGTAGGTCTATAAAAGCCTCATAGCTTTTTACTTTACCCACATCGTACTTGTCTTTAGCAAAAATGCATCTATAATTGTCTAATAAAGCACTGATCTTACTCCTTTGCTGAAGGTTCAAATGTTCAGTATCTATATTGAACTCATTTACGTTGATGTCTTCCTTGAAGTTTACTTGAAATTCGTTAAATGTTTTTTTCGTCTCAATTTTTTCTTTATTTTGTATTTTATTATTGTTATTCTTTATTCTTATATCTTTTGATATCAATTTATCTTTTGATATATTTTTATCTATCGTTCTAGATTTCATATGTTTTTGTATAATAGGATATTTAAATTCTCATCATGAGTCAATCCAAATCTTCTGATAGTATCTAATCCTAAGATCAAATCATAATCGAAATCATCATTTTCGTATAAAAATACATTAACTTTATCTTTTATGTTCAGTATATCTGCATTTATTGTGATTATACCATCAGTTTTACCCCTACCACTAATTGTTTTAATTTTAGTGCCAAAGTTATTTTCCATCAAATTTTTCACTTTCACCAATTTAGAATTTATTAATGTGATATTTGAGCCGAGGTCATAAATACCTCTGCATTGAAAATTTTCATTAAGTGTGACTTTAACTTCAATTAGTGGGGGGAAATCTAGTTTTTTGGATCTTCTATATTGTCAATTTCCAATATAGAATTATTTACTCTATTTTTTTCAGTATTTTCCTTCAGTATTTTCTCCTTGAACCAGCATAAATTTTCTGGATGGTATCTATTCTTTTTTCCCTTTTGTTCACAAATTTTACAGGGCTGCTTTACTTCTGTTTTTATTATTTTTGGCCTGGTTTCATTTGATTTGTTGATTTTTCTTTCAATGTTTTCATGTTTCCTCAACTCACTGTATAGATCAGCTGTACTTTTTGTGATTTGTCTGTCAATTTTATCTCTTACGAATGTCGGTAGTCCATTAGCAATAAGATCTATTAAAGTTCTATGATGCATATTTTTATTGGACTACAGTAATAAACGTTCTTTTCTTAATGCATACTGTAACAGTGAGCCTGCAAAATATTTGTAGTTTAATGCATGAGATATAGGACCTTCGGCGAAGGTCCGCAAAAATTCCTCTTTCCATGTTTCCCACACAGAGTTGTTCAGTGTATATTTAATCAGCATCGAATTGAACCAGTCCTTTCCTGCATCTTCTAAGAATAGTCTTAGAGCTTCAATTTTCTCTACATGAGGTCTAATACCTAACCTATCACATTCGTTTTCACATGTCTGGAGCCATTGGCTTGCATTCATTTTTTTTTCATCAAATTTGTCGAGGACAAATTTTTCACACGCTTTGCTTAAATTTTTACTGTTGCTTTCTCTTGTAGATTCTTCTCTTTCACATAATTTTCCCAGAAGTTTCTTTAAGGTGTCGTCTACTATTCCAGGGTCGCAATTTTTTTCACTGAGAGGAATTTCTTCTAGTTGGTAGTCGTCTATTGCTATATTTCCACTGTCGTCTTTATAGTGCGATAGATTTTCGCTGGTAAGTCGTATCCAGACATTTCTGCATTGTCCGCGTTTTTGCAAGGTCTTTGAAACTCTTCTAAATTCTGGCAGTTTCATAAGCTCTGTATGTATCTTGTATGGTTGATAAGCCTCTGGAATGTAGAACTTTCTTCCGTTTTCATCTGTTATGGTTCTTATCATGATAGTGTTTGATTTTGGATCATCATCGGCAACCAGCTCAAATTCAAACTGTAGTTTTGCCATCGTGTTTTGTTCCTTTTATACACAAACGTAAATACTCTTGATTTGTAATGTGTGGATAATTATCAAAGTCGAACACACAATATATATATGATTCTAAAATAAGAGTGGAGTTATTTTTTAGAAACTAACAGTTATTATTACATACAATATTTACACATAATTGACTAACCTAAAATAAGAGAATCAAGAGTTAAATGTCCGTGCTTCTCCTTCTCTTCTCATTCTTCGACTCTCAACTCTTGTCCACGTGGCCGCGTCGTCGTCGCGGCTCTCTTTGCCTTCCTCCATTACTCCTGCGTCTGCGCACTGACTCAGACAAAGCTTACATGTATATACATTAGGTGGGCGCGGCACCTTCAAGCATAAGTCTCTCACCGTGGCCGCGATTTCGAGGTCGAGCTCCCTCGCGACATAGTCCGCCATGGTAGATTCCGCGGTAATATGCGACGTACGGAATGTAGACTCGACCAACGCGAACCACAAGGTCGAGTCCTCACGGTAAAACGCGGGGATTTTGGGAGAGCGGTAGCTCTCGATTTTGGCCAAAGCCGCGGCGCCCGCGCCCTCGTCGGCTGCCATGCTGTCCCTCTCGCACGCGCACACCAAGATGGCCGACGCGCACGTAAAAGTGCTGAGTCAAGGCAAGATGGCCGCCGCATCGCGCAAAATCGCTGACTCACGGCAAGATGGCCGCCGCAGAACGAAAAAGTGCTGAATCACGGCAAGATGGCCGCCGCCCAGCGCGTTTCAGGGGTCTCGGTGAATTCCGAGAGCCTCAGACGGTGAAATTACTGGCGACCCCTCGCCGAATATGCACCGGTGGCGGAGATTCCGTCCGCAACTGCGTACC
Source organism: Megalopta genalis (assembly GCF_051020955.1). Taxonomy (NCBI): domain Eukaryota; kingdom Metazoa; phylum Arthropoda; class Insecta; order Hymenoptera; family Halictidae; genus Megalopta; species Megalopta genalis. Next base: position 598,427 of record NW_027476133.1, read on the forward strand.
ACCTGGTCTTCCGGGCCCCAGGAAATTCTGCGGTCCCCGGACGGTATGACCACGGGCGGACAGGTGTCGAGAAGGCGCCGGTGACGGTGGCTTCGCGCTTTACCTAAGCAGGGAGCAGGCCGACCAGGAATTGTGCCAGGAACCTCTGGAGCCAGCGTCGTCTTCCACGTGGTTTCCGGCTGGAAATCGATGATAAGGCGCCGATGACGATGGCTTCACGCAGTCCCTTCTAGTTGCACAATTAGCCGGCGGCAGTGGGCTTCTACCTCGTCCACGTTGATGCACACGGAAAAACGCGTTCTTAATCGAACGTCGGGGTCACCAATGTAGGGTTCAGTGTGAAATTAAATACTCCAGGTTCCCTACTACACGTGTGCACACTTCGAGGTTCAGAGACGGAGAGCCACGAGGAGGAAAATGTGCTCCTCGTGATGGCGGCAGAGAACCGCCGCGCCTGCGCCATGCGCAGGCGGTCGGAGTGGGGGAACCACGTCCCCACAATAGCCTTACTGATGAGTCCTCTAGCGGGCCCCGGACGAAACGTCTCCCCTCTCCTTTTCTCAACCAAGCACACACATACGACTGCCGCCAAAGTACCACTCGAGTACGTTTGAATGTACCACGCAAAATTTGCAAATAGCCGGCAAGAGGCGCTCGGGATTAGAGCAACAATTACCCTGAAATGCAAGATGTGCCATTATAAAGCGGAAGTGTACAGTCAATCGGTAGACAGCAAGACAATGGATATAAATTCTAATGCGGTCCTCGGCACAATCACTTGTGGAGGTGGTTACGCGCAGATGGAAGAAATGTTTGCAACCATGAACATTCCATACATGTCAAAGGTGGAATATCGAAAATGTCATGACGACATTGTAAAAGTATTGATAAGTGTTGCTGAAGCAGAAATGATAGCAGCGGCTGAAGAGGAGAAACAATTAGCCGTTGAAAGAGGCGATGTTTTAGCTTCCAGTATCACTTTCATTCCCGTCGTGGCTGACGTAAGCTGGATGAAAAGGTCGTACCGTACTGGAAAGTATGACTCCTTGTCCGGTGTGGGTGCAATAGTCGGATACTACACTAAAAAAATTTTATTTATTAGTATAAAAAACGAAGTGTGTGTGATTTGCCATCACGTTTCGAAAAAGAAGGAAAGTCCCAAAAAAACATACATAATTCAAGAACTGGAGATGAAATCAGACGTCGACGAAAATGGAGAGTGCCGCAATTGCTGAGGGTTTGAAGACCAGCATAGAAGAAAGAGGTCTGCGATAGCAGCGTTTACAAAAGGATTTTGCATTGTAATCCGTACAAAGCAGAGATAGTTCGTGTTGAAACGATTGAGTGCACGAACCATTTGTTACGCAATTTTTGTAACAAAATGAAAGATGTTGTAAAAAAGACTCCACCTGGCATTTATCAAAAATGCCGTGGAAAATAACATTCGCAGATTTCGCACGGATGTTGTGAGGGCTGCGGATTATAGATCGAAGAAAGATCTTTCGACCAGCCAAAAATAAAAAACTTAAAAACGAATATGCTAAATATTCCTAGCCACGTCTTCGGCGAGCACA